>NC_140449.1:31023707-31753707 GCF_963576455.1 Neolamprologus multifasciatus | reverse complement strand
CAAAAAAAAAATGTAGTCACTTTATCTGCATGCAGCACAAAGACAAGTAGAAAATTTGACAAATTTATATTAAAAAAAGAACAATAAAAGCTATGATATTCGTTTAGGTCAAAGAGGTGCACTTAATAGTGATAGCATCTCTCCAAACATGGCATCTTAATGTTGTGACTGTGTTCTGTATATTTTAACAGGGTTTTGGTTAATGTTTAAGACATTCTATTTGAATCTAATAATATACTTATATATTATTAATAACTTCCTCTAAGCCAAGTACTTGTCAAATTCCATATGATTTATTTGGAAACGTTTTGTTTTTGTGTAGTTTACAAATCAAAGAAAACAGTGGTGAGCATGAATATCCAAACTGATGTCGACCTGGAAAATCCAGATAACCAGGCTGCCCTGATGCAACAGGTATAGTGTGTGTTAACAAGTTAGCCTCACTTGATTATTATTACCAGTAAGAGAGCTTTCTCCATTCTCTCAGCCAGTGTTGTGTCCAATGTTCCCTCTAATTTTTCATGTGTCTGAGCGAACACACAAACTCCTTGAGCGGTCCCTTGGACCACTGTGAGCAACAGCAGAAGTGTGCAGTGTGATCACACCAGCATTGAATCCATCCAAGTTACATGGTTTATTAAAATAATCAAATCTCAACATTTACATTTATGTTAGACTACTTTTAATTAACTGCTTTCCACTTACAATGAAAATTTAAAATAATCTTTTCATGACCTGTGTAGTACCTTAACACTCTTGGAAGTAAAAATAACTTGAACTCCAATTTTGAAAAGACAACTTTTTTTTTTAAGTAAAGCTCTGACTTGTATTATGAGTATGAGTCTGTGGTTTGGGAGAGAGTCCTGTAACTCTGTCTGCAAAATACAGCATATAATGACCGATGTTGGGCAATTAATTATATAGTTACTTCTTCAAAAAAGTTACTGAGTTGTGCAAAGTTTTTTTGCAGCGGTTTACCTAAAAATGCTGCCAAGGCATTTTTAAAATAAACATATAAAACTATTTACAGAACAATCAGCTGTTCTGCATCAAATCTGATGCCACACAAATTATTTATGCCACTCCAAAAAATAATTTCTGTCCACTATGAGATGAAGGAGAACAACAGCCTGATACCTGCAGGCCTGACAACAGATGTATCACTCCTGTAACACCTGTAACATTCAGCAGTCGCCTCATTGTTCTGACACACACAACAAAACTATTGACTACACTACACACTAACTACACAAGATTTGCGCTAAATTTCGCAAATCTCTCACGTCTCAAAACACCACCGTCACTCCTAAAACTTCCCCCTCCCTAAACAACTAAATGTCATGTTTTGATTGGTCGACATGGTACATTATATCACTGTAATCCAGGAGTGATAAAAAGGTGGTAGCACTAAGCCTTTTTTGTTGCAGTGAAAGAGAAGCACAACCCATTTTGGAAAAAGAACCCAAACTTCACCCTAAGTTTCTTTAACAGGTGTGGCCTAGAGGAAAGATTATCATTAACCAAGCCATCGAAATAAATAGACAGTGAATAGTGTAGGTCCAAGACAGAATCCTGCAGCACTCAGTAAGTGAGATTAAAAAAAATGGGAGAGACAAATGTTAGGTCTGAAAGGCCTATTTCCAATAGTGGACGCTAAAGTGATGCAATACAGAGTAAGCATCTGGTAGATTCTATATTTCTAAGATTTTTAGGTAAAGGTTTTATCTGAATTTAGAAGCGGGAAATCATCCACACCTTTATATCTTTAAGACATTTCACTAATTGGGCAAAGTCTGGTTTATGGATAGATCAAGCTGTGTAGCAATGACACTGGAAATTGGAGTCTATCAGATAGACAATTACCCTCCTAGGACCTGGCGTCCACATATGTGGACATCACATTTTGGGATGTCTGACCCCAAATAATAAATTCTGCTCTACAAGGGCCTGATAGCCACTTACGAGGACATCATACTGCCACTGTTCTATTGAAATTTTAAACATATGTCCTCATATGTGGATCTAATTTTTCTCAGAAACAAAAAACAGTTAAAAATATAAAATATGGAAATTATTATTTTTTTTACTTTCAGTAGGTCCCAACATGCCCAAATATCAAAGAGAAATTAAAAATGCATGTCATGGAAGAGTTTGGGTGTTTAGAGGTTAAATAAGACAAACTCATGTCTTTTGATGTGAGACTTTGTTTGTTTCAAGTCTTCCTGAGGTTGTAGTTAAAATAATATTATTTTTGTAGGGAAAAAAAACAAAACATGTTTACTCATTTTATTGTGCTTATTTTACTAAGATTCAGCTAGGACCCTTTCTAACTGTCAATGATAGTTTAAAAAATCGCATAGCATGGGGAATTTCTCCACTTCAGAAATCACGTATTTCAGAGGTGACTTACAGTAAGCGTATCTAACATAATACATCCTCTTTCTTCTTATTTAGCTGCAAGCAACACTCGCCAAGCAGGGTGTGACTGACTTCAAACTGACATGGACAAAAAAGCCTGTGCAGAACAGCAGGAAGAAACCTGATGGTACACACACACACACACACACACACACACACACACACACACACACACACACACACACACACACACACACAGACAGAATGAGTTTTCTCTGAATATTTAAGTGGTTTTATCTCATTTCAGATGCTTGTTTGAACGTGTGAGATTGACTTCCAGAGGACTGTGCTACAACACTGTTCTTTCAAAGGATCACTTTAAATTGTACACTCTTTAAATTTGTTATTAGTTAATTATATTAGTCTAGGTATAAAACGGCATGTTTTGTGTGCATTAAGTCTGAATTGTAAACATTCAACTTTTCTCATTTCAGTTTTGTATTTAAAGGTAGTATATTTGACACCACATACGACATTGATTAGGGATCCATTTTATTCAAATAATGCTGTTTTGTTAAACCTGCTGGTGTATCTCAGTTGCTTGCAAAGTGTAAATTAGGAGACATGTCTGATGAGTCTGTTAATTGGATTACTGAGACTCAGTTACAGTGGCTTGCAAAAGTACTCGACCCCCTTGAACTTTTACCACATTTTGTCACATTACAGCCACAAACATGAGTCAATTTTATTGGAATTCCACGTGAAAGACCAATACAAGGTGGTGTACACGTGAGAAGTGGAACGAAAATCATACATGATTCCAAACATTTTTTTTACAAATAAATAACTGAAAAGTGGGGTGTGCGTAATTCTTCAGCCCTTATTGGTCTGAGTGCAGTCAGTTGCCCATAGACGTTGCCTGATGAGTGCTAATGACTAAATAGAGTGCACCTGTGTGTAATCTAATGTCAGTACAAGTACAGCTGCTCTGTGACGGCCTCAGAGGTTGTCTAAGAGAATATTGGGAGCAACAACACCATGAAGTCCAAAGAACACACCAGACAGGTCAGGGATAAAGTTATTGAGAAATTTAAAGCAGGCTTAGGCTACAAAAAGATTTCCCAAGCCTTGAACATCCACGGAGCACTGTTCAAGCGATCATTCAGAAATGGAAGGAGTATGGCACAACTGTAAACCTACCAAGACAAGGCCGTCCACCTAAACTCACAGGCTGAACAAGGAGAGCGCTGATCAGAAATGCAGTTAAGAGGCCCATGGTGACTCTGGACGAGCTGCAGAGATCTACAGCTCAGGTGGGGGAATCTGTCCATAGGACAACTATTAGTCGTGCACTGCACAAAGTTGGCCTTTATGGAAGAGTGGCAAGAAGAAAGCCATTGTTAACAGAAAACCATAAGAAGTCCCGTTTGCAGTTTGCCACAAGCCATGTGGGGGACACAGCAAACATGTGGAAGAAGGTGCTCTGGCCAGATGAGACCAAAATAGAACTTTTTGGCCAAAATGCAAAACGTTAAGTGTGGCGGAAAACTAACACTGCACATCACTCTGAACACACCATCCCCACTGTCAAATATGGTGGTGGCAGCATCATGCTCTTCTTCAGCGGGGACAGGGAAGCTGGTCAGAGTTGATGGGAAGATGGATGGAGCCAAATAGAGGGCAATCTTGGAAGAAAACCTCTTGCAGTCTGCAAAAGACTAGGGACTGGGGTGGAGATTCACCTTCCAGCAGGACAACGACATAAAGACAGGGCAACAATGGAATGGTTTAAAACAAAACATATCCATGTGTTAGAATGGCCCAGTCAAAGTCCAGATCTAAATCCAATCGAGAATCTGTGGCAAGATCTGAAAACTGCTGTTCACAAACGCTGTCCATCTAATCTAATTGAGCTGGAGCTGTTTTGCAAAGAAGAATGGGCAAAGATTTCAGTCTCGAGATGTGCAAAGCTGCTAGAGATGGACCCTAAAAGACTGGCAGCTGTAATTGCAGCAAAAGGTGGTTCTACAAAGTATTGACTCAGAGGGCTGAATAATTACGCTCAGCCCACTTTTCAGTTATTTATTTGTAAAAAATGTTTGGAATCATGTATGATTTTTGTTGCACTTCTCACGTGTACACCACTTTTGTATTGGTCTTTCACATGAAATTCTAATAAAATTGATTCATGTTTGTGGCTGTAATATGACAAAATGTGGAAACGTTCAAGGGGGCCGAATACTTTTGCAAGCCACTGTATTCAGCTTTGTAGTTAATTCTGATCTACACAATTAGGAATGTGTTTGACACTAAGAAGGAACATTTCAAGGATTTGTATTGTGAGTGTCCTCTAACATTTGCCACTATGAATCTATTTATTTTCTCTTTCATTTAGTAAGCACTATTTTTCCCTCTTAAATACTATAACCTGTTTTATGAAAGGATTATCAAATTAAGTTGTATTGTTTATTTATTTCCTTATTTATTTTAGGAAATCTGAAAATAAATTCTCCTGTATGTGTGTATTATGAACTTAGTCCCTCACACAAGACAAGTAAAGTCACTCTGTAACAATACCAATTTTTAGTAGTTGTTTAGTTGTTGTTAAAACTAAATACATAGTACAGAATAAACACAACATTATAAAAATCTGTTCTTGGGTCTGGTCACTCAACTGGGAGTTCAGATAAGGATCCAAAAGGGTGGAGTGCTCACTCTAGGTCAGCTCACTCTTTTTACTAGTTGTAATTTATTCCTTTGCATTTGTCAAAACTAAAGACAAATACAGCCTATTTATAAAGGTATGTAATTAGTTTTTGAGCCATGCAATCTAAACTAGACTCATATAGTTATATAGGTGAACGTAAACATTAATTCCCAGGTGAGGTCACTAGACTTCAGGTAGAGAAAAAAAAAACTACTTGCTTGACTTGTGAAATAAAAACAAAGGATGTTTCCACATTTACCTCATTGCTGTTATTCAATTCTTTACAGTTCAAACTCTCATTTTTATTGTAATAATAAATAAACAAACAAGCAACTTTTTTTTTTAACTTTCTTTTACTGCCGTATAAATAAATGGTCTGTATTTGTACAGCGCTTTACTAGTCCCTAAGGACCCCAAAGCGCTTTACACATCCAGTCATCCACACACTGGTGATGGCAAGCTACATTGTAGCCACAGCCATCCTGGGGCGCACTGACATAGGTGAGGCTGCCGGACACTGGCACCACCGGGCCCTCTGACCACCACCAGTAGGCAACGGGTGAAGTGTCTTACCCAAGTATACAACAACTGAGACTGTCCAAGCCAGGGCTCGAACCAGCAACCTTCCGATAATAAGGCAACTTCTCAACTCTTGGGCCACGACCGCTCAAGAGTTGAATCGCATACACAAATAAATGCAATCAGACTGCAAGCTTATATGTAGTTTCCAGGATATTTAAAGCTAGAATGAGAGACAAAGCCCTCATTTGTCAGGAGCCTCTTCTGGAACAGCTCCAAATTTGGATTTGGGAGATTTTATTAATTGTGTTTTGTCATCAGACTTTCATCATTTACATGCAGTACCTTCAAAAGGTATCCATTTTCGCGCTGAAGGTCCTAACATCATGAGACAATTTCTCTTCCCTTACTGCCCTCCACAAACAGATGTCCCCAGAGGTTCAACAACCTGTTAACTGAGGTCTGTGTAGATTGTGCAAAGAATGTCGCACAAACATGGAAATACAAAGGAAATACATGGAAATACATTTTTAAAATAAAATTTCCAGGGTTTGTTAAAAAACGAACCTTTTTGGAAATACTTTTGAGTCTTTACGCATCATAGCATTTTATCATTTATCATATGTAGCAAGTTCAAATTACAGATTTGAATATTTGCAGTATAACAAAGTCCAATTTTTGTTGCTTATCAAGATTTTCTCCTTTTTTCCCCCCAAATTCTACTTCCTCTCAGTACTGCAGTGTCATTTTATCATTTTCAAGCCATTTTATTTTGGAAAATCTAATTGTACAAGCTAGCCAGGCTAACTCAACTAAACAACTTAAAGAGACACCAAACCATTGTGACTGTTACAAGTGCCACAGGATTTTATCTTGTTTTAGTTGTTTTGAGTATGAGTATGACCTGGTTATGGCGTTCCATGTGTCCTGCTTGCTAACATCTTCCACCCTACTGTTATCTGCTGAATTACCTCAAGGGATTCAGCAGATGTCTGCACAGTCTGCAACTGGGATCTTGTGTGTGGTTGTGGTAGTCCTCAGCAGTGTTGGGCAAGTTACTTTGAAAAAGTAATTAATTATAGTTACTAGTTACTTCTTCAAAAAAGTAACTGAGTTAGTAACTGAGTTACAATATTCTAAAGTAATTAATTACTTGAAAAGTAGCTATTGCGTTACTTCAAAAAAAACTTTTAACCCTCTGGGGTCCAGGGTATAATTGGCCATTTTTAACTACTTTTGATTTTCCCTCCACATTTTACCTTTAAAAACTATTTACTTTGTCTTGTTTGGTATCATTCTTTTCGGCACAACTTCACGTGTCTGAATTTACAGTTATGTTTTCATTTTGACATACTGTATTAACACAACTGATCTAAAATCACAAACATGTTTAATGAATCATATTTCATAACTGTAAATAAAAATATAAATTGTCAATTTTAAAATCATATGCACAAATGGTAAATGGTAAATGGCCTGTATTTGTACAGCGCTTTTACTAGTCCCGCCTAGGGACCCCAAAGCGCTTTACACGTCCAGTCATCCACCCATTCACTCTCACATTCACACACTGGTGGAGGCAGCTACAGTTGTAGCCACAGCTGCCCTGGGGCAGACTGACAGAAGCGAGGCTGCCACAAGTTTTGCAAACAAAGTTATTTGCATCCATTTACTTTTTACCCTTTTTAAAATAACCATTTCAAACTATTTACAGAACCATCAGCTGTTCTGCATTCAATAAGATGCCACACAAATTATTTGTGCCACTCCAAAAAAATTATTTCTGTCCACTATAAAGGAGAACATCACAGCCTGATACCTGCAGGTCTGACAGCAGCAGGTGTATCACTCCTTTTTCTACTTGGAGACAGCAGTCACCTAATTGTTCTGATGCACAACACAAAACTATCCACAACAATACACACTAACTACACAAGACAACACATTAACTACACACTCCAAACACGCTAAATCTCTCACATCTCAAAACTCTCTCTCTCTCTCTCTCTCTCTCTCTCTCTCTCTCTCTCTCTCGCCATCACTCCTAAAACTTCCTGTTTTTTTTTTTCTCTCATGAGCAGAGAGTGCTTGCTAGCGCTGTCCTTAGACAGTAAACACGGTAAAAACGCCACATATATATTGTTTATCATGACTCTGGTTTTACGTGGCTTATCAACACAATTTAAAAACTGGTATATATCACCTTCTTGCTTTGTCTTTAAGTGGTCATGTAATTGGCCTACCACAACTACTTTATTCTTCCTCAGTCAAACAGCAGCACTCATGCGATTGTTTTGCCCCTTAGCTCCAGGTGTTGTGCTAGACAGTGATCGTGATTACCGTCCGTGGGAGCGCGCGCAGCTGCTTAAAGCTGTAGCGTCCAGATTACTTACATAGTCAGCTACAACTGATATAAGATGCGGTAAGCTGAACACAGCTTCAACCTTCTGTTTGTTGAAAAATAGTAACGGACCGCATTTTCTTGGTAGTAATTGTAACGGCGTTGTAACAATAGGAATAGTAATTAGTTAGATTACTCGTTACTGAAAAAAGTAACGCCGTTACTTGTAACGCAGTTATTCCCATCACTGGTCCTCAGCACCTATCAATCTTGTCCTTAGGTCTTGTTCCTGTGTGGTCTTTCAGTCTTTCTCAACATCAGCCACTTCCTATATTTGGTGGTGATACATGCCGTCCAGAAGCCTGTCCTTCCATGGTGGTTCCTCTCCTTTCTCAGGTTTCTGCTGCCTGATGTACTCACTAAGTACACAACCAGCCAATGGGTCTTTGTTTCATCCTGAATAGTGGTTCTGACACTTACTAGGATAAATAAAAGCTAAGGTGGAATGTCTCAGTTGGCAAAATTATGGATTTCAATTACGTTTACCAGAGAAATATCAATAACATAGTAAAAAGTAGTTTTTACAATTTGTCTATGCTTTTAATTGATGATGGTGGGATAAGGTCGTCAGACTGGTGGACCACTCACATAGAGGCCTTGCCCTGCGAAGATCCCGCGGGAAACCCCAAGTTATAATTGTTAAAGTCCATTACTACCAAGACTGCGTCAATGTGCTATGGGGGGCCTGGAAGCAAGGCCCGTTGCAATACAAGGGGAACCCAGTGGTTTTCCTGATTAAACCACAAGCACTGCCAAAGCTTGCTCTGCTTTGAACGATGTGAGGGACCTACCTCAAGGGTGTCCAGATAACCAAAACGGAATAATGTTTAAAGCCAGATGCCATACTTTAAAGGGGTGAGAGTAAAGAGTTTCTGGATCCGGAGAAGGGAATGTTATACGTGAAAAAGATCGACTTATTGACTGAAACTGTCAATACGTAGCGTGCGATTAACGGGTGTGTGGTCATTCCAGGTAAAAGGCAGAGTAGAGAAGGAGACTGCTCACTCCCCGTCGGGGAATCGAACCCCGGTCTTCCGCGTGACAGGCAGAGATACTGTCCACTATACTAACGAGGACCTGCAAGGGACTGTTGGGGACACGTCAAGGTGGGATTCGCAGCAGGTATGACACACAAATTGTCGTCGGCCATGTAAAAATCCCCATCACTTTACCAGGAACTACAGTTTTATGGGTGTTTGACAGGGAACTTTTTCTGTTTGCAGGAGGGTTCCATGGTGTAACGGTTAGCACTCTGGACTTTGAATCCAGTGATCTGAGTTCAAGTTTCAGTGGAGCCTCATTTGGCTTTCTTGCCCTTTGCTCCGCAGTTGCATTAGCATTAGCACACGCTAGCATGAGAGTCTAATTACTTATAGAACAAGTTAGTGGCCCAGTCAATTCCACTCCTCTTCTGTTGGCTGATCCCATCTGCGCGTGGTCTTCATGCCGCACCCAACCTCGCTCATGCTCTTGTACTGCACTTTCCACTTCAGCGTCCTGCTGTATCTTTCATTGGCCACCTTGACTCAAGGCAACAATTCCCCTTGTACTCTTCTCACTTCTAACTCTGTTGCCACCACTGAAGGCCCCGAGCTTCTGGTTGACAAGCTCTTTGATGTCCTTTGCTTGGCTAGCACACAACCGATAGAAGACAAAACTAGGAGTCTTATTTCTCAATAGGGACGCAAGTAAAACAGAGAAAATGCTGGACAAGCAGAGTTGTCTAAACAGTGAACATCAATTCCCTTGTGACCAAAGAAGCAAAAGACCCATGTTTCCGCCCGGTTTCGGACCGGGGACCTTTCGCGTGTGAGGCGAATGTGGTAACCACTACACTACGGAAACGGTGAGCGATGGCTCGCTTGGCTTTGGAATGTGTCTTAATCAGTAATCTGACCAATCTGACAAATCTGATGGCATGTTACTATCATGCCCTTGAACGGAAGGAACCATGGAGAAGAGACAGACGCTCGCTAGCAAGGAATCTGAACTATAGTCTCGATGTTAGGCTCACTTAAACTTTTGACATTTAGGAGTTCTCTGAAGCAAGCGCAGCTCGACATATGCTGGCCTAAGAACCCCAGAACCTCGAGCAGCAGAACTGTTGCCTAAAGAGGCCATGCGTTTGATCGCGTTGTGCATTGGCTGAAAATAGGCCCAAGTCCTGTGCAGGCCAGCTAGAGCCACTCATTTCCAAGAGCTTAGTCTGTGCCTGCATCTTCAGTGAATATGGTGACTGGAGACATGTAGATTTGTGTGAAATTTCCTGAAATTTGGGCTATAGACAACTTTTTAGCAACATGAGCATCCAAAGGTTACAAGCGTCAGAGCCCTGTACAAGATTTGAGTACTTTCTCTCCTCTGTGTCCCAAACAGCAGTACAACCCCATAAGATAAAGCAATGCCTGCAGGCAGACACTTTTGTATCGGGAAACAAAGAAGCATGTTTCCGCCTGGTTTCGGACCAGGGACCTTTCGCGTGTTAGGCGAACGTGATAACCACTACACTACGGAAACGGAGCGTGCATGCCCTCTCGTCATTAGAGGGGCATTTCGATGCCTTCTTACATTTCAGGACTTTTATGACAGATCATGTAGGACTAGTGAGAAGCGGGGGAACTCCCATTTGTGTCATTTTTCAAGCATTCCCCCATTTATGGTTATATTGACAATCCAAATTGTGATCTCGAGATAGCATCTCTTCAAATGGGAGCTGATCTTCTTGTTGACAAGCTCTTTGATGTTCTTTGTCAGGCTAGCACACAACCTACAGAAGACAAACCCAAGAGACTTATTTGTTAATAGGGACGCAAGTAAAGCAGAGAAAACGCTGGACAAGCAGAGTTCTCTTGGGCTAGCTTCTCTTCTCATGGGAGCTCTTGCCTAGAAGACATTTTTGACTTGTGAGTGCACAGGTGGAATTGATGTTTTTTCAAACCCATTATAGGACTAGATTGTTAGATTGACTAGGATGTGGTGGAGAAATTCCACAGGGTCTTTTTGAATGATGGACTCTGTGCAAAAAAATGCACGTAGCGTGCGATTAACGGGTGTGTGGTCATTCCAGGTAAAAGGCAGAGCAGAGAAGGAGACTGCTCACTCCCCATCGGGGAATCGAACCCCGGTCTTCCGCGTGACAGGCGGAGACACTGTCCACTATACTAACGAGGACCTGCAAGGCACAGTCGGGGACACGTCAAGGTGGGATTCGCAGCAGGTATGACACACAAATTGTCGTCGGCCATGTAAAAATCCCCATCACTTTACCAGGAACTACAGTTTTATGGGTGTTTGACAGAGAACTTTTTTCTGCTTGCAGGAGGGTTCCATGGTGTAACGGTTAGCACTCTGGACTTTGAATCCAGTGATCTGAGTTCAAGTCTCAGTGGAGCCTCATTTGGCTTTCTTGCCCTTTGCTCCGCAGTTGCATTAGCATTAGCACACGCTAGCATGAGAGTCTAATTACTTATAGAACAAGTTAGTGGCCCAGTCAATTCCACTCCTCTTCTGTTGGCTGATCCCATCTGCGCGTGGTCTTCATGCCGCACCCAACCTCGCTCATTCTCTTGTACTGCACTTTCCACTTCAGCGTCCTGCTGTATCTTTCATTGGCCACCTTGACTCAAGGCAACAATTCCCCTTGTACTCTTCTCACTTCTAACTCTGTTGCCACCACTGAAGGCCCCGAGCTTCTGGTTGACAAGCTCTTTGATGTCCTTTGCTTGGCTAGCACACAACCGATAGAAGACAAAAGTAGGAGTCTTATTTCTCAATAGGGACGCAAGTAAAACAGAGAAAATGCTGGACAAGCAGAGTTGTCTAAACAGTGAACATCAATTCCTTTGTGACCAAAGAAGCAAAAGACCCATGTTTCCGCCCGGTTTCGGACCGGGGACCTTTCGCGTGTGAGGCGAATGTGATAACCACTACACTACGGAAACGGTGAGCGATGGCTCGCTTGGCTTTGGAATGTGTCTTAATCAGTAATCTGGCCAATCTGACAAATCTGATGGCATGTTACTATCATGCCCTTGAACGGAAGGAACCATGGAGAAGAGACAGATGCTCGCTAGCAAGGAATCTGAACTATAGTCTCGATGTTAGGCTCACTTAAACTTTTGACATTTAGGAGTTCTCTGAAGCAAGCGCAGCTCGACATATGCTGGCCTAAGAACCCCAGAACCTCGAGCAGCAGAACTGTTGCCTAAAGAGGCCATGCGTTTGATCGCGTTGTGCATTGGCTGAAAATAGGCCCAAGTCCTGTGCAGGCCAGCTAGAGCCACTCATTTCCAAGAGCTTAGTCTGTGCCTGCATCTTCAGTGAATATGGTGACTGGAGACATGTTGATTTGTGTGAAATTTCCTGAAATTTGGGCTATAGACAACTTTTTAGCAACATGAGCATCCAAAGGTTACAAGCGTCAGAGCCCTGTACAAGATTTGAGTACTTTCTCTCCTCTGTGTCCCAAACAGCAGTACAACCCCATAAGATAAAGCAATGCCTGCAGGCAGACACTTTTGTATCGGGAAACAAAGAAGCATGTTTCCGCCTGGTTTCGGACCAGGGACCTTTCGCGTGTTAGGCGAACGTGATAACCACTACACTACGGAAACGGAGCGTGCATGCCCTCTCGTCATTAGAGGGGCATTTCGATGCCTTCTTACATTTCAGGACTTTTATGACAGATCATGTAGGACTAGTGAGAAGCGGGGGAACTCCCATTTGTGTCATTTTTCAAGCATTCCCCCATTTATGGTTATATTGACAATCCAAATTGTGATCTCGAGATAGCATCTCTTCAAATGGGAGCTGATCTTCTTGTTGACAAGCTCTTTGATGTTCTTTGTCAGGCTAGCACACAACCTACAGAAGACAAACCCAAGAGACTTATTTGTTAATAGGGACGCAAGTAAAGCAGAGAAAACGCTGGACAAGCAGAGTTCTCTTGGGCTAGCTTCTCTTCTCATGGGAGCTCTTGCCTAGAAGACATTTTTGACTTGTGAGTGCACAGGTGGAATTGATGTTTTTTCAAACCCATTATAGGACTAGATTGTTAGATTGACTAGGATGTGGTGGAGAAATTCCACAGGGTCTTTTTGAATGATGGACTCTGTGCAAAAAAATGCACGTAGCGTGCGATTAACGGGTGTGTGGTCATTCCAGGTAAAAGGCAGAGCAGAGAAGGAGACTGCTCACTCCCCATCGGGGAATCGAACCCCTGTCTTCCGCGTGACAGGCGGAGATACTGTCCACTATACTAACGAGGACCTGCAAGGCACAGTCGGGGACACGTCAAGGTGGGATTCGCAGCAGGTATGACACACAAATTGTCGTCGGCCATGTAAAAATCCCCATCACTTTACCAGGAACTACAGTTTTATGGGTGTTTGACAGAGAACTTTTTTCTGCTTGCAGGAGGGTTCCATGGTGTAACGGTTAGCACTCTGGGCTTTGAATCCAGTGATCTGAGTTCAAGTCTCAGTGGAGCCTCATTTGGCTTTCTTGCCCTTTGCTCCGCAGTTGCATTAGCATTAGCACACGCTAGCATGAGAGTCTAATTACTTATAGAACAAGTTAGTGGCCCAGTCAATTCCACTCCTCTTCTGTTGGCTGATCCCATCTGCGCGTGGTCTTCATGCCGCACCCAACCTCGCTCATGCTCTTGTACTGCACTTTCCACTTCAGCGTCCTGCTGTATCTTTCATTGGCCACCTTGACTCAAGGCAACAATTCCCCTTGTACTCTTCTCACTTCTAACTCTGTTGCCACCACTGAAGGCCCCGAGCTTCTGGTTGACAAGCTCTTTGATGTCCTTTGCTTGGCTAGCACACAACCGATAGAAGACAAAACTAGGAGTCTTATTTCTCAATAGGGACGCAAGTAAAACAGAGAAAATGCTGGACAAGCAGAGTTGTCTAAACAGTGAACATCAATTCCCTTGTGACCAAAGAAGCGAAAGACCCATGTTTCCGCCTGGTTTCGGGCCGGGGACCTTTCGCGTGTGAGGCGAATGTGATAACCACTACACTACGGAAACGGTGAGCGATGGCTCGCTTGGCTTTGGAATGTGTCTTAATCAGTAATCTGACCAATCTGACAAATCTGATGGCATGTTACTATCATGCCCTTGAACGGAAGGAACAATGGAGAAGAGACAGACGCTCGCTAGCAAGGAATCTGAACTATAGTCTCGATTTTAGGCTCACTTAAACTTTTGACATTTAGGAGTTCTCTGAAGCAAGCGCAGCTCGACATATGCTGGCCTAAGAACCCCAGAACCTCGAGCAGCAGAACTGTTGCCTAAAGAGGCCATGCGTTTGATCGCGTTGTGCATTGGCTGAAAATATGCCCAAGTCCTGTGCAGGCCAGCTAGAGCCACTCATTTCCAAGAGCTTAGTCTGTGCCTGCATCTTCAGTGAATATGGTGACTGGAGACATGTAGATTTGTGTGAAATTTCCTGAAATTTGGGCTATAGACAACTTTTTAGCAACATGAGCATCCAAAGGTTACAAGCGTCAGAGCCCTGTACAAGATTTGAGTACTTTCTCTCCTCTGTGTCCCAAACAGCAGTACAACCCCATAAGGTAAAGCAATGCCTGCAGGCAGACACTTTTGTATCGGGAAACAAAGAAGCATGTTTCCGCCTGGTTTCGGACCAGGGACCTTTCGCGTGTTAGGCGAACGTGATAACCACTACACTACGGAAACGGAGCGTGCTTGCCCTCTCGTCATTAGAGGGGCATTTCGATGCCTTCTCACATTTCAGGACTTTAATGACAGATCATGTAGGACTAGTGAGAAGCGGGGGAACTCCCATTTGTGTCATTTTTCAAGCATTCCCCCATTTATGGTTATATTGACAATCCAAATTGTGATCTCGAGATAGCATCTCTTCAAATGGGAGCTGATCTTCTTGTTGACAAGCTCTTTGATGTTCTTTGTCAGGCTAGCACACAACCTACAGAAGACAAACCCAAGAGACTTATTTGTTAATAGGGACGCAAGTAAAGCAGAGAAAACACTGGACAAGCAGAGTTCTCTTGGACTAGCTTCTCTTCTCATGGGAGCTCTTGCCTAGAAGACATTTTTGACTTGTGAGTGCACAGGTGGAATTGATGTTTTTTCAAACCCATTATAGGACTAGATTGTTAGATTGACTAGGATGTGGTGGAGAAATTCCACAGGGTCTTTTTGAATGATGGACTCTGTGCAAAAAAATGCACGTAGCGTGCGATTAACGGGTGTGTGGTCATTCCAGGTAAAAGGCAGAGCAGAGAAGGAGACTGCTCACTCCCCGTCGGGGAATCGAACCCCGGTCTTCCACGTGACAGGCGGAGATAATGTCCACTATACTAACGAGGACCTGCAAGGCACTGTCGGGGACACGTCAAGGTGGGATTTGCAGCAGGTATGACACACAAATTGTCGTCGGCCATGTAAAAATCCCCATCACTTTACCAGGAACTACAGTTTTATGGGTGTTTGACAGAGAACTTTTTTCTGCTTGCAGGAGGGATCCATGGTGTAACGGTTAGCACTCTGGACTTTGAATCCAGTGATCTGAGTTCAAGTCTCAGTGGAACCTCATTTGGCTTTCTTGCCCTTTGCTCCGCAGTTGCATTAGCATTAGCACACGCTAGCATGAGAGTCTAATTACTTATAGAACAAGTTAGTGGCCCAGTCAATTCCACTCCTCTTCTGTTGGCTGATCCCATCTGCGCGTGGTCTTCATGCCGCACCCAACCTCGCTCATTCTCTTGTACTGCACTTTCCACTTCAGCGTCCTGCTGTATCTTTCATTGGCCACCTTGACTCAAGGCAACAATTCCCCTTGTACTCTTCTCACTTCTAACTCTGTTGCCACCACTGAAGGCCCCGAGCTTCTGGTTGACAAGCTCTTTGATGTCCTTTGCTTGGCTAGCACACAACCGATAGAAGACAAAAGTAGGAGTCTTATTTCTCAATAGGGACGCAAGTAAAACAGAGAAAATGCTGGACAAGCAGAGTTGTCTAAACAGTGAACATCAATTCCTTTGTGACCAAAGAAGCAAAAGACCCATGTTTCCGCCCGGTTTCGGACCGGGGACCTTTCGCGTGTGAGGCGAATGTGATAACCACTACACTACGGAAACGGTGAGCGATGGCTCGCTTGGCTTTGGAATGTGTCTTAATCAGTAATCTGGCCAATCTGACAAATCTGATGGCATGTTACTATCATGCCCTTGAACGGAAGGAACCATGGAGAAGAGACAGATGCTCGCTAGCAAGGAATCTGAACTATAGTCTCGATGTTAGGCTCACTTAAACTTTTGACATTTAGGAGTTCTCTGAAGCAAGCGCAGCTCGACATATGCTGGCCTAAGAACCCCAGAACCTCGAGCAGCAGAACTGTTGCCTAAAGAGGCCATGCGTTTGATCGCGTTGTGCATTGGCTGAAAATAGGCCCAAGTCCTGTGCAGGCCAGCTAGAGCCACTCATTTCCAAGAGCTTAGTCTGTGCCTGCATCTTCAGTGAATATGGTGACTGGAGACATGTTGATTTGTGTGAAATTTCCTGAAATTTGGGCTATAGACAACTTTTTAGCAACATGAGCATCCAAAGGTTACAAGCGTCAGAGCCCTGTACAAGATTTGAGTACTTTCTCTCCTCTGTGTCCCAAACAGCAGTACAACCCCATAAGATAAAGCAATGCCTGCAGGCAGACACTTTTGTATCGGGAAACAAAGAAGCATGTTTCCGCCTGGTTTCGGACCAGGGACCTTTCGCGTGTTAGGCGAACGTGATAACCACTACACTACGGAAACGGAGCGTGCATGCCCTCTCGTCATTAGAGGGGCATTTCGATGCCTTCTTACATTTGAGGACTTTAATGACAGATCATGTAGGACTAGTGAGAAGCGGGGGAACTCCCATTTGTGTCATTTTTCAAGCATTCCCCCATTTATGGTTATATTGACAATCCAAATTGTGATCTCGAGATAGCATCTCTTCAAATGGGAGCTGATCTTCTTGTTGACAAGCTCTTTGATGTTCTTTGTCAGGCTAGCACACAACCTACAGAAGACAAACCCAAGAGACTTATTTGTTAATAGGGACGCAAGTAAAGCAGAGAAAACGCTGGACAAGCAGAGTTCTCTTGGACTAGCTTCTCTTCTCATGGGAGCTCTTGCCTAGAAGACATTTTTGACTTGTGAGTGCACAGGTGGAATTGATGTTTTTTCAAACCCATTATAGGACTAGATTGCTAGATTGACTAGGATGTGGTGGAGAAATTCCACAGGGTCTTTTTGAATGATGGAGTCTGTGCAAAAAAATGCACGTAGCGTGCGATTAACGGGTGTGTGGTCATTCCAGGTAAAAGGCAGAGCAGGAGACTGCTCACTCCCCGTCGGGGAATCGAACCCCGGTCTTCCGCGTGACAGGCGGAGATACTGTCCACTATACTAACGAGGACCTGCAAGGCACTGTCGGGGACACGTCAAGGTGGGATTCGCAGCAGGTATGACACACAAATTGTCGTCGGCCATGTAAAAATCCCCATCACTTTACCAGGAACTACAGTTTTATGGGTGTTTGACAGAGAACTTTTTTCTGCTTGCAGGAGGGTTCCATGGTGTAACGGTTAGCACTCTGGACTTTGAATCCAGTGATCTGAGTTCAAGTCTCAGTGGAGCCTCATTTGGCTTTCTTGCCCTTTGCTCCGCATTAGCATTAGCACACGCTAGCATGAGAGTCTAATTACTTATAGAACAAGTTAGTGGCCCAGTCAATTCCACTCCTCTTCTGTTGGCTGATCCCATCTGCGCGTGGTCTTCATGCCGCACCCAACCTCGCTCATGCTCTTGTACTGCACTTTCCACTTCAGCGTCCTGCTGTATCTTTCACTGGCCACCTTGACTCAAGGCAACAATTCCCCTTGTACTCTTCTCACTTCTAACTCTGTTGCCACCACTGAAGGCCCCGAGCTTCTGGTTGACAAGCTCTTTGATGTCCTTTGCTTGGCTAGCACACAACCGATAGAAGACAAAACTAGGAGTCTTATTTCTCAATAGGGACGCAAGTAAAACAGAGAAAATGCTGGACAAGCAGAGTTGTCTAAACAGTGAACATCAATTCCCTTGTGACCAAAGAAGCAAAAGACCCATGTTTCCGCCCGGTTTCGGACCGGGGACCTTTCGCGTGTGAGGCGAATGTGATAACCACTACACTACGGAAACGGCGAGCGATGGCTCGCTTGGCTTTGGAATGTGTCTTAATCAGTAATCTGACCAATCTGACAAATCTGATGGTATGTTACTATCATGCCCTTGAACGGAAGGAACCATGGAGAAGAGACAGACGCTCGCTAGCAAGGAATCTGAACTATAGTCTCGATGTTAGGCTCACTTAAACTTTTGACATTTAGGAGTTCTCTGAAGCAAGCGCAGCTCGACATATGCTGGCCTAAGAACCCCAGAACCTCGAGCAGCAGAACTGTTGCCTAAAGAGGCCATGCGTTTGATCGCGTTGTGCATTGGCTGAAAATAGGCCCAAGTCCTGTGCAGGCCAGCTAGAGCCACTCATTTCCAAGAGCTTAGTCTGTGCCTGCATCTTCAGTGAATATGGTGACTGGAGACATGTTGATTTGTGTGAAATTTCCTGAAATTTGGGCTATAGACAACTTTTTAGCAACATGAGCATCCAAAGGTTACAAGCGTCAGAGCCCTGTACAAGATTTGAGTACTTTCTCTCCTCTGTGTCCCAAACAGCAGTACAACCCCATAAGATAAAGCAATGCCTGCAGGCAGACACTTTTGTATCGGGAAACAAAGAAGCATGTTTCCGCCTGGTTTCGGACCAGGGACCTTTCGCGTGTTAGGCGAACATGATAACCACTACACTACGGAAACGGAGCGTGCATGCCCTCTCGTCATTAGAGGGGCATTTCGATGCCTTCTCACATTTCAGGACTTTAATGACAGATCATGTAGGACTAGTGAGAAGTGGGGGAACTCCCATTTGTGTCATTTTTCAAGCATTCCCCCATTTATGGTTATATTGACAATCCAAATTGTGATCTCGAGATAGCATCTCTTCAAATGGGAGCTGATCTTCTTGTTGACAAGCTCTTTGATGTTCTTTGTCAGGCTAGCACACAACCTACAGAAGACAAACCCAAGAGACTTATTTGTTAATAGGGACGCAAGTAAAGCAGAGAAAACGCTGGACAAGCAGAGTTCTCTTGGACTAGCTTCTCTTCTCATGGGAGCTCTTGCCTAAAAGACATTTTTGACTTGTGAGTGCACAGGTGGAATTGATGTTTTTTCAAACCCATTATAGGACTAGATTGTTAGATTGACTAGGATGTGGTGGAGAAATTCCACAGGGTCTTTTTGAATGATGGACTCTGTGCAAAAAAATGCACGTAGCGTGCGATTAACGGGTGTGTGGTCATTCCAGGTAAAAGGCAGAGCAGAGAAGGAGACTGCTCACTCCCCGTCGGGGAATCGAATCCCGGTCTTCCGCGTGACAGGCAGAGATACTGTCCACTATACTAACGAGGACCTGCAAGGGACTGTCGGGGACACGTCAAGGTGGGATTCGCAGCAGGTATGACACACAAATTGTCGTCGGCCATGTAAAAATCCCCATCACTTTACCAGGAACTACAGTTTTATGGGTGTTTGACAGAGAACTTTTTTCTGCTTGCAGGAGGGATCCATGGTGTAACGGTTAGCACTCTGGACTTTGAATCCAGTGATCTGAGTTCAAGTCTCAGTGGAGCCTCATTTGGCTTTCTTGCCCTTTGCTCCGCAGTTGCATTAGCATTAGCACACGCTAGCATGACAGTCTAATTACTTATAGAACAAGTTAGTGGCCCAGTCAATTCCACTCCTCTTCTGTTGGCTGATCCCATCTGCGCGTGGTCTTCATGCCGCACCCAACCTCGCTCATGCTCTTGTACTGCACTTTCCACTTCAGCGTCCTGCTGTATCTTTCATTGGCCACCTTGACTCAAGGCAACAATTCCCCTTGTACTCTTCTCACTTCTAACTCTGTTGCCACCACTGAAGGCCCCGAGCTTCTGGTTGACAAGCTCTTTGATGTCCTTTGCTTGGCTAGCACACAACCGATAGAAGACAAAACTAGGAGTCTTATTTCTCAATAGGGACGCAAGTAAAACAGAGAAAATGCTGGACAAGCAGAGTTGTCTAAACAGTGAACATCAATTCCTTTGTGACCAAAGAAGCAAAAGACCCATGTTTCCGCCCGGTTTCGGACCGGGGACCTTTCGCGTGTGAGGCGAATGTGGTAACCACTACACTACGGAAACGGTGAGCGATGGCTCGCTTGGCTTTGGAATGTGTCTTAATCAGTAATCTGACCAATCTGACAAATCTGATGGCATGTTACTATCATGCCCTTGAACGGAAGGAACCATGGAGAAGAGACAGACGCTCGCTAGCAAGGAATCTGAACTATAGTCTCGATGTTAGGCTCACTTAAACTTTTGACATTTAGGAGTTCTCTGAAGCAAGCGCAGCTCGACATATGCTGGCCTAAGAACCCCAGAACCTCGAGCAGCAGAACTGTTGCCTAAAGAGGCCATGCGTTTGATCGCGTTGTGCATTGGCTGAAAATAGGCCCAAGTCCTGTGCAGGCCAGCTAGAGCCACTCATTTCCAAGAGCTTAGTCTGTGCCTGCATCTTCAGTGAATATGGTGACTGGAGACATGTTGATTTGTGTGAAATTTCCTGAAATTTGGGCTATAGACAACTTTTTAGCAACATGAGCATCCAAAGGTTACAAGCGTCAGAGCCCTGTACAAGATTTGAGTACTTTCTCTCCTCTGTGTCCCAAACAGCAGTACAACCCCATAAGATAAAGCAATGCCTGCAGGCAGACACTTTTGTATCGGGAAACAAAGAAGCATGTTTCCGCCTGGTTTCGGACCAGGGACCTTTCGCGTGTTAGGCGAACGTGATAACCACTACACTACGGAAACGGAGCGTGCATGCCCTCTCGTCATTAGAGGGGCATTTCGATGCCTTCTTACATTTCAGGACTTTTATGACAGATCATGTAGGACTAGTGAGAAGCGGGGGAACTCCCATTTGTGTCATTTTTCAAGCATTCCCCCATTTATGGTTATATTGACAATCCAAATTGTGATCTCGAGATAGCATCTCTTCAAATGGGAGCTGATCTTCTTGTTGACAAGCTCTTTGATGTTCTTTGTCAGGCTAGCACACAACCTACAGAAGACAAACCCAAGAGACTTATTTGTTAATAGGGACGCAAGTAAAGCAGAGAAAACGCTGGACAAGCAGAGTTCTCTTGGGCTAGCTTCTCTTCTCATGGGAGCTCTTGCCTAGAAGACATTTTTGACTTGTGAGTGCACAGGTGGAATTGATGTTTTTTCAAACCCATTATAGGACTAGATTGTTAGATTGACTAGGATGTGGTGGAGAAATTCCACAGGGTCTTTTTGAATGATGGACTCTGTGCAAAAAAATGCACGTAGCGTGCGATTAACGGGTGTGTGGTCATTCCAGGTAAAAGGCAGAGCAGAGAAGGAGACTGCTCACTCCCCATCGGGGAATCGAACCCCGGTCTTCCGCGTGACAGGCGGAGATACTGTCCACTATACTAACGAGGACCTGCAAGGCACAGTCGGGGACACGTCAAGGTGGGATTCGCAGCAGGTATGACACACAAATTGTCGTCGGCCATGTAAAAATCCCCATCACTTTACCAGGAACTACAGTTTTATGGGTGTTTGACAGAGAACTTTTTTCTGCTTGCAGGAGGGTTCCATGGTGTAACGGTTAGCACTCTGGACTTTGAATCCAGTGATCTGAGTTCAAGTCTCAGTGGAGCCTCATTTGGCTTTCTTGCCCTTTGCTCCGCAGTTGCATTAGCATTAGCACACGCTAGCATGAGAGTCTAATTACTTATAGAACAAGTTAGTGGCCCAGTCAATTCCACTCCTCTTCTGTTGGCTGATCCCATCTGCGCGTGGTCTTCATGCCGCACCCAACCTCGCTCATGCTCTTGTACTGCACTTTCCACTTCAGCGTCCTGCTGTATCTTTCATTGGCCACCTTGACTCAAGGCAACAATTCCCCTTGTACTCTTCTCACTTCTAACTCTGTTGCCACCACTGAAGGCCCCGAGCTTCTGGTTGACAAGCTCTTTGATGTCCTTTGCTTGGCTAGCACACAACCGATAGAAGACAAAACTAGGAGTCTTATTTCTCAATAGGGACGCAAGTAAAACAGAGAAAATGCTGGACAAGCAGAGTTGTCTAAACAGTGAACATCAATTCCCTTGTGACCAAAGAAGCAAAAGACCCATGTTTCCGCCTGGTTTCGGGCCGGGGACCTTTCGCGTGTGAGGCGAATGTGATAACCACTACACTACGGAAACGGTGAGCGATGGCTCGCTTGGCTTTGGAATGTGTCTTAATCAGTAATCTGACCAATCTGACAAATCTGATGGCATGTTACTATCATGCCCTTGAACGGAAGGAACCATGGAGAAGAGACAGACGCTCGCTAGCAAGGAATCTGAACTATAGTCTCGATGTTAGGCTCACTTAAACTTTTGACATTTAGGAGTTCTCTGAAGCAAGCGCAGCTCGACATATGCTGGCCTAAGAACCCCAGAACCTCGAGCAGCAGAACTGTTGCCTAAAGAGGCCATGCGTTTGATTGCGTTGTGCATTGGCTGAAAATAGGCCCAAGTCCTGTGCAGGCCAGCTAGAGCCACTCATTTCCAAGAGCTTAGTCTGTGCCTGCATCTTCAGTGAATATGGTGACTGGAGACATGTAGATTTGTGTGAAATTTCCTGAAATTTGGGCTATAGACAACTTTTTAGCAACATGAGCATCCAAAGGTTACAAGCGTCAGAGCCCTGTACAAGATTTGAGTACTTTCTCTCCTCTGTGTCCCAAACAGCAGTACAACCCCATAAGATAAAGCAATGCCTGCAGGCAGACACTTTTGTATCGGGAAACAAAGAAGCATGTTTCCGCCTGGTTTCGGACCAGGGACCTTTCGCGTGTTAGGCGAACGTGATAACCACTACACTACGGAAACGGAGCGTGCATACCCTCTCGTCATTAGAGGGGCATTTCGATGCCTTCTTACATTTCAGGACTTTTATGACAGATCATGTAGGACTAGTGAGAAGCGGGGGAACTCCCATTTGTGTCATTTTTCAAGCATTCCCCCATTTATGGTTATATTGACAATCCAAATTGTGATCTCGAGATAGCATCTCTTCAAATGGGAGCTGATCTTCTTGTTGACAAGCTCTTTGATGTTCTTTGTCAGGCTAGCACACAACCTACAGAAGACAAACCCAAGAGACTTATTTGTTAATAGGGACGCAAGTAAAGCAGAGAAAACGCTGGACAAGCAGAGTTCTCTTGGGCTAGCTTCTCTTCTCATGGGAGCTCTTGCCTAGAAGACATTTTTGACTTGTGAGTGCACAGGTGGAATTGATGTTTTTTCAAACCCATTATAGGACTAGATTGTTAGATTGACTAGGATGTGGTGGAGAAATTCCACAGGGTCTTTTTGAATGATGGACTCTGTGCAAAAAAATGCACGTAGCGTGCGATTAACGGGTGTGTGGTCATTCCAGGTAAAAGGCAGAGCAGAGAAGGAGACTGCTCACTCCCCATCGGGGAATCGAACCCCTGTCTTCCGCGTGACAGGCGGAGATACTGTCCACTATACTAACGAGGACCTGCAAGGCACAGTCGGGGACACGTCAAGGTGGGATTCGCAGCAGGTATGACACACAAATTGTCGTCGGCCATGTAAAAATCCCCATCACTTTACCAGGAACTACAGTTTTATGGGTGTTTGACAGAGAACTTTTTTCTGCTTGCAGGAGGGTTCCATGGTGTAACGGTTAGCACTCTGGGCTTTGAATCCAGTGATCTGAGTTCAAGTCTCAGTGGAGCCTCATTTGGCTTTCTTACCCTTTGCTCCGCAGTTGCATTAGCATTAGCACACGCTAGCATGAGAGTCTAATTACTTATAGAACAAGTTAGTGGCCCAGTCAATTCCACTCCTCTTCTGTTGGCTGATCCCATCTGCGCGTGGTCTTCATGCCGCACCCAACCTCGCTCATGCTCTTGTACTGCACTTTCCACTTCAGCGTCCTGCTGTATCTTTCATTGGCCACCTTGACTCAAGGCAACAATTCCCCTTGTACTCTTCTCACTTCTAACTCTGTTGCCACCACTGAAGGCCCCGAGCTTCTGGTTGACAAGCTCTTTGATGTCCTTTGCTTGGCTAGCACACAACCGATAGAAGACAAAACTAGGAGTCTTATTTCTCAATAGGGACGCAAGTAAAACAGAGAAAATGCTGGACAAGCAGAGTTGTCTAAACAGTGAACATCAATTCCTTTGTGACCAAAGAAGCAAAAGACCCATGTTTCCGCCCGGTTTCGGACCGGGGACCTTTCGCGTGTGAGGCGAATGTGATAACCACTACACTACGGAAACGGTGAGCGATGGCTCGCTTGGCTTTGGAATGTGTCTTAATCAGTAATCTGGCCAATCTGACAAATCTGATGGCATGTTACTATCATGCCCTTGAACGGAAGGAACCATGGAGAAGAGACAGATGCTCGCTAGCAAGGAATCTGAACTATAGTCTCGATGTTAGGCTCACTTAAACTTTTGACATTTAGGAGTTCTCTGAAGCAAGCGCAGCTCGACATATGCTGGCCTAAGAACCCCAGAACCTCGAGCAGCAGAACTGTTGCCTAAAGAGGCCATGCGTTTGATCGCGTTGTGCATTGGCTGAAAATAGGCCCAAGTCCTGTGCAGGCCAGCTAGAGCCACTCATTTCCAAGAGCTTAGTCTGTGCCTGCATCTTCAGTGAATATGGTGACTGGAGACATGTTGATTTGTGTGAAATTTCCTGAAATTTGGGCTATAGACAACTTTTTAGCAACATGAGCATCCAAAGGTTACAAGCGTCAGAGCCCTGTACAAGATTTGAGTACTTTCTCTCCTCTGTGTCCCAAACAGCAGTACAACCCCATAAGATAAAGCAATGCCTGCAGGCAGACACTTTTGTATCGGGAAACAAAGAAGCATGTTTCCGCCTGGTTTCGGACCAGGGACCTTTCGCGTGTTAGGCGAACGTGATAACCACTACACTACGGAAACGGAGCGTGCATGCCCTCTCGTCATTAGAGGGGCATTTCGATGCCTTCTTACATTTGAGGACTTTAATGACAGATCATGTAGGACTAGTGAGAAGCGGGGGAACTCCCATTTGTGTCATTTTTCAAGCATTCCCCCATTTATGGTTATATTGACAATCCAAATTGTGATCTCGAGATAGCATCTCTTCAAATGGGAGCTGATCTTCTTGTTGACAAGCTCTTTGATGTTCTTTGTCAGGCTAGCACACAACCTACAGAAGACAAACCCAAGAGACTTATTTGTTAATAGGGACGCAAGTAAAGCAGAGAAAACGCTGGACAAGCAGAGTTCTCTTGGGCTAGCTTCTCTTCTCATGGGAGCTCTTGCCTAGAAGACATTTTTGACTTGTGAGTGCACAGGTGGAATTGATGTTTTTTCAAACCCATTATAGGACTAGATTGCTAGATTGACTAGGATGTGGTGGAGAAATTCCACAGGGTCTTTTTGAATGATGGAGTCTGTGCAAAAAAATGCACGTAGCGTGCGATTAACGGGTGTGTGGTCATTCCAGGTAAAAGGCAGAGCAGGAGACTGCTCACTCCCCGTCGGGGAATCGAACCCCGGTCTTCCGCGTGACAGGCGGAGATACTGTCCACTATACTAACGAGGACCTGCAAGGCACTGTCGGGGACACGTCAAGGTGGGATTCGCAGCAGGTATGACACACAAATTGTCGTCGGCCATGTAAAAATCCCCATCACTTTACCAGGAACTACAGTTTTATGGGTGTTTGACAGAGAACTTTTTTCTGCTTGCAGGAGGGTTCCATGGTGTAACGGTTAGCACTCTGGGCTTTGAATCCAGTGATCTGAGTTCAAGTCTCAGTGGAGCCTCATTTGGCTTTCTTGCCCTTTGCTCCGCATTAGCATTAGCACACGCTAGCATGAGAGTCTAATTACTTATAGAACAAGTTAGTGGCCCAGTCAATTCCACTCCTCTTCTGTTGGCTGATCCCATCTGCGCGTGGTCTTCATGCCGCACCCAACCTCGCTCATGCTCTTGTACTGCACTTTCCACTTCAGCGTCCTGCTGTATCTTTCACTGGCCACCTTGACTCAAGGCAACAATTCCCCTTGTACTCTTCTCACTTCTAACTCTGTTGCCACCACTGAAGGCCCCGAGCTTCTGGTTGACAAGCTCTTTGATGTCCTTTGCTTGGCTAGCACACAACCGATAGAAGACAAAACTAGGAGTCTTATTTCTCAATAGGGACGCAAGTAAAACAGAGAAAATGCTGGACAAGCAGAGTTGTCTAAACAGTGAACATCAATTCCCTTGTGACCAAAGAAGCAAAAGACCCATGTTTCCGCCCGGTTTCGGACCGGGGACCTTTCGCGTGTGAGGCGAATGTGATAACCACTACACTACGGAAATGGCGAGCGATGGCTCACTTGGCTTTGGAATGTGTCTTAATCAGTAATCTGACCAATCTGACAAATCTGATGGTATGTTACTATCATGCCCTTGAACGGAAGGAACCATGGAGAAGAGACAGACGCTCGCTAGCAAGGAATCTGAACTATAGTCTCGATGTTAGGCTCACTTAAACTTTTGACATTTAGGAGTTCTCTGAAGCAAGCGCAGCTCGACATATGCTGGCCTAAGAACCCCAGAACCTCGAGCAGCAGAACTGTTGCCTAAAGAGGCCATGCGTTTGATCGCGTTGTGCATTGGCTGAAAATAGGCCCAAGTCCTGTGCAGGCCAGCTAGAGCCACTCATTTCCAAGAGCTTAGTCTGTGCCTGCATCTTCAGTGAATATGGTGACTGGAGACATGTTGATTTGTGTGAAATTTCCTGAAATTTGGGCTATAGACAACTTTTTAGCAACATGAGCATCCAAAGGTTACAAGCGTCAGAGCCCTGTACAAGATTTGAGTACTTTCTCTCCTCTGTGTCCCAAACAGCAGTACAACCCCATAAGATAAAGCAATGCCTGCAGGCAGACACTTTTGTATCGGGAAACAAAGAAGCATGTTTCCGCCTGGTTTCGGACCAGGGACCTTTCGCGTGTTAGGCGAACATGATAACCACTACACTACGGAAACGGAGCGTGCATGCCCTCTCGTCATTAGAGGGGCATTTCGATGCCTTCTCACATTTCAGGACTTTAATGACAGATCATGTAGGACTAGTGAGAAGTGGGGGAACTCCCATTTGTGTCATTTTTCAAGCATTCCCCCATTTATGGTTATATTGACAATCCAAATTGTGATCTCGAGATAGCATCTCTTCAAATGGGAGCTGATCTTCTTGTTGACAAGCTCTTTGATGTTCTTTGTCAGGCTAGCACACAACCTACAGAAGACAAACCCAAGAGACTTATTTGTTAATAGGGACGCAAGTAAAGCAGAGAAAACGCTGGACAAGCAGAGTTCTCTTGGACTAGCTTCTCTTCTCATGGGAGCTCTTGCCTAAAAGACATTTTTGACTTGTGAGTGCACAGGTGGAATTGATGTTTTTTCAAACCCATTATAGGACTAGATTGTTAGATTGACTAGGATGTGGTGGAGAAATTCCACAGGGTCTTTTTGAATGATGGACTCTGTGCAAAAAAATGCACGTAGCGTGCGATTAACGGGTGTGTGGTCATTCCAGGTAAAAGGCAGAGCAGAGAAGGAGACTGCTCACTCCCCGTCGGGGAATCGAATCCCGGTCTTCCGCGTGACAGGCGGAGATACTGTCCACTATACTAACGAGGACCTGCAAGGGACTGTCGGGGACACGTCAAGGTGGGATTCGCAGCAGGTATGACACACAAATTGTCGTCGGCCATGTAAAAATCCCCATCACTTTACCAGGAACTACAGTTTTATGGGTGTTTGACAGAGAACTTTTTTCTGCTTGCAGGAGAGATCCATGGTGTAACGGTTAGCACTCTGGACTTTGAATCCAGTGATCTGAGTTCAAGTCTCAGTGGAGCCTCATTTGGCTTTCTTGCCCTTTGCTCCGCAGTTGCATTAGCATTAGCACACGCTAGCATGAGAGTCTAATTACTTATAGAACAAGTTAGTGGCCCAGTCAATTCCACTCCTCTTCTGTTGGCTGATCCCATCTGCGCGTGGTCTTCATGCCGCACCCAACCTCGCTCATGCTCTTGTACTGCACTTTCCACTTCAGCGTCCTGCTGTATCTTTCACTGGCCACCTTGACTCAAGGCAACAATTCCCCTTGTACTCTTCTCACTTCTAACTCTGTTGCCACCACTGAAGGCCCCGAGCTTCTGGTTGACAAGCTCTTTGATGTCCTTTGCTTGGCTAGCACACAACCGATAGAAGACAAAACTAGGAGTCTTATTTCTCAATAGGGACGCAAGTAAAACAGAGAAAATGCTGGACAAGCAGAGTTGTCTAAACAGTGAACATCAATTCCCTTGTGACCAAAGAAGCAAAAGACCCATGTTTCCGCCCGGTTTCGGACCGGGGACCTTTCGCATGTGAGGCGAATGTGATAATCACTACACTACGGAAACGGTGAGCGATGGCTCGCTTGGCTTTGGAATGTGTCTTAATCAGTAATCTGACCAATCTGACAAATCTGATGGCATGTTACTATCATGCCCTTGAACGGAAGGAACCATGGAGAAGAGACAGACGCTCGCTAGCAAGGAATCTGAACTATAGTCTCGATGTTAGGCTCACTTAAACTTTTGACATTTAGGAGTTCTCTGAAGCAAGCGCAGCTCGACATATGCTGGCCTAAGAACCCCAGAACCTCGAGCAGCAGAACTGTTGCCTAAAGAGGCCATGCGTTTGATCGCGTTGTGCATTGGCTGAAAATAGGCCCAAGTCCTGTGCAGGCCAGCTAGAGCCACTCATTTCCAAGAGCTTAGTCTGTGCCTGCATCTTCAGTGAATATGGTGACTGGAGACATGTTGATTTGTGTGAAATTTCCTGAAATTTGGGCTATAGACAACTTTTTAGCAACATGAGCATCCAAAGGTTACAAGCGTCAGAGCCCTGTACAAGATTTGAGTACTTTCTCTCCTCTGTGTCCCAAACAGCAGTACAACCCCATAAGATAAAGCAATGCCTGCAGGCAGATACTTTTGTATCGGGAAACAAAGAAGCATGTTTCCGCCTGGTTTCGGACCAGGGACCTTTCGCGTGTTAGACGAACGTGATAACCACTACACTACGGAAACGGAGCGTGCATGCCCTCTCGTCATTAGAGGGGCATTTCGATGCCTTCTTACATTTGAGGACTTTAATGACAGATCATGTAGGACTAGTGAGAAGCGGGGGAACTCCCATTTGTGTCATTTTTCAAGCATTCCCCCATTTATGGTTATATTGACAATCCAAATTGTGATCTCGAGATAGCATCTCTTCAAATGGGAGCTGATCTTCTTGTTGACAAGCTCTTTGATGTTCTTTGTCAGGCTAGCACACAACCTACAGAAGACAAACCCAAGAGACTTATTTGTTAATAGGGACACAAGTAAAGCAGAGAAAACGCTGGACAAGCAGAGTTCTCTTGGACTAGCTTCTCTTCTCATGGGAGCTCTTGCTAGAAGACATTTTTGACTTGTGAGTGCACAGGTGGAATTGATGTTTTTTCAAACCCATTATAGGACTAGATTGTTAGATTGACTAGGATGTGGTGGAGAAATTCCACAGGGTCTTTTTGAATGATGGACTCTGTGCAAAAAAATGCACGTAGCGTGTGATCAACGGGTGTGTGGTCATTCCAGGTAAAAGGCAGAGCAGAGAAGGAGACTGCTCACTCCCCATCGGGGAATCGAACCCCGGTCTTCCGCGTGACAGGCGAAGATACTGTCCATTATACTAACGAGGACCTGCAAGGCACTGTCGGGGACACGTCAAGGTGGGATTCGCAGCAGGTATGACACACAAATTGTCGTCGGCCATGTAAAAATCCCCATCACTTTACCAGGAACTACAGTTTTATGGGTGTTTGACAGAGAACTTTTTTCTGCTTGCAGGAGGGTTCCATGGTGTAACGGTTAGCACTCTGGACTTTGAATCCAGTGATCTGAGTTCAAGTCTCAGTGGAGCCTCATTTGGCTTTCTTGCCCTTTGCTCCGCAGTTGCATTAGCATTAGCACACGCTAGCATGAGAGTCTAATTACTTATAGAACAAGTTAGTGGCCCAGTCAATTCCACTCCTCTTCTGTTGGCTGATCCCATCTGCGCGTGGTCTTCATGCCGCACCCAACCTCGCTCATGCTCTTGTACTGCACTTTCCACTTCAGCGTCCTGCTGTATCTTTCATTGGCCACCTTGACTCAAGGCAACAATTCCCCTTGTACTCTTCTCACTTCTAACTCTGTTGCCACCACTGAAGGCCCCGAGCTTCTGGTTGACAAGCTCTTTGATGTCCTTTGCTTGGCTAGCACACAACCGATAGAAGACAAAACTAGGAGTCTTATTTCTCAATAGGGACGCAAGTAAAACAGAGAAAATGCTGGACAAGCAGAGTTGTCTAAACAGTGAACATCAATTCCCTTATGACCAAAGAAGCAAAAGACCCATGTTTCCGCCCGGTTTCGGACCGGGGACCTTTCGCATGTGAGGCGAATGTGATAACCACTACACTACGGAAACGGTGAGCGATGGCTCGCTTGGCTTTGGAATGTGTCTTAATCAGTAATCTGACCAATCTGACAAATCTGATGGCATGTTACTATCATGCCCTTGAACGGAAGGAACCATGGAGAAGAGACAGACGCTCGCTAGCAAGGAATCTGAACTATAGTCTCGATGTTAGGCTCACTTAAACTTTTGACATTTAGGAGTTCTCTGAAGCAAGCGCAGCTCGACATATGCTGGCCTAAGAACCCCAGAACCTCGAGCAGCAGAACTGTTGCCTAAAGAGGCCATGCGTTTGATCGCGTTGTGCATTGGCTGAAAATAGGCCCAAGTCCTGTGCAGGCCAGCTAGAGCCACTCATTTCCAAGAGCTTAGTCTGTGCCTGCATCTTCAGTGAATATGGTGACTGGAGACATGTTGATTTGTGTGAAATTTCCTGAAATTTGGGCTATAGACAACTTTTTAGCAACATGAGCATCCAAAGGTTACAAGCGTCAGAGCCCTGTACAAGATTTGAGTACTTTCTCTCCTCTGTGTCCCAAACAGCAGTACAACCACATAAGATAAAGCAATGCCTGCAGGCAGACACTTTTGTATCGGGAAACAAAGAAGCATGTTTCCGCCTGGTTTCGGACCAGGGACCTTTCGCGTGTTAGGCGAACGTGATAACCACTACACTACGGAAACGGAGCGTGCATGCCCTCTCATCATTAGAGGGGCATTTCGATGCCTTCTCACATTTCAGGACTTTAATGACAGATCATGTAGGACTAGTGAGAAGCGGGGGAACTCCCATTTGTGTCATTTTTCAAGCATTCCCCCATTTATGGTTATATTGACAATCCAAATTGTGATCTCGAGATAGCATCTCTTCAAATGGGAGCTGATCTTCTTGTTGACAAGCTCTTTGATGTTCTTTGTCAGGCTAGCACACAACCTACAGAAGACAAACCCAAGAGACTTATTTGTTAATAGGGACGCAAGTAAAGCAGAGAAAACGCTGGACAAGCAGAGTTCTCTTGGACTAGCTTCTCTTCTCATGGGAGCTCTTGCCTAGAAGACATTTTTGACTTGTGAGTGCACAGGTGGAATTGATGTTTTTTCAAACCCATTATAGGACTAGATTGTTAGATTGACTAGGATGTGGTGGAGAAATTCCACAGGGTCTTTTTGAATGATGGACTCTGTGCAAAAAAATGCATGTAGCGTGCGATTAACGGGTGTGTGGTCATTCCAGGTAAAAGGCAGAGCAGAGAAGGAGACTGCTCACTCCCCGTCGGGGAATCGAACCCCGGTCTTCCGCGTGACAGGCAGAGATACTGTCCACTATACTAACGAGGACCTGCAAGGCACTGTCGGGGACACGTCAAGGTGGGATTCGCAGCAGGTATGACACACAAATTGTCGTCGGCCATGTAAAAATCCCCATCACGTTACCAGGAACTACAGTTTTATGGGTGTTTGACAGAGAACTTTTTTCTGCTTGCAGAAGGGATCCATGGTGTAACGGTTAGCACTCTGGACTTTGAATCCAGTGATCTGAGTTCAAGTCTCAGTGGAGCCTCATTTGGCTTTCTTGCCCTTTGCTCCGCAGTAGCATTAGCACACGCTAGCATGAGAGTCTAATTACTTATAGAACAAGTTAGTGGCCCAGTCAATTCCACTCCTCTTCTGTTGGCTGATCCCATCTGCGCGTGGTCTTCATGCCGCACCCAACCTCGCTCATGCTCTTGTACTGCACTTTCCACTTCAGCGTCCTGCTGTATCTTTCATTGGCCACCTTGACTCAAGGCAACAATTCCCCTTGTACTCTTCTCACTTCTAACTCTGTTGCCACCACTGAAGGCCCCGAGCTTCTGGTTGACAAGCTCTTTGATGTCCTTTGCTTGGCTAGCACACAACCGATAGAAGACAAAACTAGGAGTCTTATTTCTCAATAGGGACGCAAGTAAAACAGAGAAAATGCTGGACAAGCAGAGTTGTCTAAACAGTGAACATCAATTCCCTTGTGACCAAAGAAGCAAAAGACCCATGTTTCCGCCCGGTGACCTTTCGCGTGTGAGGGGAATGTGATAACCACTACACTACGGAAACGGTGAGCGATGGCTCGCTTGGCTTTGGAATGTGTCTTAATCAGTAATCTGACCAATCTGACAAATCTGATGGCATGTTACTATCATGCCCTTGAACGGAAGGAACCATGGAGAAGAGACAGACGCTCGCTAGCAAGGAATCTGAACTATAGTCTCGATGTTAGGCTCACTTAAACTTTTGACATTTAGGAGTTCTCTGAAGCAAGCGCAGCTCGACATATGCTGGCCTAAGAACCCCAGAACCTCGAGCAGCAGAACTGTTGCCTAAAGAGGCCATGCGTTTGATCGCGTTGTGCATTGGCTGAAAATAGGCCCAAGTCCTGTGCAGGCCAGCTAGAGCCACTCATTTCCAAGAGCTTAGTCTGTGCCTGCATCTTCAGTGAATATGGTGACTGGAGACATGTTGATTTGTGTGAAATTTCCTGAAATTTGGGCTATAGACAACTTTTTAGCAACATGAGCATCCAAAGGTTACAAGCGTCAGAGCCCTGTACAAGATTTGAGTACTTTCTCTCCTCTGTGTCCCAAACAGCAGTACAACCCCATAAGATAAAGCAATGCCTGCAGGCAGACACTTTTGTATCGGGAAACAAAGAAGCATGTTTCCGCCTGGTTTCGGACCAGGGACCTTTCGCGTGTTAGGCGAACGTGATAACCACTACACTACGGAAACGGAGCGTGCATGCCCTCTCGTCATTAGAGGGGCATTTCGATGCCTTCTCACATTTCAGGACTTTTATGACAGATCATGTAGGACTAGTGAGAAGCGGGGGAACTCCCATTTGTGTCATTTTTCAAGCATTCCCCCATTTATTCAATTCAATTGAATTCAATTTTATTTATATAGCGCCAAATCACAACAAATGTCGCCTCAAGGCGCTTCATAGATACAGAGAAAAGCCCAACCATCATATGACCCCCTATGAGCAAGCACTTTGGCGACAGTGGGAAGGAAAAACTCCCTTTCAACAGGAAGAAACCTCCGGCAGAACCAGGCTCAGGGAGGGGCGGCCATCTGCTGCGAGCGGTTGGGGTGAGAGAAGGAAGACAGGATAAAAGACATGCTGTGGAAGAGAGACAGAGATTAATAACAGATACGATTCAATACAGAGAGGTCTGTTAACACATAGTGAGTGAGAAAGGTGACTGGAAAGGAAAAACTCAATGCATCATGGGAATCCCCCGGCAGCCTACATCTATTGCAGCATAACTAAGGGAGGATTCAGGGTCACCTGGTCCAGCCCTAACTATATGCTTTAACAAAAAGGAAAGTTTTAAGCCTAATCTTAAAAGTAGAGATAGTGTCTGTCTCCCAAATCCAAACTGGAAGCTGGTTCCACAGAAGAGGGGCCTGAAAACTGAAGGCTCTCCCTCCCATTCTACTTTTAAATACTCTAGGAACAACAAGTAGGCCTGCAGAGCGGGAGCGAAGTGCTCTAATAGGGTGATATGGTACTACAAGGTCATTAAGATAAGATGGGGCCTGATTATTTAAGACCTTGTATGTGAGGAGCAGGATTTTGAATTCAATTCTGGATTTAACAGGAAGCCAATGAAGGGAAGCCAAAACAGGAGAAATATGCTCTCTCTTTCTAGTCCCTGTCAGTACTCTTGCTGCAGCATTTTGGATTAACTGAAGGCTTTTCAGTGAGTTTTTTGGACATCCTGATAATAATGAATTGCAGTAGTCCAGCCTGGAAGTAATAAATGCATGAACTAGTTTTTCAGTGTCACTCTGAGACAGGATATTTCTAATTTTAGAGATGTTGCGCAAATGGAAGAACGCAGTCTTACATATTTGTTTAATATGTGCGTTGAAGGACATATCCTGGTCAAAAATGACTCCAAGGTTCCTCACAGTGTTACTGGAGGCCAAGGTAATGCCATCCAGAGTAAGAATCTGGTTAGATACCATATTTATAAGCTTTTCAGCGCCGAGTACAATGACCTCAGTTTTATCTGAGTTAAGAAGCAGAAAGTTAGTGGCCATCCAAGTCTTTATGTCTTTAAGACATTCCTGCAGTTTAACTAATTGGTGTGTGTTATCTGGCTTCATGGACAGATAGAGCTGGGTGTCATCTGCATAGCAGTGAAAATGTATGCTATGTCTTCTAATGATGCTGCCTAGGGGAAGCATGTATAATGTAAACAGAATTGGTCCTAGCACTGAACCCTGTGGAACTCCATAATTAACCTCAGTGTGTGAAGAGGACTCTCCATTTACATGCACAAATTGGAGTCTATTAGATAGATATGATACAAACCACTGCAGTGCAATACCTGTAATACCTACAGCATGTTCTAATCGCTCTAATAGGATATTATGGTCAACAGTATCGAATGCTGCACTAAGGTCAAGAAGGACAAGCACAGAGATGAGTCCACTGTCAGAGGCCATAAGAAGATCATTTGTAACCTTCACTAAAGCTGTTTCTGTGCTGTGATGAACTCTGAAACCTGACTGAAACTCTTCAAATAAACCATTCCTCTGCAGATGATCTGTTAGCTGTTTGACAACTACTCTTTCAAGGATTTTTGATATGAAAGGAAGGTTGGAGATTGGCTTATAATTAGCTAAGACTGCTGGGTCTAGAGATGGCTTTTTGAGTAAAGGTTTAACTGCAGCCACCTTGAAGGCCTGTGGTACATAGCCGATTATTAGAGATAGGTTGATCATATATAAGATCGAAGAATTAATCAATGGCAGGACTTCTTTGAGCAGTTTTGTAGGAATGGGGTCTAAAAGACACGTTGATGGTTTGGAGGAAGTAATTATTGAAGTTAACTCAGAAAGATTAATTGGAGAAAAAGAGTCTAACTTAACATCAATGGTACTAAGAGTAGCTGTAGATAATATTACATCTGTGGGATGATTATTGGTAATTTTTTCTCTAATGATAAAAATTTTATTTGTGAAGAAGTTCATGAAGTCATCACTAGTTAACGTTAAAGGGATGGTTGGCTCAAAAGAGCTCTGACTTTTTGTCAGCCTGGCTACAGTGCTGAAGAGAAACCTGGGGTTGTTCTTATTTTCTTCAATCAGTGATGAGTAGTAAGCTGTTCTGGCTTTGCGGAGGGCTTTCTTATAAAGCAACAAACTATTTCTCCAGGCTAAATGGAGGTTATGGTTATACTGACAATCCAAATTGTGATCTCGAGATAGCATCTCTTCAAATGGGAGCTGATCTTCTTGTTGACAAGCTCTTTGATGTTCTTTGTCAGGCTAGCACACAACCTACAGAAGACAAACCCAAGAGACTTATTTGTTAATAGGGACGCAAGTAAAGCAGAGAAAACGCTGGACAAGCAGAGTTCTCTTGGACTAGCTTCTCTTCTCATGGGAGCTCTTGCTAGAAGACATTTTTGACTTGTGAGTGCACAGGTGGAATTGATGTTTTTTCAAACCCATTATAGGACTAGATTGTTAGATTGACTAGGATGTGGTGGAGAAATTCCACAGGGTCTTTTTGAATGATGGACTCTGTGCAAAAAAATGCACGTAGCGTGCGATTAACGGGTGTGTGGTCATTCCAGGTAAAAGGCAGAGCAGAGAAGGAGACTGCTCACTCCCCGTCGGGGAATCGAACCCCGGTCTTCCGCGTGACAGGCGGAGATACTGTCCACTATACTAACGAGGACCTGCAAGGTACTGTCTGGGACACGTCAAGGTGGGATTCGCAGCAGGTATGACACACAAATTGTCGTCGGCCATGTAAAAATCCCCATCACTTTACCAGGAACTACAGTTTTATGGGTGTTTGACAGAGAACTTTTTTCTGCTGGCAGGAGGGTTCCATGGTGTAACGGTTAGCACTCTGGGCTTTGAATCCAGTGATCTGAGTTCAAGTCTCAGTGGAGAACAAGTTAGTGGCCCAGTCAATTCCACTCCTCTTCTGTTGGCTGATCCCATCTGCGCGTGGTCTTCATGCCACACCCAACCTCGCTCATGCTCTTGTACTGCACTTTCCACTTCAGCGTCCTGCTGTATCTTTCATTGGCCACCTTGACTCAAGGCAACAATTCCCCTTAATAATAATTTGAATTTTGATCAAGACTTTGACACAAATCGCAGGGCTGCATGAGGACGTTTAGTAAGATTCTTCTTATTGCTACATTCAACCACTGATATTTTGTGGTCCAAACATTTGAATGAATCATTAATGCAGGTTTGAATGCAAATCAGGACAAACTTGCAACTTACCAGAATGTTTTTTCAGTGCTCATGTTCAATACAATTTACCTGCGTAATGACCTGAATCACAAACAATTTAATGCCTACTATGTTTTATCAATGAGGAAAACTCAATGTAAACACATATTTTTTACAAGGAAACTCCAGGTTTAATCTTTATATTACAGTAAATGCACAACATCTAAATTTTAAGTGAGAGAAATCTGTTCAAGAATTTTTTGATATATGATGATTTTATGCAGAAACTAATTTGCATGTACTTTCCTTACATCTGAGCTGGCCTTGTGCAAACCTTTGGATTTGAATGATACCTTAAAGGAGCTTTGAATGCAAACAGACACAGAAAAAAAAACCTCAACCAATCAAACAAACATTTAAAAAAAAAAAAAATCCCTCCACACTCATTTTCAGTCATTTTAATAATGATGTTTTTTTCCCCCTCAGGCTCAAATTTAATATGAGCTAGACCTGCTAGAAAACGCAAGACAAAAAAAGTCAAATCTATTTTGGGTTGTTAAACAGCTGTTAGAATTACTTTGCTATTCAGGTTTTATTTATGCATATTACTTTATTGTATTTTTTTAATGTAGATATAATTAAAAAAAAATGTTTATTAAAGCTTCCAAAATGTTATTTCTCCTCAATCAAATCTCATGTTGGATCTTTTTTGTCCCCAGAGTTAATCAAAGTTGACATGGATGCGTTTGTGGTCCTTCTGCTTTAAGGTAAGATTTTCCCCCCAAAAAAATAAATAATCAAATTGATTTTTGGAAATCAAATATTTAAATATTACTTAAATATTTAATAAGCTTTATTACTAATAATAAAATCAACCCAACAATCTTCCCCATGGTACACAACTGTCGACAACTGGTATCTGAGAGTTGACCTGAATATGGCTCAATAAATAAATATGAGCTACTTTATGTCATGTGAAGGGTGTTGCAGGTAGAAGTGGTGGTAAGGAGGACCCACACTGCAGACACTTGGAGGCAAAATGTAAACTCAAAATGTAAACCAGCTTTAAAGCTGAACTCAAAAGTTACAAAAATGAAAATTACAAAATAAACTCATGCTGGCAGACAGCACACACAGTAAGATGAGGGTAGATCACGACTCAAATCACTTTTTCTGTTTCACGTGTTTGGCAAATGTGTAAACCACTGCACTGTGTAGCCAGTCAAGCCCACTATGAAGGTGAAAAAACTGCTATGGGCCCCAGTTGTTTTCTGGATTTTTCAGTTGGCAACACACAGTGATCTCTTCAGGAATCAAAAGGGCAAAACCCATGTAGGGCCCTAAGGACAAAACTGCTTTAGATAAGCATCTTAGATAAGAGATAAGATAAGATAAAACTTTATTAATCCCTTGGGTGGGTTCCTCTGGGAAATTCGGTTTCCAATAGCACAGCACCGACAGAAGTTACAGAACGTGAGACAAATATTATATATATACACATATATAAATACAGAGACATATATAAATAAAATATACGAAAGGGATAAATAGAATAAATAGGAATAAGAATACAAGGGAATTGCACATTTCAAGTATTGAAGTCTATTGCACCGTTGTCTATTAACAAAAAGTATTGCACAAAAAGTATTGCACAATGAAAAGGCACTACAGCTTAGTACAGCTTAGTTGTTCCCCCCTCCTTTGTCCTCCTGTTTCCCCTCCCTCTTCCCTCCAGAGAGGAGTTAAACAGTCTGATGGCGTGTGGGACAAAGGAGTTTTTAAGTCTGTTGGTTCTTGTCTTTGGGAGAAGCAACCTGTCACTGAACAGACTCCTCTGGTTGTTTGTGGCCATGTGCACAGGATGCCCAGCATTGTCCATAATGTCCAGCAGTTTCTTTAGTGTCCTTTTCTCTGCCACTGTCACCAGAGTGTCCAGCTTCATGCCGACCACAGAGCTAGCCTTCCCGATCAGTTCTTCCAGCCTGGATGAGTCCTTCTTTGCTGTGCTGCTCCCCCAGCACACCACAGCATAGAAAAGTACTCCACTGACTGGTAAAACATCCTCAGGAGCTTCCTGCAGATGTTAAAAGACCTCAGCCTCCTGAGGAAGTACAGTCAGCTTTGGGCTTTTTTATACAGGTGCTCTGTGTTGCATGACCAGTCCAGTTTATTGTCCACCCACAGCCCGAGGTACTTGTACTTGTTGACCACCTCCACCTCCTCCCCCTCTATCTGAACTGGCAGTGGACCTGCTCTGGACCTCCCGAAGTCCACAACCAGTTCCTTGGTCTTTGAGGTGTTGAGTTGCAGGTGGTTTGTGTGACTCCATGTGACGAAGTTCCTCACCAGACTCCTGTACTCCTCTTCATGATCATCCCAGATACACCCCATGATGGCTGTGTCGTCTGCAAACTTCTGAATATGGCATAATTCAGAGTTGTAGCAGAAGTCAGAGGTGTACAGGGTGAAGAGAAGAGGGGACAGCACAGTTCCCTGTGGTGCTCCTGTGCTGCTGACCACAGTGTCAGACATGATGTCCTTCAGCCTGACGTACTGCGGTCTGTCAGTGAGGTAGTCGGAGATCCAAGTGACCAGGCAGGGGTCCACCTGCATCCTGTTTAGTTTTTCCCGAAGCAGACAGGGCCGGATGGTATTAAAGGCACTTGAAAAGTCAAGAAACAGGATCCTGACTGTGCCTTTTTCCTTGTCCAGGTGTGAGTGGGCTCTATGTAGGAGGTACAGGATGACATCCTCCACTCCAACATCCGCCTTGTATGCGAACTGTAGTGGGTCCTGAGCATGTTGTACCTGTGGTTGGAGGAGGTTGAGGAAGAGCCGCTCTAGAGTCTTCATAAGATGTGACGTCAGTGCCACCGGTTGGAAGTCATTCAGCTCATTGGGCCGGTTTCTTTTGGGGACCGGGACGATGCAGGATGTCTTCCATAGGGCGGGCACTCTCCCCAGTTGCAGACTGAGGTTGAAGACTCGTTATAGCAGCTCCCCAAGTTCAGCAGCACACGCCTTTAGCATCCTTGGACACACCTTGTCTGGGCCTGCTGCCTTTCTGGGGTGAAGCTTCCTCAGTAGTCTCCTGACCTGATCCACTGTGACACTGGGAGATGATTGGAACGAGGGGGGGGAGATGTCCTGCTGTTGAGAGAGGGGTTGGAGGAAGGGGGTGTCATAGTGTCAGGAAGGGGGGGAAGCGAGGGAGGTAGGAGAGTGGGGAGAGGGCTCTGTAGTAAACTGTGTTGCTTTCATCTCCTCCTTCACTTTGCTCCTGAAAGCCTTCTTTTTCATGTTGAGGACAGTTTTGACTTCCTGTGTTACCATCGGTTTGTTATTAGGATAACACAGTACCGTCTTAGCAGGGGCGACCGTGTCCACACAAAAGTTGAGGTAGTCTGTCAGACAGTTTGTCACCCCCTCTATGTCCTCACCATGTGGGCTCAGAAGCACATCCCAGTCTGTGGTGTCATAGCAGTCTCTCAGAGCATCCTCCTTTTCTGGGGTCCATCTTCTGATGGAGCGTGCTGTGACAGGCTGCCTTTGGATGAGGGGTGTGTATTGTGGCTGTAGGTAAACCAGGTTGTGGTCTGACTATCATTCAATCTTTTAGCGACCTGTCTTATCATTTTTATGCTGATGACATTCAGCTCCATGTGTCCTTTAAGCCTCATCAGCTGGATAGGCTGTCCACCCTAGTCCAGTGCTTAACCCAGGTTTCTGATTGGCTTTCAAGCAACTACCTCGTTCTAAATACTAACAAGACCGAGACCATGATCATAGCTCCTCCTGAGCTACATTCAAAAATCAGTCAGGTTCTTGCCTCTTTCTGTCCATCTGTCAAGTCAAATATTCGAAATCTCGGTGTAATATTTGACTCTTCTCTGGGCCTTGACTCTCATGTAAAATCTTTGTCTCGTTCCTGTTTCTATCATTTAAGAAACATATCTAAACTGCGACACATGGTTTCCTCAGCTGAATTGGAAAAACTCATTCATGCTTTTGTGTCATCACGCTTAGACTACTGTATTTCCCTGTTTACTAGCTTGGATAAATCATCTCTTTCTCGCCTCCAAGCTATACAAAACGCAGCAGCCAGACTACTGACTTGCTCTACCAAGCGTGTTCACATTACTCCTATCTTATATTCTTTACATTGGCTCCCAATAGAGTTTAGAATTCACTTTAAAATTCTTGTTTTAACATACAGAGCACTAAATGGCCAGGCTCCAGATTACTTATCCAAGCTTCTTATAAAATACACTGCTGCTCGTCATCTCCGCTCACAGACTCAGAGTCTCTTAGTTGTTCCCCGTACACGACTGAAGACAAAAGGGGACAGAGCCTTTCAGTCTGTTGCACCAAGGCTGTGGAACAGTTTGCCACTACAATTACGTTTGCTTGACTCTGTGGATTCTTTCAAAAAACAGTTAAAAACTCTTCTGTTCAAACAAGCCTTTTGTTGATCTACATATTTTATATTTTTACATTATTTACATTTGATCTTTTACATTGTATATAATGTTTATTGATTTTACTGTTTATTTTAATATTTGTGTACAGCGCTTTGTGATTGTCTGTCTGTGAAAAGCGCTTAATAAATAAAGTTTACTTACTTACTTACTTACTTACTTCCCTAGTGGGGGGAGGGGGTGGCTCTGTATGCATCTCTCACATTGGCATACATTAGGTTAATTGTCCTGTTGCTCCTTGTGGGACAATTCACAAACTGGTGAAAAGCAGCCAGAGTACAATCCAGTGTGGCATGATTAAAGTCTCCAGATATATGGGGCGATCGTGGCTCAAGAGTTGGGAGTTTGCCTTGTAATCGGAAGGTTGTTGGTTCCAGTCGTTGTGTCCTTGGGCAAGACACTTTACCCGTTGCCTACTGGTGGTGGTCAGAGGGCCCGGTGGCGCTAGTGTTTGGCAGCCTCGCCTTTGTCAGTGCCTCAGGGCGGCTGTGGCTACAATGTAGCTTACCATCACCAGTGTGTGAATGTGTGTGTGATGGGTGGATGACTGGATGTGTAAAGCGCTTTGGGGTCCTCAGGGACTAGTAAAGCACTATACAAATACATGCCATTTACCATATAATAATGAAAGCCTCGGGGTTTTGTGTCTGCAGTCTTGCTATAACTGTGTGTATTTCCTCACAATTTGAAGCCTACATGGGATAAATGTGGGTTGGCCCTGCATCTATACAAGATGAGAGGCTTATTGCCTTCCCTTCAGTTGAGCTGTAATGTTAGTGAGCTGCATGCTTCTTTTGGTTGGCAGTTGTAGGTTATGATGGAATTTGTCATGTTTAATCTTTTGAGGTCTAAGTTGTCATTGGTAAGGACCTCAAACCCAACGCTAACCTGAGACAATCAGAATATAAATTTTTGTTTTCATTAAATTGTTTTGTCCATCAGGAAATAAATAAAATGATCATCCTAACTGACACAAATCAAAAACTATTTGTCTGTTGTCACCTTCTCCAACTTATAGGGTTAGGTTTAGAGCAGGAGTATTAAACTAAAATTTGAGGAGGTCCAGTGGGAGAAAATCTTCTCAAGCGGCTGTACCAACTACGACAAATGAGGAAGTTCAGAGTCTCTCCAGAGATCCTCAGGATTTTCTATACAGGTACTGTGGAGAGCATCCTCACACAGAACATCACATCCTGGTTTGGGAAAAGCTTCGTTAAGGACCAAAAAGCACTTCAGAGAGTGATCCGTACAGCAGAATGCTGCTACAGGATTGCTGATTGAAACTCCAAACATGCGAAGACACAGACCAAGAAACACGGACTTTACACAGAACAGAGGGGGCACAGAGAAACATGAGGGGCAAGGGATCAAAAATAGAAACCATAGAGTACTCGACAAAAATACAAAAAACACAAAGAACTAAAAACGCTGGGTGAGGAGACCCAGGATCCTGACAGGTTATCATATTTGATTCAAGATTCAAACTGTCTATTGTCATGTGTACAGAAGAAATAGCATTTCTCTGTGCAATAAAATTCTTCCTTTGCTGTCCATATACAAATGCCAAGTTAGGTAAGGGTGAAAGCGGAGGTTCACAGAAACGTAAAGCAGAAGATGAAGTATCGCCAAATAAGTTTCCAAACCAACTTCATTCTAAGCCAAAGCCTAGAAAATATGATGAAGCATATTTTGCTGAGGTAGGTCTCCGCGACAGAATTAGTTTGCCCTGCGTCGGGAGCACGCGCTGGGCTCTTCAAATCACAGACAAACAGTATCCCACATTCTTGATTTTTAGTTCACAAACACTTGTTGTAATGATTAACTACATTTTGGAGATGTTTGCTCTTTATACAGTAAAGTTACAGTGGGATACAAATAATATCAGGCTGATCCTGCCACGATTTGTTCCCCCTGTCCAAATCACGGACAAATAGTAAAGCATAGTTTTTTATGTTTTTCAACGCATTTTGCACAGAGAGTTATTTTTTTGAAAAATGTATTGATAGCAATGTTGAATATTATTACACAGGAAAAAACACCACATAAAATAATTACACTATGACGCCTCTGTCTTTCTAAATGGAGGGACAGTTACTGTGTGTGTATATGTAAGCGTGTAAAAGCTGCATATAGTCAGATTAACAGTAACAGCAAAACAAAGGGGGGGGGGGGGGGGGCAGCAAAAAAAGTTTGGGAACCACTGGGTTAAAGGAACAAGATAAATAGGGATAAAAATAAGATAAGATATTGAGATAAATAAAAATAAAAGTAAGAATAAAAAATAATTAAAGATAAATGAATAAGTACAAAAATAAGTAAGTGAAGACAAGTGAGGTATTCAATTCAATTTTATTTATATAGCGCCAAATCACAACAAAAGTCACCTCAAGGTGCTTCATAGATCCAGAGAAAATGATGTTGGTATGCAGATGTTGAGGTAGATGGATGTACAAAGAAGCTTAATGTGTAAAATTAACATAGTGTGCAAAGTGCTCTGATGGGCAAATTGCAGTTGAGGTAGGTCCGCTGTTCAGTCTGATACTAGTGGGGAAGAAGGAGTTGTTGAGTTGGGACATTCTGGACTTCACACTTCTAAACCATCGTCTCGAGGACAGAAGTGTGAATGTGTGTGAGCAGGCTGAGTGTACAGTTTGTGGATGAGTTTGTGAGGGATGACTGTTTTGAAAGCAGAGGTGTAGTCAACCAAAAGTACCTTGATGTAGGAGTCATTATTTTCCAGGTGGAAGAGGGAATAGTGAAGAGCATCGGAGATGGCATCTGATGTGGACCTGTTGGGCCGGTAGGCATACTGCAGGGGATCCAGAGTGTTTGGAATATTTCTCCTAATGTAGGCCAGCGCCACTTTCTCAAATCACTTTGCAATGATTGGAGTGAGTATAACTGGTCTGTAATCATTTAGACAGGTGTCTGGGCTTTTCTTGGGGAGAGAGATGATGGTTGTGGTCTTGAAGCATGTGAGAACGATGCACTGACTGAGGGAAAAGTTGAAGATGGAGGTAAGAACATCAGCCAGCTTGTTAGCACATGCTTCATGGGCTCGTCCACAGATGTTGTTTGGTCTGCTGCCTTGCGGGGGTTGATCTTCCTCAGGACCTTGTGTCTTGGTCTATTGAGACCGCTGTCGGGGGAAGGGTCAGGTGATGTGGGGGTTCTGGAAGGTCTGGAGGGTCTGGAAGGTCTGGGAGGTCTGGGGAGGGGGGGGGGTCTCAAAGTTGGTGTAAAACACATTGAGATCATCTGGCAGACCACCTGGAGAGCTGATGATGTTGGTGGTGGCCCTATACTCTGTGATGTGCTGCAGGCATTGCCACATCTGCCTGGGGTCAGCATAAGAATAGAAGCCATCCAGCTTCTCTCTGTACTGCCTCTTTGCTGCTGTAATGGCTTTTCTCAGTCCATACTCAGGCCATGGAGAAGATCATAAAACAGCACATCGTAAGAGCAACTGACCCCCTGATGGACCCACTCCAGTTTGCTTACCATGCACGCAGAGGTGTTGATGATGCCAAAATCTTCATCTTGGACTCCATCCACAAACATCTGGAGCTCCCTGACTCCTCCGCCAGACTTCTGTTTGCTGATTTCTCATCAGTGTTCAACACTCTGCAGCCTCATATCCTGGCCACTAAACTTTCCACCCGATTTTACCTGGATGATCAGCTAATCCTGTGGATATTGGACTTTTTGACCAACAGAACTCAGAAAGTTCGGGTCAACAAGTCTCTTTCCGGTCTCCGTTCCACCTCCACTGGCTCCCTCCCAGGGCTGTGTGCTCTCCCTCCTGCTCTTCATCCTTTACACCGATGACTGCAGATCCACACAGCCCAACTGTCACCAGGTTAAATATGCTGACGACACAGTTGTCGCTGTCAGGCCCCTTACAACACCATGGGCCTGCTCTGCAGGAGTTTGTAGAGTGGTGTAACAGCTCCAAACTTGAATTGAACGTGAGCAAAACCAAAGAGATGGTGACCTTCTCCAGTAGGCAGAGGGATCTGGCTGCTTCAGTCACCACCACCATCAACAGGAAGCCAGTGGAGGTAGTTGAGGAGTACAAATACCTGGGAACCATCTTTGACAACCTCCTGAAATTCTCTGCCAACACAGAGGAGATTCTCAGGGGGTGCCACCAACGGCTATACCTCCTTAGGAAACTCAACTCCTTTGGAGTCCGCACACCCATCATGATGACTTTTTACTATGCCTACCTGGAAAGCATCATGACTTTCTCCATCACCTGCTGGTTCACTCCCTCAGCCTTCAGAACAGGAAGAGACTGCAGCACACTGCATCAGTGTGGTCTAAAATCATTGGACTGCCTGTCAGAACTCTGGCACAGGTTTTCAGCCAATAGGCCCTTAGACAGGCAGCCAAAATCATCAACGACCCCTCTCACATTTCAATGGCTCCTTAGGGCGACGCCTCTGCTGCATTTCCTGCAGGACTGAGAGGAGGATAGCCACCTTTGTCCCCAAAGCCACTCTGGTTTTTAACTCCAGCTTATAAGAACGTTTCCCACACCAGAAACATAAACTACCCTCTTCTTACACTACTGACACTTTATTCACTTTTAGTCACTTGCAGTTATTTATTCACCTTTAGTCACTTTAATTTTAAAACTGTGTAATTTTAAAACTGTATATACTGTATATTCTGTGCATTTGTTATTATCTTCAATGTTGTTTGTTAATTGCCCCTTGGGGATAAATAAAGTCTTCTGATTCTGATTCTGAGTCTTCGCAGCTTTGTACTCCGTCTCATTGCCTAATCTGAGTGCAAGAGAGCGAGTACGCAACATGGGTCGTACCTGACTGTTGATGTAGGGCTTCTGCTTGGGGAACTTTCTGATTTGTGTGGTGGGCACAATATTGTCAACACAGGTGCTGATGGACCCAGTCACATACTCAGCATAGTCCTGTATGTTGACAGAGCAGTTCTCCATGGTGGCTGCAGTTTGAAACACATCCCAGTCTGTTCGAGCAAAATAGTCCTGTAGGATGGGCTCAGTCTCTGGGGTCCAGAGTTTAACAGGTTTGATGACAGGGTTTGATTGTTTCAGCTTCTGTCTGTAAGCCGGGTACATGAACAGAGAGATGTGGTAACTCCTGTGGTCTGGTCTCCTATGTGTACAGAGTGAGTCTGCAGCTGGACGGCGCATTCCAGGACTTTATCTGAGAGCCAGGTTTTGGTGAAAATAAGAGCGCAGCATTCTCTTATCTCCCTCTGTGTTGTAATCCTGGCTCGTATTTTGTCAAGTTTGTTTTCCAGGGATCGCACGTTGGCCAATAAGAGGCTGGGTAGCGGTGGTCGGCTAGCCCGAGCTTTTAGCCTTGCCTTGTTTGCGTCGCCGTCTCCGAAGCACTCTCCTGGGGTAGGGTGGCTCACTTGGACTCGGTGCTTTGTGGCCTTTCTGGGAGTGGTGGCGTTTGCGGTGGCTGCCGGGGAGAACGATGGCTGAAAGCTCCAGTGGTGAAGCTGAAAGCTCAGGTGGTAAGAAAATAGTAGAATCCAGATGATTGTGTGAGTTGCTGATGTCTAGTAGTGCCTGTCTCATGTATGTTAACAGTGCACAACACTTGTCGACTGCAAAAAGAACAGAAAACACAAAAAACAAAAGAAAGTTGACATTCGAGAGTGGAGCGAGCAAACATGTCTGCCTCGAGGGCGCCATTGTCTTCGGTAAGGTAATATGGATTTTTAATAGATTTTTTACAGGTTGACATTATGTGGTCTGAACATTTGAATGAATCATTAGTGGAGGTTTGCATTCACATCAGCACAATCTTGCAATTTACCCAAATGTTTTTTCAGTGTGTGGAAAGAAAATCGACCTGATTTATGACCTGAAAAACAAACAATGAAAAGATTACAATGTAAGTTTACCACTGATGTAATTTACTTTGGTAAAACTCAATATAAACACAAAATGTGACTTATGTTGGTGTCACATTGTGCTTTGAACACATATCTTAATAGATATGAATAGAAGATAGAATGCCTTTATTGTCGCTATACAGTAGTACAATGAGATACAGAGCACAGTTCTGCAGCACTATACACATATTGACAGTATTAAATGGTAAAAACTGGTAAATGGCCTGTATTTGTATAGCGCAGAGGAAAAATATATAAAATGTACAAATATACAAGCCAGTTTTAAAAAGTAATATGTAATAAATAGCGTTATGTAATTTCACATAGAATTAGGTATTGCACAGTAGTGATTCATAGAGGAAATGGGGAAAATAGGGTGTGTGTACCATGATGTAGTAAGTTAGCAGGCTCTCAATGGATGAGTGGTAGAAGGTCAGCAGCAGGTTGGAGTTCAGCTTGTACCTTCTGAGGACCCTCAGGAAGGGCAGCTGCTGTTGGGCCTTCATAAACAACATGATGAACCACCTAGATAATTATTTCATAAGAAATCATGGAAGTTGTAAGGAGTTGTAAGCTCTAAGGTTAGCACAGTTAGTTTATATGGGACGGTCACGAGAAAGCCTCACAGTGTCATCAAGGGTGTGTCACAAGTTAACTTTAAACTTTCCACTTATTTGCATCATATTATAAAAGCAACCTCAAAGAGAAAAGAACACACAGTGACGAGCAGCTGTGTGTGTTTGGTAACTCAAGAAGTGTGGTAAGATTTTATCTATCTACATATATACAACTTTCATATAAGTTCTTATATTATCTGTCTGTCTGTCTGTCTCTATGTATGTATGTATGTATATATATATATATATATATATATATATATATATGTAGATATATGTAAGTATGTATGTATATGTATATATATATATATATATATATATATATATACATACACATACATATATACATACATATATGTAGAGAGCTTTCAGTGTATTCATTGTGCTGAATCAGATATGACACAATCTTTTTTTTCCTCCACAGTTAATCAGAGTGATCATGGATGTGTTTCTAGTCCTTCTCCTGCTTTCAGGTAAGATTCCAGCAGTTTGGTAATTTCTCATTCAGCATATAATAATTCACTGTTTTTTCAAATATAAATTGTTGCTACCTTGAATTTTTTAAAAGAGAGGTAATAACTGACCAAAATATGTTTTATTAATTCATATTTGAGGGTGAGCTGTTGCTCCAGCATTATGACTTTATTCCAACAAAAATGCATATATAATTAAATTAAATAAAAGTAACAAATTAACTAAATTAATCTGGAATCTGGGTGACTATCAGTTTAGAAATTTTCAGATTCACTGACATAGGTACAAATGAAAAGTGGTTTCCGTCCACACATTAATAAGTCGAACCATCACTGATCTACTGAGGAAATCTTATTTAAGGAATTCTTTTACTGCAGAAAGTAAAATTCTATAGAACTCCAAGTATACAAGCATTCTGAATAAATAAACAGTATTTCTTAGTAAAATTTCAAATAAAAATCCATTTCCTTCCCCAGCTTTCTGTGTCCCCACTGCTTCCTTTCCAAACATCTATTACTTTGTGAATGAGAATATGACCTGGGATGAGGCCAATGCTTACTGCATCAAGGAGTACCTTGGACTTGCCCAAATTACTTATCCAGAGAACAACACTGCACTGGTGAACACTCCAGCCGGGGTATACACAGGCAAAGCCTGGATCGGACTTCATACAGGCGGTATAGGTTGGGCCTGGCTGGATGGACGACCACCCACATATTATGGCTGGAGCCGTGGCGAGCCACACTACACTGGCCCTGGATATTGTGTGTTCACAAATTACAAAGGATGGGATAGTGCAAAATGTACAAAAACGCTTGGCTTCATTTGTTTTGATGGTAGGTATAAAGAGATCCTTTGTTGTAAGGTTTTACTCCTGTAGATTAAATTGACCCTTGGTACTAATTTAGCAGAATGAGGCTCAAAACATGAAATAAATAATAAACATAAAAATACAACTTTTAAATATTCTAGTTTGAGACTGGAATAAGGCTCCCAATGAAGCTCAAACCTGAACTACTCAGTATAAATATTAAGAAAATATGAAGACTATATATATGCAGTACTGACATATGATTTATATGGTGTATTTAAATCACAGATTTTTTCTGCATAGCCTATTTTTCAAAACATAAATGAAATCATTAATATATGTATAATGTTACTAATGGAATCTATAACTTCTGTTTCTTTAACAGGCAGTGATTACATTTTTAATATGACATATGTGACTTGGAATGACGCAAAAATCAGCTGTGAAAACAAAAATTCAACTCTGGCACAAATCCTTGATGTGGAAACATTTGATGAAGTCAGCAGAGTTGTGGATAAAGAAATGTGGATTGGCCTTAGTTTTTCTCCAGTCTGGGTTTGGTCAGAAACTCAACAAATCAGCACATTCATGAACTGGAAAACAGGACAACCTAACAACGAGTTTAATTGCTCTGCTATATTGGTGGAAGATGGAACTTGGACCACCGAACCATGCATTCAACAATATCCTTTCTTCTGCTATGGAGGTATGAATGACATTTCCCTAGTTTTAACACTCAAGTGAATTTCCAGTGAATGACCAGAAAATATTTCTTGCACACTAATCAAGATATAATGAAGACAATATACTTCTTTGTTTAATTTTAGAAATATTTTTGCCTGTTTGCTTGTTTTCTGCCCCTGATAAATGGCAAAGATGGTCATGTGACATTCTCTATCTGCTGAAGGCTGAGTCTAAGGCTTTAACTAGTTTGATTTTTTTCTTTAGCAGTTAAAGCATAAATAATTTTAAAAAATGTAAATAACAAAGTCATCAGCAGCACAAAAATACAAATAACGAAGTGCACCTGCAGCATTTGCTTTTTTTTTTTTTAATTTAAAAGTGTATTAAATCAATGCTAGTTGCAAAAATAATTTCAATCCATTAATAAATCTACAGCATTAGCAAGTCTAAACATTACCTAGATATCTTAGGCTTTATATTTCCAAAAAAAAATGTAGTCACTTTATCTGCATGCAGCACAAAGACAAGTAGAAAATTTGACAAATTTATATAAAAAAAAGAACAATAAAAGCTATGATATTCGTTTAGGTCAAAGAGGTGCACTTAATAGTGATAGCATCTCTCCAAACATGGCATCTTAATGTTGTGACTGTGTTCTGTATATTTTAACAGGGTTTTGGTTAATGTTTAAGACATTCTATTTGAATCTAATCATATACTTATATATTATTAATAACTTCCTCTAAGCCAAGTACTTGTCAAATTCCATATGATTTATTTGGAAACGTTTTGTTTTTGTGTAGTTTACAAATCAAAGAAAACAGTGGTGAGCATGAATATCCAAACTGATGTCGACCTGGAAAATCCAGATAACCAGGCTGCCCTGATGCAACAGGTATAGTGTGTGTTAACAAGTTAGCCTCACTTGATTATTATTACCAGTAAGAGAGCTTTCTCCATTCTCTCAGCCAGTGTTGTGTCCAATGTTCCCTCTAATTTTTCATGTGTCTGAGCGAACACACAAACTCCCTGAACGGTCCCTTGGACCACTGTGAGCAACAGCAGAAGTGTGCAGTGTGATCACACCAGCATTGAATCCATCCAAGTTACATGGTTTATTAAAATAATCAAATCTCAACATTTACATTTATGTTAGACTACTTTTAATTAACTGCTTTCCACTTACAATGAAAATTTAAAATAATCTTTTCATGACCTGTGTAGTACATTAACACTCTTGGAAGTAAAAATAACTTGAACTCCAATTTTGAAAAGACAACTAAAGCTCTGACTTGTATTATGAGTATGAGTCTGTGGTTTGGGAGAGAGTCCTGTAACTCTGTCTGCAAAATACAGTATATAATGACCAATGTTGGGCAATTAATTATATAGTTACTTCTTCAAAAAAGTTACTGAGTTGTGCAAAGTTTTTTTTTGCAGCGGTTTACCTAAAAATGCTGCCAAGGCATTTTTAAAATAAACATATAAAACTATTTACAGAACAATCAGGTGTTCTGCATCAAATCTGATGCCACACAAATTATTTATGCCACTCCAAAAAATAATTTCTGTCCACTATGAGATGAAGGAGAACAACAGCCTGATACCTGCAGGCCTGACAACAGATGTATCACTCCTGTAACACCTGTAACATTCAGCAGTCGCCTCATTGTTCTGACACACACAACAAAACTATTGACTACACTACACACTAACTACACAAGATTTGCGCTAAATTTCGCAAATCTCTCACATCTCAAAACACCGCCGTCACTCCTAAAACTTCCCCCTCCCTAAACAACTAAATGTCATGTTTTGATTGGTCGACATGGTACATTATATCACTGTAATCCAGGAGTGATAAAAAGGTGGTAGCACTAAGCCTTTTTTTTTGCAGTGAAAGAGAAGCACAACCCATTTTGGAAAAAGAACCCAAACTTCACCCTAAGTTTCTTTAACAGGTGTGGCCTAGAGGAAAGATTATCATTAACCAAGCCATCGAAATAAATAGACAGTGAATAGTGTAGGTCCAAGACAGAATCCTGCAGCACTCAGTAAGTGAGATTAAAAAAAAATGGGAGAGACAAATGTTAGGTCTGAAAGGCCTATTTCCAATAGTGGACGCTAAAGTGATGCAATACAGAGTAAGCATCTGGTAGATTCTATATTTCTAAGATTTTTAGGTAAAGGTTTTATCTGAATTTAGAAGAAATCATCCACACCTTTATATCTTTAAGACATTTCACTAATTGGGCAAAGTCTGGTTTATGGATAGATCAAGCTGTGTAGCAATGACACTGGAAATTGGAGTCTATCAGATAGACAATTACCCTCCTAGGACCTGGCGTCCACATATGTGGACATCACATTTTGGGATGTCTGACCCCAAATAATAAATTCTGCTCTACAAGGGCCTGATAGCCACTTACGAGGACATCATAGTGCCACTGTTCTATCGAAATTTTAAACATATGTCCTCATATGTGGATCTAATTTTTCTCAGAAACAAAAAACAGTTAAAAATATAAAATATGGAAATTATTTTTTTTTTTTTACTTTCAGTAGGTCCCAACATGCCCAAATATCAAAGAGAAATTAAAAATAAGACAAACTCATGTCTTTTGATGTGAGAATTTCTTTGTTTCAAGTCTTCCTGAGGTTGTAGTTAAAATAATATTATTTTTGTAGGGAAAAAAAACAAAACATGTTTACTCATTTTATTGTGCTTATTTTACTAAGATTCAGCTAGGACCCTTTCTAACTGTCAATGATAGTTTAAAAAAATCGCATAGCATGGGGAATTTCTCCACTTCAGAAATCACGTATTTCAGAGGTGACTTACAGTAAGGGTATCTAACATAATACATCCTCTTTCTTCTTATTTAGCTGCAAGCAACACTCGCCAAGCAGGGTGTGACTGACTTCAAACTGACATGGACAAAAAAGCCTGTGCAGAACAGCAGGAAGAAACCTGATGGTACACACACACACACACACACACACACACACACACACACACAGAATGAGTTTTCTCTGAATATTTAAGTGGTTTTATCTCATTTCAGATGCTTGTTTGAACGTGTGAGATTGACTTCCAGAGGACTGTGCTACAACATTGTTCTTTCAAAGGATCACTTTAAATTGTACACTCTTTAAATTTGTTATTAGTTAATTATATTAGTCTAGGTATAAAACGGCATGTTTTGTGTGCATTAAGTCTGAATTGTAAACATTCAACTTTTCTCATTTCAGTTTTGTATTTAAAGGTAGTATATTTGACACCACATACGACATTGATTAGGGATCCATTTTATTCAAATAATGCTGTTTTGTTAAACCTGCTGGTGTATCTCAGTTGCTTGCAAAGTGTCCATTAGGAGACAAGTCTGATGAGTCTGTTAATTGGATTACTGAGACTCAGTTACAGTGGCTTGCAAAAGTACTCGACCCCCTTGAACTTTTACCACATTTTGTCACATTACAGCCACAAACATGAGTCAATTTTATTGGAATTCCACGTGAAAGACCAATACAAGGTGGTGTACACGTGAGAAGTGGAACGAAAATCATACATGATTCCAAACATTTTTTTACAAATAAATAACTGAAAAGTGGGGTGTGCGTAATTCTTCAGCCCTTATTGGTCTGAGTGCAGTCAGTTGCCCATAGACATTGGCTGATGAGTGCTAATGACTAAATAGAGTGCACCTGTGTGTAATCTAATGTCAGTACAAGTACAGCTGCTCTGTGACGGCCTCAGAGGTTGTCTAAGAGAATATTGGGAGCAACAACACCATGAAGTCCAAAGAACACACCAGACAGGTCAGGGATAAAGTTATTGAGAAATTTAAAGCAGGCTTAGGCTACAAAAAGATTTCCCAAGCCTTGAACATCCCACAGAGCACTGTTCAAGCGATCATTCAGAAATGGAAGGAGTATGGCACAACTGTAAACCTACCAAGACAAGGCCGTCCACCTAAACTCACAGGCCGAACAAGGAGAGCGCTGATCAGAAATGCAGCCAAGAGGCCCATGGTGACTGTGGGAGAGCTGCAGAGATCTACAGCTCAGGTGGGGCAATCTGTCCATAGGACAACTATTAGTGGTGCACTGCACAAAGTTGGCCTTTATGGAAGAGTGGCAAGAAGAAAGCCATTGTTAACAGAAAACCATAAGAAGTCCCGTTTGAAGTTTGCCACAAGCCATGTGGGGGACACAGCAAACATGTGGAAGAAGGTGCTCTGGTCAGATGAGACCAAAATAGAACTTTTTGGCCAAAATGCAAAACGCTATGTGTGGCGGAAAACTAACACTGCACATCACTCTGAACACACCATCCCCACTATCAAATATGGTGGTGGCAGCATCATGCTCTTCTTCAGCAGGGACAGGGAAGATGGATGGAGCCAAATAGAGGGCAATCTTGGAAGAAAACCTCTTGCAGTCTGCAAAAGACTAGGGACTGGGGTGGAGATTCACCTTCCAGCAGGACAACGACATAAAGACAGGGCAACAATGGAATGGTTTAAAACAAAACATATCCATGTGTTAGAATGGCCCAGTCAAAGTCCAGATCTAAATCCAATCGAGAATCTGTGGCAAGATCTGAAAACTGCTGTTCACAAACGCTGTCCATCTAATCTAATTGAGCTGGAGCTGTTTTGCAAAGAATAATGGGCAAGGATTTCAGTCTCTAGATGTGCAAAGCTGGTAGAGACAGACCCTAAAAGACTGGCAGCTGTAATTGCAGCAAAAGGTGGTTCTACAAAGTATTGACTCAGGGGGCTGAATAATTACGCACAGCCCACTTTTCAGTTATTTATTTGTAAAAAATGTTTGGAATCATGTATGATTTTTGTTGCACTTCTCACGTGTACACCACTATGTGTTGGTCTTTCACATGAAATTCCAATAAAATTGATTCATGTTTGTGGCTGTAATGTGACAAAATGTGGAAACGTTCAAGGGGGCCGAATACTTTTGCAAGCCACTGTATTCAGCTTTGTAGTTATTTCTGATCTACACAATTAGAAATGTGTTTGACACTAAGAAGGAACATTTCAAGGATTTGTATTGTGAGTGTCCTCTAACATTTGCCACTATGAATCTATTTATTTTCTCTTTCATTTAGTAAGCACTATTTTTTCCCTCTTAAATACTATAACCTGTTAAGTTGCATTGTTTATTTATTTCCTTATTCATTTTAGGAAATCTGAAAATAAATTCTCCTGTATGTGTGTATTATGAGCTTAGTCCCTCACACAAGACAAGTAAAGTCACTCTGTAACAATACCAATTTTTAGTAGTTGTTTAGTTGTTGTTAAAACTAAATACATAGTACAGAATAAACACAACATTATAAAAATCTGTTCTTGGGTCTGGTCACTCAACTGGGAGTTCAGATAAGGATCCAAAAGGGTGGAGTGCTCACTCTAGGTCAGCTCACTCTTTTTACTAGTTGTAATTTATTCCTTTGCATTTGTCAAAACTAAAGACAAATACAGCCTATTTATAAAGGTATGTAATTAGTTTTTGAGCCATGCAATCTAAACTAGACTCATATAGTTATATAGGTGAACGTAAACATTAATTCCCAGGTGAGGTCACTAGACTTCAGGTAGAGAAAAAAAAACTACTTGCTTGACTTGTGAAATAAAAACAAAGGATGTTTCCACATTTACCTCATTGCTGTTATTCAATTCTTTACAGTTCAAACTATCATTTTTATTGTAATAATAAATAAACAAACAAGCAATTTTTTTTTTTACTTTCTTTTATTGCCGTATAAATAAATGGTCTGTATTTGTACAGCGCTTTACTAGTCCCTAAGGACCCCAAAGCGCTTTACACATCCAGTCATCCACACACTGGTGATGGCAAGCTACATTGTAGCCACAGCCATCCTGGGGCGTACTGACATAGGTGAGGCTGCAGGACACTGGCACCACCGGGCCCTCTGACTACCACCAGTAGGCAACGGGTGAAGTGTCTTACCCAAGCATACAACAACTGAGACTGTCCAAGCCAGGGCTCGAACCAGCAACCTTCCGATAATAAGGCGACTTCTCAACTCTTGGGCCACGACCGCTCAAGAGTTGAATCGCATACACAAATAAATGCAATCAGACCGCAAGCTTATATGTAGTTTCCAGGATATTTAAAGCTAGAATGAGAGACAAAGCCCTCATTTGTCAGGAGCCTCTTCTGGAACAGCTCCAAATTTGAATTTGGGAGATTTTATTAATTCTGTTTTGTCATCAGACTTTCATCATTTACATGCAGTACCTTCAAAAGGTATCCATTTTCGCGCTGAAGGTCCTAACATCATGAGACAATTTCTCTTCCCTTACTGCCCTCCACAAACAGATGTCCCCAGAGGTTCAACAACCTGTTAACTGAGGTCTGTGTAGATTGTGCAAAGAATATCGCACAAACATGGAAATACAAAGGAAATACATGGAAATACATTTTTAAAATAAAATTTCCAGGGTTTGTTAAAAAACGAACCTTTTTGGAAATACTTTTGAGTCTTTACGCATCATAGCATTTTATCATTTATCATATGCAGCAAGTTCAAATTACAGATTTGAATATTTGCACTATAACAAAGTCCAATTTTTGTTGCTTATCAAGATTTTCTCCTTTCCCCCCCCCAAATTCTACTTCCTCTCAGTACTGCAGTGTCATTTTATCATTTTCAAACCATTTTATTTTGGAAAATCTAATTGTACAAGCTAGCCAGGTTAACTCAACTAAACAACTTAAAGAGACACCAAACCATTGTGACTGTTACAAGTGCCACAGGATTTTGTCTTGTTTTAGTTGTTTTGAGTATGAGTATGACCTGGTTATGGCGTTCCATGTGTCCTGCTTGCTAACATCTTCCACCCTACTGTTATCTGCTGAATTACCTCAAGGGCATTTTTGCACAGTCTGCAACTGGGATCTTGTGTGTGGTTGTGGTAGTCCTCAGCAGTGTTGGGGAAGTTACTTTGAAAAAGTAATTAATTATAGTTATTAGTTACTTCTTCAAAAAAGTAACTGAGTTAGTAACTGAGTTACAATATTCTAAAGTAATTAATTACTTGAAAAGTAGCTATTGCGTTACTTTAAAAAAAACGTTTAACTCTGGGGTCCAGGGTATAATTGGCCATTTTTAACTACTTTTGATTTTCCCTCCACATTTTACCTTTAAAAACTATTTACTTTGTCTTGTTTGGTATCATTCTTTTCGGCACAACTTCACGTGTCTGAATTTACAGTTATGTTTTCATTTTGACATACTGTATTAACACAACTGATCTAAAATCACAAACATGTTTAATGAATCATATTTCATAACTGTAAATAAAAATATAAATTGTCAATTTTAAAATCATATACACAAGTTTTGCAAATAAAGTTATTTGCATCCATTTACCTTTTACCCTTTTTAAAATAACCATTTCAAACTATTTACAGAACCATCAGCTGTTCTGCATTCAATAAGATGCCACACAAATTATTTGTGCCACTCCAAAAAAATAATTTCTGTCCACTATAAAGGAGAACATCACAGCCTGATACCTGCAGGTCTGACAGCAGCAGGTGTATCACTCCTTTTTCTACTTGGAGACAGCAGTCACCTCATTGTTCTGACGCACAACACAAAACTATCCACAACAATACACACTAACTACACAAGACAACACATTAACTACACACTCCAAACACGCTAAATCTTTCACATCTCAAAACTCTCTCTCTCTCTCTCTCTCTCTCTCTCTCTCTCTCTCTCTCTCTCTCTCTCTCTCTCTCTCTCGCCATCACTCCTAAAACTTCCTGTTTTTTTTTTTCTCTCATGAGCAGAGAGTGCTTGCTAGCGCTGTCCTTAGACAGTAAACACGGTAAAAACGCCACATATATATTGTTTATCATGACTCTGGTTTTACGTGGCTTATCAACACAATTTAAAAACTGGTATATATCACCTTCTTGCTTTGTCTTTAAGTGGTCATGTAATTGGCCTACCACAACTACTTTATTCTTCCTCAGTCAAACAGCAGCACTCATGCGATTGTTTTGCCCCTTAGCTCCAGGTGTTGTGCTAGACAGTGATCGTGATTACCGTCCGTGGGAGCGCGCGCAGCTGCTTAAAGCTGTAGCGTCCAGATTACTTACATAGTCAGCTACAACTGATATAAGATGCGGTAAGCTGAACACAGCTTCAACCTTCTGTTTGTTGAAAAATAGTAACGGACCGCATTTTCTTGGTAGTAATTGTAACGGCGTTGTAACAATAGGAATAGTAATTAGTTAGATTAGTCGTTACTGAAAAAAGTAACGCCGTTACTTGTAACGCAGTTATTCCCATCACTGGTCCTCAGCACCTATCAATCTTGTCCTTAGGTCTTGTTCCTGTGTGGTCTTTCAGTCTTTCTCAACATCAGCCACTTCCTATATTTGGTGGTGATACATGCCGTCCAGAAGCCTGTCCTTCCATGGTGGTTCCTCTCCTTTCTCAGGTTTCTGCTGCCTGATGTACTCACTAAGTACACAACCAGCCAATGGGTCTTTGTTTCATCCTGAATAGTGGTTCTGACACTTACTAGGATAAATAAAAGCTAAGGTGGAATGTCTCAGTTGGCAAAATTATGGATTTCAATTACGTTTACCAGAGAAATATCAATAACATAGTAAAAAGTAGTTTTTACAATTTGTCTATGCTTTTAATTGATGATGGTGGGATAAGGTCGTCAGACTGGTGGACCACTCACATAGAGGCCTTGCCCTGCGAAGATCCAGCGGGAAACCCCAAGTTATAATTGTTAAAGTCCATTACTACCAAGACTGCGTCAATGTGCTATGGGGGGCCTGGAAGCAAGGCCCGTTGCAATACAAGGGGAACCCAGTGGTTTTCCTGATTAAACCACAAGCACTGCCAAAGCTTGCTCTGCTTTGAACGATGTGAGGGACCTACCTCAAGGGTGTCCAGATAACCAAAACGGAATAATGTTTAAAGCCAGATGCCATACTTTAAAGGGGTGAGAGTAAAGAGTTTCTGGATCCGGAGAAGGGAATGTTATACGTGAAAAAGATCGACTTATTGACTGAAACTGTCAATACGTAGCGTGCGATTAACGGGTGTGTGGTCATTCCAGGTAAAAGGCAGAGCAGAGAAGGAGACTGCTCACTCCCCGTCGGGGAATCGAACCCCGGTCTTCCGCGTGACAGGCAGAGATACTTTCCACTATACTAACGAGGACCTGCCAGGGACTGTCGGGGACACGTCAAGGTGGGATTCGCAGCAGGTATGACACACAAATTGTCGTCGGCCATGTAAAAATCCCCATCACTTTACCAGGAACTACAGTTTTATGGGTGTTTGACAGGGAACTTTTTCTGCTTGCAGGAGGGTTCCATGGTGTAATGGTTAGCACTCTGGACTTTGAATCCAGTGATCTGAGTTCAAGTTTCAGTGGAGCCTCATTTGGCTTTCTTGCCCTTTGCTCCGCAGTTGCATTAGCATTAGCACACGCTAGCATGAGAGTCTAATTACTTATAGAACAAGTTAGTGGCCCAGTCAATTCCACTCCTCTTCTGTTGGCTGATCCCATCTGCGCGTGGTCTTCATGCCGCACCCAACCTCGCTCATGCTCTTGTACTGCACTTTCCACTTCAGCGTCCTGCTGTATCTTTCATTGGCCACCTTGACTCAAGGCAACAATTCCCCTTGTACTCTTCTCACTTATAACTCTGTTGCCACCACTGAAGGCCCCGAGCTTCTGGTTGACAAGCTCTTTGATGTCCTTTGCTTGGCTAGCACACAACCGATAGAAGACAAAACTAGGAGTCTTATTTCTCAATAGGGACGCAAGTAAAACAGAGAAAATGCTGGACAAGCAGAGTTGTCTAAACAGTGAACATCAATTCCCTTGTGACCAAAGAAGCAAAAGACCCATGTTTCCGCCCGGTTTCGGACCGGGGACCTTTCGCGTGTGAGGCGAATGTGGTAACCACTACACTACGGAAACGGTGAGCGATGGCTCGCTTGGCTTTGGAATGTGTCTTAATCAGTAATCTGACCAATCTGACAAATCTGATGGCATGTTACTATCATGCCCTTGAACGGAAGGAACCATGGAGAAGAGACAGACGCTCGCTAGCAAGGAATCTGAACTATAGTCTCGATGTTAGGCTCACTTAAACTTTTGACATTTAGGAGTTCTCTGAAGCAAGCGCAGCTCGACATATGCTGGCCTAAGAACCCCAGAACCTCGAGCAGCAGAACTGTTGCCTAAAGAGGCCATGCGTTTGATCGCGTTGTGCATTGGCTGAAAATAGGCCCAAGTCCTGTGCAGGCCAGCTAGAGCCACTCATTTCCAAGAGCTTAGTCTGTGCCTGCATCTTCAGTGAATATGGTGACTGGAGACATGTAGATTTGTGTGAAATTTCCTGAAATTTGGGCTATAGACAACTTTTTAGCAACATGAGCATCCAAAGGTTACAAGCGTCAGAGCCCTGTACAAGATTTGAGTACTTTCTCTCCTCTGTGTCCCAAACAGCAGTACAACCCCATAAGATAAAGCAATGCCTGCAGGCAGACACTTTTGTATCGGGAAACAAAGAAGCATGTTTCCGCCTGGTTCCGGACCAGGGACCTTTCGCGTGTTAGGCGAACGTGATAACCACTACACTACGGAAACGGAGCGTGCATGCCCTCTCGTCATTAGAGGGGCATTTCGATGCCTTCTCACATTTCAGGACTTTAATGACAGATCATGTAGGACTAGTGAGAAGTGGGGGAACTCCCATTTGTGTCATTTTTCAAGCATTCCCCCATTTATGGTTATATTGACAATCCAAATTGTGATCTCGAGATAGCATCTCTTCAAATGGGAGCTGATCTTCTTGTTGACAAGCTCTTTGATGTTCTTTGTCAGGCTAGCACACAACCTACAGAAGACAAACCCAAGAGACTTATTTGTTAATAGGGACGCAAGTAAAGCAGAGAAAACGCTGGACAAGCAGAGTTCTCTTGGACTAGCTTCTCTTCTCATGGGAGCTCTTGCCTAAAAGACATTTTTGACTTGTGAGTGCACAGGTGGAATTGATGTTTTTTCAAACCCATTATAGGACTAGATTGTTAGATTGACTAGGATGTGGTGGAGAAATTCCACAGGGTCTTTTTGAATGATGGACTCTGTGCAAAAAAATGCACGTAGCGTGCGATTAACGGGTGTGTGGTCATTCCAGGTAAAAGGCAGAGCAGAGAAGGAGACTGCTCACTCCCCGTCGGGGAATCGAACCCCGGTCTTCGCGTGACAGGCGGAGATACTGTCCACTATACTAACGAGGACCTGCAAGGGACTGTCGGGGACACATCAAGGTGGGATTCGCAGCAGGTATGACACACAAATTGTCGTCGGCCATGTAAAAATCCCCATCACTTTACCAGGAACTACAGTTTTATGGGTGTTTGACAGAGAACTTTTTTCTGCTTGCAGGAGAGATCCATGGTGTAACGGTTAGCACTCTGGACTTTCAATCCAGTGATCTGAGTTCAAGTCTCAGTGGAGCCTCATTTGGCTTTCTTGCCCTTTGCTCCGCAGTTGCATTAGCATTAGCACACGCTAGCATGAGAGTCTAATTACTTATAGAACAAGTTAGTGGCCCAGTCAATTCCACTCCTCTTCTGTTGTCTGATCCCATCTGCGCGTGGTCTTCATGCCGCACCCAACCTCGCTCATGCTCTTGTACTGCACTTTCCACTTCAGCGTCCTGCTGTATCTTTCACTGGCCACCTTGACTGAAGGCAACAATTCCCCTTGTACTCTTCTCACTTCTAACTCTGTTGCCACCACTGAAGGCCCCGAGCTTCTGGTTGACAAGCTCTTTGATGTCCTTTGCTTGGCTAGCACACAACCGATAGAAGACAAAACTAGGAGTCTTATTTCTCAATAGGGACGCAAGTAAAACAGAGAAAATGCTGGACAAGCAGAGTTGTCTAAACAGTGAACATCAATTCCCTTGTGACCAAAGAAGCAAAAGACCCATGTTTCCGCCCGGTTTCGGACCGGGGACCTTTCGCGTGTGAGGCGAATGTGATAACCACTACACTACGGAAACGGTGAGCGATGGCTCGCTTGGCTTTGGAATGTGTCTTAATCAGTAATCTGACCAATCTGACAAATCTGATGGCATGTTACTATCATGCCCTTGAACGGAAGGAACCATGGAGAAGAGACAGACGCTCGCTAGCAAGGAATCTGAACTATAGTCTCGATGTTAGGCTCACTTAAACTTTTGACATTTAGGAGTTCTCTGAAGCAAGCGCAGCTCGACATATGCTGGCCTAAGAACCCCAGAACCTCGAGCAGCAGAACTGTTGCCTAAAGAGGCCATGCGTTTGATCGCGTTGTGCATTGGCTGAAAATAGGCCCAAATCCTGTGCAGGCCAGCTAGAGCCACTCATTTCCAAGAGCTTAGTCTGTGCCTGCATCTTCAGTGAATATGGTGACTGGAGACATGTTGATTTGTGTGAAATTTCCTGAAATTTGGGCTATAGACAACTTTTTAGCAACATGAGCATCCAAAGGTTACAAGCGTCAGAGCCCTGTACAAGATTTGAGTACTTTCTCTCCTCTGTGTCCCAAACAGCAGTACAACCCCATAAGATAAAGCAATGCCTGCAGGCAGACACTTTTGTATCGGGAAACAAAGAAGCATGTTTCCGCCTGGTTTCGGACCAGGGACCTTTCGCGTGTTAGGCGAACGTGATAACCACTACACTACGGAAACTGAGCGTGCATGCCCTCTCGTCATTAGAGGGGCATTTCGATGCCTTCTCACATTTCAGGACTTTAATGACAGATCATGTAGGACTAGTGAGAAGCGGGGGAACTCCCATTTGTGTCATTTTTCAAGCATTCCCCCATTTATGGTTATATTGACAATCCAAATTGTGATCTCGAGATAGCATCTCTTCAAATGGGAGCTGATCTTCTTGTTGACAAGCTCTTTGATGTTCTTTGTCAGGCTAGCACACAACCTACAGAAGACAAACCCAAGAGACTTATTTGTTAATAGGGACGCAAGTAAAGCAGAGAAAACGCTGGACAAGCAGAGTTCTCTTGGACTAGCTTCTCTACTCATAGGAGCTCTTGCCTAGAAGACATTTTTGACTTGTGAGTGCACAGGTGGAATTGATGTTTTTTCAAACCCATTATAGGACTAGATTGTTAGATTGACTAGGATGTGGTGGAGAAATTCCACAGGGTCTTTTTGAATGATGGAGTCTGTGCAAAAAAAATGCACGTAGCGTGCGATTAACGGGTGTGTGGTCATTCCAGGTAAAAGGCAGAGCAGAGAAGGAGACTGCTCACTCCCCGTCGGGGAATCGAACCCCGGTCTTCCGCGTGACAGGCGGAGATACTGTCCACTATACTAACGAGGACCTGCAAGGCACTGTTGGGGACACGTCAAGGTGGGATTCGCAGCAGGTATGACACACAAATTGTCGTCGGCCATGTAAAAATCCCCATCACGTTACCAGGAACTACAGTTTTATGGGTGTTTGACAGAGAACTTTTTTCTGCTTGCAGGAGGGTTCCATGGTGTAACGGTTAGCACTCTGGACTTTGAATCCAGTGATCTGAGTTCAAGTCTCAGTGGAGCCTCATTTGGCTTTTTTGCCCTTTGCTCCGCAGTTGCATTAGCATTAGCACACGCTAGCATGAGAGTCTAATTACTTATAGAACAAGTTAGTGGCCCAGTCAATTCCACTCCTCTTCTGTTGGCTGATCCCATCTGCGCGTGGTCTTCATGCCGCACCCAACCTCGCTCATGCTCTTGTACTGCACTTTCCACTTCAGCGTCCTGCTGTATCTTTCATTGGCCACCTTGACTCAAGGCAACAATTCCCCTTGTACTCTTCTCACTTCTAACTCTGTTGCCACCACTGAAGGCCCCGAGCTTCTGGTTGACAAGCTCTTTGATGTCCTTTGCTTGGCTAGCACACAACCGATAGAAGACAAAACTAGGAGTCTTATTTCTCAATAGGGACGCAAGTAAAACAGAGAAAATGCTGGACAAGCAGAGTTGTCTAAACAGTGAACATCAATTCCCTTGTGACCAAAGAAGCAAAAGACCCATCTTTCCGCCCGGTTTCGGACCGGGGACCTTTCGCGTGTGAGGCTAATGTGATAACCACTACACTACGGAAACGGTGAGCGATGGCTCGCTTGGCTTTGGAATGTGTCTTAATCAGTAATCTGACCAATCTGACAAATCTGATGGCATGTTACTATCATGCCCTTGAACGGAAGGAACCATGGAGAAGAGACAGACGCTCGCTAGCAAGGAATCTGAACTATAGTCTCGATGTTAGGCTCACTTAAACTTTTGACATTTAGGAGTTCTCTGAAGCAAGCGCAGCTCGACATATGCTGGCCTAAGAACCCCAGAACCTCGAGCAGCAGAACTGTTGCCTAAAGAGGCCATGCGTTTGATCGCGTTGTGCATTGGCTGAAAATAGGCCCAAGTCCTGTGCAGGCCAGCTAGAGCCACTCATTTCCAAGAGCTTAGTCTGTGCCTGCATCTTCAGTGAATATGGTGACTGGAGACATGTTGATTTGTGTGAAATTTCCTGAAATTTGGGCTATAGACAACTTTTTAGCAACATGAGCATCCAAAGGTTACAAGCGTCAGAGCCCTGTACAAGATTTGAGTACTTTCTCTCCTCTGTGTCCCAAACAGCAGTACAACCCCATAAGATAAAGCAATGCCTGCAGGCAGACACTTTTGTATCGGGAAACAAAGAAGCATGTTTCCGCCTGGTTTCGGACCAGGGACCTTTCGCGTGTTAGGTGAACGTGATAACCACTACACTACGGAAACGGAGCGTGCATGCCCTCTCGTCATTAGAGGGGCATTTCGATGCCTTCTTACATTTGAGGACTTTAATGACAGATCATGTAGGACTAGTGAGAAGCGGGGGAACTCCCATTTGTGTCATTTTTCAAGCATTCCCCCATTTATGGTTATATTGACAATCCAAATTGTGATCTCGAGATAGCATCTCTTCAAATGGGAGCTGATCTTCTTGTTGACAAGCTCTTTGATGTTCTTTGTCAGGCTAGCACACAACCTACAGAAGACAAACCCAAGAGACTTATTTGTTAATAGGGACGCAAGTAAAGCAGAGAAAACGCTGGACAAGCAGAGTTCTCTTGGACTAGCTTCTCTTCTCATGGGAGCTCTTGCCTAGAAGACATTTTTGACTTGTGAGTGCACAGGTGGAATTGATGTTTTTTCAAACCCATTATAGGACTAGATTGTTAGATTGACTAGGATGTGGTGGAGAAATTCCACAGGGTCTTTTTGAATGATGGTCTCTGTGCAAAAAAATGCACGTAGCGTGCGATTAACGGGTGTGTGGTCATTCCAGGTAAAAGGCAGAGCAGAGAAGGAGACTGCTCACTCCCCGTCGGGGAATCGAACCCCGGTCTTCCGCGTGACAGGCGGAGATACTGTCCACTATACTAACGAGGACCTGCAAGGCACTGTCGGGGACACGTCAAGGTGGGATTCGCAGCAGGTATGACACACAAATTGTCGTCGGCCATGTAAAAATCCCCATCACTTTACCAGGAACTACAGTTTTATGGGTGTTTGACAGAGAACTTTTTTCTGCTTGCAGGAGGGATCCATGGTGTAACGGTTAGCACTCTGGACTTTGAATCCAGTGATCTGAGTTCAAGTCTCAGTGGAGCCTCATTTGGCTTTCTTGCCCTTTGCTCCGCAGTTGCATTAGCATTAGCACACGCTAGCATGAGAGTCTAATTACTTATAGAACAAGTTGGTGGCCCAGTCAATTCCACTCCTCTTCTGTTGGCTGATCCCATCTGCGCGTGGTCTTCATGCCGCACCCAACCTCGCTCATGCTCTTGTACTGCACTTTCCACTTCAGCGTCCTGCTGTATCTTTCATTGGCCACCGTGACTCAAGGCAACAATTCCCCTTAATAATAATTTGAATTTTGATCAAGACTTTGACACAAATCGCAGGGCTGCATGAGGACGTTTAGTAAGATTCTTCTTATTGCTACATTCAACCACTGATATTTTGTGGTCCAAACATTTGAATGAATCATTAATGCAGGTTTGAATGCAAATCAGGACAAACTTACAACTTACCAGAATGTTTTTTCAGTGCTCATGTTCAATACAATTTACCTGCGTAATGACCTGAATCACAAACAATTTAATGCCTACTATGTTTTATCAATGAGGAAAACTCAATGTAAACACATATTTTTTACAAGGAAACTCCAGGTTTAATCTTTATATTACAGTAAATGCACAACATCTAAATTCTTTTAAGTGAGAGAAATCTGTTCAAGAATTTTTTGATATATGATGATTTTATGCAGAAACTAATTTGCATGTGCTTTCCTTACATCTGAGCTGGCCTTGTGCAAACCTTTGGATTTGAATGATACCTTAAAGGAGCTTTGAATGCAAACAGACACAGAAAAAAAAACCTCAACCAATCAAACAAACATTTAAAAAAAAAAATCCCTCCACACTCATTTTCAGTCATTTTAATAATGATGTTTTTTTCCCCCTCAGGCTCAAATTTAATATGAGCTAGACCTGCTAGAAAACGCAAGACAAAAAAAGTAAAATCTATTTTGGGTTGTTAAACAGCTGTTAGAATTACTTTGCTATTCATGTTTTATTTATGCATATTACTTCATTGTATTTTTTTAATGTAGATATGATTAAAAAAAATGTTTATTGAAGCTTCCAAAATGTTATTTCTCCTCAATCAAATCTCATGTTGGATCTTTTTTGTCCCCAGAGTTAATCAAAGTTGACATGGATGCGTTTGTGGTCCTTCTGCTTTAAGGTAAGATTTTCCCCCCAAAAAAATAAATAATCAAATTGATTTTTGGAAATCAAATATTTAAATATTACTTAAATATTTAATAAGCTTTATTACTAATAATAAAATCAACCCAACAATCTTCCCCATGGTACACAACTGTCGACAACTGGTATCTGAGAGTTGACCTGAATATGGCTCAATAAATAAATATGAGCTACTTTATGTCATGTGAAGGGTGTTGCAGGTAGAAGTGGTGGTAAGGAGGACCCACACTGCAGACACTTGGAGGCAAAATGTAAACTCAAAATGTAAACCAGCTTTAAAGCTGAACTCAAAAGTTACAAAAATGAAAATTACAAAATAAACTCATGCTGGCAGACAGCACACACAGTAAGATGAGGGTAGATCACGACTCAAATCACTTTTTCTGTTTCACGTGTTTGGCAAATGTGTAAACCACTGCACTGTGTAGCCAGTCAAGCCCACTATGAAGGTGAAAAAACTGCTATGGGCCCCAGTTGTTTTCTGGATTTTTCAGTTGGCAACACACAGTGATCTCTTCAGGAATCAAAAGGGCAAAACCCATGTAGGGCCCTAAGGACAAAACTGCTTTAGATAAGCATCTTAGATAAGAGATAAGATAAGATAAAACTTTATTAATCCCTTGGGTGGGTTCCTCTGGGAAATTCGGTTTCCAATAGCACAGCACCGACAGAAGTTACAGAACGTGAGACAAATATATATATACACATATATAAATACAGAGACATATATAAATAAAATATACGAAAGGGATAAATAGAATAAATAGGAATAAGAATACAAGGGAATTGCACATTTCAAATATTGAAGTCTATTGCACCGTTGTCTATTAACAAAAAGTATTGCACAAAAAGTATTGCACAATGAAAAGGCACTACAGCTTAGTACAGCTTAGTTGCCCCCCTCCTTTGTCCTCCTGTTTCCCCTCCCTCTCCCCTCCAGAGAGGAGTTAAACAGTCTGATGGCGTGTGGGACAAAGGAGTTTTTAAGTCTGTTGGTTCTTGTCTTTGGGAGAAGCAACCTGTCACTGAACAGACTCCTCTGGTTGTTTATGGCCGTGTGCAGAGGATGCCCAGCATTGTCCATAATGTCCAGCAGTTTCTTTAGTGTCCTTTTCTCTGCCACTGTCACCAGAGTGTCCAGCTTCATGCCGACCACAGAGCTAGCCTTTTCTGATCAGTTCTTCCAGCCTGGATGAGTTCTTCTTTGCTGTGCTGCTCCCCCAGCACACCACAGCATAAAAAAGTACTCCACTGACTGGTAAAACATCCTCAGGAGCTTCCTGCAGATGTTAAAAGACCTCAGCCTCCTGAGGAAGTACAGTCGGCTTTGGGCTTTTTTATACAGGTGCTCTGTGTTGCATGACCAGTCCAGTTTTTTGTCCACCCACAGCCCGAGGTACTTGTACTTGTTGACCACCTCCACCTCCTCCCCCTCTATTTGAACTGGCAGAGGACCTGCTCTGGACCTCCCGAAGTCCACAACCAGTTCCTTGGTCTTTGAGGTGTTGAGTTGCAGGTGGTTTGTGTGACTCCATGTGACGAAGTTCCTCACCAGACTCCTGTACTCCTCTTCATGATCATCCCAGATACACCCCATGATGGCCGTGTCATCTACAAACTTCTGAATATGGCATAATTCAGAGTTGTAGCAGAAGTCAGAGGTGTACAGGGTGAAGAGGAGGGGACAACACAGTTCCCTGTGGTGCTCCTGTGCTGCTGACCACAGTGTCAGACATGATGTCCTTCAGCCTGACGTACTGTGGTCTGTCAGTGAGGTAGTCGGAGATCCAAGTGACCAGGCAGGGGTCCACCTGCATCCTGTTTAGTTTTTCCCGAAGCAGACAGGGCCGGATGGTATTAAAGGCACTTGAAAAGTCAAGAAACAGGATCCTGACTGTGCCTTTTTCCTTGTCCAGGTGTGAGTGGGCTCTATGTAGGAGGTACAGGATGACATCCTCCACTCCAACATCCGCCTTGTATGCGAACTGTAGTGGGTCCTGAGCATGTTGTACCTGTGGTTGGAGGAGGTTGAGGAAGAGCCGCTGTAGAGTCTTCATAAGATGTGACATCAGTGCCACCGGTTGGAAGTCATTCAGCTCATTGGGCCGGTTTCTTTTGGGGACCGGGACGATGCAGGATGTCTTCCATAGGGCGGGCACTCTCCCCAGTTGCAGACTGAGGTTGAAGACTCGTTATAGCGGCTCCCCAAGTTCAGCAGCACACGCCTTTAGCATCCTTGGACACACCTTGTCTGGGCCTGCTGCCTTTCTGGGGTGAAGCTTCCTCAGTAGTCTCCTGACCTGATCCACTGTGACACTGGGAGATGATTGGAACGAGGGGGGGGGAGATGTCCTGCTGTTGAGAGAGCGGTTGGAGGAAGGGGGTGTCATAGTGTCAGGAAGGGGGGGAAGCGAGGGAGGTAGGAGAGTGGGGAGAGGGCTCTGTAGTAAACTGTGTTGCTTTCATCTCCTCCTTCACTTTGCTCCTGAAAGCCTTCTTTTTCATGTTGAGGACAGTTTTGACTTCCTGTGTTACCATCGGTTTGTTATTAGGATAACACAGTACCGTCTTAGCAGGGGCGACCGTGTCCACACAAAAGTTGAGGTAGTCTGTCAGACAGTTTGTCACCCCCTCTATGTCCTCACCATGTGGGCTCAGAAGCACATCCCAGTCTGTGGTGTCATAGCAGTCTCTCAGAGCATCCTCCTTTTCTGGGGTCCATCTCCTGATGGAGCGTGTTGTGACAGGCTGCCTTTGGACGAGGGGTGTGTATTGTGGCTGTAGGTAAACCAGGTTGTGGTCTGACTATCATTCAATCTTTTAGCGACCTGTCTTATCATTTTTATGCTGATGACATTCAGCTCCATGTGTCCTTTAAGCCTCATCAGCTGGATAGGCTGTCCACCCTAGTCCAGTGCTTAACCCAGGTTTCTGATTGGCTTTCAAGCAACTACCTCATTCTAAATACTAACAAGACCGAGACCATGATCATAGCTCCTCCTGAGCTACATTCTAAAATCAGTCAGGTTCTTGCCTCTTTCTGTCCATCTGTCAAGTCAAATATTCGAAATCTCGGTGTAATATTTGACTCTTCTCTGGGCCTTGACTCTCATGTAAAATCTTTGTCTCGTTCCTGTTTCTATCATTTAAGAAACATATCTAAACTGCGACACATGGTTTCCTCAGCTGAATTGGAAAAACTCATTCATGCTTTTGTGTCATCACGCTTAGACTACTGTAATTCCCTGTTTACTAGCTTGGATAAATCATCTCTTTCTCGCCTCCAAGCTATACAAAACGCAGCAGCCAGACTACTGACTCGCTCTACCAAGCGTGTTCACATTACTCCTATCTTATATTCTTTACATTGGCTCCCAATAGAGTTTAGAATTCACTTTAAAATTCTTGCTTTAACATACAGAGCACTAAATGGCCAGGCTCCAGATTACTTATCCAAGCTTCTTATAAAATACACTGCTGCTCGTCATCTCCGCTCACAGACTCAGAGTCTCTTAGTTGTTCCCCGTACACGACTGAAGACAAAAGGGGACAGAGCCTTTCAGTCTGTTGCACCAAGGCTGTGGAACAGTTTACCACTACAATTACGTTTGCTTGACTCTGTGGATTCTTTCAAAAAACAGTTAAAAACTCTTCTGTTCAAACAAGCCTTTTGTTGATCTACATATTTTATATTTTTACATTATTTACATTTGATCTTTTACATTGTATATAATGTTTATTGATTTTACTGTTTATTTTAATATTTGTGTACAGCGCTTTGTGATTGTCTGTCTGTGAAAAGCGCTTAATAAATAAAGTTTACTTACTTACTTACTTACTTACTTCCCTAGTGGGGGGAGGGGGTGGCTCTGTATGCATCTCTCACATTGGCATACAGTAGGTTAATTGTCCTGTTGCTCCTTGTGGGACAATTCACAAACTGGTGAAAAGCAGCCAGAGTAGAATCCAGTGTGGCATGATTAAAGTCTCCAGATATATGGGGCGATCGTGGCTCAAGAGTTGGGAGTTCGCCTTGTAATCGGAAGGTTGTTGGTTCCAGTCGTTGTGTCCTTGGGCAAGACACTTTACCCGTTGCCTACTGGTGGTGGTCAGAGGGCCCGGTGGCGCTAGTGTTTGGCAGCCTCGCCTTTGTCAGTGCCCCAGGGCGGCTGTGGCTACAATGTAGCTTACCATCACCAGTGTGTGAATGTGTGTGTGATGGGTGGATGACTGGATGTGTAAAGCGCTTTGGGGTCCTCAGGGACTAGTAAAGCGCTATACAAATACATGCCATTTACCATATAATAATGAAAGCCTCGGGGTTTTGTGTCTGCAGTCTTGCTGTAACTGTGTGTATTTCCTCACAATTTGAAGCCTACATGGGATAAATGTGGGTTGGCCCTGCATCTATACAAGATGAGAGGCTTATTGCCTTCCCTTCAGTTGAGCTGTAATGTTAGTGAGCTACATGCTTCTTTTGGTTGGCAGTTGTAGGTTATGATGGAATTTGTCATGTTTAATCTTTTGAGGTCTAAGTTGTCATTGGTAAGGACCTCAACCCCAACGCTAACCTGAGACAATCAGAATATAAATTTTTGTTTTCATTAAATTGTTTTGTCCATCAGGAAATAAATAAAATGATCATCCTAACTGACACAAATCAAAAACTATTTGTCTGTTGTCACCTTCTCCAACTTATAGGGTTAGGTTTAGAGCAGGAGTATTAAACTAAAATTTGAGTCCAGTGGGAGAAAATCTTCTCAAGCGGCTGTACCAACTACGACAAATGAGGAAGTTCAGAGTCTCTCCAGAGATCCTCAGGATTTTCTATACAGGCACTGTGGAGAGCATCCTCACACAGAACATCACATCCTGGTTTGGGAAAAGCTTCGTTAAGGACCAAAAAGCACTTCAGAGAGTGATCCGTACAGCAGAATGCTGCTACAGGATTGCTGATTGAAACTCCAAACATGCGAAGACACAGACCAAGAAACACAAACTTTACACAGAACAGAGGGGGCACAGAGAAACATGAGGGCCAAGGGATCAAAAATAGAAACCATAGAGTACTCGACAAAAATACAAAAAACACAAAGAACTAAAAACGCTGGGTGAGGAGACCCAGGATCCTGACAGGTTATCATATTTGATTCAAGATTCAAACTGTTTATTGTCATGTGTACAGAAGAAATAGCATTTCTCTGTGCAATGAAATTCTTCCTTTGCTGTCCATATACAAATGCCAAGTTAGGTAAGGGTGAAAGCAGAGGTTCACAGAAACGTAAAGCAGAAGATGAAGTTTCCAAACCAACTTCATTTTAAGCCAAAGCCTAGAAAATATGATGAAGCATATTTTGCTGAGGTAGGTCTCCGCGACAGAATTAGTTTGCCCTGCGTCGGGAGCATGCGCTGGGCTCTTCAAATCACAGACAAACAGTATCCCACATTCTTGATTTTTAGTTCACAAACACTTGTTGTAATGACTAACTACATTTTGGAGATGTTTGCTCTTTATACAGTAAAGTTACAGTGGGATACAAATAATATCAGGCTGATCCTGCCACGATTTGTTCCCCCTGTCCAAATCACGGACAAACAGTAAAGCATAGTTTTTTCTGTTTTTCAACGCATTTTGCACAGAGAGTTATTTTTTTGAAAAATGTATTGATAGCAATGTTGAATATTATTACACAGGAAAAAACACATAAAATAATTACACTATGACGCCTCTGTCTTTCTAAATGGAGGGACAGTTACTGTGTGTGTATATGTAAGCGTGTAAAAACTGCATGTAGTCAGATTAACAGTAACAGCAAAACAAGGGGGGGGGGGGGGGGGGCAGTAAAAAACCACTGGGTTAAAGGAACAAGATAAATAGGGATAAAAATAAGACAAGATATTGAGATAAATAAAAATAAAAGTAAGAATAAAAAATAATTAAAGATAAATGAATAAGTACAAAAATAAGTAAGTGAAGACAAGTGAGGTATGCAGATGTTGAGGTAGATGGATGTACAAAGAAGCTTAATGTGTAAAATTAACTTAGTGTGCAAAGTGTCCTGATGTGCAAATTGCAGTTGAGGTAGGTCAGCTGTTCAGTTTGATACTAGTGGGGAAGAAGGAGATGTTGTCATGCAGCGGCTGTGTGAAGGCAAGAGAGGACCCAAATGCACGGCTCAAGACACGCGGGGATAAACTCAAAAGGCAGGTCTTTATTAATAGGAACATAAGAAGTCATACAAAACTGTACTGGGAGAAACTAAAGCTGAGGCGCTGGGAAGACACGGGGGAACACACACAACCTAGAGGGACGATACAACACGGAACAAAGGGATACTCTGACATAAATACACAGAAGGTAATGAGGGAAGTGGGAACACACGGGGAACACAGCTGAGGACAATTACTCATGACCGAGCGGGGAGGACACGAAACTGAAAATACTGACACCAAGATGTGGACCTTAAACACAACACAGTACACAGAGAAAGAGGCAGAGAGAGAAAAAGGCAGAGAACAAAGATGAATACACGAGGGGATGAGGAGAACACAGAAAACAAAGGACGGGAACACGGTACCAGAACAAACACCACAATAAAAGCATGGACACAGGGGGAATCCAAATACCAAACCAGACAATCCAATGAACATAAGGAACAAAATACAAAACCACAGGAAAACTAAAAACACTGGGTCAAAATGACCCAGGACCATGACAGATGTTGAGTTGGGACATTCTGGACTTCACACTTCTAAACCTTCGTCTCGAGGACAGAAGTGTGAGTGTGTGTGTGTGTCATTATTTTCCAGGTGGAAGAGGGAATAGTGAAGGGCATCAGCGATGGCATCTGATGCGGACCTGTTGGGCCGGTAGGCATACTGCTGGGGATCCAGAGTGTTTGGAATATTTCTCCTAATGTAGGCCAGCGCCACTTTCTCAAATCACTTTGCAATGATTGGAGTGAGTATAACTGGTCTGTAATCATTTAGACAGGTGCCTGGGCTTTTCTTGGGGAGAGGGATGATGGTTGTGGTCTTGAAGCATGTGAGAACGATGCACTGACTGAGGGAAAAGTTGAAGATGGAGGTAAGAACATCAGCCAGCTTGTTAGCACATGCTTCATGGGCTCGTCCACGGATGTTGTCTGGTCTGCTGCCTTGCGGGGGTTGATCTTCCTCAGGACCTTGTGTCTTGGTCTATTGAGACCGCTGTCGGGGGGAGGGTCAGGTGATGTGGGGGTTTTGGAAGGTCTGGGAGGTCTGGGGGGGGGGGGGTCTCAAAGTTGGTGTAAAACACATTGAGATCATCTGGCAGACCACCTGGAGAGCTGATGATGTTGGTGGTGGCCCTATACTCTGTGATGTGCTGCAGGCATTGCCACATCTGCCTGGGGTCAGCATAAGAATAGAAGCCATCCAGCTTCTCTCTGTACTGCCTCTTTGCTGCTGTAATGGCTTTCCTCAGTCCATACTCAGGCCATGGAGAAGATCATAAAACAGCACATCGTAAGAGCAACTGACCCCCTGATGGACCCACTCCAGTTTGCTTACCATGCACGCAGAGGTGTTGATGATGCCAAAATCTTCATCTTGGACTCCATCCACAAACATCTGGAGCTCCCTGACTCCTCCGCCAGACTTCTGTTTGCTGATTTCTCATCAGTGTTCAACACTCTGCAGCCTCATATCCTGGCCACTAAACTTTCCACCCGATTTTACCTGGATGATCAGCTAATCCTGTGGATATTGGACTTTTTGACCAACAGAACTCAGAAAGTTCGGGTCAACAAGTCTCTTTCCGGTCTCCGTTCCACCTCCACTGGCTCCCTCCCCGGGCTGTGTGCTCTCCCTCCTGCTCTTCATCCTTTACACCGATGACTGCAGATCCACACAGCCCAACTGTCACCAGGTTAAATATGCTGACGACACAGTTGTCGCTGTCAGGCCCCTTACAACACCATGGGCCTGCTCTGCAGGAGTTTGTAGAGTGGTGTAACAGCTCTTGAATTCCAAACTTGAATTGAACGTGAGCAAAACCAAAGAGATGGTGACCTTCTCCAGTAGGCAGAGGGATCTGGCTGCTTCAGTCACCACCACCATCAACAGGAAGCCAGTGGAGGTAGTTGAGGAGTACAAATACCTGGGAACCATCTTTGACAACCTCCTGAAATTCTCTGCCAACACAGAGGAGATTCTCAGGAGGTGCCACCAACGGCTATACCTCCTTAGGAAACTCAACTCCTTTGGAGTCCGCACACCCATCATGATGACTTTTTACTATGCCTACCTGGAAAGCATCATGACTTTCTCCATCACCTGCTGGTTCACTCCCTCAGCCTTCAGAACAGGAAGAGACTGCAGCACACTGCATCAGTGTGGTCTAAAATCATTGGACTGCCTGTCAGAACTCTGGCACAGGTTTTCAGCCAATAGGCCCTTAGACAGGCAGCCAAAATCATCAACGACCCCTCTCACATTTCAATGGCTCCTTAGGGCGACGCCTCTGCTGCATTTCCTGCAGGACTGAGAGGAGGATAGCCACCTTTGTCCCCAAAGCCACTCTGGTTTTTAACTCCAGATTATAAGAATGTTTCCCACACCAGAAACATAAACTACCCTCTTCTTACACTACTGACACTTTATTCACTTTTAGTCACTTGCAGTTATTTATTCACCTTTAGTCACTTTAATTTTAAAACTGTGTAATTTTAAAACTGTATATACTGTATATTCTGTGCATTTGTTATTATCTTCAATGTTGTTTGTTAATTGCCCCTTGGGGATAAATAAAGTCTTCTGATTCTGATTCTGAGTCTTCGCAGCTTTGTACTCCGTCTCATTGCCTAATCTGAGTGCAAGAGAGCGAGTACGCAACATGGGTCGTACCTGACTGTTGATGTAGGGCTTCTGCTTGGGGAACTTTCTGATTTGTGTGGTGGGCACAATATTGTCAACACAGGTGCTGATGGACCCAGTCACATACTCAGCATAGTCCTGTATGTTGACAGAGCAGTTCTCCATGGTGGCTGCAGTTTGAAACACATCCCAGTCTGTTCGAGCAAAATAGTCCTGTAGGATGGGCTCAGTCTCTGGGGTCCAGAGTTTAACAGGTTTGATGACAGGGTTTGATTGTTTCAGCTTCTGTCTGTAAGCCGGGTACATGAACAGAGAGATGTGGTAACTCCTGTGGTCTGGTCTCCTATGTGTACAGAGTGAGTCTGCAGCTGGACGGCGCATTCCAGGACTTTATCTGAGAGCCAGGTTTTGGTGAAAATAAGAGCGCAGCATTCTCTTATCTCCCTCTGTGTTGTAATCCTGGCTCGTATTTTGTTGAGTTTGTTTTCCAGGGATCGCACGTTGGCCAATAAGAGGCTGGGTAGCGGTGGTCGGCTAGCCCGAGCTTTTAGCCTTGCCTTGTTTGCGTCGCCGTCTCCGAAGCACTCTCCTGGGGTAGGGTGGCTCACTTGGACTCGGTGCTTTGTGGCCTTTCTGGGAGTGGTGGCGTTTGCGGTGGCTGCCGGGGAGAACGATGGCTGAAAGCTCCAGTGGTGAAGCTGAAAGCTCAGGTGGTAAGAAAATAGTAGAATCCAGATGATTGTGTGAGTTGCTGATGTCTAGTAGTGCCTGTCTCATGTATGTTAACAGTGCACAACACTTGTCGACTGCAAAAAGAACAGAAAACACAAAAAACAAAAGAAAGTTGACATTCGAGAGTGGAGCGAGCAAACATGTCTGCCTCGAGGGCGCCATTGTCTTCGGTAAGGTAATATGGATTTTTAATAGATTTTTTACAGGTTGACATTATGTGGTCTGAACATTTGAATGAATCATTAGTGGAGGTTTGCATTCACATCAGCACAATCTTGCAATTTACCCAAATGTTTTTTCAGTGTGTGGAAAGAAAATCGACCTGATTTATGACCTGAAAAACAAACAATGAAAAAATTACAATGTAAGTTTACCACTGATGTAATTTACTTTGGTAAAACTCAATATAAACACAAAATGTGACTTATGTTGGTGTCACATTGTGCTTTGAACACATATCTTAATAGATATGAATAGAAGATAGAATGCCTTTATTGTCGCTATACAGTTGTACAATGAGATACAGAGCACAGTTCTGCAGCACTATACACATATTGACAGTATTAAATGGTAAAAACTGGTAAATGGCCTGTATTTGTATAGCGCAGAGGAAAAATATATAAAATGTACAAATATACAAGCCAGTTTTAAAAAGTAATATGTAATAAATAGCGTTATGTAATTTCACATAGAATTAGGTATTGCACAGTAGTGATTCATAGAGGAAATGGGGAAAATGGGGTGTGTGTACCATGATGTAGTAAGTTAGCAGGCTCTTAATGGATGAGTGGTAGAAGGTCAGCAGCAGATTGGAGTTCAGCTTGTACCTTCTGAGGACCCTCAGGAAGGGCAGCTGCTGTTGGGCCTTCATAAACAACATGATGAACCACCTAGATAATTATTTCATAAGAAATCATGGAAGTTGTAAGGAGTTGTAAGCTCTAAGGTTAGCACAGTTAGTTTATATGGGACGGTCACGAGAAAGCCTCACAGTGTCATCAAGGGTGTGTCACAAGTTAACTTTAAACTTTCCACTTATTTGCATCATATTATAAAAGCAACCTCAAAGAGAAAAGAACACACAGTGACGAGCAGCTGTGTGTGTTTGGTAACTCAAGAAGTGTGGTAAGATTTTATCTATCTACATATATACAACTTTCATATAAGTTCTTATATTATCTGTCTGTCTGTCTGTCTCTATGTATGTATGTATGTATATATATATATATATATATATATATATATATATATATATATATATATATATATATATATATATATGTGTATATATATGTAAGTATGTATGTATATGTATATATATGTGTATATATATATGTATGTATATATATATATATATATATATATACACACATACATATATACATACATATATGTAGAGAGCTTTCAGTGTATTCATTGTGCTGAATCAGATATGACACAATCTTTTTTTTCCTCCACAGTTAATCAGAGTGATCATGGATGTGTTTCTAGTCCTTCTCCTGCTTTCAGGTAAGATTCCAGCAGTTTGGTAATTTCTCATTCAGCATATAATAATTCACTGTTTTTTCAAATATAAATTGTTGCTACCTTGAATTTTTTAAAAGAGAGGTAATAACTGACCAAAATATGTTTTATTAATTCATATTTGAGGGTGAGCTGTTGCTCCAGCATTATGACTTTGATCCAACAAAAATGCATATATAATTAAATTAAATAAAAGTAACAAATTAACTAAATTAATCTGGAATCTGGGTGACTATCAGTTTAGAAATTTTCAGATTCACTGACATAGGTACAAATGAAAAGTGGTTTCCGTCCACACATTAATAAGTCGAACCATCACTGATCTACTGAGGAAATCTTATTTAAGGAATTCTTTTACTGCAGAAAGTAAAATTCTATAGAAGTCCAAGTATACAAGCATTCTGAATAAATAAACAGTATTTCTTAGTAAAATTTCAAATAAAAATCCATTTCCTTCCCCAGCTTTCTGTGTCCCCACTGCTTCCTTTCCAAACATCTATTACTTTGTGAATGAGAATATGACCTGGGATGAGGCCAATGCTTACTGCATCAAGGAGTACCTTGGACTTGCCCAAATTACTTATCCAGAGAACAACACTGCACTGGTGAACACTCCAGCCGGGGTATACACAGGCAAAGCCTGGATCGGACTTCATACAGGCGGTATAGGTTGGGCCTGGCTGGATGGACGACCACCCACATATTATGGCTGGAGCCGTGGCGAGCCACACTACACTGGCCCTGGATATTGTGTGTTCACAGATGAGAAAGGATGGGATAGTGCAAAATGTACAAAAACGCTTGGCTTCATTTGTTTTGATGGTAGGTATAAAGAGATCCTTTGTTGCAAGGTTTTACTCCTGTAGATTAAATTGACCCTTGGTACTAATTTAGCAGAATGAGGCTCAAAACATGAAATAAATAATAAACATAAAAATACAACTTTTAAATATTCTAGTTTGAGACTGGAATAAGGCTCCCAGTGAAGCTCAAACCTGAACTACTCAGTATAAATATTAAGAAAATATGAAGACTATATATGCAGTACTGACATATGATTTATATGGTGTATTTAAATCACAGATTTTTTCTGCATAGCCTATTTTTCAAAACATAAATGAAATCATTAATATATGTATAATGTTACTAATGGAATCTATAACTTCTGTTTCTTTAACAGGCAGTGATTACATTTTTAATATGACATATGTGACTTGGAATGACGCAAAAATCAGCTGTGAAAACAAAAATTCAACTCTGGCACAAATCCTTGATGTGGAAACATTTGATGAAGTCAGCAGAGTTGTGGATAAAGAAATGTGGATTGGCCTTAGTTTTTCTCCAGTCTGGGTTTGGTCAGAAACTCAACAAATCAGCACATTCATGAACTGGAAAACAGGACAACCTAACAACGAGTTTAATTGCTCTGCTATATTGGTGGAAGATGGAACTTGGACCACCGAACCATGCATTCAACAATATCCTTTCTTCTGCTATGGAGGTATGAATGACATTTCCCTAGTTTTAACACTCAAGTGAATTTCCAGTGAATGACCAGAAAATATTTCTTGCACACTAATCAAGATATAATGAAGACAATATACTTCTTTGTTTAATTTTAGAAATATTTTTGCCTGTTTGCTTTTTTTCTGCCCCTGATAAATGGCAAAGATGGTCATGTGACATTCTCTATCTGCTGAAGGCTGAGTCTAAGGCTTTAACTAGTTTGATTTTTTTCTTTAGCAGTTAAAGCATAAATAATTTTAAAAAATGTAAATAACAAAGTCATCAGCAGCACAAAAATACAAATAACGAAGTGCACCTGCAGCATTTGCTTTTTTTTTTTTAAATTTAAAAGTGTATTAAATCAATGCTAGTTGCAAAAATAATTTCAATCCATTAATAAATCTACAGCATTAGCAAGTCTAAACATTACCTAGATATCTTAGGCTTTATATTTCAAAAAAAAATGTAGTCACTTTATCTGCATGCAGCACAAAGACAAGTAGAAAATTTGACAAATTTATATTAAAAAAAGAACAATAAAAGCTATGATATTCGTTTAGGTCAAAGAGGTGCACTTAATAGTGATAGCATCTCTCCAAACATGGCATCTTAATGTTGTGACTGTGTTCTGTATATTTTAACAGGGTTTTGGTTAATGTTTAAGACATTCTATTTGAATCTAATAATATACTTATATATTATTAATAACTTCCTCTAAGCCAAGTACTTGTCAAATTCCATATGATTTATTTGGAAACGTTTTGTTTTTGTGTAGTTTACAAATCAAAGAAAACAGTGGTGAGCATGAATATCCAAACTGATGTCGACCTGGAAAATCCAGATAACCAGGCTGCCCTGATGCAACAGGTATAGTGTGTGTTAGCCTCACTTGATTATTATTACCAGTAAGAGAGCTTTCTCCATTCTCTCAGCCAGTGTTGTGTCCAATGTTCCCTCTAATTTTTCATGTGTCTGAGCGAACACACAAACTCCTTGAGCGGTCCCTTGGACCACTGTGAGCAACAGCAGAAGTGTGCAGTGTGATCACGCCAGCATTGAATCCATCCAAGCTACATGGTTTATTAAAATAATCAAATCTCAACATTTACATTTATGTTAGACTACTTTTAATTAACTGCTTTAGCCCACTTACAATGAAAATTTAAAATAATCTTTTCATGACCTGTGTAGTACCTTAACACTCTTGGAAGTAAAAATAACTTGAACTCCAATTTTGAAAAGACAACTTTTTTTTTTAAGTAAAGCTCTGACTTGTATTATGAGTATGAGTCTGTGGTTTGGGAGAGAGTCCTGTAACTCTGTCTGCAAAATACAGTATATAATGACCAATGTTGGGCAATTAATTATATAGTTACTTCTTCAAAAAAGTTACTGAGTTGTGCAAAGGTTTTTTTTGCAGCGGTTTACCTAAAAATGCTGCCAAGGCATTTTTAAAATAAACATATAAAACTATTTACAGAACAATCAGCTGTTCTGCATCAAATCTGATGCCACACAAATTATTTATGCCACTCCAAAAAATAATTTCTGTCCACTATGAGATGAAGGAGAACAACAGCCTGATACCTGCAGGCCTGACAACAGATGTATCACTCCTGTAACACCTGTAACATTCAGCAGTCGCCTCATTGTTCTGACACACACAACAAAACTATTGACTACACTACACACTAACTACACAAGATTTGCGCTAAATTTCGCAAATCTCTCACGTCTCAAAACACCGCCGTCACTCCTAAAACTTCCCCCTCCCTAAACAACTAAATGTCATGTTTTGATTGGTCGACATGGTACATTATATCACTGTAATCCAGGAGTGATAAAAAGGTGGTAGCATTAAGCCTTTTTTTTTTGCAGTGAAAGAGAAGCACAACCCATTTTGGAAAAAGAACCCAAACTTCACCCTAAGTTTCTTTAACAGGTGTGGCCTAGATGAAAGATTATCATCAATCACAATACCTAAGTATTTATGTGAGGTCAAAGTTTCAATAGAAATGCCTTGAGCAAATACAAGAGACAGAAAAACTGCAGCCCCCCTTATTTCTATTAAGAACAACATGGCCTTTTTTGCATTTAAAACCATTCGGAGCCCACACAGCTGTGAGTGTATACATTAATTAGAGCTAGCTGTAACTGTTTGAAAACCACGACCATGGTACAAGCACAGCAATAAATAATTGTATCATCTGCACTAAAATGGACAGATGCATTTAGATTTTGTACCAAGCCATCGAAATAAATAGACAGTGAATAGTGTAGGTCTAAGACAGAATCCTGCAGCACTCAGTAAGTGAGATTAAAAAAAAAATGGGAGAGAGAAATGTTAGGTCTGAAAGGCCTATTTCCAATAGTGGACGCTAAAGTGATGCCATACAGAGTAAGCATCTGGTAGATTCTATATTTCTAAGATTTTTAGGTAAAAGTTTTATCTGAATTTAGAAGAAATCATCCACACCTTTATGTCTTTAAGACATTTCACTAATTGGGCAAAGTCTGGTTTATGGATAGATCAAGCTGTGTAGCAATGACACTGGAAATTGGAGTCTATCAGGTAGACAATTACCCTCCTAGGACCTGGCGTCCACATATGTGGACATCACATTTTGGGATGTCTGACCCCAAATAATAAATTCTGCTCTACAAGGGCCCGATAGCCACTTACAAGGACATCATACTGCCACTGTTCTATCGAAATTTTAAACATATGTCCTCATATGTGGATCTAATTTTTCTCAGAAACAAAAAACAGTTAAAAATATAAAATCTGGAATTTTTTTTTTTTTTTTACTTTCAGTAGGTCCCAACATACCCAAATATCAAAGAGAAATTAAAAATGCATGTCATGGAAGAGTTTGGGTGTTTAGAGGTTAAATAAGACAAACTCATGTCTTTTGATGTGAGACTTTGTTTGTTTCAAGTCTTCCTGAGGTTGTAGTTAAAATAATATTATTTTTGTAGGGAAAAAAAACAAAACATGTTTACTCATTTTATTGTGCTTATTTTACTAAGATTCAGCTAGGACCCTTTCTAACTGTCAATGATAGTTTAAAAAATCGCATAGCATGGGGAATTTCTCCACTTCAGAAATCACGTATTTCAGAGGTGACTTACAGTAAGCGTATCTAACATAATACATCCTCTTTCTTCTTATTTAGCTGCAAGCAACACTCGCCAAGCAGGGTGTGACTGACTTCAAACTCACATGGACAAAAAAGCCTGTGCAGAACAGCAGGAAGAAACCTGATGGTACACACACACACACACACACACACACACACACACAGAATGAGTTTTCTCTGAATATTTAAGTGGTTTTATCTCATTTCAGATGCTTGTTTGAACGTGTGAGATTGACTTCCAGAGGACTGTGCTACAACACTGTTCTTTCAAAGGATCACTTTAAATTGTACACTCTTTAAATTTGTTATTAGTTAATTATATTAGCCTAGGTATAAAACGGCATGTTTTGTGTGCATTAAGTCTGAATTGTAAACATTCAACTTTTCTCATTTCAGTTTTGTATTTAAAGGTAGTATATTTGACACCACATACGACATTGATTAGGGATCCATTTTATTCAAATAATGCTGTTTTGTTAAACCTGCTGGTGTATCTCAGTTGCTTGCAAAGTGTCCATTAGGAGACAAGTCTGATGAGTCTGTTAATTGGATTACTGAGACTCAGTTACAGTGGCTTGCAAAAGTACTCGACCCCCTTGAACTTTTACCACATTTTGTCACATTACAGCCACAAACATGAGTCAATTTTATTGGAATTCCACGTGAAAGACCAATACAAGGTGGTGTACACGTGAGAAGTGGAACGAAAATCATACATGATTCCAAACATTTTTTTTACAAATAAATAACTGAAAAGTGGGGTGTACGTAATTCTTCAGCCCTTATTGGTCTGAGTGCAGTCAGTTGCCCATAGACATTGGCTGATGAGTGCTAATGACTAAATAGAGTGCACCTGTGTGTAATCTAATGTCAGTACAAGTACAGCTGCTCTGTGACGGCCTCAGAGGTTGTCTAAGAGAATATTGGGAGCAACAACACCATGAAGTCCAAAGAACACACCAGACAGGTCAGGGATAAAGTTATTGAGAAATTTAAAGCAGGCTTAGGCTACAAAAAGATTTCCCAAGCCTTGAACATCCCACAGAGCACTGTTCAAGCGATCATTCAGAAATGGAAGGAGTATGGCACAACTGTAAACCTACCAAGACAAGGCCGTCCACCTAAACTCACAGGCCGAACAAGGAGAGCGCTGATCAGAAATGCAGCCAAGAGGCCCATGGTGACTCTGGACGAGCTGCAGAGATCTACAGCTCAGGTGGGGCAATCTGTCCATAGGACAACTATTAGTGGTGCACTGCACAAAGTTGGCCTTTATGGAAGAGTGGCAAGAAGAAAGCCATTGTTAACAGAAAACCATAAGAAGTCCCGTTTGCAGTTTGCCACAAGCCATGTGGGGGACACAGCAAACATGTGGAAGAAGGTGCTCTGGTCAGATGAGACCAAAATGGAACTTTTTGGCCAAAATGCAAAACGCTATGTGTGGCGGAAAACTAACACTGCACATCACTCTGAACACACCATCCCCACTGTCAAATATGGTGGTGGCAGCATCATGCTCTTCTTCAGCAGGGACAGGGAAGATGGATGGAGCCAAATAGAGGGCAATCTTGGAAGAAAACCTCTTGCAGTCTGCAAAAGACTAGGGACTGGGGTGGAGATTCACCTTCCAGCAGGACAACGACATAAAGACAGGGCAACAATGGAATGGTTTAAAACAAAACACATCCATGTGTTAGAATGGCCCAGTCAAAGTCCAGATCTAAATCCAATCGAGAATCTGTGGCAAGATCTGAAAACTGCTGTTCACAAACGCTGCCCATCTAATCTGACTGAGCTGGAGCTGTTTTGCAAAGAAGAATGGGCAAGGATTTCAGTCTCTAGATGTGCAAAGCTGGTAGAGACAGACCCTAAAAGACTGGCAGCTGTAATTGCAGCAAAAGGTGGTTCTACAAAGTATTGACTCAGGGGGCTGAATAATTACGCACAGCCCACTTTTCAGTTATTTATTTGTAAAAAATGTTTGGAATCATGTATGATTTTTGTTGCACTTCTCACGTGTACACCACTTTGTGTTGGTCTTTCACATGAAATTCCAATAAAATTGATTCATGTTTGTGGCTGTAATGTGACAAAATGTGGAAACGTTCAAGGGGGCCGAATACTTTTGCAAGCCACTGTATTCAGCTTTGTAGGGAATTCTGACCTACACAATTAGGAATGTGTTTGACACTAAGAAGGAACATTTCAAGGATTTGTATTGTGAGTGTCCTCTAACACTTGCCACTATGAATCTATTTATTTTCTCTTTCATTTAGTAAGCACTATTTTTCCCTCTTAAATACTATAACCTGTGTTATGAAAGGATTATCAAATTAAGTTGTATTGTTTATTTATTTCCTTATTTATTTTAGGAAATCTGAAAATAAATTCTCCTGTATGTGTGTATTATGAGCTTAGTCCCTCACACAAGACAAGTAAAGTCACTCTGTAACAATACCAATTTTTAGTAGTTGTTTAGTTGTTGTTAAACTAAATACATAGTACAGAATAAACACAACATTATAAAAGTCTGTGCTTGGGTCTGGTCACTCGACTGGGAGTTCAGATAAGGATCCAAAAGGGTGGAGTGCTCACTCTAGGTCAGCGCACTGTTTTTACTAGTTGTAATTTATTCCTTTGCATTTGTCAAAACTAAAGACAAATACAGCCTATTTATAAAGGTATGTAATTAGTTTTTGAGCCATGCAATCTAAACTAGACTCATATAGTTATATAGGTGAACGTAAACATTAATTCCCAGGTGAGGTCACTAGACTTCAGGTAGAGAAAAAAAAACTACTTGCTTGACTTGTGAAATAAAAACAAAGGATGTTTCCACATTTACCTCATTGCTGTTATTCAATTCTTTACAGTTCAAACTCTCATTTTTATTGTAATAATAAATAAACAAACAAGCAATTTTTTTTTTTTACTTTCTTTTATTGCCGTATAAATAAATGGTCTGTATTTGTACAGCGCTTTACTAGTCCCTAAGGACCCCAAAGCGCTTTACACATCCAGTCATCCACACACTGGCGATGGCAAGCTACATTGTAGCCACAGCCATCCTGGGGCGCACTGGCATAGGTGAGGCTGCAGGACACTGGCACCACCGGGCCCTCTGACTACCACCAGTAGGCAACGGGTGAAGTGTCTTACCCAAGCATACAACAACTGAGACTGTCCAAGCCAGGGCTCGAACCAGCAACCTTCCGATAATAAGGCAACTTCTCAACTCTTGGGCCACGACCGCTCAAGAGTTGAGTCGCATACACAAATAAATGCAATCAGACTGCAAGCTTATATGTAGTTTCCAGGATATTTAAAGCTAGAATGAGAGACAAAGCCCTCATTTGTCAGGAGCCTCTTCTGGAACAGCTCCAAATTTGAATTTGGGAGATTTTATTAATTGTGTTTTGTCATCAGACTTTCATCATTTACATGCAGTACCTTCAAAAGGTATCCATTTTCACACTGAAGGTCCTAACATCATGAGACAATTTCTCTTCCCTTACTGCCCTCCACAAACAGATGTCTCCAGAGGTTCAACAACCTGTAAACTGAGGTCTGTGTAGATTGTGCAAAGAATATCGCACAAACATGGAAATACAAAGGAAATACATGGAAATACATTTTTAAAATAAAATTTCCAGGGTTTGTTAAAAAACAAACCTTTTTGGAAATACTTTTGTGTCTTTACGCATCATAGCATTTTATTATTCATCATATGTAGCAAGTTCAAATTACAGATTTGAATATTTGCACTATAACGAAGTCCAATTTTTGTTGCTCATCAAGATTTTCTCCTTTTTCCCCACCCAAATTCTACTTCCTCTCAGTACTGCAGTGTCATTTCATCATTTTCAAACCATTTTATTTTGGAAAATCTAATTGTACAAGCTAGCCAGGCTAAGTCAACTAAACAACTTAAAGAGACACCAAACCATTGTGACTGTTACAAGTGCCACGGGATTTTATCTTGTTTTAGTTGTTTTGAGTATGAGTATGACCTGGTTATGGCGTTCCATGTGTCCTGCTTGCTAACATCTTCCACCCTACTGTTATCTGCTGAATTACCTCAAGGGCATTTTTGCACAGCCTGCAACTGGGATCTTGTGTGTGGTTGTGGTAGTCCTCAGCAGTGTTGGGCAAGTTACTTTGAAAAAGTAATTAATTATAGTTACTAGTTACTTCTTCAAAAAAGTAACTGAGTTAGTAACTGAGTTACAATATTCTAAAGTAACTAATTACTTGAAAAGTAGCTATTGCGTTACTTTAAAAAAAACGTTTAACTCTGGGGTCCAGGGTATAATTGGCCATTTTTAACTACTTTTGATTTTCCCTCCACATTGTACCTTTAAAAACTATTTACTTTGTCTTGTTTGGTATCATTCTTTTCGGCACAACCTCACGTGTCTGAATTTACAGTTATGTTTTCATTTTGACATACTGTATTAACACAACTGATCTAAAATCACAAACATGTTTAATGAATCATATTTCATAACTGTAAATAAAAATATAAATTGTCAATTTTAAAATCATATGCACAAGTTTTGCAAACAAAGTTATTTGCATCCATTTACCTTTTACCCTTTTTAAAATAACCATTTCAAACTATTTACAGAACAATCAGCTGTTCTTCAATAAGATGCCACACAAATTATTTGTGCCACTCCAAAAAAATAATTTCTGTCCACTATAAAGGAGAACATCACAGCCTGATACCTGCAGGTCTGACAGCAGCAGGTGTATCACTCCTTTTTCTACTTGGAGACAGCAGTCACCTAATTGTTCTGACGCACAACACAAAACTATCCACAACAATACACACTAACTACACAAGACAACACATTAACTACACACTCCAAACACGCTAAATCTTTCACATCTCAAAACTCTCTCTCTCTCTCTCTCTCTCTCTCTCTCTCTCTCTCTCTCTCTCTCTCTCGCCATCACTCCTAAAACTTCCTGTTTTTTTTTTTTCTCTCATAAGCAGAGAGTGCTTGCTAGCGCTGTCCTTAGACAGTAAACACGGTAAAAACGCCACATATATATTGTTTATCATGACTCTGGTTTTACGTGGCTTATCAACACAATTTAAAAACTGGTATATATCACCTTCTTGCTTTGTCTTTAAGTGGTCATGTAATTGGCCTACCACAACTACTTTATTCTTCCTCAGTCAAACAGCAGCACTCATGCGATTGTTTTGCCCCTTAGCTCCAGGTGTTGTGCTAGACAGTGATCGTGATTACCGTCCGTGGGAGCGCGCGCAGCTGCTTAAAGCTGTAGCGTCCAGATTACTTACATAGTCAGCTACAACTGATATAAGATGCGGTAAGCTGAACACAGCTTCAACCTTCTGTTTGTTGAAAAATAGTAACGGACCGCATTTTCTTGGTAGTAATTGTAACGGCGTTGTAACAATAGGAATAGTAATTAGTTAGATTACTCGTTACTGAAAAAAGTAACGCCGTTACTTGTAACGCAGTTATTCCCATCACTGGTCCTCAGCACCTATCAATCTTGTCCTTAGGTCTTGTTCCTGTGTGGTCTTTCAGTCTTTCTCAACATCAGCCACTTCCTATATTTGGTGGTGATACATGCCGTCCAGAAGCCTGTCCTTCCATGGTGGTTCCTCTCCTTTCTCAGGTTTCTGCTGCCTGATGTACTCACTAAGTACACAACCAGCCAATGGGTCTTTGTTTCATCCTGAATAGTGGTTCTGACACTTACTAGGATAAATAAAAGCTAAGGTGGAATGTCTCAGTTGGCAAAATTATGGATTTCAATTACGTTTACCAGAGAAATATCAATAACATAGTAAAAAGTAGTTTTTACAATTTGTCTATGCTTTTAATTGATGATGGTGGGATAAGGTCGTCAGACTGGTGGACCACTCACATAGAGGCCTTGCCCTGCGAAGATCCAGCGGGAAACCCCAAGTTATAATTGTTAAAGTCCATTACTACCAAGTAATGCGCTATGGGGGGCCTGGAAGCAAGGCCCGTTGCAATACAAGGGGAACCCAGTGGTTTTCCTGATTAAACCACAAGCACTGCCAAAGCTTGCTCTGCTTGAGGGACCTACCTCAAGGGTGTCCAGATAACCAAAACGCAATAATGTTTAAAGCCAGATGCCATACTTTAAAAAGGTGAGAGTAAAGAGTTTCTGGATCCGGAGAAGGGAATGTTATACGTGAAAAAGATCGACTTATTGACTGAAACTGTCGGATGAAGGTGCACTACTGGTTGACTCTTGTTTATAGCCAGTCCAAGATGATGTGGAGCTTTGAAGGAAGGAAGGTTTGGTCGACAGTGCAATTACATTGTAAACCTGTTAAGGCTGGAAAAATAACCGATTACACTACTTAAGATGTTTATTAAAGAACAAGTTAGTGGCCCAGTCAATTCCACTCCTCTTCTGTTGGCTGATCCCATCTGCGCGTGGTCTTCATGCCGCACCCAACCTCGCTCATGCTCTTGTACTGCACTTTCCACTTCAGCGTCCTGCTGTATCTTTCATTGGCCACCTTGACTCAAGGCAACAATTCCCCTTGTACTCTTCTCACTTCTAACTCTGTTGCCACCAATGAAGGCCCCGAGCTTCTGGTTGACAAGCTCTTTGATGTCCTTTGCTTGGCTAGCACACAACCGATAGAAGACAAAACTAGGAGTCTTATTTCTCAATAGGGACGCAAGTAAAACAGAGAAAATGCTGGACAAGCAGAGTTGTCTAAACAGTGAACATCAATTCCCTTGTGACCAAAGAAGCAAAAGACCCATGTTTCCGCCCGGTTTCGGACCGGGGACCTTTCGCGTGTGAGGCGAATGTGATAACCACTACACTACGGAAACGGTGAGCGATGGCTCGCTTGGCTTTGGAATGTGTCTTAATCAGTAATCTGACCAATCTGACAAATCTGATGGCATGTTACTATCATGCCCTTGAACGGAAGGAACCATGGAGAAGAGACAGACGCTCGCTAGCAAGGAATCTGAACTATAGTCTCGATGTTAGGCTCACTTAAACTTTTGACATTTAGGAGTTCTCTGAAGCAAGCGCAGCTCGACATATGCTGGCCTAAGAACCCCAGAACCTCGAGCAGCAGAACTGTTGCCTAAAGAGGCCATGCGTTTGATCGCGTTGTGCATTGGCTGAAAATAGGCCCAAGTCCTGTGCAGGCCAGCTAGAGCCACTCATTTCCAAGAGCTTAGTCTGTGCCTGCATCTTCAGTGAATATGGTGACTGGAGACATGTTGATTTGTGTGAAATTTCCTGAAATTTGGGCTATAGACAACTTTTTAGCAACATGAGCATCCAAAGGTTACAAGCGTCAGAGCCCTGTACAAGATTTGAGTACTTTCTCTCCTCTGTGTCCCAAACAGCAGTACAACCCCATAAGATAAAGCAATGCCTGCAGGCAGACACTTTTGTATAGGGAAACAAAGAAGCATGTTTCCGCCTGGTTTCGGACCAGGGACCTTTCGCGTGTTAGGCGAACGTGATAACCACTACACTACGGAAACGGAGCGTGCATGCCCTCTCGTCATTAGAGGGGCATTTCGATGCCTTCTTACATTTGAGGACTTTTATGACAGATCATGTAGGACTAGTGAGAAGCGGGGGAACTCCCATTTGTGTCATTTTTCAAGCATTCCCCCATTTATGGTTATATTGACAATCCAAATTGTGATCTCGAGATAGCATCTCTTCAAATGGGAGCTGATCTTCTTGTTGACAAGCTCTTTGATGTTCTTTGTCAGGCTAGCACACAACCTACAGAAGACAAACCCAAGAGACTTATTTGTTAATAGGGACGCAAGTAAAGCAGAGAAAACGCTGGACAAGCAGAGTTCTCTTGGACTAGCTTCTCTACTCATGGGAGCTCTTGCCTAGAAGACATTTTTGACTTGTGAGTGCACAGGTGGAATTGATGTTTTTTCAAACCCATTATAGGACTAGATTGTTAGATTGACTAGGATGTGGTGGAGAAATTCCACAGGGTCTTTTTGAATGATGGACTCTGTGCAAAAAAATGCACGTAGCATGCGATTAACGGGTGTGTGGTCATTCCAGGTAAAAGGCAGAGCAGAGAAGGAGACTGCTCACTCCCCGTCGGGGAATCGAACCCCGGTCTTCCGCGTGACAGGCGGAGATACTGTCCACTATACTAACGAGGACCTGCAAGGCACTGTCGGGGACACGTCAAGGTGGGATTCGCAGCAGGTATGACACACAAATTGTCGTCGGCCATGTAAAAATCCCCATCACTTTACCAGGAACTACAGTTTTATGGGTGTTTGACAGAGAACTTTTTTCTGCTTGCAGGAGGGATCCATGGTGTAACGGTTAGCACTCTGGACTTTGAATCCAGTGATCTGAGTTCAAGTCTCAGTGGAGCCTCATTTGGCTTTCTTGCCCTTTGCTCCGCAGTTGCATTAGCATTAGCACACACTAGCATGAGAGTCTAATTACTTATAGAACAAGTTAGTGGCCCAGTCAATTCCACTCCTCTTCTGTTGGCTGATCCCATCTGCACGTGGTCTTCATGCCGCACCCAACCTCGCTCATGCTCTTGTACTGCACTTTCCACTTCAGCGTCCTGCTGTATCTTTCATTGGCCACCTTGACTCAAGGCAACAATTCCCCTTGTACTCTTCTCACTTCTAACTCTGTTGCCACCACTGAAGGCCCCGAGCTTCTGGTTGACAAGCTCTTTGATGTCCTTTGCTTGGCTAGCACACAACCGATAGAAGACAAAACTAGGAGTCTTATTTCTCAATAGGGACGCAAGTAAAACAGAGAAAATGCTGGACAAGCAGAGTTGTCTAAACAGTGAACATCAATTCCCTTGTGACCAAAGAAGCAAAAGACCCATGTTTCCGCCCGGTTTCGGACCGGGGACCTTTCGCGTGTGAGGCAAATGTGATAACCACTACACTACGGAAACGGTGAGCGATGGCTCGCTTGGCTTTGGAATGTGTCTTAATCAGTAATCTGACCAATCTGACAAATCTGATGGCATGTTACTATCATGCCCTTGAACAGAAGGAACCATGGAGAAGAGACAGACGCTCGCTAGCAAGGAATCTGAACTATAGTCTCGATGTTAGGCTCACTTAAACTTTTGACATTTAGGAGTTCTCTGAAGCAAGCGCAGCTCGACATATGCTGGCCTAAGAACCCCAGAACCTCGAGCAGCAGAACTGTTGCCTAAAGAGGCCATGCGTTTGATCGCGTTGTGCATTGGCTGAAAATAGGCCCAAGTCCTGTGCAGGCCAGCTAGAGCCACTCATTTCCAAGAGCTTAGTCTGTGCCTGCATCTTCAGTGAATATGGTGACTGGAGACATGTTGATTTGTGTGAAATTTCCTGAAATTTGGGCTATAGACAACTTTTTAGCAACATGAGCATCCAAAGGTTACAAGCGTCAGAGCCCTGTACAAGATTTGAGTACTTTCTCTCCTCTGTGTCCCAAACAGCAGTACAACCCCATAAGATAAAGCAATGCCTGCAGGCAGACACTTTTGTATCGGGAAACAAAGAAGCATGTTTGGTTTCGGACCAGGGACCTTTCGCGTGTTAGGCGAACGTGATAACCACTACACTACGGAAACGGAGCGTGCATGCCCTCTCGTCATTAGAGGGGCATTTCGATGCCTTCTAACATTTGAGGACTTTTATGACAGATCATGTAGGACTAGTGAGAAGCGGGGGAACTCCCATTTGTGTCATTTTTCAAGCATTCCCCCATTTATGGTTATATTGACAATCCAAATTGTGATCTCGAGATAGCATCTCTTCAAATGGGAGCTGATCTTCTTGTTGACAAGCTCTTTGATGTTCTTTGTCAGGCTAGCACACAACCTACAGAAGACAAACCCAAGAGACTTATTTGTTAATAGGGACGCAAGTAAAGCAGAGAAAACGCTGGACAAGCAGAGTTCTCTTGGACTAACTTCTCTTCTCATGGGAGCTCTTGCCTAGAAGACATTTTTGACTTGTGAGTGCACAGGTGGAATTGATGTTTTTTCAAACCCATTATAGGACTAGATTGTTAGATTGACTAGGATGTGGTGGAGAAATTCCACAGGGTCTTTTTGAATGATGGAGTCTGTGCAAAAAAATGCACGTAGCGTGCGATTAACGGGTGTGTGGTCATTCCAGGTAAAAGGCAGAGCAGAGAAGGAGACTGCTCACTCCCCGTCGGGGAATCGAACGCCGGTCTTCCGCGTGACAGGCGGAGATACTGTCAACAATACTAACGAGGACCTGCAAGGCACTGTCGGGGACACGTCAAGGTGGGATTTGCAGCAGGTATGACACACAAATTGTCGTCGGCCATGTAAAAATCCCCATCACTTTACCAGGAACTACAGTTTTATGGGTGTTTGACAGAGAACTTTTTGCTGCTTGCAGGAGGGTTCCATGGTGTAACGGTTAGCACTCTGGACTTTGAATCCATTGATCTGAGTTCAAGTCTCAGTGGAGCCTCATTTGGCTTTCTTGCCCTTTGCTCCGCATTAGCATTAGCACACGCTAGCATGAGAGTCTAATTACTTATAGAACAAGTTAGTGGCCCAGTCAATTCCACTCCTCTTCTGTTGGCTGATCCCATCTGCGCGTGGTCTTCATGCCGCACCCAACCTCGCTCATGCTCTTGTACTGCACTTTCCACTTCAGCGTCCTGCTGTATCTTTCATTGGCCACCTTGACTCAAGGCAACAATTCCCCTTGTACTCTTCTCACTTCTAACTCTGTTGCCACCACTGAAGGCCCCGAGCTTCTGGTTGACAAGCTCTTTGATGTCCTTTGCTTGGCTAGCACACAACCGATAGAAGACAAAACTAGGAGTCTTATTTCTCAATAGGGACGCAAGTAAAACAGAGAAAATGCTGGACAAGCAGAGTTGTCTAAACAGTGAACATCAATTCCCTTGTGACCAAAGAAGCAAAAGACCCATGTTTCCGCCCGGTTTCGGACCGGGGACCTTTCGCGTGTGAGGCGAATGTGATAACCACTACACTACTGAAACGGTGAGCGATGGCTCGCTTGGCTTTGGAATGTGTCTTAATCAGTAATCTGACCAATCTGACAAATCTGATGGCATGTTACTATCATGCCCTTGAACGGAAGGAACCATGGAGAAGAGACAGACGCTCGCTAGCAAGGAATCTGAACTATAGTCTTGATGTTAGGCTCACTTAAACTTTTGACATTTAGGAGTTCTCTGAAGCAAGCGCAGCTCGACATATGCTGGCCTAAGAACCCCAGAACCTCGAGCAGCAGAACTGTTGCCTAAAGAGGCCATGCGTTTGATCGCGTTGTGCATTGGCTGAAAATAGGCCCAAGTCCTGTGCAGGCCAGCTAGAGCCACTCATTTCCAAGAGCTTAGTCTGTGCCTGCATCTTCAGTGAATATGGTGACTGGAGACATGTTGATTTGTGTGAAATTTCCTGAAATTTGGGCTATAGACAACTTTTTAGCAACATGAGCATCCAAAGGTTACAAGCGTCAGAGCCCTGTACAAGATTTGAGTACTTTCTCTCCTCTGTGTCCCAAACAGCAGTACAACCCCATAAGATAAAGCAATGCCTGCAGGCAGACACTTTTGTATCGGGAAACAAAGAAGCATGTTTCCGCCTGGTTTCGGACCAGGGACCTTTCGTGTGTTAGTCGAACGTGATAACCACTACACTATGGAAACGGAGCGTGCATGCCCTCTCGTCATTAGAGGGGCATTTCGATGCCTTCTTATATTTGAGGACTTTTATGACAGATCATGTAGGACTAGTGAGAAGCGGGGGAACTCCCATTTGTGTCATTTTTCAAGCATTCCCCCATTTATGGTTATATTGACAATCCAAATTGTGATCTCGAGATAGCATCTCTTCAAATGGGAGCTGATCTTCTTATCGACAAGCTCTTTGATGATCTTTGTCAGGCTAGCACACAACCTACAGAAGACAAACCCAAGAGACTTATTTGTTAATAAGGACGCAAGTAAAGCAGAGAAAACGCTGGACAAGCAGAGTTCTCTTGGACTAGCTTCTCTTCTCATGGGAGCTCTTGCCTAGAAAACATTTTTGACTTGTGAGTGCACAGGTGGAATTGATGTTTTTTCAAACCCATTATAGAATTAGATTGTTAGATTGACTAGGATGTGGTGGAGAAATTCCACAGGGTCTTTTTGAATGATGGACTCTGTGCAAAAAAATGCACGTAGCGTTCGATTAACGGGTGTGTGGTCATTCCAGGTAAAAGGCAGAGTAGAGAAGGAGACTGCTCACTCCCCGTCGGGGAATCGAACCCCGGTCTTCCGCGTGACAGGCGGAGATACTGTCCACTATACTAACGAGGACCTGCAAGGCACTGTCGGGGACACGTCAAGGTGGGATTCGCAGCAGGTATGACACAGAAATTGTCGTCGGCCATGTAAAAATCCCCATCACTTTACCAGGAACTACAGTTTTATGGGTGTTTGACAGAGAACTTTTTTCTGCTTGCAGGAGGGTTCCATGGTGTAACGGTTAGCACTCTGGACTTTGAATCCAGTGATCTGAGTTCAAGTCTCAGTGGAGCCTCATTTGGCTTTCTTGCCCTTTGCTCCGCAGTTGCATTAGCACACGCAAGCATGAGAGTCTAATTACTTATAGAACAAGTTAGTGGCTCAGTCAATTCCACTCCTCTTCTGTTGGCTGATCCCATCTGCGCGTGGTCTTCATGCCGCACCCAACCTCGCTCATGCTCTTGTACTGCACTTTCCACTTCAGCGTCCTGCTGTATCTTTCATTGGCCACCTTGACTCAAGGCAACAATTCCCCTTGTACTCTTCTCACTTCTAACTCTGTTGCCACCACTGAAGGCCCCGAGCTTGTGGTTGACAAGCTCTTTGATGTCCTTTGCTTGGCTAGCACACAACCGATAGAAGACAAAACTAGGAGTCTTATTTCTCAATAGGGACGCAAGTAAAACAGAGAAAATGCTGGACAAGCAGAGTTGTCTAAACAGTGAACATCAATTCCCTTGTGACCAAAGAAGCAAAAGACCCATGTTTCCGCCCGGTTTCGGACCGGGGACCTTTCGCGTGTGAGGCGAATGTGGTAACCACTACACTACGGAAACGGTGAGCGATGGCTCGCTTGGCTTTGGAATGTGTCTTAATCAGTAATCTGACCAATCTGACAAATCTGATGGCATGTTACTATCATGCCCTTGAACGGAAGGAACCATGGAGAAGAGACAGACGCTCGCTAGCAAGGAATCTGAACTATAGTCTCGATGTTAGGCTCACTTAAACTTTTGACATTTAGGAGTTCTCTGAAGCAAGCGCAGCTCGACATATGCTGGCCTAAGAACCCCAGAACCTCGAGCAGCAGAACTGTTGCCTAAAGAGGCCATGCGTTTGATCGCGTTGTGCATTGGCTGAAAATAGGCCCAAGTCCTGTGCAGGCCAGCTAGAGCCACTCATTTCCAAGAGCTTAGTCTGTGCCTGCATCTTCAGTGAATATGGTGACTGGAGACATGTTGATTTGTGTGAAATTTCCTGAAATTTGGGCTATAGACAACTTTTTAGCAACATGAGCATCCAAAGGTTACAAGCGTCAGAGCCCTGTACAAGATTTGAGTACTTTCTCTCCTCTGTGTCCCAAACAGCAGTACAACCCCATAAGATAAAGCAATGCCTGCAGGTAGACACTTTTGTATCGAGAAACAAAGAAGCATGTTTCCGCCTGGTTTCGGACCAGGGACCTTTCGCGTGTTAGGCGAACGTGATAACCACTACACTACGGAGCGTGCATGCCCTCTCGTCATTAGAGGGGCATTTCGATGCCTTCTTACATTTGAGGACTTTAATGACAGATCATGTAGGACTAGTGAGAAGCGGGGGAACTCCCATTTGTGTCATTTTTCAAGCATTCCCCCATTTATGGTTATATTGACAATCCAAATTGTGATCTCGAGATAGCATCTCTTCAAATGGGAGCTGATCTTCTTGTCGACAAGCTCTTTGATGTTCTTTGTCAGGCTAGCACACAACCTACAGAAGACAAACCCAAGAGACTTATTTGTTAATAGGGACGCAAGTAAAGCAGAGAAAACGCTGGACAAGCAGAGTTCTCTTGGACTAGCTTCTCTTCTCATGGGAGCTCTTGCCTAGAAGACATTTTTGACTTGTGAGTGCACAGGTGGAATTGATGTTTTTTCAAACCCATTATAGGACTAGATTGTTAGATTGACTAGGATGTGGTGGAGAAATTCCACAGGGTCTTTTTGAATGATGGACTCTGTGCAAAAAAATGCACGTAGCGTGCAATTAACGGCTGTGTGGTCATTCCAGGTAAAAGGCAGAGCAGAGAAGGAGACTGCTCACTCCCCGTCGGGGAATCGAACCCCGGTCTTCCACGTGACAGGCGGAGATACTGTCCACTATACTAACGAGGACCTGCAAGGCACTATCGGGGACACGTCAAGGTGGGATTCTCAGCAGGTATGACACACAAATTGTCGTCGGCCATGTAAAATTCCCCATCACTTTACCAGGAACTACAGTTTTATGGGTGTTTGACAGAGAACTTTTTTCTCTTTGCAGGAGGATTCCATGGTGTAACGGTTAGCACTCTGGACTTTGAATCCACTGATCTGAGTTCAAGTCTCAGTGGAGCCTCATTTGGCTTTCTTGCCCTTTGCTCCGCAGTTGCATTAGCATTAGCACACGCTAGCATGAGAGTCTAATTACTTATAGAACAAGTTAGTGGCCCAGTCAATTCCACTCCTCTTCTGTTGGCTGATCCCATCTGTGCGTGGTCTTCATGCCGCACCCAACCTCGCTCATGCTCTTGTACTGCACTTTCCACTTCAGCGTCCTGCTGTATCTTTCATTGGCCACCTTGACTCAAGGCAACAATTCCCCTTGTACTCTTCTCACTTCTAACTCTGTTGCCACCACTGAAGGCCCCAAGCTTCTGGTTGACAAGCTCTTTGATGTCCTTTGCTTGGCTAGCACACAACCGATAGAAGACAAAACTAGGAGTCTTATTTCTCAATAGGGACGCAAGTAAAACAGAGAAAATGCTGGACAAGCAGAGTTGTCTAAACAGTGAACATCAATTCCCTTGTGACCAAAGAAGGAAAAGACCCATGTTTCCGCCCGGTTTCGGACCGGGGACTTTTGCGTGTGAGGTGAATGTGATAACCACTACACTACGGAAATGGTGAGCAATGGCTCACTTGGCTTTGGAATGTGTCTTAATCAGTAATCTGACCAATCTGACAAATCTGATGGCATGTTACTATCATGCCCTTGAACGGAAGGAATCATGGAGAAGAGACAGACGCTCGCTAGCAAGGAATCTGAACTATAGTCTCGATGTTAGGCTCACTTAAACTTTTGACATTTAGGAGTTCTCTGAAGCAAGTGCAGCTCGACATATGCTGGCCTAAGAACCCCAGAACCTCGAGCAGCAGAACTGTTGCCTAAAGAGGCCATGCGTTTGATCGCGTTGTGCATTGGCTGAAAATAGGCCCAAGTCCTGTGCAGGCCAGCTAGAGCCACTCATTTCCAAGAGCTTAGTCTGTGCCTGCATCTTCAGTGAATATGGTGACTGGAGACATGTTGATTTGTGTGAAATTTCCTGAAATTTGGGCTATAGACAACTTTTTAGCAACATGAGCATCCAAAGGTTACAAGCGTCAGAGCCCTGTACAAGATTTGAGTACTTTCTCTCCTCTGTGTCCCAAACAGCAGTACAACCCCATAAGATAAAGCAATGCCTGCAGGCAGACACTTTTGTATCGGGAAACAAAGAAGCATGTTTCCGCCTGGTTTCGGACCAGGGACCTTTCGCGTGTTAGGCGAACGTGATAACCACTACACTACGGAAACGGAGCGTGCATGCCCTCTCGTCATTAGAGGGGCATTTCGATGCCTTCTTACATTTGAGGACTTCTATGACAGATCATGTAGGACTAGTGAGAAGTGGGGGAACTCCCATTTGTGTCATTTTTCAAGCATTCCCCCATTTATGGTTATATTGACAATCCAAATTGTGATCTCGAGATAGCATCTCTTCAAATGGGAGCTGATCTTCTTGTTGACAAGCTCTTTGATGTTCTTTGTCAGGCTAGCACACAACCTACAGAAGACAAACCCAAGAGACTTATTTGTTAATAGGGACGCAAGGAAAGCAGAGAAAACGCTGGACAAGCAGAGTTCTCTTGGACTAGCTTCTCTTCTCATGGGAGCTCTTGCCTAGAAGACATTTTTGACTTGTGAGTGCACAGGTGGAATTGATGTTTTTTCAAACCCATTATAGGACTAGATTGTTAGATTGACTAGGATCTGGTGGAGAAATTCCACAGGGTCTTTTTGAATGATGGAGTCTGTGCATAAAAATGCACGTAGCGTGCAATTAACGGCTGTGTGGTCATTCCAGGTAAAAGGCAGAGCAGAGAAGGAGACTGCTCACTCCCCATCGGGGAATCGAACCCCGGTCTTCCACGTGACAGGCGGAGATACTGTCCACTATACTAACGAGGACTGCAAGGCACTGTCGGGGACACGTCAAGGTGGGATTCACAGCAGGTATGACACACAAATTGTCGTCGGCCATGTAAAAATCCCCATCACTTTACCAGGAACTACAGTTTTATGGGTGTTTGACAGAGAACTTTTTTCTGCTTGCAGGAGGGTTCCATGGTGTAACGGTTAGCACTCTGGACTTTGAATCCAGTGATCTGAGTTCAAGTCTCAGTGGAGCCTCATTTGGCTTTCTTGCCCTTTGCTCCGCAGTTGCATTAGCACATGCTAGCATGAGAGTCTAATTACTTATAGAACAAGTTAGTGGCCCAGTCAATTCCACTCCTCTTCTGTTGGCTGATCCCATCTGCGCGTTGTCTTCATGCCGCACCCAACCTCGCTCATGCTCTTGTACTGCACTTTCCACTTCAGCGTCCTGCTGTATCTTTCATTGGCCACCTTGACTCAAGGCAACAATTCCCCTTGTACTCTTCTCACTTCTAACTCTGTTGCCACCACTGAAGGCCCCGAGCTTCTGGTTGACAAGCTCTTTGATGTCCTTTGCTTGGCTAGCACACAACCGATAGAAGACAAAACTAGGAGTCTTATTTCTCAATAGGGACGCAAGTAAAACAGAGAAAATGCTGGACAAGCAGAGTTGTCTAAACAGTGAACATCAATTCCCTTGTGACCAAAGAAGCAAAAGACCCATGTTTCCGCCCGGTTTCGGACCGGGGACCTTTCGCGTGTGAGGCGAATGTGATAACCACTACACTACGGAAACGTTGAGCGATGGCTCGCTTGGCTTTGGAATGTGTCTTAATCAGTAATCTGACCAATCTGACAAATCTGATGGCATGTTACTATCATGCCCTTGAACGGAAGGAACCATGGAGAAGAGAGAGACGCTCGCTAGCAAGGAATCTGAACTATAGTCTCGATGTTAGGCTCACTTAAACTTTTGACATTTAGGAGTTCTCTGAAGCAAGCGCAGCTCGACATATGCTGGCCTAAGAACCCCAGAACCTCGAGCAGCAGAACTGTTGCCTAAAGAGGCCATGCGTTTGATCGCGTTGTGCATTGGCTGAAAATAGGCCCAAGTCCTGTGCAGGCCAGCTAGAGCCACTCATTTTCAAGAGCTTAGTCTGTGCCTGCATCTTCAGTGAATATGGTGACTGGAGACATGTTGATTTGTGTGAAATTTCCTGAAATTTGGGCTATAGACAACTTTTTAGCAACATGAGCATCCAAAGGTTACAAGCGTCAGAGCCCTGTACAAGATTTGAGTACTTTCTTTCCTCTGTGTCCCAAACAGCAGTACAACCCCATAAGGTAAAGCAATGCCTGCAGGTAGACACTTTTGTATCGGGAAACAAAGAAGCATGTTTCCGCCTGGTTTCGGACCAGGGACCTTTCACGTGTTAGGCGAACGTGATAACCACTACACTACGGAAACGGAGCGTGCATGCCCTCTCGTCATTAGAGGGGCATTTCGATGCCTTCTTACATTTGAGGACTTTTATGACAGATCATGTAGGACTAGTGAGAAGCGGGGGAACTCCCATTTGTGTCATTTTTCAAGCATTCCCCCATTTATGGTTATATTGACAATCCAAATTGTGATCTCGAGATAGCATCTCTTCAAATGGGAGCTGATCTTCTTGTTGACAAGCTCTTTGATGTTCTTTGTCAGGCTAGCACACAACCTACAGAAGACAAACCCAAGAGACTTATTTGTTAATAGGGACGCAAGTAAAGCAGAGAAAACGCTGGACAAGCAGAGTTCTCTTGGACTAGCTTCTCTTCTCATGGGAGCTCTTGCCTAGAAGACATTTTTGACTTGTGAGTGCACAGGTGGAATTGATGTTTTTTCAAACCCATTATAGGACTAGATTGTTAGATTGACTAGGATGTGGTGGAGGAATTCCACAGGGTCTTTTTGAATGATGGAGTCTGTGCAAAAAAATGCACGTAGCGTGCCATTAACGGGTGTGTGGTCATTCCAGGTAAAAGGCAGAGCAGAGAAGGAGACTGCTCACTCCCCGTCGGGGAATCGAACCCCGGTCTTCCGCGTGACAGGCGGAGATACTGTCCACTATACTAACGAGGACCTGCAAGGAACTGTCAGGGACACGTCAAGGTGTGATTCGCAGCAGGTATGACACGCAAATTGTCGTCGGCCATGTAAAAATCCCCATCACTTTACCAGGAACTACAGTTTTATGGGTGTTTGACAGAGAACTTTTTTCTGCTTGCAGGAGGGTTCCATGGTGTAACGGTTAGCACTCTGGACTTTGAACCCAGTGAGCTGAGTTCAAGTCTCAGTGGAGCCTCATTTGGCTTTCTTGCCCTTTGCTCCGCAGTTGCATTAGCATTAGCACACGCTAGCATGAGAGTCTAACTACTTATAGAACAAGTTAGTGGCCCAGTCAATTCCACTCCTCTTCTGTTGGCTGATCCCATCTGCGCGTGGTCTTCATGCCGCACCCAACCTCGCTCATGCTCTTGTACTGCACTTTCCACTTCAGCGTCCTGCTGTATCTTTCATTGGCCACCGTGACTCAAGGCAACAATTCCCCTTAATAATAATTTGAATTTTGATCAAGACTTTGACACAAATCGCAGGGCTGCATGAGGACGTTTAGTAAGATTCTTCTTATTGCTACATTCAACCACTGATATTTTGTGGTCCAAACATTTGAATGAATCATTAATGCAGGTTTGAATGCAAATCAGGACAAACTTGCAACTTACCAGAATGTTTTTTCAGTGCTCATGTTCAATACAATTTACCTGCGTAATGACCTGAATCACAAACAATTTAATGCCTACTATGTTTTATCAATGAGGAAAACTCAATGTAAACACATATTTTTTACAAGGAAACTCCAGGTTTAATCTTTATATTACAGTAAATGCACAACATCTAAATTCTTTTAAGTGAGAGAAATCTGTTCAAGAATTTTTTGATATATGATGATTTTATGTAGAAACTAATTTGCATGTACTTTCCTTACATCTGAGCTGGCCTTGTGCAAACCTTTGGATTTGAATGATACCTCAAAGGAGCTTTGAATGTAAACAGACACAGAAAAAAAAACTCAACCAATCAAACAAACATTTAAAAAAAAAAAAAAATCCCTCCACACTCATTTTCAGTCATTTTAATAATGATGTTTTTTTCCCCTCAGGCTCAAATTTAATATGAGCTAGACCTGCTAGAAAACGCAAGATAAAAAAAGTCAAATCTATTTTGGGTTGTTAAACAGCTGTTAGAATTACTTTGCTATTCAGGTTTTATTTATGCATATTACGTCATTTTATTTTTTTAATGTAGATATGATTAAAAAAAATGTTTATTAAAGCTTCCAAAATATTATTTCTCCTCAATCAAATCTCATGTTGAATCTTTTTTGTCCCCAGAGTTAATCAAAGTTGACATGGATGCGTTTGTGGTCCTTCTGCTTTAAGGTAAGATTTATTAAATATTACTTAAATATTTAATAAGCTTTATTACTAATAATAAAATCAACCCAACAATCTTCCCCATGGTACACAACTGTCGACAACTGGTATCTGAGAGTTGACCTGAATATGGCTCAATAAATAAATATGAGCTACTTTATGTCATGTGAAGGGTGTTGCAGGTAGAAGTGGTGGTAAGGAGGACCCACACTGCAGACACTTGGAGGTAAAATGTAAACTCAAAATGTAAACCAGCTTTAAAGCTGAACTCAAAAGTTACAAAAATGAAAATTACAAAATAAACTCATGCTGGCAGACAGCACACACAGTAAGATGAGGGTAGATCACGACTCAAATCACTTTTTCTGTTTCACGTGTTTGGCAAATGTGTAAACCACTGCACTGTGTAGCCAGTCAAGCCCACTATGAAGGTGAAAAAACTGCTATGGGCCCCAGTTGTTTTCTGGATTTTTCAGTTGGCAACACACAGTGATCTCTTCAGGAATCAAAAGGGCAAAACCCATGTAGGGCCCTAAGGACAAAACTGCTTTAGATAAGCATCTTAGATAAGAGATAAGATAAGATAAAACTTTATTAATCCCTTGGGTGGGTTCCTCTGGGAAATTCGGTTTCCAATAGCACAGCACCGACAGAAGTTACAGAACGTGAGACAAATATATATATACACATATATAAATACAGAGACATATATAAATAAAATATCCGAAAGGGATAAATAGAATAAATAGGAATAAGAATACAAGGGAATTGCACATTTCAAGTATTGAAGTCTATTGCACCGTTGTCTATTAACAAAAAGTATTGCACAAAAAGTATTGCACAATGAAAAGGCACTACAGCTTAGTACAGCTTAGTTGTTCCCCCCTCCTTTGTCCTCCTGTTTCCCCTCCCTCTCCCCTCCAGAGAGGAGTTAAACAGTCTGATGGCGTGTGGGACAAAGGAGTTTTTAAGTCTGTTGGTTCTTGTCTTTGGGAGAAGCAACCTGTCACTGAACAGACTCCTCTGGTTGTTTATGGCCGTGTGCAGAGGATGCCCAGCATTGTCCATAATGTCCAGCAGTTTCTTTAGTGTCCTTTTCTCTGCCACTGTCACCAGAGTGTCCAGCTTCATGCCGACCACAGAGCTAGCCTTTTCTGATCAGTTCTTCCAGCCTGGATGAGTCCTTCTTTGCTGTGCTGCTCCCCCAGCACACCCCAGCATAGAAAAGTACTCCACTGACTGGTAAAACATCCCCAGGAGCTTCCTGCAGATGTTAAAAGACCTCAGCCTCCTGAGGAAGTACAGTCGGCTTTGGGCTTTTTTATACAGGTGCTCTGTGTTGCATGACCAGTCCAGTTTGTTGTCCACCCACAGCCCGAGGTACTTGTACTTGTTGACCACCTCCACCTCCTCCCCCTCTATTTGAACCGGCAGTGGACCTGCTCTGGACCTCCCGAAGTCCACAACCAGTTCCTTGGTCTTTGAGGTGTTGAGTTGCAGGTGGTTTGTGTGACTCCATGTGACGAAGTTCCTCACCAGACTCCTGTACTCCTCTTCATGATCATCCCAGATACACCCCATGATGGCTGTGTCGTCTGCAAACTTCTGAATATGGCATAATTCAGAGTTGTAGCAGAAGTCAGAGGTGTACAGGGTGAAGAGAAGAGGGGACAACACAGTTCCCTGTGGTGCTCCTGTGCTGCTGACCACAGTGTCAGACATGATGTCCTTCAGCCTGACGTACTGTGGTCTGTCAGTGAGGTAGTCGGAGATCCAAGTGACCAGGCAGGGGTCCACCTGCATCCTGTTTAGTTTTTCCCGAAGCAGACAGGGCCGGATGGTATTAAAGGCACTTGAAAAGTCAAGAAACAGGATCCTGACTGTGCCTTTTTCCTTGTCCAGGTGTGAGTGGGCTCTATGTAGGAGGTACAGGATGACATCCTCCACTCCAACATCCGCCTTGTATGCGAACTGTAGTGGGTCCTGAGCATGTTGTACCTGTGGTTGGAGGAGGTTGAGGAAGAGCCGCTGTAGAGTCTTCATAAGATGTGACGTCAGTGCCACCGGTCGGAAGTCATTCAGCTCATTGGGCCGGTTTCTTTTGGGGACCAGGACGATGCAGGATGTCTTCCATAGGGCGGGCACTCTCCCCAGTTGCAGACTGAGGTTGAAGACTCGTTATAGCGGCTCCCCAAGTTCAGCAGCACACGCCTTTAGCATCCTTGGACACACCTTGTCTGGGCCTGCTGCCTTTCTGGGGTGAAGCTTCCTCAGTTGTCTCCTGACCTGATCCACTGTGACACTGGGAGATGATTGGAAGGAGGGGGGGGGGGGGGGAGATGTCCTGCTGTTGAGAGAGGGGTTGGAGGAAGGGGGTGTCATAGTGTCAGGAAGGGGGGGGAAGCGAGGGAGGTAGGAGAGTGGGGAGAGGGCTCTGTAGTAAACTGTGTTGCTTTCATCTCCTCCTTCACTTTGCTCCTGAAAGCCTTCTTTTTCATGTTGAGGACAGTTTTGACTTCCTGTGTTACCATCGGTTTGTTATTAGGATAACACAGTATCGTCTTAGCAGGGGCGACCGTGTCCACACAAAAGTTGAGGTAGTCTGTCAGACAGTTTGTCACCCCCTCTATGTCCTCACCATGTGGGCTCAGAAGCACATCCCAGTCTGTGGTGTCATAGCAGTCTCTCAGAGCATCCTCCTTTTCTGGGGTCCATCTCCTGATGGAGCGTGTTGTGACAGGCTGCCTTTGGATGAGGGGTGTGTATTGTGGCTGTAGGTAAACCAGGTTGTGGTCTGACTTCCCTAGTGGGGGAGGAGGTGGCTCTGTATGCATCTCTCACATTGGCATACAGTAGGTTAATTGTCCTGTTGCTCCTTGTGGGACAATTCACAAACTGGTGAAAAGCAGCCAGAGTGGAATCCAGTGTGGCATGATTAAAGTCTCCAGATATATAGGGCGATCGTGGCTCAAGAGTTGGGAGTTCGCCTTGTAATCGGAAGGTTGTTGGTTTGAGTCGTTGTGTCCTTGGGCAAGACACTTTACCCGTTGCCTGCTGGTGGTGGTCAGAGGGCCCGGTTGCGCTAGTGTTTGGCAGTCTCGCCTTTGTCAGTGCCCCAGGGCGGCTGTGGCTACAATGTAGCTTACCATCACCAGTGTGTGAATGGGTGGATGACTGGATGTGTAAAGCGCTTTGGGGTCCTCAGGGACTAGTAAAGCGCTATACAAATACATGCCATTTACCATATAATAATGAAAGCCTTGGGGTTTTGTGTCTGCAGTCTTGCTGTAACTGTGTGTATTTCCTCACAATTTGAAGCCTACATGGGATAAATGTGGGTTGGCTCTGCATCTACACAAGATGAGAGGCTTATTGCCTTCCCTTCAGTTGAGCTGTAATGTTAGTGAGCTACATGCTTCTTTTGGTTGGCAGTTGTAGGTTATGATGGAATTTGTCACGTTTAATCTTTTGAGGTCTAAGTTGTCATTGGTAAGGACCTCAACCCCAACACTAACCTGAGACAATCAGAATATAAATTTTTGTTTTCATTAAATTGTTTTGTCCATCAGGAAATAAATAAAATGATCATCCTAACTGACACAAATCAAAAAATATTTGTCTGTTGTCACCTTCTCCAACTTATAGGGTTAGGTTTAGAGCAGGAGTATTAAACTAAAATTTGAGGAGGTCCAGTGGGAAAAAATCTTCTCAAGCGGCTGTACCAACTACGACAAATGAGGAAGTTCAGAGTCTCTCCAGAGATCCTCAGGATTTTCTATACAGGCACTGTGGAGAGCATCCTCACACAGAACATCACATCCTGGTTTGGGAAAAGCTTCGTTAAGGACCAAAAAGCACTTCAGAGAGTGATCCGTACAGCAGAATGCTGCTACAGGATTGCTGATTGAAACTCCAAACATGCGAAGACACAGACCAAGAAACACAAACTTTACACAGAACAGAGGGGGCACAGAGAAACATGAGGGGCAAGGGATCAAAAATAGAAACCATAGAGTACTCGACAAAAATACAAAAAACACAAAGAACTAAAAACGCTGGGTGAGGAGACCCAGGATCCTGACAGGTTATCATATTTGATTCAAGATTCAAACTGTTTATTGTCATGTGTACAGAAGAAATAGCATTTCTCTGTGCAATGAAATTCTTCCTTTGCTGTCCATATACAAATGCCAAGTTAGGTAAGGGTGAAAGCAGAGGTTCACAGAAACGTAAAGCAGAAGATGAAGTTTCCAAACCAACTTCATTTTAAGCCAAAGCCCAGAAAATATGATGAAGCATATTTTGCTGAGGTAGGTCTCCGCGACAGAATTAGTTTGCCCTGCGTCGGGAGCACGCGCTGGGCTCTTCAAATCACAGACAAACAGTATCCCACATTCTTGATTTTTAGTTCACAAACACTTGTTGTAATGACTAACTACATTTTGGAGATGTTTGCTCTTTATACAGTAAAGTTACAGTGGGATACAAATAATATCAGGCTGATCCTGCCACGATTTGTTCCCCCTGTCCAAATCACGGACAAACAGTAAAGCATAGTTTTTTGTGTTTTTCAACGCATTTTGCACAGAGAGTTATTTTTTTGAAAAATGTATTGATAGCAATGTTGAATATTATTACACAGGAAAAAACACTACACATAAAATAATTACACTATGACGCCTCTGTCTTTCTAAATGGAGGGACAGTTACTGTGTGTGTATATGTAAGCGTGTAAAAACTGCATGTAGTCAGATTAACAGTAACAGCAAAACAAAGGGGAGGGGGGGGGCAGTAAAAAACCACTGGGTTAAAGGAACAAGATAAATAGGGATAAAAATAAGACAAGATATTGAGATAAATAAAAATAAAAGTAAGAATAAAAAATAATTAAAGATAAATGAATAAGTACAAAAATAAGTAAGTGAAGACAAGTGAGGTATGCAGATGTTGAGGTAGATGGATGTACAAAGAAGCTTAATGTGTAAAATTAACTTAGTGTGCAAAGTGTCCTGATGTGCAAATTGCAGTTGAGGTAGGTCAGCTGTTCAGTTTGATACTAGTGGGGAAGAAGGAGATGTTGTCATGCAGCGGCTGTGTGAAGGCAAGAGAGGACCCAAATGCACGGCTCAAGACACGCGGGGATAAACTCAAAAGGCAGGTCTTTATTAATAGGAACATAAGAAGTCATACAAAACTGTACTGGGAGAAACTAAAGCTGAGGCGCTGGGAAGACACGGGGGAACACACACAACCTAGAGGGACGATACAACACGGAACAAAGGGATACTCTGACATAAATACACAGAAGGTAATGAGGGAAGTGGGAACACACGGGGAACACAGCTGAGGACAATTACTCATGACCGAGCGGGGAGGACACGAAACTGAAAATACTGACACCAAGATGTGGACCTTAAACACAACACAGTACACAGAGAAAGAGGCAGAGAGAGAAAAAGGCAGAGAACAAAGATGAATACACGAGGGGATGAGGAGAACACAGAAAACAAAGGACGGGAACACGGTACCAGAACAAACACCACAATAAAAGCATGGACACAGGGGGAATCCAAATACCAAACCAGACAATCCAATGAACATAAGGAACAAAATACAAAACCACAGGAAAACTAAAAACACTGGGTCAAAATGACCCAGGACCATGACAGATGTTGAGTTGGGACATTCTGGACTTCACACTTCTAAACCTTCGTCTCGAGGACAGAAGTGTAAGTGTGTGTGTGTGTCATTATTTTCCAGGTGGAAGAGGGAATAGTGAAGGGCATCAGCGATGGCATCTGATGCGGACCTGTTGGGCCGGTAGGCATACTGCTGGGGATCCAGAGTGTTTGGAATATTTCTCCTAATGTAGGCCAGCGCCACTTTCTCAAATCACTTTGCAATGATTGGAGTGAGTATAACTGGTCTGTAATCATTTAGACAGGTGCCTGGGCTTTTCTTGGGGAGAGGGATGATGGTTGTGGTCTTGAAGCATGTGAGAACGATGCACTGACTGAGGGAAAAGTTGAAGATGGAGGTAAGAACATCAGCCAGCTTGTTAGCACATGCTTCATGGGCTCGTCCACAGATGTTGTTTGGTCTGCTGCCTTGCGGGGGTTGATCTTCCTCAGGACCTTGTGTCTTGGTCTATTGAGACCGCTGTCGGGGGAAGGGTCAGGTGATGTGGGGGTTCTGGAAGGTCTGGAGGGTCTGGAAGGTCTGGGAGGTCTGGGGGGGGGGGGTGGGTCTCAAAGTTGGTGTAAAACACATTGAGATCATCTGGCAGACCACCTGGAGAGCTGATGATGTTGGTGGTGGCCCTATACTCTGTGATGTGCTGCAGGCATTGCCACATCTGCCTGGGGTCAGCATAAGAATAGAAGCCATCCAGCTTCTCTCTGTACTGCCTCTTTGCTGCTGTAATGGCTTTCCTCAGTCCATACTCAGGCCATGGAGAAGATCATAAAACAGCACATCGTAAGAGCAACTGACCCCCTGATGGACCCACTCCAGTTTGCTTACCATGCACGCAGAGGTGTTGATGATGCCAAAATCTTCATCTTGGACTCCATCCACAAACATCTGGAGCTCCCTGACTCCTCCGCCAGACTTCTGTTTGCTGATTTCTCATCAATGTTCAACACTCTGCAGCCTCATATCCTGGCCACTAAACTTTCCACCCGATTTTACCTGGATGATCAGCTAATCCTGTGGATATTGGACTTTTTGACCAACAGAACTCAGAAAGTTCGGGTCAACAAGTCTCTTTCCGGTCTCCGTTCCACCTCCACTGGCTCCCCCCCAGGGCTGTGTGCTCTCCCTCCTGCTCTTCATCCTTTACACCGATGACTGCAGATCCACACAGCCCAACTGTCACCAGGTTAAATATGCTGACGACACAGTTGTCGCTGTCAGGCCCCTTACAACACCATGGGCCTGCTCTGCAGGAGTTTGTAGAGTGGTGTAACAGCTCCAAACTTGAATTGAACGTGAGCAAAACCAAAGAGATGGTGACCTTCTCCAGTAGGCAGAGGGATCTGGCTGCTTCAGTCACCACCACCATCAACAGGAAGCCAGTGGAGGTAGTTGAGGAGTACAAATACCTGGGAACCATCTTTGACAACCTCCTGAAATTCTCTGCCAACACAGAGGAGATTCTCAGGAGGTGCCACCAACGGCTATACCTCCTTAGGAAACTCAACTCCTTTGGAGTCCGCACACCCATCATGATGACTTTTTACTATGCCTACCTGGAAAGCATCATGACTTTCTCCATCACCTGCTGGTTCACTCCCTCAGCCTTCAGAACAGGAAGAGACTGCAGCACACTGCATCAGTGTGGTCTAAAATCATTGGACTGCCTGTCAGAACTCTGGCACAGGTTTTCAGCCAATAGGCCCTTAGACAGGCAGCCAAAATCATCAACGACCCCTCTCACATTTCAATGGCTCCTTAGGGCGACGCCTCTGCTGCATTTCCTGCAGGACTGAGAGGAGGATAGCCACCTTTGTCCCCAAAGCCACTCTGGTTTTTAACTCCAGATTATAAGAATGTTTCCCACACCAGAAACATAAACTACCCTCTTCTTACACTACTGACACTTTATCCACTTTTAGTCACTTGCAGTTATTTATTCACCTTTAGTCACTTTAATTTTGGCTCACTTGGACTCAGTGCTTTGTGGCCTTTCTGGGAGTGGTGGCATTTGCGGTGGCTGCCAGGGAGAACGATGGCTGAAAGCTCCAGTGGTGAAGCTGAAAGCTCAGGTGGTAAGAAAATAGTAGAATCCAGATGATTGTGTGAGTTGCCGATGTCTAGTAGTGCCTGTCTCATGTATGTTAACAGTGCACAACACTTGTCGAGTGCAAAAAGAACAGAAAACACAAAAAACAAAAGAAAGTCGACATTCGAGAGTGGAGTGAGCAAACATGTCTGCCTCGAGGGCGCCATTGTCTTCGGTAAGGTAATATGGATTTTTAATAGATTTTTTACAGGTTGACATTATGTGGTCTGAACATTTGAATGAATCATTAGGTTTGCATTCACATCAGCACAATCTTGCAATTTACCCAAATGTTTTTTCAGTGTATGGAAAGAAAATCGACCTGATTTATGACCGGAAAAACAAACAATGAAAAAATTACAATGTAAGTTTATCACTGATGTAATTTACTTTGGTAAAACTCAATATAAACACAAAATGTGACTTATGTTGGTGTCACATTGTGCTTTGAACACATATCTTAATAGATATGAATAGAAGATAGAATGCCTTTATTGTCGCTATACAGTAGTACAATGAGATACAGAGCACAGTTCTGCAGCACTATACACATATTGACAGTATTAAATGGTAAAAACTGGTAAATGGCCTGTATTTGTATAGCGCAGAGGAAAAATATATAAAATGTACAAATATACAAGCCAGTTTTAAAAAGTAATATGTAATAAATAGCGTTATGTAATTTCACATAGAATTAGGTATTGCACAGTAGTGATTCATAGAGGAAATGGGGAAAATAGGGTGTGTGTACCATGATGTAGTAAGTTAGCAGGCTCTCAATGGATGAGTGGTAGAAGGTCAGCAGCAGGTTGGAGTTCAGCTTGTACCTTCTGAGGACCCTCAGGAAGGGCAGCTGCTGTTGGGCCTTCATAAACAACATGATGAACCACCTAGATAATTATTTCATAAGAAATCATGGAAGTTGTAAGGAGTTGTAAGCTCTAAGGTTAGCACAGTTAGTTTATATGGGACGGTCACGAGAAAGCCTCACAGTGTCATCAAGGGTGTGTCACAAGTTAACTTTAAACTTTCCACTTATTTGCATCATATTATAAAAGCAACCTCAAAGAGAAAAGAACACACAGTGACGAGCAGCTGTGTGTGTTTGGTAACTCAAGAAGTGTGGTAAGTTTTTATCTATCTACATATATACAACTTTCATATAAGTTCTTATATTATCTGTCTGTCTGTCTGTCTCTATGTATGTATGTATGTATATATATATATATATATATATATATATATATATATATATATATATATATATATATATATATGTGTGTGTGTGTATATATGTAAGTATGTATGTATATGTATATGTATATATATGTGTATATATATATATATGTATGTATATATATATATATATATATATATATATACACATACATATATACATACATATATGTAGAGAGCTTTCAGTGTATTCATTGTGCTGAATCAGATATGACACAATCTTTTTTTTTCCTCCACAGTTAATCAGAGTGATCATGGATGTGTTTCTAGTCCTTCTCCTGCTTTCAGGTAAGATTCCAGCAGTTTGGTAATTTCTCATTCAGCATATAATAATTCACTGTTTTTTCAAATATAAATTGTTGCTACCTTGAATTTTTTAAAAGAGAGGTAATAACTGACCAAAATATGTTTTATTAATTCATATTTGAGGGTGAGCTGTTGCTCCAGCATTATGACTTTGATCCAACAAAAATGCATATATAATTAAATTAAATAAAAGTAACAAATTAACTAAATTAATCTGGAATCTGGGTGACTATCAGTTTAGAAATTTTCAGATTCACTGACATAGGTACAAATGAAAAGTGGTTTCTGTCCACACATTAATAAGTCGAACCATCACTGATCTACTGAGGAAATCTTATTTAAGGAATTCTTTTACTGCAGAAAGTAAAATTCTATAGAAGTCCAAGTATACAAGCATTCTGAATAAATAAACAATATTTCTTAGTAAAATCTCAAATAACAATCCATTTCCTTCTTCAGCTTTCTGTGTCCCCACTGCTTCCTTTCCAAACTTCTATTACTTTGTGAATGAGAATATGACCTGGAATGAGGCCAATGCTTACTGCATCAAGGAGTACCTTGGACTTGCCCAAATTACTTATCCAGAGAACAACACTGCACTGGTGAACACTCCAGCCGGGGTATACACAGGCAAAGCCTGGATCGGACTTCATATAGGCGGTATAGGTTGGGCCTGGCTGGATGGACGACCACCCACATATTATAGCTGGAGCCTTGACGAGCCACACTACACTGGCCCTGGATATTGTGTGTTCACAGATGAGAAAGGATGGTATAGTGCAAGATGTACAGAAAAGCTTGGCTTCGTTTGTTTTGACGGTAGGTATAATAAGATCCTTTGTTGTAAGATTTTACTCCTGTAGATTAAATTGACCGTTGGTACTAATTTAGCAGAATGAGGCTCAAAACATGAAATAAATAATAAACATAAAAATTACAACTTTTAAATATTCTAGTTTGAGACTGGAATAAGGCTCCCAGTGAAGCTCAAACCTGAACTACTCAGTATAAATATTAAGAAAATATGAAGACTATATATATGCAGTACTGACATATGATTTATATGGTGTATTTAAATCACAGATTTTTTCTGCATAGCCTATTTTTCAAAACATAAATGAAATCATTAATATATGTATAATGTTACTAATGGAATCTATAACTTCTGTTTCTTTAACAGGCAGTGATTACATTTTTAATATGACATATGTGACTTGGAATGACGCCAAAATCAGCTGTGAAAACAAAAATTCAACTCTGGCACAAATCCCTGATGTGGAAACATTTGATGAAGTCAGCAGAGTTGTGGATAAAGAAATGTGGATTGGCCTTAGTTTTTCTCCAGTCTGGGTTTGGTCAGAAACTCAACAAATCAGCACATTCATGAACTGGAAAACAGGACAACCTAACAACGAGTTTAATTGCTCTGCTATATTGGTGGAAGATGGAACTTGGACCACCGAACCATGCATTCAACAATATCCTTTCTTCTGCTATGGAGGTATGAATGACATTTCCCTAGTTTTAACACTCAAGTGAATTTCCAGTGAATGACCAGAAAATATTTCTTGCACACTAATCAAGATATAATGAAGACAATATACTTCTTTGTTTAATTTTAGAAATATTTTTGCCTGTTTGCTTGTTTTCTGCCCCTGATAAATGGCAAAGATGGTCATGTGACATTCTCTATCTGCTGAAGGCTGAGTCTAAGGCTTTAACTAGTTTGATTTTTTTCTTTAGCAGTTAAAGCATAAATAATTTTAAAAAATGTAAATAACAAAGTCATCAGCAGCACAAAAATACAAATAACGAAGTGCACCTGCAGCATTTGCTTTTTTTTTTTAAATTTAAAAGTATATTAAATCAATGCTAGTTGCAAAAATAATTTCAATCCATTAATAAATCTACAGCATTAGCAAGTCTAAACATTACCTAGATATCTTAGGCTTTATATTTCAAAAAAAATGTAGTCACTTTATCTGCATGCAGCACAAAGACAAGTAGAAAATTTGACAAATTTATATTAAAAAAAGAACAATAAAAGCTATGATATTCGTTTAGGTCAAAGAGGTGCACTTAATAGTGATAGCATCTCTCCAAACATGGCATCTTAATGTTGTGACTGTGTTCTGTATATTTTAACAGGGTTTTGGTTAATGTTTAAGACATTCTATTTGAATCTAATAATATACTTATATATTATTAATAACTTCCTCTAAGCCAAGTACTTGTCAAATTCCATATGATTTATTTGGAAACGTTTTGTTTTTGTGTAGTTTACAAATCAAAGAAAACAGTGGTGAGCATGAATATCCAAACTGATGTCGACCTGGAAAATCCAGATAACCAGGCTGCCCTGATGCAACAGGTATAGTGTGTGTTAACAAGTTAGCCTCACTTGATTATTATTACCAGTAAGAGAGCTTTCTCCATTCTCTCAGCCAGTGTTGTGTCCAATGTTCCCTCTAATTTTTCATGTGTCTGAGCGAACACACAAACTCCTTGAGCGGTCCCTTGGACCACTGTGAGCAACAGCAGAAGTGTGCAGTGTGATCACGCCAGCATTGAATCCATCCAAGTTACATGGTTTATTAAAATAATCAAATCTCAACATTTACATTTATGTTAGACTACTTTTAATTAACTGCTTTAGCCCACTTACAATGAAAATTTAAAATAATCTTTTCATGACCTGTGTAGTACGTTAACAGTCTTGGAAGTAAAAATAACTTGAACTCCAATTTTGAAAAGACAACTTTTTTTTTTAAGTAAAGCTCTGACTTGTATTATGAGTATGAGTCTGTGGTTTGGGAGAGAGTCCTGTAACTCTGTCTGCAAAATACAGCATATAATGACCGATGTTGGGCAATTAATTATATAGTTACTTCTTCAAAAAAGTTACTGAGTTGTGCAAAGTTTTGCACAACTCAGCGGTTTACCTAAAAATGCTGCCAAGGCATTTTTAAAATAAACATATAAAACTATTTACAGAACAATCAGGTGTTCTGCATCAAATCTGATGCCACACAAATTATTTATGCCACTCCAAAAAATAATTTCTGTCCACTATGAGATGAAGGAGAACAACAGCCTGATACCTGCAGGCCTGACAACAGATGTATCACTCCTGTAACACCTGTAACATTCAGCAGTCGCCTCATTGTTCTGACACACACAACAAAACTATTGACTACACTACACACTAACTACACAAGATTTGCGCTAAATTTCGCAAATCTCTCACATCTCAAAACACCGCCGTCACTCCTAAAACTTCCCCCTCCCTAAACAACTAAATGTCATGTTTTGATTGGTCGACATGGTACATTATATCACTGTAATCCAGGAGTGATAAAAAGGTGGTAGCACTAAGCCTTTTTTTTTGCAGTGAAAGAGAAGCACAACCCATTTTGGAAAAAGAACCCAAACTTCACCCTAAGTTTCTTTAACAGGTGTGGCCTAGAGGAAAGATTATCATTAACCAAGCCATCGAAATAAATAGACAGTGAATAGTGTAGGTCCAAGACAGAATCCTGCAGCACTCAGTAAGTGAGATTAAAAAAAAATGGGAGAGACAAATGTTAGGTCTGAAAGGCCTATTTCCAATAGTGGACGCTAAAGTGATGCAATACAGAGTAAGCATCTGGTAGATTCTATATTTCTAAGATTTTTAGGTAAAGGTTTTATCTGAATTTAGAAGCAGGAAATCATCCACACCTTTATGTCTTTAAGACATTTCACTAATTGGGCAAAGTCTGGTTTATGGATAGATCAAGCTGTGTAGCAATGATACTGGAAATTGGAGTCTATCAGGTAGACAATTACCCTCCTAGGACCTGGCGTCCACATATGTGGACATCACATTTTGGGATGTCTGACCCCAAATAATAAATTCTGCTCTACAAGGGCCTGATAGCCACTTACGAGGACATCATACTGCCACTGTTCTATCAAAATTTTAAACATATGTCCTCATATGTGGATCTAATTTTTCTCAGAAACAAAAAACAGTTAAAAATATAAAATCTGGAAATTATTATTTTTTTTACTTTCAGTAGGTCCCAACATACCCAAATATCAAAGAGAAATTAAAAATGCATGTCATGGAAGAGTTTGGGTGTTTAGAGGTTAAATAAGACAAACTCATGTCTTTTGATGTGAGACTTTGTTTGTTTCAAGTCTTCCTGAGGTTGTAGTTAAAATAATATTATTTTTGTAGGGAAAAAAAACAAAACATGTTTACTCATTTTATTGTGCTTATTTTACTAAGATTCAGCTAGGACCCTTTCTAACTGTCAATGATAGTTTAAAAAATCGCATAGCATGGGGAATTTCTCCACTTCTGAAATCACGTATTTCAGAGGTGACTTACAGTAAGCGTATCTAACATAATTCATCCTCTTTCTACTTATTTAGCTGCAAGCAACACTCGCCAAGCAGGGTGTGACTGACTTCAAACTGACATGGACAAAAAAGCCTGTGCAGAACAGCAGGAAGAAACTTGATGGTACACACACACACACACACACACACACACACACACACACACAGACAGAATGAGTTTTCTCTGAATATTTAAGTGGTTTTATCTAATTTCAGATGCTTGTTTGAACGTGTGAGATTGACTTCCAGAGGACTGTGCTACAACATTGTTCTTTCAAAGGATCACTTTAAATTGTACACTCTTTACATTTGTTATTAGTTAATTATATTAGTCTAGGTATAAAACGGCATGTTTTGTGTGCATTAAGTCTGAATTGTAAACATTCAACTTTTCTCATTTCAGTTTTGTATTTAAAGGTAGTATATTTGACACCACATGTGCGACATTGATTAGGGATCCATTTTATTCAAATAATGCTGTTTTGTTAAACCTGCTGGTGTATCTCAGTTGCTTGCAAAGTGCCCATTAGGAGACATGTCTGATGAGTCTGTTAATTGGATTACTGAGACTCAGTTACAGTGGCTTGCAAAAGTACTCGGCCCCCTTGAACTTTTACCACATTTTGTCACATTACAGCCACAAACATGAGTCAATTTTATTGGAATTCCACGTGAAAGACCAACACAAGGTGGTGTACACGTGAGAAGTGGAACGAAAATCATACATGATTCCAAACATTTTTTTTTTACAAATAAATAACTGAAAAGTGGGGTGTGCGTAATTATTCAGCCCTCTTTGGTCTGAGTGCAGTCAGCTGCCCATAGACATTGGCTGATGAGTGCTAATGACTAAATAGAGTGCACCTGTGTGTAATCTAATGTCAGTACAAATACAGCTGCTCTGTGACGGCCTCAGAGGTTGTCTAAGAAGTTATTGAGAAATTTAAAGCAGGCTTAGGCTACAAAAAGATTTCCCAAGCCTTGAACATCCCACAGAGCACTGTTCAAGCGATCATTCAGAAATGGAAGGAGTATGGCACAACTGTAAACCTACCAAGACAAGGCCGTCCACCTAAACTCACAGGCCGAACAAGGAGAGCGCTGATCAGAAATGCAGCCAAGAGGCCCATGGTGACTGTGGGCGAGCTGCAGAGATCTACAGCTCAGGTGGGGGAATCTGTCCATAGGACAACTATTAGTCGTGCACTGCACAAAGTTGGCCTTTATGGAAGAGTGGCAAGAAGAAAGCCATTGTTAACAGAAAACCATAAGAAGTCCCGTTTGAAGTTTGCCACAAGCCATGTGGGGGACACAGCAAACATGTGGAAGAAGGTGCTCTGGTCACATGAGACCAAAATGGAACTTTTTGGCCAAAATGCAAAACGCTATGTGTGGCGGAAAACTAACACTGCACATCACTCTGAACACACCATCCCCACTATCAAATATGGTGGTGGCAGCATCATGCTCTTCTTCAGCAGGGACAGGGAAGATGGATGGAGCCAAATAGAGGGCAATCTTGGAAGAAAACCTCTTGCAGTCTGCAAAAGACTAGGGACTGGGGTGGAGATTCACCTTCCAGCAGGACAACGACATAAAGACAGGGCAACAATGGAATGGTTTAAAACAAAACATATCCATGTGTTAGAATGGCCCAGTCAAAGTCCAGATCTAAATCCAATCGAGAATCTGTGGCAAGATCTGAAAACTGCTGTTCACAAACGCTGTCCATCTAATCTAATTGAGCTGGAGCTGTTTTGCAAAGAATAATGGGCAAGGATTTCAGTCTCTAGATGTGCAAAGCTGGTAGAGACAGACCCTAAAAGACTGGCAGCTGTAATTGCAGCAAAAGGTGGTTCTACAAAGTATTGACTCAGGGGGCTGAATAATTACGCACAGCCCACTTTTCAGTTATTTATTTGTAAAAAATGTTTGGAATCATGTATGATTTTTGTTGCACTTCTCACGTGTACACCACTATGTGTTGGTCTTTCACATGAAATTCCAATAAAATTGATTCATGTTTGTGGCTGTAATGTGACAAAATGTGGAAACGTTCAAGGGGGCCGAATACTTTTGCAAGCCACTGTATTCAGCTTTGTAGTTATTTCTGATCTACACAATTAGAAATGTGTTTGACACTAAGAAGGAACATTTCAAGGATTTGTATTGTGAGTGTCCTCTAACATTTGCCACTATGAATCTATTTATTTTCTCTTTCATTTAGTAAGCACTATTTTTTCCCTCTTAAATACTATAACCTGTTAAGTTGCATTGTTTATTTATTTCCTTATTCATTTTAGGAAATCTGAAAATAAATTCTCCTGTATGTGTGTATTATGAACTTAGTCCCTCACACAAGACAAGTAAAGTCATTCTGTAACAATACCAATTTTTAGTAGTTGTTTAGTTGTTGTTAAAACTAAATACATAGTACAGAATAAACACAACATTATAAAAATCTGTTCTTGGGTCTGGTCACTCAACTGGGAGTTCAGATAAGGATCCAAAAGGGTGGAGTGCTCACTCTAGGTCAGCTCACTCTTTTTACTAGTTGTAATTTATTCCTTTGCATTTGTCAAAACTAAAGACAAATACAGCCTATTTATAAAGGTATGTAATTAGTTTTTGAGCCATGCAATCTAAACTAGACTCATATAGTTATATAGGTGAACGTAAACATCAATTCCCAGGTGAGGTCACTAGACTTCAGGTAGAGAAAAAAAAAACTACTTGCTTGACTTGTGAAATAAAAACAAAGGATGTTTCCACATTTACCTCATTGCTGTTATTCAATTCTTTACAGTTCAAACTCTCATTTTTATTGTAATAATAAATTAACAAACAAGCAATTTTTTTTTACTTTCTTTTATTGCCGTATAAATAAATGGTCTGTATTTGTACAGCGCTTTACTAGTCCCTAAGGACCCCAAAGCGCTTTACACATCCAGTCATCCACACACTGGTGATGGCAAGCTACATTGTAGCCACAGCCATCCTGGGGCGCACTGACATAGGTGAGGCTGCCGGACACTGGCACCACCGGGCCCTCTGACCACCACCAGTAGGCAACGGGTGAAGTGTCTTACCCAAGTATACAACAACTGAGACTGTCCAAGCCAGGGCTCGAACCAGCAACCTTCCGATAATAAGGCAACTTCTCAACTCTTGGGCCACGACCGCTCAAGAGTTGAATCGCATACACAAATAAATGCAATCAGACTGCAAGCTTATATGTAGTTTCCAGGATATTTAAAGCTAGAATGAGAGACAAAGCCCTCATTTGTCAGGAGCCTCTTCTGGAACAGCTCCAAATTTGGATTTGGGAGATTTTATTAATTCTGTTTTGTCATCAGACTTTCATCATTTACATGCAGTACCTTCAAAAGGTATCCATTTTTGCGCTGAAGGTCCTAACATCATGAGACAATTTCTCTTCCCTTACTGCCCTCCACAAACAGATGTCCCCAGAGGTTCAACAACCTGTAAACTGAGGTCTGTGTAGATTGTGCGACATTCTTTGCACAAACATGGAAATACAAAGGAAATACATGGAAATACATTTTTAAAATAAAATTTCCAGGGTTTGTTAAAAAACGAACCTTTTTGGAAATACTTTTGAGTCTTTACGCATCATAGCATTTTATCATTTATCATATGTAGCAAGTTCAAATTACAGATTTGAATATTTGCACTATAACAAAGTCCAATTTTTGTTGCTTATCAAGTTTTTCTCCTTTTTTCTTTTTTTTTTTTTTTCCAAATTCTACTTCCTCTCAGTACTGCAGTGTCATTTTATCATTTTCAAACCATTTTATTTTGGAAAATCTAATTGTACAAGCTAGCCAGGCTAACTCAACTAAACAACTTAAAGAGACACCAAACCGTTGTGACTGTTACAAGTGCCACAGGATTTTATCTTGTTTTAGTTGTTTTGAGTATGAGTATGACCTGGTTATGGCGTTCCATGTGTCCTGCTTGCTAACATCTTCCACCCTACTGTTATCTGCTGAATTACCTCAAGGGCATTTTTGCACAGTCTGCAACTGGGATCTTGTGTGTGGTTGTGGTAGTCCTCAGCAGTGTTGGGCAAGTTACTTTGAAAAAGTAATTAATTATAGTTACTAGTTACTACTTCAAAAAAGTAACTGAGTTACAATATTCTAAAGTAATTAATTACTTGAAAAGTAGCTATTGCGTTACTTTAAAAAAAACGTTTAACCCTCTGGGGTCCAGGGTATAATTGGCCATTTTTAACTACTTTTGATTTTCCCTCCACATTTTACCTTTAAAAACTATTTACTTTGTCTTGTTTGGTATCATTCTTTTTGGCACAACTTCACGTGTCTGAATTTACAGTTATGTTTTCATTTTGACATACTGTATTAACACAACTGATCTAAAATCACAAACATGTTTAATGAATCATATTTCATAACTGTAAATAAAAATATAAATTGTCAATTTTAAAATCATATGCACAAGTTTTGCAAACAAAGTTATTTGCATCCATTTACCTTTTACCCTTTTTAAAATAACCATTTCAAACTATTTACAGAACCATCAGCTGTTCTGCATTCAATAAGATGCCACACAAATTATTTGTGCCACTCCAAAAAATAATTTCTGTCCACTATAAAGGAGAACATCACAGCCTGATACCTGCAGGTCTGACAGCAGCAGGTGTATCACTCCTTTTTCTACTTGGAGACAGCAGTCACCTAATTGTTCTGACGCACAACACAAAACTATCCACAACAATACACACTAACTACACAAGACAACACATTAACTACACACTCCAAACACGCTAAATCTTTCACATCTCAAAACTCTCTCTCTCTCTCTCTCTCTCTCTCTCTCTCTCGCCATCACTCCTAAAACTTCCTGTTTTTTTTTTTCTCTCATAAGCAGAGAGTGCTTGCTAGCGCTGTCCTTAGACAGTAAACACGGTAAAAACGCCACATATATATTGTTTATCATGACTCTGGTTTTACGTGGCTTATCAACACAATTTAAAAACTGGTATATATCACCTTCTTGCTTTGTCTTTAAGTGGTCATGTAATTGGCCTACCACAACTACTTTATTCTTCCTCAGTCAAACAGCAGCACTCATGCGATTGTTTTGCCCCTTAGCTCCAGGTGTTGTGCTAGACAGTGATCGTGATTACCGTCCGTGGGAGCGCGCGCAGCTGCTTAAAGCTGTAGCGTCCAGATTACTTACATAGTCAGCTACAACTGATATAAGATGCGGTAAGCTGAACACAGCTTCAACCTTCTGTTTGTTGAAAAATAGTAACGGACCGCATTTTCTTGGTAGTAATTGTAACGGCGTTGTAACAATAGGAATAGTAATTAGTTAGATTACTCGTTACTGAAAAAAGTAACGCCGTTACTTGTAACGCAGTTATTCCCATCACTGGTCCTCAGCACCTATCAATCTTGTCCTTAGGTCTTGTTCCTGTGTGGTCTTTCAGTCTTTCTCAACATCAGCCACTTCCTATATTTGGTGGTGATACATGCCGTCCAGAAGCCTGTCCTTCCATGGTGGTTCCTCTCCTTTCTCAGGTTTCTGCTGCCTGATGTACTCACTAAGTACACAACCAGCCAATGGGTCTTTGTTTCATCCTGAATAGTGGTTCTGACACTTACTAGGATAAATAAAAGCTAAGGTGGAATGTCTCAGTTGGCAAAATTATGGATTTCAATTACGTTTACCAGAGAAATATCAATAACATAGTAAAAAGTAGTTTTTACAATTTGTCTATGCTTTTAATTGATGATGGTGGGATAAGGTCGTCAGACTGGTGGACCACTCACATAGAGGCCTTGCCCTGCGAAGATCCAGCGGGAAACCCCAAGTTATAATTGTTAAAGTCCATTACTACCAAGTAATGTGCTATGGGGGGCCTGGAAGCAAGGCCCGTTGCAATACAAGGGGAACCCAGTGGTTTTCCTGATTAAACCACAAGCACTGCCAAAGCTTGCTCTGCTTGAGGGACCTACCTCAAGGGTGTCCAGATAACCAAAACGCAATAATGTTTAAAGCCAGATGCCATACTTTAAAAAGGTGAGAGTAAAGAGTTTCTGGATCCGGAGAAGGGAATGTTATACGTGAAAAAGATCGACTTATTGACTGAAACTGTCGGATGAAGGTGCACTACTGGTTGACTCTTGTTTATAGCCAGTCCAAGATGATGTGGAGCTTTGAAGGAAGGAAGGTTTGGTCGACAGTGCAATTACATTGTAAACCTGTTAAGGCTGGAAAAATAACCGATTACACTACTTAAGATGTTTATTAAAGAACAAGTTAGTGGCCCAGTCAATTCCACTCCTCTTCTGTTGGCTGATCCCATCTGCGCGTGGTCTTCATGCCGCACCCAACCTCGCTCATGCTCTTGTACTGCACTTTCCACTTCAGCGTCCTGCTGTATCTTTCATTGGCCACCTTGACTCAAGGCAACAATTCCCCTTGTACTCTTCTCACTTCTAACTCTGTTGCCACCAATGAAGGCCCCGAGCTTCTGGTTGACAAGCTCTTTGATGTCCTTTGCTTGGCTAGCACACAACCGATAGAAGACAAAACTAGGAGTCTTATTTCTCAATAGGGACGCAAGTAAAACAGAGAAAATGCTGGACAAGCAGAGTTGTCTAAACAGTGAACATCAATTCCCTTGTGACCAAAGAAGCAAAAGACCCATGTTTCCGCCCGGTTTCGGACCGGGGACCTTTCGCGTGTGAGGCGAATGTGATAACCACTACACTACGGAAACGGTGAGCGATGGCTCGCTTGGCTTTGGAATGTGTCTTAATCAGTAATCTGACCAATCTGACAAATCTGATGGCATGTTACTATCATGCCCTTGAACGGAAGGAACCATGGAGAAGAGACAGACGCTCGCTAGCAAGGAATCTGAACTATAGTCTCGATGTTAGGCTCACTTAAACTTTTGACATTTAGGAGTTCTCTGAAGCAAGCGCAGCTCGACATATGCTGGCCTAAGAACCCCAGAACCTCGAGCAGCAGAACTGTTGCCTAAAGAGGCCATGCGTTTGATCGCGTTGTGCATTGGCTGAAAATAGGCCCAAGTCCTGTGCAGGCCAGCTAGAGCCACTCATTTCCAAGAGCTTAGTCTGTGCCTGCATCTTCAGTGAATATGGTGACTGGAGACATGTTGATTTGTGTGAAATTTCCTGAAATTTGGGCTATAGACAACTTTTTAGCAACATGAGCATCCAAAGGTTACAAGCGTCAGAGCCCTGTACAAGATTTGAGTACTTTCTCTCCTCTGTGTCCCAAACAGCAGTACAACCCCATAAGATAAAGCAATGCCTGCAGGCAGACACTTTTGTATAGGGAAACAAAGAAGCATGTTTCCGCCTGGTTTCGGACCAGGGACCTTTCGCGTGTTAGGCGAACGTGATAACCACTACACTACGGAAACGGAGCGTGCATGCCCTCTCGTCATTAGAGGGGCATTTCGATGCCTTCTTACATTTGAGGACTTTTATGACAGATCATGTAGGACTAGTGAGAAGCGGGGGAACTCCCATTTGTGTCATTTTTCAAGCATTCCCCCATTTATGGTTATATTGACAATCCAAATTGTGATCTCGAGATAGCATCTCTTCAAATGGGAGCTGATCTTCTTGTTGACAAGCTCTTTGATGTTCTTTGTCAGGCTAGCACACAACCTACAGAAGACAAACCCAAGAGACTTATTTGTTAATAGGGACGCAAGTAAAGCAGAGAAAACGCTGGACAAGCAGAGTTCTCTTGGACTAGCTTCTCTACTCATGGGAGCTCTTGCCTAGAAGACATTTTTGACTTGTGAGTGCACAGGTGGAATTGATGTTTTTTCAAACCCATTATAGGACTAGATTGTTAGATTGACTAGGATGTGGTGGAGAAATTCCACAGGGTCTTTTTGAATGATGGACTCTGTGCAAAAAAATGCACGTAGCATGCGATTAACGGGTGTGTGGTCATTCCAGGTAAAAGGCAGAGCAGAGAAGGAGACTGCTCACTCCCCGTCGGGGAATCGAACCCCGGTCTTCCGCGTGACAGGCGGAGATACTGTCCACTATACTAACGAGGACCTGCAAGGCACTGTCGGGGACACGTCAAGGTGGGATTCGCAGCAGGTATGACACACAAATTGTCGTCGGCCATGTAAAAATCCCCATCACTTTACCAGGAACTACAGTTTTATGGGTGTTTGACAGAGAACTTTTTTCTGCTTGCAGGAGGGATCCATGGTGTAACGGTTAGCACTCTGGACTTTGAATCCAGTGATCTGAGTTCAAGTCTCAGTGGAGCCTCATTTGGCTTTCTTGCCCTTTGCTCCGCAGTTGCATTAGCATTAGCACACACTAGCATGAGAGTCTAATTACTTATAGAACAAGTTAGTGGCCCAGTCAATTCCACTCCTCTTCTGTTGGCTGATCCCATCTGCACGTGGTCTTCATGCCGCACCCAACCTCGCTCATGCTCTTGTACTGCACTTTCCACTTCAGCGTCCTGCTGTATCTTTCATTGGCCACCTTGACTCAAGGCAACAATTCCCCTTGTACTCTTCTCACTTCTAACTCTGTTGCCACCACTGAAGGCCCCGAGCTTCTGGTTGACAAGCTCTTTGATGTCCTTTGCTTGGCTAGCACACAACCGATAGAAGACAAAACTAGGAGTCTTATTTCTCAATAGGGACGCAAGTAAAACAGAGAAAATGCTGGACAAGCAGAGTTGTCTAAACAGTGAACATCAATTCCCTTGTGACCAAAGAAGCAAAAGACCCATGTTTCCGCCCGGTTTCGGACCGGGGACCTTTCGCGTGTGAGGCGAATGTGATAACCACTACACTACGGAAACGGTGAGCGATGGCTCGCTTGGCTTTGGAATGTGTCTTAATCAGTAATCTGACCAATCTGACAAATCTGATGGCATGTTACTATCATGCCCTTGAACAGAAGGAACCATGGAGAAGAGACAGACGCTCGCTAGCAAGGAATCTGAACTATAGTCTCGATGTTAGGCTCACTTAAACTTTTGACATTTAGGAGTTCTCTGAAGCAAGCGCAGCTCGACATATGCTGGCCTAAGAACCCCAGAACCTCGAGCAGCAGAACTGTTGCCTAAAGAGGCCATGCGTTTGATCGCGTTGTGCATTGGCTGAAAATAGGCCCAAGTCCTGTGCAGGCCAGCTAGAGCCACTCATTTCCAAGAGCTTAGTCTGTGCCTGCATCTTCAGTGAATATGGTGACTGGAGACATGTTGATTTGTGTGAAATTTCCTGAAATTTGGGCTATAGACAACTTTTTAGCAACATGAGCATCCAAAGGTTACAAGCGTCAGAGCCCTGTACAAGATTTGAGTACTTTCTCTCCTCTGTGTCCCAAACAGCAGTACAACCCCATAAGATAAAGCAATGCCTGCAGGCAGACACTTTTGTATCGGGAAACAAAGAAGCATGTTTCCGCCTGGTTTCGGACCAGGGACCTTTCGCGTGTTAGGCGAACGTGATAACCACTACACTACGGAAACGGAGCGTGCATGCCCTCTCGTCATTAGAGGGGCATTTCGATGCCTTCTTACATTTGAGGATTTTAATGACAGATCATGTAGGACTAGTGATAAGCGGGGGAACTCCCATTTGTGTCATTTTTCAAGCATTCCCCCATTTATGGTTATATTGACAATCCAAATTGTGATCTCGAGATAGCATCTCTTCAAATGGGAGCTGATCTTCTTGTTGACAAGCTCTTTGATGTTCTTTGTCAGGCTAGCACACAACCTACAGAAGACAAACCCAAGAGACTTATTTGTTAATAGGGACGCAAGTAAAGCAGAGAAAACGCTGGACAAGCAGAGTTCTCTTGGACTAACTTCTCTTCTCATGGGAGCTCTTGCCTAGAAGACATTTTGACTTGTGAGTGCACAGGTGGAATTGATGTTTTTTCAAACCCATTATAGGACTAGATTGTTAGATTGACTAGGATGTGGTGGAGAAATTCCACAGGGTCTTTTTGAATGATGGACTCTGTGCAAAAAAATGCACGTAGCGTGCGATTAACGGGTGTGTGGTCATTGCAGCTAAAAGGCAGAGCAGAGAAGGAGACTGCTCACTCCCCGTCGGGGAATCGAACCCCGGTCTTCCGCGTGACAGGCGGAGATACTGTCCACTATACTAACGAGGACCTGCAAGGCACTGTCGGAGACACGTCAAGGTGGGATCCGCAGCAGGTATGACACAAATTGTCGTCGGCCATGTAAAAATCCCCATCACTTTACCAGGAACTACAGTTTTATGGGTGTTTGACAGAGAACTTTTTTCTGCTTGCAGGAGGGTTCCATGGTGTAACGGTTAGCACTCTGGACTTTGAATCCAGTGATCTGAGTTCAAGTCTCAGTGGAGCCTCATTTGGCTTTCTTGCCCTTTGCTCCGCAGTTGCATTAGCACACGCTAGCATGAGAGTCTAATTACTTATAGAACAAGTTAGTGACCCAGTCAATTCCACTCCTCTTCTGTTGGCTGATCCCATCTGCGCGTGGTCTTCATGCCGCACCCAACCTCGCTCATGCTCTTGTACTGCACTTTCCACTTCAGCGTCCTGCTGTATCTTTCATTGGCCACCTTGACTCAAGGCAACAATTCCCCTTGTACTCTTCTCACTTCTAACTCTGTTGCCACCACTGAAGGCCCCGAGCTTCTGGTTGACAAGCTCTTTGATGTCCTTTGCTTGGCTAGCACACAACCGATAGAAGACAAAACTAGGAGTCTTATTTCTCAATAGGGACGCAAGTAAAACAGAGAAAATGCTGGACAAGCAGAGTTGTCTAAACAGTGAACATCAATTCCCTTGTGACCAAAGAAGCAAAAGACCCATGTTTCCGCCCGGTTTCGGACCGGGGACCTTTCGCGTGTGAGGCGAATGTGATAACCACTACACTACGGAAACGGTGAGCGATGGCTCGCTTGGCTTTGGAATGTGTCTTAATCAGTAATCTGACCAATCTGATAAATCTGATGGCATGTTACTATCATGCCCTTGAACGGAAGGAACCATGGAGAAGAGACAGACGCTCGCTAGCAAGGAATCTGAACTATAGTCTCGATGTTATGCTCACTTAAACTTTTGACATTTAGGAGTTCTCTGAAGCAAGCGCAGCTCGACATATGCTGGCCTAAGAACCCCAGAACCTCGAGCAGCAGAACTGTTGCCTAAAGAGGCCATGCGTTTGATCGCGTTGTGCATTGGCTGAAAATAGGCCCAAGTCCTGTGCAGGCCAGCTAGAGCCACTCATTTCCAAGAGCTTAGTCTGTGCCTGCATCTTCAGTGAATATGGTGACTGGAGACATGTTGATTTGTGTGAAATTTCCTGAAATTTGGGCTATAGACAACTTTTTAGCAACATGAGCATCCAAAGGTTACAAGCGTCAGAGCCCTGTACAAGATTTGAGTACTTTCTCTCCTCTGTGTCCCAAACAGCAGTACAACCCCATAAGATAAAGCAATGCCTGCAGGCAGACACTTTTGTATCGGGAAACTAAGAAGCATGTTTGGTTTCGGACCAGGGACCTTTCGCGTGTTAGGCGAACGTGATAACCACTACACTACGGAAACGGAGCGTGCATGCCCTCTCGTCATTAGAGGGGCATTTCGATGCCTTCTAACATTTGAGGACTTTTATGACAGATCATGTAGGACTAGTGAGAAGCGGGGGAACTCCCATTTGTGTCATTTTTCAAGCATTCCCCCATTTATGGTTATATTGACAATCCAAATTGTGATCTCGAGATAGCATCTCTTCAAATGGGAGCTGATCTTCTTGTTGACAAGCTCTTTGATGTTCTTTGTCAGGCTAGCACACAACCTACAGAAGACAAACCCAAGAGACTTATTTGTTAATAGGGACGCAAGTAAAGCAGAGAAAACGCTGGACAAGCAGAGTTCTCTTGGACTAACTTCTCTTCTCATGGGAGCTCTTGCCTAGAAGACATTTTTGACTTGTGAGTGCACAGGTGGAATTGATGTTTTTTCAAACCCATTATAGGACTAGATTGTTAGATTGACTAGGATGTGGTGGAGAAATTCCACAGGGTCTTTTTGAATGATGGAGTCTGTGCAAAAAAATGCACGTAGCGTGCGATTAACGGGTGTGTGGTCATTCCAGGTAAAAGGCAGAGCAGAGAAGGAGACTGCTCACTCCCCGTCGGGGAATCGAACGCCGGTCTTCCGCGTGACAGGCGGAGATACTGTCAACAATACTAACGAGGACCTGCAAGGCACTGTCGGGGACACGTCAAGGTGGGATTTGCAGCAGGTATGACACACAAATTGTCGTCGGCCATGTAAAAATCCCCATCACTTTACCAGGAACTACAGTTTTATGGGTGTTTGACAGAGAACTTTTTGCTGCTTGCAGGAGGGTTCCATGGTGTAACGGTTAGCACTCTGGACTTTGAATCCATTGATCTGAGTTAAAGTCTCAGTGGAGCCTCATTTGGCTTTCTTGCCCTTTGCTCCGCATTAGCATTAGCACACGCTAGCATGAGAGTCTAATTACTTATAGAACAAGTTAGTGGCCCAGTCAATTCCACTCCTCTTCTGTTGGCTGATCCCATCTGCGCGTGGTCTTCATGCCGCACCCAACCTCGCTCATGCTCTTGTACTGCACTTTCCACTTCAGCGTCCTGCTGTATCTTTCATTGGCCACCTTGACTCAAGGCAACAATTCCCCTTGTACTCTTCTCACTTCTAACTCTGTTGCCACCACTGAAGGCCCCGAGCTTCTGGTTGACAAGCTCTTTGATGTCCTTTGCTTGGCTAGCACACAACCGATAGAAGACAAAACTAGGAGTCTTATTTCTCAATAGGGACGCAAGTAAAACAGAGAAAATGCTGGACAAGCAGAGTTGTCTAAACAGTGAACATCAATTCCCTTGTGACCAAAGAAGCAAAAGACCCATGTTTCCGCCCGGTTTCGGACCGGGGACCTTTCGCGTGTGAGGCGAATGTGATAACCACTACACTACTGAAACGGTGAGCGATGGCTCGCTTGGCTTTGGAATGTGTCTTAATCAGTAATCTGACCAATCTGACAAATCTGATGGCATGTTACTATCATGCCCTTGAACGGAAGGAACCATGGAGAAGAGACAGACGCTCGCTAGCAAGGAATCTGAACTATAGTCTTGATGTTAGGCTCACTTAAACTTTTGACATTTAGGAGTTCTCTGAAGCAAGCGCAGCTCGACATATGCTGGCCTAAGAACCCCAGAACCTCGAGCAGCAGAACTGTTGCCTAAAGAGGCCATGCGTTTGATCGCGTTGTGCATTGGCTGAAAATAGGCCCAAGTCCTGTGCAGGCCAGCTAGAGCCACTCATTTCCAAGAGCTTAGTCTGTGCCTGCATCTTCAGTGAATATGGTGACTGGAGACATGTTGATTTGTGTGAAATTTCCTGAAATTTGGGCTATAGACAACTTTTTAGCAACATGAGCATCCAAAGGTTACAAGCGTCAGAGCCCTGTACAAGATTTGAGTACTTTCTCTCCTCTGTGTCCCAAACAGCAGTACAACCCCATAAGATAAAGCAATGCCTGCAGGCAGACACTTTTGTATCGGGAAACAAAGAAGCATGTTTCCGCCTGGTTTCGGACCAGGGACCTTTCGTGTGTTAGTCGAACGTGATAACCACTACACTACGGAAACGGAGCGTGCATGCCCTCTCGTCATTAGAGGGGCATTTCGATGCCTTCTAACATTTGAGGACTTTTATGACAGATCATGTAGGACTAGTGAGAAGCGGGGGAACTCCCATTTGTGTCATTTTTCAAGCATTCCCCCATTTATGGTTATATTGACAATCCAAATTGTGATCTCGAGATAGCATCTCTTCAAATGGGAGCTGATCTTCTTATCGACAAGCTCTTTGATGATCTTTGTCAGGCTAGCACACAACCTACAGAAGACAAACCCAAGAGACTTATTTGTTAATAAGGACGCAAGTAAAGCAGAGAAAACGCTGGACAAGCAGAGTTCTCTTGGACTAGCTTCTCTTCTCATGGGAGCTCTTGCCTAGAAAACATTTTTGACTTGTGAGTGCACAGGTGGAATTGATGTTTTTTCAAACCCATTATAGAATTAGATTGTTAGATTGACTAGGATGTGGTGGAGAAATTCCACAGGGTCTTTTTGAATGATGGACTCTGTGCAAAAAAATGCACGTAGCGTTCGATTAACGGGTGTGTGGTCATTCCAGGTAAAAGGCAGAGTAGAGAAGAAGACTGCTCACTCACCGTCGGGGAATCGAACCCCGGTCTTCCGCGTGACAGGCGGAGATACTGTCCACTATACTAACGAGGACCTGCAAGGCACTGTCGGGGACACGTCAAGGTGGGATTCGCAGCAGGTATGACACACAAATTGTCGTCGGCCATGTAAAATTCCCCATCACTTTACCAGGAACTACAGTTTTATGGGTGTTTGACAGAGAACTTTTTTCTGCTTGCAGGAGGCTTCCATGGTGTAACGGTTAGCACTCTGGACTTTGAATCCAGTGATCTGAGTTCAAGTCTCAGTGGAGCCTCATTTGGCTTTCTTGCCCTTTGCTCCGCAGTTGCATTAGCACACGCTAGCATGAGAGTCTAATTACTTATAGAACAAGTTAGTGGCCCAGTCAATTCCACTCCTCTTCTGTTGGCTGATCCCATCTGCGCGTGGTCTTCATGCCGCACCCAACCTCGCTCATGCTCTTGTACTGCACTTTCCACTTCAGCGTCCTGCTGTATCTTTCATTGGCCACCTTGACTCAAGGCAACAATTCCCCTTGTACTCTTCTCACTTCTAACTCTGTTGCCACCACTGAAGGCCCCGAGCTTCTGGTTGACAAGCTCTTTGATGTCCTTTGCTTGGCTAGCACACAACCGATAGAAGACAAAACTAGGAGTCTTATTTCTCAATAGGGACGCAAGTAAAACAGAGAAAATGCTGGACAAGCAGAGTTGTCTAAACAGTGAACATCAATTCCCTTGTGACCAAAGAAGCAAACGACCCATGTTTCCGCCCGGTTTCAGACCGGGGACCTTTCGCGTGTGAGGCGAATGTGATAACCACTACACTACGGAAACGGTGAGCGATGGCTCGCTTGGCTTTGGAATGTGTCTTAATCAGTAATCTGACCAATCTGACAAATCTGATGGCATGTTACTATCATGCCCTTGAACGGAAGGAACCATGGAGAAGAGACAGACGCTCGCTAGCAAGGAATCTGAACTATAGTCTCGATGTTAGGCTCACTTAAACTTTTGACATTTAGGAGTTCTCTGAAGCAAGCGCAGCTCGACATATGCTGGCCTAAGAACCCCAGAACCTCGAGCAGCAGAACTGTTGCCTAAAGAGGCCATGCGTTTGATCGCGTTGTGCATTGGCTGAAAATAGGCCCAAGTCCTGTGCAGGCCAGCTAGAGCCACTCATTTTCAAGAGCTTAGTCTGTGCCTGCATCTTCAGTGAATATGGTGACTGGAGACATGTTGATTTGTGTGAAATTTCCTGAAATTTGGGCTATAGACAACTTTTTAGCAACATGAGCATCCAAAGGTTACAAGCGTCAGAGCCCTGTACAAGATTTGAGTACTTTCTCTCCTCTGTGTCCCAAACAGCAGTACAACCCCATAAGATAAAGCAATGCCTGCAGGCAGACACTTTTGTATCGAGAAACAAAGAAGCATGTTTCCGCCTGGTTTCGGACCAGGGACCTTTCGCGTGTTAGGCGAACGTGATAACCACTACACTACGGAGCGTGCATGCCCTCTCGTCATTAGAGGGGCATTTCGATGCCTTCTTACATTTGAGGACTTTTATGACAGATCATGTAGGACTAGTCAGAAGCGGGGGAACTCCCATTTGTGTCATTTTTCAAGCATTCCCCCATTTATGGTTATATTGACAATCCAAATTGTGATCTCGAGATAGCATCTCTTCAAATGGGAGCTGATCTTCTTGTTGACAAGCTCTTTGATGTTCTTTGTCAGGCTAGCACACAACCTACAGAAGACAAACCCAAGAGACTTATTTGTTAATAGGGACGCAAGTAAAGCAGAGAAAACGCTGGACAAGCAGAGTTCTCTTGGACTAGCTTCTCTTCTCATGGGAGCTCTTGCCTAGAAGACATTTTTGACTTGTGAGTGCACAGGTGGAATTGATGTTTTTTCAAACCCATTATAGGACTAGATTGTTAGATTGACTAGGATCTGGTGGAGAAATTCCACAGGGTCTTTTTGAATGATGGAGTCTGTGCAAAAAATGCACGTAGCGTGCGATTAACGGCTGTGTGGTCATTCCAGGTTAAAGGCAGAGCAGAGAAGGAGACTGCTCACTCCCCGTCGGGGAATCGAACCCCGGTCTTCCGCGTGACAGGCGGAGATACTGTCCACTATACTAACGAGGACCTGCAAGGCACTGTCGGGGACACGTCAAGGTGGGATTCGCAGCAGGTATGACACACAAATTGTCGTCGGCCATGTAAAAATCCCCATCACTTTACCAGGAACTACAGTTTTATGGGTGTTTGACAGAGAACTTTTTTCTGCTTGCAGGAGGGTTCCATGGTGTAACGGTTAGCACTCTGGACTTTGAATCCAGTGATCTGAGTTCAAGTCTCAGTGGAGCCTCATTTGGCTTTCTTGCCCTTTGCTCCGCAGTTGCATTAGCACACGCAAGCATGAGAGTCTAATTACTTATAGAACAAGTTAGTGGCTCAGTCAATTCCACTCCTCTTCTGTTGGCTGATCCCATCTGCGCGTGGTCTTCATGCCGCACCCAACCTCGCTCATGCTCTTGTACTGCACTTTCCACTTCAGCGTCCTGCTGTATCTTTCATTGGCCACCTTGACTCAAGGCAACAATTCCCCTTGTACTCTTCTCACTTCTAACTCTGTTGCCACCACTGAAGGCCCCGAGCTTGTGGTTGACAAGCTCTTTGATGTCCTTTGCTTGGCTAGCACACAACCGATAGAAGACAAAACTAGGAGTCTTATTTCTCAATAGGGACGCAAGTAAAACAGAGAAAATGCTGGACAAGCAGAGTTGTCTAAACAGTGAACATCAATTCCCTTGTGACCAAAGAAGCAAACGACCCATGTTTCCGCCCGGTTTCAGACCGGGGACCTTTCGCGTGTGAGGCGAATGTGATAACCACTACACTACGGAAACGGTGAGCGATGGCTCGCTTGGCTTTGGAATGTGTCTTAATCAGTAATCTGACCAATCTGACAAATCTGATGGCATGTTACTATCATGCCCTTGAACGGAAGGAACCATGGAGAAGAGACAGACGCTCGCTAGCAAGGAATCTGAACTATAGTCTCGATGTTAGGCTCACTTAAACTTTTGACATTTAGGAGTTCTCTGAAGCAAGCGCAGCTCGACATATGCTGGCCTAAGAACCCCAGAACCTCGAGCAGCAGAACTGTTGCCTAAAGAGGCCATGCGTTTGATCGCGTTGTGCATTGGCTGAAAATAGGCCCAAGTCCTGTGCAGGCCAGCTAGAGCCACTCATTTTCAAGAGCTTAGTCTGTGCCTGCATCTTCAGTGAATATGGTGACTGGAGACATGTTGATTTGTGTGAAATTTCCTGAAATTTGGGCTATAGACAACTTTTTAGCAACATGAGCATCCAAAGGTTACAAGCGTCAGAGCCCTGTACAAGATTTGAGTACTTTCTCTCCTCTGTGTCCCAAACAGCAGTACAACCCCATAAGATAAAGCAATGCCTGCAGGCAGACACTTTTGTATCGAGAAACAAAGAAGCATGTTTCCGCCTGGTTTCGGACCAGGGACCTTTCGCGTGTTAGGCGAACGTGATAACCACTACACTACGGAGCGTGCATGCCCTCTCGTCATTAGAGGGGCATTTCGATGCCTTCTTACATTTGAGGACTTTTATGACAGATCATGTAGGACTAGTCAGAAGCGGGGGAACTCCCATTTGTGTCATTTTTCAAGCATTCCCCCATTTATGGTTATATTGACAATCCAAATTGTGATCTCGAGATAGCATCTCTTCAAATGGGAGCTGATCTTCTTGTTGACAAGCTCTTTGATGTTCTTTGTCAGGCTAGCACACAACCTACAGAAGACAAACCCAAGAGACTTATTTGTTAATAGGGACGCAAGTAAAGCAGAGAAAACGCTGGACAAGCAGAGTTCTCTTGGACTAGCTTCTCTTCTCATGGGAGCTCTTGCCTAGAAGACATTTTTGACTTGTGAGTGCACAGGTGGAATTGATGTTTTTTCAAACCCATTATAGGACTAGATTGTTAGATTGACTAGGATCTGGTGGAGAAATTCCACAGGGTCTTTTTGAATGATGGAGTCTGTGCAAAAAATGCACGTAGCGTGCGATTAACGGCTGTGTGGTCATTCCAGGTTAAAGGCAGAGCAGAGAAGGAGACTGCTCACTCCCCGTCGGGGAATCGAACCCCGGTCTTCCGCGTGACAGGCGGAGATACTGTCCACTATACTAACGAGGACCTGCAAGGCACTGTCGGGGACACGTCAAGGTGGGATTCGCAGCAGGTATGACACACAAATTGTCGTCGGCCATGTAAAAATCCCCATCACTTTACCAGGAACTACAGTTTTATGGGTGTTTGACAGAGAACTTTTTTCTGCTTGCAGGAGGGTTCCATGGTGTAACGGTTAGCACTCTGGACTTTGAATCCAGTGATCTGAGTTCAAGTCTCAGTGGAGCCTCATTTGGCTTTCTTGCCCTTTGCTCCGCAGTTGCATTAGCACACGCAAGCATGAGAGTCTAATTACTTATAGAACAAGTTAGTGGCTCAGTCAATTCCACTCCTCTTCTGTTGGCTGATCCCATCTGCGCGTGGTCTTCATGCCGCACCCAACCTCGCTCATGCTCTTGTACTGCACTTTCCACTTCAGCGTCCTGCTGTATCTTTCATTGGCCACCTTGACTCAAGGCAACAATTCCCCTTGTACTCTTCTCACTTCTAACTCTGTTGCCACCACTGAAGGCCCCGAGCTTGTGGTTGACAAGCTCTTTGATGTCCTTTGCTTGGCTAGCACACAACCGATAGAAGACAAAACTAGGAGTCTTATTTCTCAATAGGGACGCAAGTAAAACAGAGAAAATGCTGGACAAGCAGAGTTGTCTAAACAGTGAACATCAATTCCCTTGTGACCAAAGAAGCAAAAGACCCATGTTTCCGCCCGGTTTCGGACCGGGGACCTTTCGCGTGTGAGGCGAATGTGATAACCACTACACTACGGAAACGGTGAGCGATGGCTCGCTTGGCTTTGGAATGTGTCTTAATCAGTAATCTGACCAATCTGACAAATCTGATGGCATGTTACTATCATGCCCTTGAACGGAAGGAACCATGGAGAAGAGACAGACGCTCGCTAGCAAGGAATCTGAACTATAGTCTCGATGTTAGGCTCACTTAAACTTTTGACATTTAGGAGTTCTCTGAAGCAAGCGCAGCTCGACATATGCTGGCCTAAGAACCCCAGAACCTCGAGCAGCAGAACTGTTGCCTAAAGAGGCCATGCGTTTGATCGCGTTGTGCATTGGCTGAAAATAGGCCCAAGTCCTGTGCAGGCCAGCTAGAGCCACTCATTTCCAAGAGCTTAGTCTGTGCCTGCATCTTCAGTGAATATGGTGACTGGAGACATGTTGATTTGTGTGAAATTTCCTGAAATTTGGGCTATAGACAACTTTTTAGCAACATGAGCATCCAAAGGTTACAAGCGTCAGAGCCCTGTACAAGATTTGAGTACTTTCTCTCCTCTGTGTCCCAAACAGCAGTACAACCCCATAAGATAAAGCAATGCCTGCAGGTAGACACTTTTGTATCGAGAAACAAAGAAGCATGTTTCCGCCTGGTTTCGGACCAGGGACCTTTCGCGTGTTAGGCGAACGTGATAACCACTACACTACGGAGCGTGCATGCCCTCTCGTCATTAGAGGGGCATTTCGATGCCTTCTTACATTTGAGGACTTTAATGACAGATCATGTAGGACTAGTGAGAAGCGGGGGAACTCCCATTTGTGTCATTTTTCAAGCATTCCCCCATTTATGGTTATATTGACAATCCAAATTGTGATCTCGAGATAGCATCTCTTCAAATGGGAGCTGATCTTCTTGTCGACAAGCTCTTTGATGTTCTTTGTCAGGCTAGCACACAACCTACAGAAGACAAACCCAAGAGACTTATTTGTTAATAGGGACGCAAGTAAAGCAGAGAAAACGCTGGACAAGCAGAGTTCTCTTGGACTAGCTTCTCTTCTCATGGGAGCTCTTGCCTAGAAGACATTTTTGACTTGTGAGTGCACAGGTGGAATTGATGTTTTTTCAAACCCATTATAGGACTAGATTGTTAGATTGACTAGGATGTGGTGGAGAAATTCCACAGGGTCTTTTTGAATGATGGACTCTGTGCAAAAAAATGCACGTAGCGTGCAATTAACGGCTGTGTGGTCATTCCAGGTAAAAGGCAGAGCAGAGAAGGAGACTGCTCACTCCCCGTCGGGGAATCGAACCCCGGTCTTCCACGTGACAGGCGGAGATACTGTCCACTATACTAACGAGGACCTGCAAGGCACTATCGGGGACACGTCAAGGTGGGATTCTCAGCAGGTATGACACACAAATTGTCGTCGGCCATGTAAAATTCCCCATCACTTTACCAGGAACTACAGTTTTATGGGTGTTTGACAGAGAACTTTTTTCTCTTTGCAGGAGGATTCCATGGTGTAACGGTTAGCACTCTGGACTTTGAATCCACTGATCTGAGTTCAAGTCTCAGTGGAGCCTCATTTGGCTTTCTTGCCCTTTGCTCCGCAGTTGCATTAGCATTAGCACACGCTAGCATGAGAGTCTAATTACTTATAGAACAAGTTAGTGGCCCAGTCAATTCCACTCCTCTTCTGTTGGCTGATCCCATCTGTGCGTGGTCTTCATGCCGCACCCAACCTCGCTCATGCTCTTGTACTGCACTTTCCACTTCAGCGTCCTGCTGTATCTTTCATTGGCCACCTTGACTCAAGGCAACAATTCCCCTTGTACTCTTCTCACTTCTAACTCTGTTGCCACCACTGAAGGCCCCAAGCTTCTGGTTGACAAGCTCTTTGATGTCCTTTGCTTGGCTAGCACACAACCGATAGAAGACAAAACTAGGAGTCTTATTTCTCAATAGGGACGCAAGTAAAACAGAGAAAATGCTGGACAAGCAGAGTTGTCTAAACAGTGAACATCAATTCCCTTGTGACCAAAGAAGGAAAAGACCCATGTTTCCGCCCGGTTTCGGACCGGGGACCTTTGCGTGTGAGGTGAATGTGATAACCACTACACTACGGAAACGGTGAGCAATGGCTCACTTGGCTTTGGAATGTGTCTTAATCAGTAATCTGACCAATCTGACAAATCTGATGGCATGTTACTATCATGCCCTTGAACGGAAGGAATCATGGAGAAGAGACAGACGCTCGCTAGCAAGGAATCTGAACTATAGTCTCGATGTTAGGCTCACTTAAACTTTTGACATTTAGGAGTTCTCTGAAGCAAGTGCAGCTCGACATATGCTGGCCTAAGAACCCCAGAACCTCGAGCAGCAGAACTGTTGCCTAAAGAGGCCATGCGTTTGATCGCGTTGTGCATTGGCTGAAAATAGGCCCAAGTCCTGTGCAGGCCAGCTAGAGCCACTCATTTCCAAGAGCTTAGTCTGTGCCTGCATCTTCAGTGAATATGGTGACTGGAGACATGTTGATTTGTGTGAAATTTCCTGAAATTTGGGCTATAGACAACTTTTTAGCAACATGAGCATCCAAAGGTTACAAGCGTCAGAGCCCTGTACAAGATTTGAGTACTTTCTCTCCTCTGTGTCCCAAACAGCAGTACAACCCCATAAGATAAAGCAATGCCTGCAGGCAGACACTTTTGTATCGGGAAACAAAGAAGCATGTTTCCGCCTGGTTTCGGACCAGGGACCTTTCGCGTGTTAGGCGAACGTGATAACCACTACACTACGGAAACGGAGCGTGCATGCCCTCTCGTCATTAGAGGGGCATTTCGATGCCTTCTTACATTTGAGGACTTCTATGACAGATCATGTAGGACTAGTGAGAAGTGGGGGAACTCCCATTTGTGTCATTTTTCAAGCATTCCCCCATTTATGGTTATATTGACAATCCAAATTGTGATCTCGAGATAGCATCTCTTCAAATGGGAGCTGATCTTCTTGTTGACAAGCTCTTTGATGTTCTTTGTCAGGCTAGCACACAACCTACAGAAGACAAACCCAAGAGACTTATTTGTTAATAGGGACGCAAGGAAAGCAGAGAAAACGCTGGACAAGCAGAGTTCTCTTGGACTAGCTTCTCTTCTCATGGGAGCTCTTGCCTAGAAGACATTTTTGACTTGTGAGTGCACAGGTGGAATTGATGTTTTTTCAAACCCATTATAGGACTAGATTGTTAGATTGACTAGGATCTGGTGGAGAAATTCCACAGGGTCTTTTTGAATGATGGAGTCTGTGCATAAAAATGCACGTAGCGTGCAATTAACGGCTGTGTGGTCATTCCAGGTAAAAGGCAGAGCAGAGAAGGAGACTGCTCACTCCCCATCGGGGAATCGAACCCCGGTCTTCCACGTGACAGGCGGAGATACTGTCCACTATACTAACGAGGACCTGCAAGGCACTGTCGGGGACACGTCAAGGTGGGATTCGCAGCAGGTATGACACACAAATTGTCGTCGGCCATGTAAAAATCCCCATCACTTTACCAGGAACTACAGTTTTATGGGTGTTTGACAGAGAACTTTTTTCTGCTTGCAGGAGGGTTCCATGGTGTAACGGTTAGCACTCTGGACTTTGAATCCAGTGATCTGAGTTCAAGTCTCAGTGGAGCCTCATTTGGCTTTCTTGCCCTTTGCTCCGCAGTTGCATTAGCATTAGCACACGCTAGCATGAGAGTCTAATTACTTATAGAACAAGTTAGTGGCCCAGTCAATTCCACTCCTCTTCTGTTGGCTGATCCCATCTGCGCGTTGTCTTCATGCCGCACCCAACCTCGCTCATGCTCTTGTACTGCACTTTCCACTTCAGCGTCCTGCTGTATCTTTCATTGGCCACCTTGACTCAAGGCAACAATTCCCCTTGTACTCTTCTCACTTCTAACTCTGTTGCCACCACTGAAGGCCCCGAGCTTCTGGTTGACAAGCTCTTTGATGTCCTTTGCTTGGCTAGCACACAACCGATAGAAGACAAAACTAGGAGTCTTATTTCTCAATAGGGACGCAAGTAAAACAGAGAAAATGCTGGACAAGCAGAGTTGTCTAAACAGTGAACATCAATTCCCTTGTGACCAAAGAAGCAAAAGACCCATGTTTCCGCCTGGTTTCGGACCGGGGACCTTTCGCGTGTGAGGCGAATGTGATAACCACTACACTACGGAAACGGTGAGCGATGTCTTGCTTGGCTTTGGAATGTGTCTTAATCAGTAATCTGACCAATCTGACAAATCTGGTGGCATGTTACTATCATGCCCTTGAACGGAAGGAACCATGGAGAAGAGACAGACGCTCGCTAGCAAGGAATCTGAACTATAGTCTCGATGTTAGGCTCACTTAAACTTTTGACATTTAGGAGTTCTCTGAAGCAAGCGCAGCTCGACATATGCTGGCCTAAGAACCCCAGAACCTCGAACAGCAGAACTGTTGCCTAAAGAGGCCATGCGTTTGATCGCGTTGTGCATTGGCTGAAAATAGGCCCAAATCCTGTGCAGGCCAGCTAGAGCCACTCATTTCCAAGAGCTTAGTCTGTGCCTGCATCTTCAGTGAATATGGTGACTGGAGACATGTTGATTTGTGTGAAATTTCCTGAAATTTGGGCTATAGACAACTTTTTAGCAACATGAGCATCCAAAGGTTACAAGCGTCAGAGCCCTGTACAAGATTTGAGTACTTTCTCTCCTCTGTGTCCCAAACAGCAGTACAACCCCATAAGATAAAGCAATGCCTGCAGGCAGACACTTTTGTATCGGGAAACAAAGAAGCATGTTTCCGCCTGGTTTCGGACTAGCGACCTTTCGCGTGTTAGGCAAACGTGATAACCACTACACTACTGAAACGGAGCGTGCATGCCCTCTCGTCATTAGAGGGGCATTTCGATGCCTTCTTACATTTGAGGACTTTTATGACAGATCATGTAGGACTAGTGAGAAGCGGGGGAACTCCCATTTGTGTCATTTTTCAAGCATTCCCCCATTTATGGTTATATTGACAATCCAAATTGTGATCTCGAGATAGCATCTCTTGAAATGGGAGCTGATCTTCTTGTTGACAAGCTCTTTGATGTTCTTTGTCAGGCTAGCACACAACCTACAGAAGACAAACCCAAGAGACTTATTTGTTAATGGGGATGCAAGTAAAGCAGAGAAAACGCTGGACAAGCAGAGTTCTCTTGGACTAGCTTCTCTTCTCATGGGAGCTCTTGCCTAGAAAACATTTTTGACTTGTGAGTGCACAGGTGGAATTGATGTTTTTTCAAACCCATTATAGGACTAGATTGTTAGATTGACTAGGATCTGGTGGAGAAATTCCACAGGGTCTTTTTGAATTATGGAGTCTGTGCATAAAAATGCACGTAGCGTGCAATTAACGGCTGTGTGGTCATTCCAGGTAAAAGGCAGAGCAGAGAAGGAGACTGCTCACTCCCCATCGGGGAATCGAACCCCGGTCTTCCACGTGACAGGCGGAGATACTGTCCACTATACTAACGAGGACTGCAAGGCACTGTCGGGGACACGTCAAGGTGGGATTCACAGCAGGTATGACACACAAATTGTCGTCGGCCATGTAAAAATCCCCATCACTTTACCAGGAACTACAGTTTTATGGGTGTTTGACAGAGAACTTTTTTCTGCTTGCAGGAGGGTTCCATGGTGTAACGGTTAGCACTCTGGACTTTGAATCCAGTGATCTGAGTTCAAGTCTCAGTGGAGCCTCATTTGGCTTTCTTGCCCTTTGCTCCGCAGTTGCATTAGCACATGCTAGCATGAGAGTCTAATTACTTATAGAACAAGTTAGTGGCCCAGTCAATTCCACTCCTCTTCTGTTGGCTGATCCCATCTGCGCGTTGTCTTCATGCCGCACCCAACCTCGCTCATGCTCTTGTACTGCACTTTCCACTTCAGCGTCCTGCTGTATCTTTCATTGGCCACCTTGACTCAAGGCAACAATTCCCCTTGTACTCTTCTCACTTCTAACTCTGTTGCCACCACTGAAGGCCCCGAGCTTCTGGTTGACAAGCTCTTTGATGTCCTTTGCTTGGCTAGCACACAACCGATAGAAGACAAAACTAGGAGTCTTATTTCTCAATAGGGACGCAAGTAAAACAGAGAAAATGCTGGACAAGCAGAGTTGTCTAAACAGTGAACATCAATTCCCTTGTGACCAAAGAAGCAAAAGACCCATGTTTCCGCCCGGTTTCGGACCGGGGACCTTTCGCGTGTGAGGCGAATGTGATAACCACTACACTACGGAAACGTTGAGCGATGGCTCGCTTGGCTTTGGAATGTGTCTTAATCAGTAATCTGACCAATCTGACAAATCTGATGGCATGTTACTATCATGCCCTTGAACGGAAGGAACCATGGAGAAGAGAGAGACGCTCGCTAGCAAGGAATCTGAACTATAGTCTCGATGTTAGGCTCACTTAAACTTTTGACATTTAGGAGTTCTCTGAAGCAAGCGCAGCTCGACATATGCTGGCCTAAGAACCCCAGAACCTCGAGCAGCAGAACTGTTGCCTAAAGAGGCCATGCGTTTGATCGCGTTGTGCATTGGCTGAAAATAGGCCCAAGTCCTGTGCAGGCCAGCTAGAGCCACTCATTTTCAAGAGCTTAGTCTGTGCCTGCATCTTCAGTGAATATGGTGACTGGAGACATGTTGATTTGTGTGAAATTTCCTGAAATTTGGGCTATAGACAACTTTTTAGCAACATGAGCATCCAAAGGTTACAAGCGTCAGAGCCCTGTACAAGATTTGAGTACTTTCTTTCCTCTGTGTCCCAAACAGCAGTACAACCCCATAAGGTAAAGCAATGCCTGCAGGTAGACACTTTTGTATCGGGAAACAAAGAAGCATGTTTCCGCCTGGTTTCGGACCAGGGACCTTTCACGTGTTAGGCGAACGTGATAACCACTACACTACGGAAACGGAGCGTGCATGCCCTCTCGTCATTAGAGGGGCATTTCGATGCCTTCTTACATTTGAGGACTTTTATGACAGATCATGTAGGACTAGTGAGAAGCGGGGGAACTCCCATTTGTGTCATTTTTCAAGCATTCCCCCATTTATGGTTATATTGACAATCCAAATTGTGATCTCGAGATAGCATCTCTTCAAATGGGAGCTGATCTTCTTGTTGACAAGCTCTTTGATGTTCTTTGTCAGGCTAGCACACAACCTACAGAAGACAAACCCAAGAGACTTATTTGTTAATAGGGACGCAAGTAAAGCAGAGAAAACGCTGGACAAGCAGAGTTCTCTTGGACTAGCTTCTCTTCTCATGGGAGCTCTTGCCTAGAAGACATTTTTGACTTGTGAGTGCACAGGTGGAATTGATGTTTTTTCAAACCCATTATAGGACTAGATTGTTAGATTGACTAGGATGTGGTGGAGGAATTCCACAGGGTCTTTTTGAATGATGGAGTCTGTGCAAAAAAATGCACGTAGCGTGCCATTAACGGGTGTGTGGTCATTCCAGGTAAAAGGCAGAGCAGAGAAGGAGACTGCTCACTCCCCGTCGGGGAATCGAACCCCGGTCTTCCGCGTGACAGGCGGAGATACTGTCCACTATACTAACGAGGACCTGCAAGGAACTGTCAGGGACACGTCAAGGTGTGATTCGCAGCAGGTATGACACGCAAATTGTCGTCGGCCATGTAAAAATCCCCATCACTTTACCAGGAACTACAGTTTTATGGGTGTTTGACAGAGAACTTTTTTCTGCTTGCAGGAGGGTTCCATGGTGTAACGGTTAGCACTCTGGACTTTGAACCCAGTGAGCTGAGTTCAAGTCTCAGTGGAGCCTCATTTGGCTTTCTTGCCCTTTGCTCCGCAGTTGCATTAGCATTAGCACACGCTAGCATGAGAGTCTAACTACTTATAGAACAAGTTAGTGGCCCAGTCAATTCCACTCCTCTTCTGTTGGCTGATCCCATCTGCGCGTGGTCTTCATGCCGCACCCAACCTCGCTCATGCTCTTGTACTGCACTTTCCACTTCAGCGTCCTGCTGTATCTTTCATTGGCCACCGTGACTCAAGGCAACAATTCCCCTTAATAATAATTTGAATTTTGATCAAGACTTTGACACAAATCGCAGGGCTGCATGAGGACGTTTAGTAAGATTCTTCTTATTGCTACATTCAACCACTGATATTTTGTGGTCCAAACATTTGAATGAATCATTAATGCAGGTTTGAATGCAAATCAGGACAAACTTGCAACTTACCAGAATGTTTTTTCAGTGCTCATGTTCAATACAATTTACCTGCGTAATGACCTGAATCACAAACAATTTAATGCCTACTATGTTTTATCAATGAGGAAAACTCAATGTAAACACATATTTTTTACAAGGAAACTCCAGGTTTAATCTTTATATTACAGTAAATGCACAACATCTAAATTCTTTTAAGTGAGAGAAATCTGTTCAAGAATTTTTTGATATATGATGATTTTATGTAGAAACTAATTTGCATGTACTTTCCTTACATCTGAGCTGGCCTTGTGCAAACCTTTGGATTTGAATGATACCTCAAAGGAGCTTTGAATGTAAACAGACACAGAAAAAAAAACTCAACCAATCAAACAAACATTTAAAAAAAAAAAAAAATCCCTCCACACTCATTTTCAGTCATTTTAATAATGATGTTTTTTTCCCCTCAGGCTCAAATTTAATATGAGCTAGACCTGCTAGAAAACGCAAGATAAAAAAAGTCAAATCTATTTTGGGTTGTTAAACAGCTGTTAGAATTACTTTGCTATTCAGGTTTTATTTATGCATATTACGTCATTTTATTTTTTAATGTAGATATGATTAAAAAAAATGTTTATTAAAGCTTCCAAAATATTATTTCTCCTCAATCAAATCTCATGTTGAATCTTTTTTGTCCCCAGAGTTAATCAAAGTTGACATGGATGCGTTTGTGGTCCTTCTGCTTTAAGGTAAGATTTATTAAATATTACTTAAATATTTAATAAGCTTTATTACTAATAATAAAATCAACCCAACAATCTTCCCCATGGTACACAACTGTCGACAACTGGTATCTGAGAGTTGACCTGAATATGGCTCAATAAATAAATATGAGCTACTTTATGTCATGTGAAGGGTGTTGCAGGTAGAAGTGGTGGTAAGGAGGACCCACACTGCAGACACTTGGAGGTAAAATGTAAACTCAAAATGTAAACCAGCTTTAAAGCTGAACTCAAAAGTTACAAAAATGAAAATTACAAAATAAACTCATGCTGGCAGACAGCACACACAGTAAGATGAGGGTAGATCACGACTCAAATCACTTTTTCTGTTTCACGTGTTTGGCAAATGTGTAAACCACTGCACTGTGTAGCCAGTCAAGCCCACTATGAAGGTGAAAAAACTGCTATGGGCCCCAGTTGTTTTCTGGATTTTTCAGTTGGCAACACACAGTGATCTCTTCAGGAATCAAAAGGGCAAAACCCATGTAGGGCCCTAAGGACAAAACTGCTTTAGATAAGCATCTTAGATAAGAGATAAGATAAGATAAAACTTTATTAATCCCTTGGGTGGGTTCCTCTGGGAAATTCGGTTTCCAATAGCACAGCACCGACAGAAGTTACAGAACGTGAGACAAATATATATATACACATATATAAATACAGAGACATATATAAATAAAATATCCGAAAGGGATAAATAGAATAAATAGGAATAAGAATACAAGGGAATTGCACATTTCAAGTATTGAAGTCTATTGCACCGTTGTCTATTAACAAAAAGTATTGCACAAAAAGTATTGCACAATGAAAAGGCACTACAGCTTAGTACAGCTTAGTTGTTCCCCCCTCCTTTGTCCTCCTGTTTCCCCTCCCTCTCCCCTCCAGAGAGGAGTTAAACAGTCTGATGGCGTGTGGGACAAAGGAGTTTTTAAGTCTGTTGGTTCTTGTCTTTGGGAGAAGCAACCTGTCACTGAACAGACTCCTCTGGTTGTTTATGGCCGTGTGCAGAGGATGCCCAGCATTGTCCATAATGTCCAGCAGTTTCTTTAGTGTCCTTTTCTCTGCCACTGTCACCAGAGTGTCCAGCTTCATGCCGACCACAGAGCTAGCCTTCCTGATCAGTTCTTCCAGCCTGGATGAGTCCTTCTTTGCTGTGCTGCTCCCCCAGCACACCACAGCATAGAAAAGTACTCCACTGACTGGTAAAACATCCTCAGGAGCTTCCTGCAGATGTTAAAAGACCTCAGCCTCCTGAGGAAGTACAGTCGGCTTTGGGCGTTTTTATACAGGTGCTCTGTGTTGCATGACCAGTCCAGTTTGTTGTCCACCCACAGCCCGAGGTACTTGTACTTGTTGACCACCTCCACCTCCTCCCCCTCTATTCCTTGTCCTTTTTCCTTGTCCAGGTGTGAGTGGGCTCTATGTAGGAGGTACAGGATGACATCCTCCACTCCAACATCCGCCTTGTATGCGAACTGTAGTGGGTCCTGAGCATGTTGTACCTGTGGTTGGAGGAGGTTGAGGAAGAGCCGCTGTAGAGTCTTCATAAGATGTGACGTCAGTGCCACCGGTCGGAAGTCATTCAGCTCATTGGGCCGGTTTCTTTTGGGGACCAGGACGATGCAGGATGTCTTCCATAGGGCGGGCACTCTCCCCAGTTGCAGACTGAGGTTGAAGACTCGTTATAGCGGCTCCCCAAGTTCAGCAGCACACGCCTTTAGCATCCTTGGACACACCTTGTCTGGGCCTGCTGCCTTTCTGGGGTGAAGCTTCCTCAGTTGTCTCCTGACCTGATCCACTGTGACACTGGGAGATGATTGGAAGGAGGGTGGGGGGGGGGGGGGGGGGGGGGAGATGTCCTGCTGTTGAGAGAGCGGTTGGAGGAAGGGGGTGTTATAGTGTCAGGAAGGGGGGGAAGCGAGGGAGGTAGGAGAGTGGGGAGAGGGCTCTGTAGTAAACTGTGTTGCTTTCATCTCCTCCTTCACTTTGCTCCTGAAAGCCTTCTTTTTCATGTTGAGGACAGTTTTGACTTCCTGTGTTACCATCGGTTTGTTATTAGGATAACACAGTACCGTCTTAGCAGGGGCGACCGTGTCCACACAAAAGTTGAGGTAGTCTGTCAGACAGTTTGTCACCCCCTCTATGTCCTCACCATGTGGGCTCAGAAGCACATCGCAGTCTGTGGTGTCATAGCAGTCTCTCAGAGCATCCTCCTTTTCTGGGGTCCATCTCCTGATGGAGCGTGCTGTGACAGGCTGCCTTTGGACGAGGGGTGTGTATTGTGGCTGTAGGTAAACCAGGTTGTGGTCTGACTATCATTCAATCTTTTAGCGACCTGTCTTATCATTTTTATGCTGATGACATTCAGCTCAATGTGTCCTTTAAGCCTCATCAGCTGGATAGGCTGTCCACCCTAGTCCAGTGCTTAACCCAGGTTTCTGATTGGCTTTCAAGCAACTACCTCGTTCTAAATACTAACAAGACCGAGACCATGATCATAGCTCCTCCTGAGCTACATTCTAAAATCAGTCAGGTTCTTGCCTCTTTCTGTCCATCTGTCAAGTCAAATATTCGAAATCTCGGTGTAATATTTGACTGTTCTCTGGGCCTTGACTCTCATGTAAAATCTTTGTCTCGTTCCTGTTTCTATCATTTAAGAAACATATCTAAACTGCGACACATGGTTTCCTCAGCTGAATTGGAAAAACTCATTCATGCTTTTGTGTCATCACGCTTAGACTACTGTAATTCCCTGTTTACTAGCTTGGATAAATCATCTCTTTCTCGCCTCCAAGCTATACAAAACGCAGCAGCCAGACTACTGACTCGCTCTACCAAGCGTGTTCACATTACTCCTATCTTATATTCTTTACATTGGCTCCCAATAGAGTTTAGAATTCACTTTAAAATTCTTGTTTTAACATACAGAGCACTAAATGGCCAGGCTCCAGATTACTTATCCAAGCTTCTTATAAAATACACTGCTGCTCGTCATCTCCGCTCACAGACTCAGAGTCTCTTAGTTGTTCCCCGTACACGACTGAAGACAAAAGGGGACAGAGCCTTTCAGTCTGTTGCACCAAGGCTGTGGAACAGTTTACCACTACAATTACGTTTGCTTGACTCTGTGGATTCTTTCAAAAAACAGTTAAAAACTCTTCTGTTCAAACAAGCCTTTTGTTGATCTACATATTTTATATTTTTACATTATTTACATTTGATCTTTTACATTGTATATAATGTTTATTGATTTTACTGTTTATTTTAATATTTGTGTACAGCGCTTTGTGATTGTCTGTCTGTGAAAAGCGCTTAATAAATAAAGTTTACTTACTTACTTACTTACTTACTTCCCTAGTGGGGGGAGGGGGTGGCTCTGTATGCATCTCTCACATTGGCATACATTAGGTTAATTGTCCTGTTGCTCCTTGTGGGACAATTCACAAACTGGTGAAAAGCAGCCAGAGTACAATCCAGTGTGGCATGATTAAAGTCTCCAGATATATGGGGCGATCGTGGCTCAAGAGTTGGGAGTTTGCCTTGTAATCGGAAGGTTGTTGGTTCCAGTCGTTGTGTCCTTGGGCAAGACACTTTACCCGTTGCCTACTGGTGGTGGTCAGAGGGCCCGGTGGCGCTAGTGTTTGGCAGCCTCGCCTTTGTCAGTGCCTCAGGGCGGCTGTGGCTACAATGTAGCTTACCATCACCAGTGTGTGAATGTGTGTGTGATGGGTGGATGACTGGATGTGTAAAGCGCTTTGGGGTCCTCAGGGACTAGTAAAGCACTATACAAATACATGCCATTTACCATATAATAATGAAAGCCTCGGGGTTTTGTGTCTGCAGTCTTGCTATAACTGTGTGTATTTCCTCACAATTTGAAGCCTACATGGGATAAATGTGGGTTGGCCCTGCATCTATACAAGATGAGAGGCTTATTGCCTTCCCTTCAGTTGAGCTGTAATGTTAGTGAGCTGCATGCTTCTTTTGGTTGGCAGTTGTAGGTTATGATGGAATTTGTCATGTTTAATCTTTTGAGGTCTAAGTTGTCATTGGTAAGGACCTCAAACCCAACGCTAACCTGAGACAATCAGAATATAAATTTTTGTTTTCATTAAATTGTTTTGTCCATCAGGAAATAAATAAAATGATCATCCTAACTGACACAAATCAAAAACTATTTGTCTGTTGTCACCTTCTCCAACTTATAGGGTTAGGTTTAGAGCAGGAGTATTAAACTAAAATTTGAGGAGGTCCAGTGGGAGAAAATCTTCTCAAGCAGCTGTACCAACTACGACAAATGAGGAAGTTCAGAGTCTCTCCAGAGATCCTCAGGATTTTCTATACAGGTACTGTGGAGAGCATCCTCACACAGAACATCACATCCTGGTTTGGGAAAAGCTTTGTTAAGGACCAAAAAGCCCTTCAGAGAGTGATCCGTACAGCAGAAAGCTGCTACAGGATTGCTGATTGAAACTCCAAATATGCGAAGACACAGACCAAGAAACACGGACTTTACACAGAACAGAGGGGGCACAGAGAAACATGAGGGGCAAGGGATCAAAAATAGAAACCATAGAGTACTCGACAAAAATACAAAAATCACAAAGAACTAAAAACGCTGGGTCAGGAGACCCAGGATCCTGACAGGTTATCATATTTGATTCAAGATTCAAACTGTTTATTGTCATGTGTACAGAAGAAATAGCATTTCTCTGTGCAATAAAATTATTCCTTTGCTGTCCATATACAAATGCCAAGTTAGGTAAGGGTGAAAGCAGAGGTTCAGACAAACGCAAAGCAGAAGACGAAGCCTCGCCAAATAAGTTTCCAAACCAACTTCATTCTAAGCCAAAGCCTAGAAAATATGATGAAGCATATTTTGCTGAGGTAGGTCTCCGCGACAGAATTAGTTTGCCCTGCGTCGGGAGCAGCGCTGGGCTCTTCAAATCACAGACAAACAGTATCCCACATTCTTGATTTTTAGTTCACAAACACTTGTTGTAATGATTAACTACATTTTGGAGATGTTTGCTCTTTATACAGTAAAGTTACAGTGGGATACAAATAATATCAGGCTGATCCTGCCACGATTTGTTCCCCCTGTCCAAATCACGGACAAATAGTAAAGCATAGTTTTTTATGTTTTTCAACGCATTTTGCACAGAGAGTTATTTTTTTGAAAAATGTATTGATAGTAATGTTGAATATTATTACACAGGAAAAAACACCACATAAAATAATTACACTATGACGCCTCTGTCTTTCTAAATGGAGGGACAGTTACTGTGTGTGTATATGTAAGCGTGTAAAAGCTGCATATAGTCAGATTAACAGTAACAGCAAAACAAAGGGGGGGGGGGGGCAGCAAAAAAAGTTTGGGAACCACTGGGTTAAAGGAACAAGATAAATAGGGATAAAAATAAGATAAGATATTGAGATAAATAAAAATAAAAGTAAGAATAAAAAATAATTAAAGATAAATGAATAAGTACAAAAATAAGTAAGTGAAGACAAGTGAGGTATTCAATTCAATTTTATTTATATAGCGCCAAATCACAACAAAAGTCACCTCAAGGTGCTTCATAGATCCAGAGAAAATGATGTTGGTATGCAGATGTTGAGGTAGATGGATGTACAAAGAAGCTTAATGTGTAAAATTAACATAGTGTGCAAAGTGCTCTGATGGGCAAATTGCAGTTGAGGTAGGTCCGCTGTTCAGTCTGATACTAGTGGGGAAGAAGGAGTTGTTGAGTTGGGACATTCTGGACTTCACACTTCTAAACCATCGTCTCGAGGACAGAAGTGTGAATGTGTGTGAGCAGGCTGAGTGTACAGTTTGTGGATGAGTTTGTGAGGGATGACTGTTTTGAAAGCAGAGGTGTAGTCAACCAAAAGTACCTTGATGTAGGAGTCATTATTTTCCAGGTGGAAGAGGGAATAGTGAAGAGCATCGGAGATGGCATCTGATGTGGACCTGTTGGGCCGGTAGGCATACTGCAGGGGATCCAGAGTGTTTGGAATATTTCTCCTAATGTAGGCCAGCGCCACTTTCTCAAATCACTTTGCAATGATTGGAGTGAGTATAACTGGTCTGTAATCATTTAGACAGGTGTCTGGGCTTTTCTTGGGGAGAGAGATGATGGTTGTGGTCTTGAAGCATGTGAGAACGATGCACTGACTGAGGGAAAAGTTGAAGATGGAGGTAAGAACATCAGCCAGCTTGTTAGCACATGCTTCATGGGCTCGTCCACAGATGTTGTTTGGTCTGCTGCCTTGCGGGGGTTGATCTTCCTCAGGACCTTGTGTCTTGGTCTATTGAGACCGCTGTCGGGGGAAGGGTCAGGTGATGTGGGGGTTCTGGAAGGTCTGGAGGGTCTGGAAGGTCTGGGAGGTCTGGGGGGGGGGGGGGGTCTCAAAGTTGGTGTAAAACACATTGAGATCATCTGGCAGACCACCTGGAGAGCTGATGATGTTGGTGGTGGCCCTATACTCTGTGATGTGCTGCAGGCATTGCCACATCTGCCTGGGGTCAGCATAAGAATAGAAGCCATCCAGCTTCTCTCTGTACTGCCTCTTTGCTGCTGTAATGGCTTTTCTCAGTCCATACTCAGGCCATGGAGAAGATCATAAAACAGCACATCGTAAGAGCAACTGACCCCCTGATGGACCCACTCCAGTTTGCTTACCATGCACGCAGAGGTGTTGATGATGCCAAAATCTTCATCTTGGACTCCATCCACAAACATCTGGAGCTCCCTGACTCCTCCGCCAGACTTCTGTTTGCTGATTTCTCATCAGTGTTCAACACTCTGCAGCCTCATATCCTGGCCACTAAACTTTCCACCCGATTTTACCTGGATGATCAGCTAATCCTGTGGATATTGGACTTTTTGACCAACAGAACTCAGAAAGTTCGGGTCAACAAGTCTCTTTCCGGTCTCCGTTCCACCTCCACTGGCTCCCCCCCAGGGCTGTGTGCTCTCCCTCCTGCTCTTCATCCTTTACACCGATGACTGCAGATCCACACAGCCCAACTGTCACCAGGTTAAATATGCTGACGACACAGTTGTCGCTGTCAGGCCCCTTACAACACCATGGGCCTGCTCTGCAGGAGTTTGTAGAGTGGTGTAACAGCTCTTGAATTCCAAACTTGAATTGAACGTGAGCAAAACCAAAGAGATGGTGACCTTCTCCAGTAGGCAGAGGGATCTGGCTGCTTCAGTCACCACCACCATCAACAGGAAGCCAGTGGAGGTAGTTGAGGAGTACAAATACCTGGGAACCATCTTTGACAACCTCCTGAAATTCTCTGCCAACACAGAGGAGATTCTCAGGAGGTGCCACCAACGGCTATACCTCCTTAGGAAACTCAACTCCTTTGGAGTCCGCACACCCATCATGATGACTTTTTACTATGCCTACCTGGAAAGCATCATGACTTTCTCCATCACCTGCTGGTTCACTCCCTCAGCCTTCAGAACAGGAAGAGACTGCAGCACACTGCATCAGTGTGCTCTAAAATCATTGGACTGCCTGTCAGAACTCTGGCACAGGTTTTCAGCCAATAGGCCCTTAGACAGGCAGCCAAAATCATCAACGACCCCTCTCACATTTCAATGGCTCCTTAGGGCGACGCCTCTGCTGCATTTCCTGCAGGACTGAGAGGAGGATAGCCACCTTTGTCCCCAAAGCCACTCTGGTTTTTAACTCCAGCTTATAAGAATGTTTCCCACACCAGAAACATAAACTACCCTCTTCTTACACTACTGACACTTTATCCACTTTTAGTCACTTGCAGTTATTTATTCACCTTTAGTCACTTTAATTTTAAAACTGTGTAATTTTAAAACTGTATATACTGTATATTCTGTGCATTTGTTATTATCTTCAATGTTGTTTGTTAATTGCCCCTTGGGGATAAATAAAGTCTTCTGATTCTGATTCTGAGTCTTCGCAGCTTTGTACTCCGTCTCATTAATCTGAGTGCAAGAGAGCGAGTACGCAGCATGGGTCGTACCTGACTGTTGATGTAGGGCTTCTGCTTGGGGAACTTTCTGATTTGTGTGGTGGGCACAATATTGTCAACACAGGTGCTGATGGACCCAGTCACATACTCAGCATAGTCCTGTATGTTGACAGAGCAGTTCTCCATGGTGGCTGCAGTTTGAAACACATCCCAGTCTGTTCGAGCAAAATAGTCCTGTAGGATGGGCTCAGTCTCTGGGGTCCAGAGTTTAACAGGTTTGATGACAGGGTTTGATTGTTTCAGCTTCTGTCTGTAAGCCGGGTACATGAACAGAGAGATGTGGTAACTCCTGTGGTCTGGTCTCCTATGTGTACAGAGTCTGCAGCTGGACGGCGCATTCCAGGACTTTATCTGAGAGCCAGGTTTTGGTGAAAATAAGAGCGCAGCATTCTCTTATCTCCCTCTGTGTTGTAATCCTGGCTCGTATTTTGTCGAGTTTGTTTTCCAGGGATCGCACGTTGGCCAATAAGAGGCTGGGTAGCGGTGGTCGGCTAGCCCGAGCTTTTAGCCTTGCCTTGTTTGCGTCGCCGTCTCCGAAGCACTCTCCTGGGGTAGGGTGGCTCACTTGGACTCGGTGCTTTGTGGCCTTTCTGGGAGTGGTGGCATTTGCGGTGGCTGCCGGGGAGAACGATGGCTGAAAGCTCCAGTGGTGAAGCTGAAAGCTCAGGTGGTAAGAAAATAGTAGAATCCAGATGATTGTGTGAGTTGCTGATGTCTAGTAGTGCCTGTCTCATGTATGTTAACAGTGCACAACACTTGTCGAGTGCAAAAAGAACAGAAAACACAAAAAACAAAAGAAAGTCGACATTCGAGAGTGGAGTGAGCAAACATGTCTGCCTCGAGGGCGCCATTGTCTTCGGTAAGGTAATATGGATTTTTAATAGATTTTTTACAGGTTGACATTATGTGGTCTGAACATTTGAATGAATCATTAGTGGAGGTTTGCATGCACATCAGCACAATCTTGCAATTTACCCAAATGTTTTTTCAGTGTGTGGAAAGAAAATCGACCTGATTTATGACCTGAAAAACAAACAATGAAAAAATTACAATGTAAGTTTACCACTGATGTAATTTACTTTGGTAAAACTCAATATAAACACAAAATGTGACTTATGTTGGTGTCACATTGTGCTTTGAACACATATCTTAATAGATATGAATAGAAGATAGAATGCCTTTATTGTCGCTATACAGTTGTACAATGAGATACAGAGCACAGTTCTGCAGCACTATACACATATTGACAGTATTAAATGGTAAAAAATGGTAAATGGCCTGTATTTGTATAGCGCAGAGGAAAAATATATAAAATGTACAAATATACAAGCCAGTTTTAAAAAGTAATATGTAATAAATAGCATTATGTAATTTCACATAGAATTAGGTATTGCACAGTAGTGATTCATAGAGGAAATGGGGAAAATGGGGTGTGTGTACCATGATGTAGTAAGTTAGCAGGCTCTCAATGGATGAGTGGTAGAAGGTCAGCAGCAGATTGGAGTTCAGCTTGTACCTTCTGAGGACCCTCAGGAAGGGCAGCTGCTGTTGGGCCTTCATAAACAACATGATGAACCACCTAGATAACTATTTCATAAGAAATCATGGAAGTTGTAAGGAGTTGTAAGCTCTAAGGTTAGCACAGTTTATATGGGACGGTCACGAGAAAGCCTCACAGTGTCATCAAGGGTGTGTCACAAGTTAACTTTAAGCTTTCCACTTATTTGCATCATATTATAAAAGCAACCTCAAAGAGAAAAGAACACACAGTGACGAGCAGCTGTGTGTGTTTGGTAACTCAAGAAGTGTGGTAAGATTTTATCTATCTACATATATACAACTTTCATATAAGTTCTTATATTATCTGTCTGTCTGTCTGTCTCTATGTATGTATGTATGTATGTATATATACATATATATATGTGTATATATATGTATGTATGTATGTATGTGTATATATATATATATATATGTATATATATACATATATATGTATATGTATATGTACATATATGTGTATATATATATATATATATATATATATATATGTGTGTATATATATATATATATATATATATATATATATATATATATATATATATATATATATATATATACATACATACATATATGTAGAGAGCTTTCAGTGTATTCATTGTGCTGAATCAGATATGACACAATCTTTTTTTTCCTCCACAGTTAATCAGAGTGATCATGGATGTGTTTCTAGTCCTTCTCCTGCTTTCAGGTAAGATTCCAGCAGTTTGGTAATTTCTCATTCAGCATATAATAATTCACTGTTTTTTTCAAATATAAATTGTTGCTACCTTGAATTTTTTAAAAGAGAGGTAATAACTGACCAAAATATGTTTTATTAATTCATATTTGAGGGTGAGCTGTTGCTCCAGCATTATGACTTTGATCCAACAAAAATGCATATATAATTAAATTAAATAAAAGTAACAAATTAACTAAATTAATCTGGAATCTGGGTGACTATCAGTTTAGAAATTTTCAGATTCACTGACATAGGTACAAATGAAAAGTGGTTTCTGTCCACACATTAATAAGTCGAACCATCACTGATCTACTGAGGAAATCTTATTTAAGGAATTCTTTTACTGCAGAAAGTAAAATTCTATAGAACTCCAAGTATACAAGCATTCTGAATAAATAAACAGTATTTCTTAGTAAAATCTCAAATAACAATCCATTTCCTTCTTCAGCTTTCTGTGTCCCCACTGCTTCCTTTCCAAACTTCTATTACTTTGTGAATGAGAATATGACCTGGGATGAGGCCAATGCTTACTGCATCAAGGAGTACCTTGGACTTGCCCAAATTACTTATCCAGAGAACAACACTGCACTGGTGAACACTCCAGCCGGGGTATACACAGGCAAAGCCTGGATCGGACTTCATACAGGCGGTATAGGTTGGGCCTGGCTGGATGGACGACCACCCACATATTATGGCTGGAGCCGTGGCGAGCCACACTACACTGGCCCTGGATATTGTGTGTTCACAAATTACAAAGGATGGGATAGTGCAAAATGTACAAAAACACTTGGCTTCATTTGTTTTGACGGTAGGTATAAAGAGATCCTTTGTTGTAAGATTTTACTCCTGTAGATTAAATTGACCCTTGGTACTAATTTAGCAGAATGAGGCTCAAAACATGAAATAAATAATAAACATAAAAATACAACTTTTAAATATTCTAGTTTGAGACTGGAATAAGGCTCCCAGTGAAGCTCAAACCTGAACTACTCAGTATAAATATTAAGAAAATATGAAGACTATATATATGCAGTACTGACATATGATTTATATGGTGTATTTAAATCACAGATTTTTTCTGCATAGCCTATTTTTCAAAACATAAATGAAATCATTAATATATGTATAATGTTACTAATGGAATCTATAACTTCTGTTTCTTTAACAGGCAGTGATTACATTTTAATATGACATATGTGACTTGGAATGACGCAAAAATCAGCTGTGAAAACAAAAATTCAACTCTGGCACAAATCCTTGATGTGGAAACATTTGATGAAGTCAGCAGAGTTGTGGATAAAGAAATGTGGATTGGCCTTAGTTTTTCTCCAGTCTGGGTTTGGTCAGAAACTCAACAAATCAGCACATTCATGAACTGGAAAACAGGACAACCTAACAACGAGTTTAATTGCTCTGCTATATTGGTGGAAGATGGAACTTGGACCACCGAACCATGCATTCAACAATATCCTTTCTTCTGCTATGGAGGTATGAATGACATTTCCCTAGTTTTAACACTCAAGTGAATTTCCAGTGAATGACCAGAAAATATTTCTTGCACACTAATCAAGATATAATGAAGACAATATACTTCTTTGTTTAATTTTAGAAATATTTTTGCCTGTTTGCTTGTTTTCTGCCCCTGATAAATGGCAAAGATGGTCATGTGACATTCTCTATCTGCTGAAGGCTGAGTCTAAGGCTTTAACTAGTTTGATTTTTTTCTTTAGCAGTTAAAGCATAAATAATTTTAAAAAATGTAAATAACAAAGTCATCAGCAGCACAAAAATACAAATAACGAAGTGCACCTGCAGCATTTGCTTTTTTTTTTTTTTAATTTAAAAGTGTATTAAATCAATGCTGGTTGCAAAAATAATTTCAATCCATTAATAAATCTACAGCATTAGCAAGTCTAAACATTACCTAGATATCTTAGGCTTTATATTTCCAAAAAAAAATGTAGTCACTTTATCTGCATGCAGCACAAAGACAAGTAGAAAATTTGACAAATTTATATAAAAAAAAGAACAATAAAAGCTATGATATTCGTTTAGGTCAAAGAGGTGCACTTAATAGTGATAGCATCTCTCCAAACATGGCATCTTAATGTTGTGACTGTGTTCTGTATATTTTAACAGGGTTTTGGTTAATGTTTAAGACATTCTATTTGAATCTAATCATATACTTATATATTATTAATAACTTCCTCTAAGCCAAGTACTTGTCAAATTCCATATGATTTATTTGGAAACGTTTTGTTTTTGTGTAGTTTACAAATCAAAGAAAACAGTGGTAAGCATGAATATCCAAACTGATGTCGACCTGGAAAATCCAGATAACCAGGCTGCCCTGATGCAACAGGTATAGTGTGTGTTAACAAGTTAGCCTCACTTGATTATTATTACCAGTAAGAGAGCTTTCTCCATTCTCTCAGCCAGTGTTGTGTCCAATGTTCCCTCTAATTTTTCATGTGTCTGAGCGAACACACAAACTCCCTGAACAGTCCCTTGGACCACTGTGAGCAACAGCAGAAGTGTGCAGTGTGATCACGCCAGCATTGAATCCATCCAAGCTACATGGTTTATTAAAATAATCAAATCTCAACATTTACATTTATGTTAGACTACTTTTAATTAACTGCTTTCCACTTACAATGAAAATTTAAAATAATCTTTTCATGACCTGTGTAGTACATTAACACTCTTGGAAGTAAAAATAACTTGAACTCCAATTTTGAAAAGACAACTAAAGCTCTGACTTGTATTATGAGTATGAGTCTGTGGTTTGGGAGAGAGTCCTGTAACTCTGTCTGCAAAATACAGTATATAATGACCAATGTTGGGCAATTAATTATATAGTTACTTCTTCAAAAAAGTTACTGAGTTGTGCAAAGTTTTTTTGCAGCGGTTTACCTAAAAATGCTGCCAAGGCATTTTTAAAATAAACATATAAAACTATTTACAGAACAATCAGCTGTTCTGCATCAAATCTGATGCCACACAAATTATTTATGCCACTCCAAAAAATAATTTCTGTCCACTATGAGATGAAGGAGAACAACAGCCTGATACCTGCAGGCCTGACAACAGATGTATCACTCCTGTAACACCTGTAACATTCAGCAGTCGCCTCATTGTTCTGACACACACAACAAAACTATTGACTACACTACACACTAACTACACAAGATTTGCGCTAAATTTCGCAAATCTCTCACGTCTCAAAACACCGCCGTCACTCCTAAAACTTCCCCCTCCCTAAACAACTAAATGTCATGTTTTGATTGGTCGACATGGTACATTATATCACTGTAATCCAGGAGTGATAAAAAGGTGGTAGCATTAAGCCTTTTTTTTTTGCAGTGAAAGAGAAGCACAACCCATTTTGGAAAAAGAACCCAAACTTCACCCTAAGTTTCTTTAACAGGTGTGGCCTAGATGAAAGATTATCATCAATCACAATACCTAAGTATTTATGTGAGGTCAAAGTTTCAATAGAAATGCCTTGAGCAAATACAAGAGACAGAAAAACTGCAGCCCCCCTTATTTCTATTAAGAACAACATGGCCTTTTTTGCATTTAAAACCATTCGGAGCCCACACAGCTGTGAGTGTATACATTAATTAGAGCTAGCTGTAACTGTTTGAAAACCACGACCATGGTACAAGCACAGCAATAAATAATTGTATCATCTGCACTAAAATGGACAGATGCATTTAGATTTTGTACCAAGCCATCGAAATAAATAGACAGTGAATAGTGTAGGTCTAAGACAGAATCCTGCAGCACTCAGTAAGTGAGATTAAAAAAAAAATGGGAGAGAGAAATGTTAGGTCTGAAAGGCCTATTTCCAATAGTGGACGCTAAAGTGATGCCATACAGAGTAAGCATCTGGTAGATTCTATATTTCTAAGATTTTTAGGTAAAAGTTTTATCTGAATTTAGAAGAAATCATCCACACCTTTATGTCTTTAAGACATTTCACTAATTGGGCAAAGTCTGGTTTATGGATAGATCAAGCTGTGTAGCAATGACACTGGAAATTGGAGTCTATCAGGTAGACAATTACCCTCCTAGGACCTGGCGTCCACATATGTGGACATCACATTTTGGGATGTCTGACCCCAAATAATAAATTCTGCTCTACAAGGGCCCGATAGCCACTTACAAGGACATCATACTGCCACTGTTCTATCGAAATTTTAAACATATGTCCTCATATGTGGATCTAATTTTTCTCAGAAACAAAAAACAGTTAAAAATATAAAATCTGGAATTTTTTTTTTTTTTTTACTTTCAGTAGGTCCCAACATACCCAAATATCAAAGAGAAATTAAAAATGCATGTCATGGAAGAGTTTGGGTGTTTAGAGGTTAAATAAGACAAACTCATGTCTTTTGATGTGAGACTTTGTTTGTTTCAAGTCTTCCTGAGGTTGTAGTTAAAATAATATTATTTTTGTAGGGAAAAAAAACAAAACATGTTTACTCATTTTATTGTGCTTATTTTACTAAGATTCAGCTAGGACCCTTTCTAACTGTCAATGATAGTTTAAAAAAATCGCATAGCATGGGAAATTTCTCCACTTCAGAAATCACGTATTTCAGAGGTGACTTACAGTAAGGGTATCTAACATAATACATCCTCTTTCTACTTATTTAGCTGCAAGCAACACTCGCCAAGCAGGGTGTGACTGACTTCAAACTGACATGGACAAAAAAGCCTGTGCAGAACAGCAGGAAGAAACCTGATGGTACACACACACACACACACACACACACACACACACACACACACACACAGAATGAGTTTTCTCTGAATATTTAAGTGGTTTTATCTCATTTCAGATGCTTGTTTGAACGTGTGAGATTGACTTCCAGAGGACTGTGCTACAACACTGTTCTTTCAAAGGATCACTTTAAATTGTACACTCTTTAAATTTGTTATTAGTTAATTATATTAGTCTAGGTATAAAACGGCATGTTTTGTGTGCATTAAGTCTGAATTGTAAACATTCAACTTTTCTCATTTCAGTTTTGTATTTAAAGGTAGTATATTTGACACCACATGTGCGACATTGATTAGGGATCCATTTTATTCAAATAATGCTGTTTTGTTAAACCTGCTGGTGTATCTCAGTTGCTTGCAAAGTGCCCATTAGGAGACATGTCTGATGAGTCTGTTAATTGGATTACTGAGACTCAGTTACAGTGGCTTGCAAAAGTACTCGGCCCCCTTGAACTTTTACCACATTTTGTCACATTACAGCCAAAAACATGAGTCAATTTTATTGGAATTCCACGTGAAAGACCAACACAAGGTGGTGTACACGTGAGAAGTGGAACGAAAATCATACATGATTCCAAACATTTTTTTTTTACAAATAAATAACTGAAAAGTGGGGTGTGCGTAATTATTCAGCCCTCTTTGGTCTGAGTGCAGTCAGCTGCCCATAGACATTGGCTGATGAGTGCTAATGACTAAATAGAGTGCACCTGTGTGTAATCTAATGTCAGTACAAATACAGCTGCTCTGTGACGGCCTCAGAGGTTGTCTAAGAGAATATTGAGAAATTTAAAGCAGGCTTAGGCTACACAAAGATTTCCCAAGCCTTGAACATCCCACAGAGCACTGTTCAAGCGATCATTCAGAAATGGAAGGAGTATGGCACAACTGTAAACCTACCAAGACAAGGCCGTCCACCTAAACTCACAGGCCGAACAAGGAGAGCGCTGATCAGAAATGCAGCCAAGAGGCCCATGGTGACTCTGGACGAGCTGCAGAGATCTACAGCTCAGGTGGGGGAATCTGTCCATAGGACAACTATTAGTCGTGCACTGCACAAAGTTGGCCTTTATGGAAGAGTGGCAAGAAGAAAGCCATTGTTAACAGAAAACCATAAGAAGTCCCGTTTGAAGTTTGCCACAAGCCATGTGGGGGACACAGCAAACATGTGGAAGAAGGTGCTCTGGTCACATGAGACCAAAATGGAACTTTTTGGCCAAAATGCAAAACGCTATGTGTGGCGGAAAACTAACACTGCACATCACTCTGAACACACCATCCCCACTGTCAAATATGGTGGTGGCAGCATCATGCTCTTCTTCAGCGGGGACAGGGAAGCTGGTCAGAGTTGATGGGAAGATGGATAGAGCCAAATACAGGGCAATCTTGGAAGAAAACCTCTTGCAGTCTGCAAAAGACTAGGGACTGGGGTGGAGATTCACCTTCCAGCAGGACAACGACATAAAGACAGGGCAACAATGGAATGGTTTAAAACAAAACACATCCATGTGTTAGAATGGCCCAGTCAAAGTCCAGATCTAAATCCAATCGAGAATCTGTGGCAAGATCTGAAAACTGCTGTTCACAAACGCTGTCCATCTAATCTGATTGAGCTGGAGCTGTTTTGCAAAGAAGAATGGGCAAAGATTTCAGTCTCTAGATGTGCAAAGCTGGTAGAGACAGACCCTAAAAGACTGGCAGCTGTAATTGCAGCAAAAGGTGGTTCTACAAAGTATTGACTCAGGGGGCTGAATAATTACGCACAGCCCACTTTTCAGTTATTTATTTGTAAAAAATGTTTGGAATCATGTATGATTTTTGTTGCACTTCTCACGTGTACACCACTATGTGTTGGTCTTTCACATGAAATTCCAATAAAATTGATTCATGTTTGTGGCTGTAATGTGACAAAATGTGGAAACGTTCAAGGGGGCCGAATACTTTTGCAAGCCACTGTATTCAGCTTTGTAGTTAATTCTGATCTACACAATTAGGAATGTGTTTGACACTAAGAAGGAACATTTCAAGGATTTGTATTGTGAGTGTCCTCTAACATTTGCCACTATGAATCTATTTATTTTCTCTTTCATTTAGTAAGCACTATTTTTCCCTCTTAAATACTATAACCTGTTTTATGAAAGGATTATCAAATTAAGTTGTATTGTTTATTTATTTCCTTATTTATTTTAGGAAATCTGAAAATAAATTCTCCTGTATGTGTGTATTATGAACTTAGTCCCTCACACAAGACAAGTAAAGTCATTCTGTAACAATACCAATTTTTAGTAGTTGTTTAGTTGTTGTTAAAACTAAATACGTAGTACAGAATAAACACAACATTATAAAAATCTGTTCTTGGGTCTGGTCACTCAACTGGGAGTTCAGATAAGGATCCAAAAGGGTGGAGTGCTCACTCTAGGTCAGCTCACTCTTTTTACTAGTTGTAATTTATTCCTTTGCATTTGTCAAAACTAAAGACAAATACAGCCTATTTATAAAGGTATGTAATTAGTTTTTGAGCCATGCAATCTAAACTAGACTCATATAGTTATATAGGTGAACGTAAACATCAATTCCCAGGTGAGGTCACTAGACTTCAGGTAGAGAAAAAAAAAAACTACTTGCTTGACTTGTGAAATAAAAACAAAGGATGTTTCCACATTTACCTCATTGCTGTTATTCAATTCTTTACAGTTCAAACTCTCATTTTTATTGTAATAATAAATTAACAAACAAGCAATTTTTTTTTACTTTCTTTTATTGCCGTATAAATAAATGGTCTGTATTTGTACAGCGCTTTACTAGTCCCTAAGGACCCCAAAGCGCTTTACACATCCAGTCATCCACACACTGGTGATGGCAAGCTACATTGTAGCCACAGCCATCCTGGGGTGCACTGACATAGGTGAGGCTGCAGGACACTGGCACCACCAGGCCCTCTGACTACCACCAGTAGGCAACGGGTGAAGTGTCTTACCCAAGTATACAACAACTGAGACTGTCCAAGCCAGGGCTCGAACCAGCAACCTTCCGATAATAAGGTGACTTCTCAACTCTTGGGCCACGACCGCTCAAGAGTTGAATCGCATACACAAATAAATGCAATCAGACTGCAAGCTTATATGTAGTTTCCAGGATATTTAAAGCTAGAATGAGAGACAAAGCCCTCATTTGTCAGGAGCCTCTTCTGGAACAGCTCCAAATTTGGATTTGGGAGATTTTATTAATTGTGTTTTGTCATCAGACTTTCATCATTTACATGCAGTACCTTCAAAAGGTATCCATTTTTGCGCTGAAGGTCCTAACATCATGAGACAATTTCTCTTCCCTTACTGCCCTCCACAAACAGATGTCCCCAGAGGTTCAACAACCTGTAAACTGAGGTCTGTGTAGATTGTGCAAAGAATGTCGCACAAACATGGAAATACAAAGGAAATACATGGAAATACATTTTTAAAATAAAATTTCCAGGGTTTGTTAAAAAACGAACCTTTTTGGAAATACTTTTGAGTCTTTACGCATCATAGCATTTTATCATTTATCATATGTAGCAAGTTCAAATTACAGATTTGAATATTTGCACTATAACAAAGTCCAATTTTTGTTGCTTATCAAGTTTTTCTCCTTTTTTTTTTTTTTTTTTTTCCAAATTCTACTTCCTCTCAGTACTGCAGTGTCATTTTATCATTTTCAAACCATTTTATTTTGGAAAATCTAATTGTACAAGCTAGCCAGGCTAACTCAACTAAACAACTTAAAGAGACACCAAACCGTTGTGACTGTTACAAGTGCCACAGGATTTTATCTTGTTTTAGTTGTTTTGAGTATGAGTATGACCTGGTTATGGCGTTCCATGTGTCCTGCTTGTGTCCTGCTTGCTATCTTCCACCCTACTGTTATCTGCTGAATTACCTCAAGGGCATTTTTGCACAGTCTGCAACTGGGATCTTGTGTGTGGTTGTGGTAGTCCTCAGCAGTGTTGGGCAAGTTACTTTGAAAAAGTAATTAATTATAGTTACTAGTTACTACTTCAAAAAAGTAACTGAGTTACAATATTCTAAAGTAATTAATTACTTGAAAAGTAGCTATTGCGTTACTTTAAAAAAAACGTTTAACCCTCTGGGGTCCAGGGTATAATTGGCCATTTTTAACTACTTTTGATTTTCCCTCCACATTTTACCTTTAAAAACTATTTACTTTGTCTTGTTTGGTATCATTCTTTTTGGCACAACTTCACGTGTCTGAATTTACAGTTATGTTTTCATTTTGACATACTGTATTAACACAACTGATCTAAAATCACAAACATGTTTAATGAATCATATTTCATAACTGTAAATAAAAATATAAATTGTCAATTTTAAAATCATATGCACAAGTTTTGCAAACAAAGTTATTTGCATCCATTTACCTTTTACCCTTTTTAAAATAACCATTTCAGACTATTTACAGAACCATCAGCTGTTCTGCATTCAATAAGATGCCACACAAATTATTTGTGCCACTCCAAAAAAATAATTTCTGTCCACTATAAAGGAGAACATCACAGCCTGATACCTGCAGGTCTGACAGCAGCAGGTGTATCACTCCTTTTTCTACTTGGAGACAGCAGTCACCTAATTGTTCTGACGCACAACACAAAACTATCCACAACAATACACACTAACTACACAAGACAACACATTAACTACACACTCCAAACACGCTAAATCTTTCACATCTCAAAACTCTCTCTCTCTCTCTCTCTCTCTCTCTCGCCATCACTCCTAAAACTTCCTGTTTTTTTTTTTCTCTCATAAGCAGAGAGTGCTTGCTAGCGCTGTCCTTAGACAGTAAACACGGTAAAAACGCCACATATATATTGTTTATCATGACTCTGGTTTTACGTGGCTTATCAACACAATTTAAAAACTGGTATATATCACCTTCTTGCTTTGTCTTTAAGTGGTCATGTAATTGGCCTACCACAACTACTTTATTCTTCCTCAGTCAAACAGCAGCACTCATGCGATTGTTTTGCCCCTTAGCTCCAGGTGTTGTGCTAGACAGTGATCGTGATTACCGTCCGTGGGAGCGCGCGCAGCTGCTTAAAGCTGTAGCGTCCAGATTACTTACATAGTCAGCTACAACTGATATAAGATGCGGTAAGCTGAACACAGCTTCAACCTTCTGTTTGTTGAAAAATAGTAACGGACCGCATTTTCTTGGTAGTAATTGTAACGGCGTTGTAACAATAGGAATAGTAATTAGTTAGATTACTCGTTACTGAAAAAAGTAACGCCGTTACTTGTAATGCAGTTATTCCCATCACTGGTCCTCAGCACCTATCAATCTTGTCCTTAGGTCTTGTTCCTGTGTGGTCTTTCAGTCTTTCTCAACATCAGCCACTTCCTATATTTGGTGGTGATACATGCCGTCCAGAAGCCTGTCCTTCCATGGTGGTTCCTCTCCTTTCTCAGGTTTCTGCTGCCTGATGTACTCACTAAGTACACAACCAGCCAATGGGTCTTTGTTTCATCCTGAATAGTGGTTCTGACACTTACTAGGATAAATAAAAGCTAAGGTGGAATGTCTCAGTTGGCAAAATTATGGATTTCAATTACGTTTACCAGAGAAATATCAATAACATAGTAAAAAGTAGTTTTTACAATTTGTCTATGCTTTTAATTGATGATGGTGGGATAAGGTCGTCAGACTGGTGGACCACTCACATAGAGGCCTTGCCCTGCGAAGATCCAGCGGGAAACCCCAAGTTATAATTGTTAAAGTCCATTACTACCAAGTAATGCGCTATGGGGGGCCTGGAAGCAAGGCCCGTTGCAATACAAGGGGAACCCAGTGGTTTTCCTGATTAAACCACAAGCACTGCCAAAGCTTGCTCTGCTTGAGGGACCTACCTCAAGGGTGTCCAGATAACCAAAACGCAATAATGTTTAAAGCCAGATGCCATACTTTAAAAAGGTGAGAGTAAAGAGTTTCTGGATCCGGAGAAGGGAATGTTATACGTGAAAAAGATCGACTTATTGACTGAAACTGTCGGATGAAGGTGCACTACTGGTTGACTCTTGTTTATAGCCAGTCCAAGATGATGTGGAGCTTTGAAGGAAGGAAGGTTTGGTCGACAGTGCAATTACATTGTAAACCTGTTAAGGCTGGAAAAATAACCGATTACACTACTTAAGATGTTTATTAAAGAACAAGTTAGTGGCCCAGTCAATTCCACTCCTCTTCTGTTGGCTGATCCCATCTGCGCGTGGTCTTCATGCCGCACCCAACCTCGCTCATGCTCTTGTACTGCACTTTCCACTTCAGCGTCCTGCTGTATCTTTCATTGGCCACCTTGACTCAAGGCAACAATTCCCCTTGTACTCTTCTCACTTCTAACTCTGTTGCCACCAATGAAGGCCCCGAGCTTCTGGTTGACAAGCTCTTTGATGTCCTTTGCTTGGCTAGCACACAACCGATAGAAGACAAAACTAGGAGTCTTATTTCTCAATAGGGACGCAAGTAAAACAGAGAAAATGCTGGACAAGCAGAGTTGTCTAAACAGTGAACATCAATTCCCTTGTGACCAAAGAAGCAAAAGACCCATGTTTCCGCCCGGTTTCGGACCGGGGACCTTTCGCGTGTGAGGCGAATGTGATAACCACTACACTACGGAAACGGTGAGCGATGGCTCGCTTGGCTTTGGAATGTGTCTTAATCAGTAATCTGACCAATCTGACAAATCTGATGGCATGTTACTATCATGCCCTTGAACGGAAGGAACCATGGAGAAGAGACAGACGCTCGCTAGCAAGGAATCTGAACTATAGTCTCGATGTTAGGCTCACTTAAACTTTTGACATTTAGGAGTTCTCTGAAGCAAGCGCAGCTCGACATATGCTGGCCTAAGAACCCCAGAACCTCGAGCAGCAGAACTGTTGCCTAAAGAGGCCATGCGTTTGATCGCGTTGTGCATTGGCTGAAAATAGGCCCAAGTCCTGTGCAGGCCAACTAGAGCCACTCATTTCCAAGAGCTTAGTCTGTGCCTGCATCTTCAGTGAATATGGTGACTGGAGACATGTTGATTTGTGTGAAATTTCCTGAAATTTGGGCTATAGACAACTTTTTAGCAACATGAGCATCCAAAGGTTACAAGCGTCAGAGCCCTGTACAAGATTTGAGTACTTTCTCTCCTCTGTGTCCCAAACAGCAGTACAACCCCATAAGATAAAGCAATGCCTGCAGGCAGACACTTTTGTATCGGGAAACAAAGTAGCATGTTTCCGCCTGGTTTTGGACCAGGGACCTTTCGCGTGTTAGGCGAACGTGATAACCACTACACTACAGAAACGGAGCGTGCATGCCCTCTCGTCATTAGAGGGGCATTTCGATGCCTTCTTACATTTGAGGACTTTTATGACAGATCATGTAGGACTAGTGAGAAGCGGGGGAACTCCCATTTGTGTCATTTTTCAAGCATTCCCCCATTTATGGTTATATTGACAATCCAAATTGTGATCTCGAGATAGCATCTCTTCAAATGGGAGCTGATCTTCTTGTTGACAAGCTCTTTGATGTTCTTTGTCAGGCTAGCACACAACCTACAGAAGACAAACCCAAGAGACTTATTTGTTAATAGGGACGCAAGTAAAGCAGAGAAAACGCTGGACAAGCAGAGTTCTCTTGGACTAGCTTCTCTTCTCATGGGAGCTCTTGCCTAGAAGACATTTTTGACTTGTGAGTGCACAGGTGGAATTGATGTTTTTTCAAACCCATTATAGGACTAGATTGTTAGATTGACTAGGATGTGGTGGAGAAATTCCACAGGGTCTTTTTGAATGATGGAGTCTGTGCAAAAAAATGCACGTAGCATGCAATTAACGGGTGTGTGGTCATTGCAGGTAAAAGGCAGAGCAGAGAAGGAGACTGCTCACTCCCCGTCGGGGAATCGAACCCCGGTCTTCCGCGTGACAGGCGGAGATACTGTCCACTATACTAACGAGGACCTGCAAGGCACTGTCGGAGACACGTCAAGGTGGGATTTGCAGCAGGTATGACACACAAATTGTCGTCGGCCATGTAAAAATCCCCATCACTTTACCAGGAACTACAGTTTTATGGGTGTTTGACAGAGAACTTTTTTCTGCTTGCAGGAGGGTTCCATGGTGTAACGGTTAGCACTCTGGACTTTGAATCCAGTGATCTGAGTTCAAGTCTCAGTGGAGCCTCGTTTGGCTTTCTTGCCCTTTGCTCCGCAGTTGCATTAGCACACGCTAGCATGAGAGTCTAATTACTTATAGAACAAGTTTGTGGCCCAGTCAATTCCACTCCTCTTCTGTTGGCTCATCCCATCTGCGCGTGGTCTTCATGTCGCACCCAACCTCGCTCATGCTCTTGTACTGCACTTTCCACTTCAGCGTCCTGCTGTATCTTACATTGGCCACCTTGACTCAAGGCAACAATTCCCCTTGTACTCTTCTCACTTCTAACTCTGTTGCCACCACTGAAGGCCCCGAGCTTCTGGTTGACAAGCTCTTTGATGTCCTTTGCTTGGCTAGCACACAACCGATAGAAGACAAAACTAGGAGTCTTATTTCTCAATAGGGACGCAAGTAAAACAGAGAAAATGCTGGACAAGCAGAGTTGTCTAAACAGTGAACATCAATTCCCTTGTGACCAAAGAAGCAAAAGACCCATGTTTCCGCCCGGTTTCGGACCGGGGACCTTTCGCGTGTGAGGCGAATGTGATAACCACTACACTACGGAAACGGTGAGCGATGGCTCACTTGGCTTTGGAATGTGTCTTAATCAGTAATCTGACCAATCTGACAAATCTGATGGCATGTTACTATCATGCCCTTGAACGGAAGGAACCATGGAGAAGAGACAGACGCTCGCTAGCAAGGAATCTGAAATATAGTCTCGATGTTAGGCTCACTTAAACTTTTGACATTTAGGAGTTCTCTGAAGCAAGCGCAGCTCGACATATGCTGGCCTAAGAACCCCAGAACCTCGAGCAGCAGAACTGTTGCCTAAAGAGGCCATGCGTTTGATCGCGTTGTGCATTGTCTGAAAATAGGCCCAAGTCCTGTGCAGGCCAGCTAGAGCCACTCATTTCCAAGAGCTTAGTCTGTGCCTGCATCTTCAGTGAATATGGTGACTGGAGACATGTTGATTTGTGTGAAATTTCCTGAAATTTGGGCTATAGACAACTTTTTAGCAACATGAGCATCCAAAGGTTACAAGCGTCAGAGCCCTGTACAAGATTTGAGTACTTTCTCTCCTCTGTGTCCCAAACAGCAGTACAACCCCATAAGATAAAGCAATGCCTGCAGGCAGACACTTTTGTATCGGGAAACAAAGAAGCATGTTTCCGCCTGGTTTCGGACCAGGGACCTTTCGCGTGTTAGGCGAACGTGATAACCACTACACTACGGAAACGGAGCGTGCATGCCCTCTCGTCATTAGAGGGGCATTTCGATGCCTTCTTACATTTGAGGACTTTTATGACAGATCATGTAGGACTAGTGAGAAGCGGGGGAACTCCCATTTGTGTCATTTTTCAAGCATTCCCCCATTTATGGTTATATTGACAATCCAAATTGTGATCTCGAGATAGCATCTCTTCAAATGGGAGCTGATCTTCTTGTTGACAAGCTCTTTGATGTTCTTTGTCAGGCTAGCACACAACCTACAGAAGACAAACACAAGAGACTTATTTGTTAATAGGGACGCAAGTAAAGCAGAGAAAACGCTGGACAAGCAGAGTTCTCTTGGACTAGCTTCTCTACTCATGGGAGCTCTTGCCTAGAAGACATTTTTGACTTGTGAGTGCACAGGTGGAATTGATGTTTTTTCAAACCCATTATAGGACTAGATTGTTAGATTGACTAGGATGTGGTGGAGAAATTCCACAGGGTCTTTTTGAATGATGGACTCTGTGCAAAAAAATGCACGTAGCATGCGATTAACGGGTGTGTGGTCATTGCAGCTAAAAGGCAGAGCAGAGAAGGAGACTGCTCACTCCCCGTCGGGGAATCGAACCCCGGTCTTCCGCGTGACAGGCGGAGATACTGTCCACTATACTAACGAGGACCTGCAAGGCACTGTCGGGGACACGTCAAGGTGGGATTCGCAGCAGGTATGACACACAAATTGTCGTCGGCCATGTAAAAATCCCCATCACTTTACCAGGAACTACAGTTTTATGGGTGTTTGACAGAGAACTTTTTTCTGCTTGCAGGAGGGATCCATGGTGTAACGGTTAGCACTCTGGACTTTGAATCCAGTGATCTGAGTTCAAGTCTCAGTGGAGCCTCATTTGGCTTTCTTGCCCTTTGCTCCGCAGTTGCATTAGCACACACTAGCATGAGAGTCTAATTACTTATAGAACAAGTTAGTGGCCCAGTCAATTCCACTCCTCTTCTGTTGGCTGATCCCATCTGCACGTGGTCTTCATGCCGCACCCAACCTCGCTCATGCTCTTGTACTGCACTTTCCACTTCAGCGTCCTGCTGTATCTTTCATTGGCCACCTTGACTCAAGGCAACAATTCCCCTTGTACTCTTCTCACTTCTAACTCTGTTGCCACCACTGAAGGCCCCGAGCTTCTGGTTGACAAGCTCTTTGATGTCCTTTGCTTGGCTAGCACACAACCGATAGAAGACAAAACTAGGAGTCTTATTTCTCAATAGGGACGCAAGTAAAACAGAGAAAATGCTGGACAAGCAGAGTTGTCTAAACAGTGAACATCAATTCCCTTGTGACCAAAGAAGCAAAAGACCCATGTTTCCGCCCGGTTTCGGACCGGGGACCTTTCGCGTGTGAGGCGAATGTGATAACCACTACACTACGGAAACGGTGAGCGATGGCTCGCTTGGCTTTGGAATGTGTCTTAATCAGTAATCTGACCAATCTGACAAATCTGATGGCATGTTACTATCATGCCCTTGAACAGAAGGAACCATGGAGAAGAGACAGACGCTCGCTAGCAAGGAATCTGAACTATAGTCTCGATGTTAGGCTCACTTAAACTTTTGACATTTAGGAGTTCTCTGAAGCAAGCGCAGCTCGACATATGCTGGCCTAAGAACCCCAGAACCTCGAGCAGCAGAACTGTTGCCTAAAGAGGCCATGCGTTTGATCGCGTTGTGCATTGGCTGAAAATAGGCCCAAGTCCTGTGCAGGCCAGCTAGAGCCACTCATTTCCAAGAGCTTAGTCTGTGCCTGCATCTTCAGTGAATATGGTGACTGGAGACATGTTGATTTGTGTGAAATTTCCTGAAATTTGGGCTATAGACAACTTTTTAGCAACATGAGCATCCAAAGGTTACAAGCGTCAGAGCCCTGTACAAGATTTGAGTACTTTCTCTCCTCTGTGTCCCAAACAGCAGTACAACCCCATAAGATAAAGCAATGCCTGCAGGCAGACACTTTTGTATCGGGAAACAAAGAAGCATGTTTCCGCCTGGTTTCGGACCAGGGACCTTTCGCGTGTTAGGCGAACGTGATAACCACTACACTACGGAAACGGAGCGTGCATGCCCTCTCGTCATTAGAGGGGCATTTCGATGCCTTCTTACATTTGAGGATTTTAATGACAGATCATGTAGGACTAGTGATAAGCGGGGGAACTCCCATTTGTGTCATTTTTCAAGCATTCCCCCATTTATGGTTATATTGACAATCCAAATTGTGATCTCGAGATAGCATCTCTTCAAATGGGAGCTGATCTTCTTGTTGACAAGCTCTTTGATGTTCTTTGTCAGGCTAGCACACAACCTACAGAAGACAAACCCAAGAGACTTATTTGTTAATAGGGACGCAAGTAAAGCAGAGAAAACGCTGGACAAGCAGAGTTCTCTTGGACTAACTTCTCTTCTCATGGGAGCTCTTGCCTAGAAGACATTTTTGACTTGTGAGTGCACAGGTGGAATTGATGTTTTTTCAAACCCATTATAGGACTAGATTGTTAGATTGACTAGGATGTGGTGGAGAAATTCCACAGGGTCTTTTTGAATGATGGACTCTGTGCAAAAAAATGCACGTAGCGTGCAATTAACGGGTGTGTGGTCATTGCAGCTAAAAGGCAGAGCAGAGAAGGAGACTGCTCACTCCCCGTCGGGGAATCGAACCCCGGTCTTCCGCGTGACAGGCGGAGATACTGTCCACTATACTAACGAGGACCTGCAAGGCACTGTCGGAGACACGTCAAGGTGGGATCCGCAGCAGGTATGACACAAATTGTCGTCGGCCATGTAAAAATCCCCATCACTTTACCAGGAACTACAGTTTTATGGGTGTTTGACAGAGAACTTTTTTCTGCTTGCAGGAGGGTTCCATGGTGTAACGGTTAGCACTCTGGACTTTGAATCCAGTGATCTGAGTTCAAGTCTCAGTGGAGCCTCATTTGGCTTTCTTGCCCTTTGCTCCGCAGTTGCATTAGCACACGCTAGCATGAGAGTCTAATTACTTATAGAACAAGTTAGTGACCCAGTCAATTCCACTCCTCTTCTGTTGGCTGATCCCATCTGCGCGTGGTCTTCATGCCGCACCCAACCTCGCTCATGCTCTTGTACTGCACTTTCCACTTCAGCGTCCTGCTGTATCTTTCATTGGCCACCTTGACTCAAGGCAACAATTCCCCTTGTACTCTTCTCACTTCTAACTCTGTTGCCACCACTGAAGGCCCCGAGCTTCTGGTTGACAAGCTCTTTGATGTCCTTTGCTTGGCTAGCACACAACCGATAGAAGACAAAACTAGGAGTCTTATTTCTCAATAGGGACGCAAGTAAAACAGAGAAAATGCTGGACAAGCAGAGTTGTCTAAACAGTGAACATCAATTCCCTTGTGACCAAAGAAGCAAAAGACCCATGTTTCCGCCCGGTTTCGGACCGGGGACCTTTCGCGTGTGAGGCGAATGTGATAACCACTACACTACGGAAACGGTGAGCAATGGCTCGTTTGGCTTTGGAATGTGTCTTAATCAGTAATCTGGCCAATCTGACAAATCTGATGGCATGTTACTATCATGCCCTTGAACGGAAGGAACCATGGAGAAGAGACAGACGCTCGCTAGCAAGGAATCTGAACTATAGTCTCGATGTTAGGCTCACTTAAACTTTTGACATTTAGGAGTTCTCTGAAGCAAGCGCAGCTCGACATATGCTGGCCTAAGAACCCCAGAACCTCGAGCAGCAGAACTGTTGCCTAAAGAGGCCATGCGTTTGATCGCGTTGTGCATTGTCTGAAAATAGGCCCAAGTCCTGTGCAGGCCAGCTAGAGCCACTCATTTCCAAGAGCTTAGTCTGTGCCTGCATCTTCAGTGAATATGGTGACTGGAGACATGTTGATTTGTGTGAAATTTCCTGAAATTTGGGCTATAGACAACTTTTTAGCAACATGAGCATCCAAAGGTTACAAGCGTCAGAGCCCTGTACAAGATTTGAGTACTTTCTCTCCTCTGTGTCCCAAACAGCAGTACAACCCCATAAGATAAAGCAATGCCTGCAGGCAGACACTTTTGTATCGGGAAACAAAGAAGCATGTTTCCGCCTGGTTTCGGACCAGGGACCTTTCGCGTGTTAGGCGAACGTGATAACCACTACACTACGGAGCGTGCATGCCCTCTCGTCATTAGAGGGGCATTTCGATGCCTTCTTGCATTTGAGGACTTTAATGACAGATCATGTAGGACTAGTGAGAAGCGGGGGAACTCCCATTTGTGTCATTTTTCAAGCATTCCCCCATTTATGGTTATATTGACAATCCAAATTGTGATCTCGAGATAGCATCTCTTCAAATGGGAGCTGATCTTCTTGTTGACAAGCTCTTTGATGTTCTTTGTCAGGCTAGCACACAACCTACAGAAGACAAACCCAAGAGACTTATTTGTTAATAGGGACGCAAGTAAAGCAGAGAAAACGCTGGACAAGCAGAGTTCTCTTGGACTAGCTTCTCTTCTCATGGGAGCTCTTGCCTAGAAGACATTTTTGACTTGTGAGTGCACAGGTGGAATTGATGTTTTTTCAAACCCATTATAGGACTAGATTGTTAGATTGACTAGGATGTGGTGGAGAAATTCCACAGGGTCTTTTTGAATGATGGACTCTGTGCAAAAAAATGCACGTAGCGTGCAATTAACGGCTGTGTGGTCATTCCAGGTAAAAGGCAGAGCAGAGAAGGAGACTGCTCACTCCCCGTCGGGGAATCGAACCCCGGTCTTCCACGTGACAGGCGGAGATACTGTCCACTATACTAACGAGGACCTGCAAGGCACTATTGGGGACACGTCAAGGTGGGATTCTCAGCAGGTATGACACAGAAATTGTCGTCGGCCATGTAAAATTCCCCATCACTTTACCAGGAACTACAGTTTTATGGGTGTTTGACAGAGAACTTTTTTCTCTTTGCAGGAGGATTCCATGGTGTAACGGTTAGCACTCTGGACTTTGAATCCAGTGATCTGAGTTCAAGTCTCAGTGGAGCCTCATTTGGCTTTCTTGCCCTTTGCTCCGCAGTTGCATTAGCACACGCTAGCATGAGAGTCTAATTACTTATAGAACAAGTTAGTGGCCCAGTCAATTCCACTCCTCTTCTGTTGGCTGATCCCATCTGCGCGTTGTCTTCATGCCGCACCCAACCTCGCTCATGCTCTTGTACTGCACTTTCCACTTCAGCGTCCTGCTGTATCTTTCATTGGCCACCGTGACTCAAGGCAACAATTCCCCTTAATAATAATTTGAATTTTGATCAAGACTTTGACACAAATCGCAGGGCTGCATGAGGACGTTTAGTAAGATTCTTCTTATTGCTACATTCAACCACTGATATTTTGTGGTCCAAACATTTGAATGAATCATTAATGCAGGTTTGAATGCAAATCAGGACAAACTTGCAACTTACCAGAATGTTTTTTCAGTGCTCATGTTCAATACAATTTACCTGCGTAATGACCTGAATCACAAACAATTTAATGCCTACTATGTTTTATCAATGAGGAAAACTCAATGTAAACACATATTTTTTACAAGGAAACTCCAGGTTTAATCTTTATATTACAGTAAATGCACAACATCTAAATTCTTTTAAGTGAGAGAAATCTGTTCAAGAATTTTTTGATATATGATGATTTTATGCAGAAACTAATTTGCATGTACTTTCCTTACATCTGAGCTGGCCTTGTGCAAACCTTTGGATTTGAATGATACCTTAAAGGAGCTTTGAATGCAAACAGACACAGAAAAAAACCCCTCAACCAATCAAACAAACATTTAAAAAAAAAAAAAAATCCCTCCACACTCATTTTCAGTCATTTTAATAATGATGTTTTTTTCCCCCTCAGGCTCAAATTTAATATGAGCTAGACCTGCTAGAAAACGCAAGACAAAAAAAGTCAAATCTATTTTGGGTTGTTAAACAGCTGTTAGAATTACTTTGCTATTCATGTTTTATTTATGCATATTACTTCATTGTATTTTTTTAATGTAGATATGATTAAAAAAAATGTTTATTGAAGCTTCCAAAATGTTATTTCTCCTCAATCAAATCTCATGTTGGATCTTTTTTGTCCCCAGAGTTAATCAAAGTTGACATGGATGCGTTTGTGGTCCTTCTGCTTTAAGGTAAGATTTTCCCCCCCAAAAAATAAATAATCAAATTGATTTTTGGAAATCAAATATTTAAATATTACTTAAATATTTAATAAGCTTTATTACTAATAATAAAATCAACCCAACAATCTTCCCCATGGTACACAACTGTCGACAACTGGTATCTGACAGTTGACCTGAATATGGCTCAATAAATAAATATGAGCTACTTTATGTCATGTGAAGGGTGTTGCAGGTAGAAGTGGTGGTAAGGAGGACCCACACTGCAGACACTTGGAGGCAAAATGTAAACTCAAAATGTAAACCAGCTTTAAAGCTGAACTCAAAAGTTACAAAAATGAAAATTACAAAATAAACTCATGCTGGCAGACAGCACACACAGTAAGATGAGGGTAGATCACGACTCAAATCACTTTTTCTGTTTCACGTGTTTGGCAAATGTGTAAACCACTGCACTGTGTAGCCAGTCAAGCCCACTATGAAGGTGAAAAAACTGCTATGGGCCCCAGTTGTTTTCTGGATTTTTCAGTTGGCAACACACAGTGATCTCTTCAGGAATCAAAAGGGCAAAACCCATGTAGGGCCCTAAGGACAAAACTGCTTTAGATAAGCATCTTAGATAAGAGATAAGATAAGATAAAACTTTATTAATCCCTTGGGTGGGTTCCTCTGGGAAATTCGGTTTCCAATAGCACAGCACCGACAGAAGTTACAGAACGTGAGACAAATATATATATACACATATATAAATACAGAGACATATATAAATAAAATATACGAAAGGGATAAATAGAATAAATAGGAATAAGAATACAAGGGAATTGCACATTTCAAATATTGAAGTCTATTGCACCGTTGTCTATTAACAAAAAGTATTGCACAAAAAGTATTGCACAATGAAAAGGCACTACAGCTTAGTACAGCTTAGTTGTTCCCCCCTCCTTTGTCCTCCTGTTTCCCCTCCCTCTCCCCTCCAGAGAGGAGTTAAACAGTCTGATGGCGTGTGGGACAAAGGAGTTTTTAAGTCTGTTGGTTCTTGTCTTTGGGAGAAGCAACCTGTCACTGAACAGACTCCTCTGGTTGTTTATGGCCGTGTGCAGAGGATGCCCAGCATTGTCCATAATGTCCAGCAGTTTCTTTAGTGTCCTTTTCTCTGCCACTGTCACCAGAGTGTCCAGCTTCATGCCGACCACAGAGCTAGCCTTTTCTGATCAGTTCTTCCAGCCTGGATGAGTCCTTCTTTGCTGTGCTGCTCCCCCAGCACACCCCAGCATAGAAAAGTACTCCACTGACTGGTAAAACATCCTCAGGAGCTTCCTGCAGATGTTAAAAGACCTCAGCCTCCTGAGGAAGTACAGTCGGCTTTGGGCTTTTTTATACAGGTGCTCTGTGTTGCATGACCAGTCCAGTTTGTTGTCCACCCACAGCCCGAGGTACTTGTACTTGTTGACCACCTCCACCTCCTCCCCCTCTATTTGAACCGGCAGTGGACCTGCTCTGGACCTCCCGAAGTCCACAACCAGTTCCTTGGTCTTTGAGGTGTTGAGTTGCAGGTGGTTTGTGTGACTCCATGTGACGAAGTTCCTCACCAGACTCCTGTACTCCTCTTCATGATCATCCCAGATACACCCCATGATGGCTGTGTCGTCTGCAAACTTCTGAATATGGCATAATTCAGAGTTGTAGCAGAAGTCAGAGGTGTACAGGGTGAAGAGAAGAGGGGACAACACAGTTCCCTGTGGTGCTCCTGTGCTGCTGACCACAGTGTCAGACATGATGTCCTTCAGCCTGACGTACTGTGGTCTGTCAGTGAGGTAGTCGGAGATCCAAGTGACCAGGCAGGGGTCCACCTGCATCCTGTTTAGTTTTTCCCGAAGCAGACAGGGCCGGATGGTATTAAAGGCACTTGAAAAGTCAAGAAACAGGATCCTGACTGTGCCTTTTTCCTTGTCCAGGTGTGAGTGGGCTCTATGTAGGAGGTACAGGATGACATCCTCCACTCCAACATCCGCCTTGTATGCGAACTGTAGTGGGTCCTGAGCATGTTGTACCTGTGGTTGGAGGAGGTTGAGGAAGAGCCGCTGTAGAGTCTTCATAAGATGTGACGTCAGTGCCACCGGTCGGAAGTCATTCAGCTCATTGGGCCGGTTTCTTTTGGGGACCAGGACGATGCAGGATGTCTTCCATAGGGCGGGCACTCTCCCCAGTTGCAGACTGAGGTTGAAGACTCGTTATAGCGGCTCCCCAAGTTCAGCAGCACACGCCTTTAGCATCCTTGGACACACCTTGTCTGGGCCTGCTGCCTTTCTGGGGTGAAGCTTCCTCAGTTGTCTCCTGACCTGATCCACTGTGACACTGGGAGATTATTGGAAGGAGGGGGGGGGGGGGGGGAGATGTCCTGCTGTTGAGAGAGGGGTTGGAGGAAGGGGGTGTCATAGTGTCAGGAAGGGGGGGAAGCGAGGGAGGTAGGAGAGTGGGGAGAGGGCTCTGTAGTAAACTGTGTTGCTTTCATCTCCTCCTTCACTTTGCTCCTGAAAGCCTTCTTTTTCATGTTGAGGACAGTTTTGACTTCCTGTGTTACCCACGGTTTGTTATTAGGATAACACAGTATCGTCTTAGCAGGGGCGACCGTGTCCACACAAAAGTTGAGGTAGTCTGTCAGACAGTTTGTCACCCCCTCTATGTCCTCACCATGTGGGCTCAGAAGCACATCCCAGTCTGTGGTGTCATAGCAGTCTCTCAGAGCATCCTCCTTTTCTGGGGTCCATCTCCTGATGGAGCGTGTTGTGACAGGCTGCCTTTGGATGAGGGGTGTGTATTGTGGCTGTAGGTAAACCAGGTTGTGGTCTGACTTCCCTAGTGGGGGGAGGAGGTGGCTCTGTATGCATCTCTCACATTGGCATACAGTAGGTTAATTGTCCTGTTGCTCCTTGTGGGACAATTCACAAACTGGTGAAAAGCAGCCAGAGTAGAATCCAGTGTGGCATGATTAAAGTATCCAGATATATAAGGCGATCGTGGCTCAAGAGTTGGGAGTTTAATCGTTTAATCTTTTGAGGTCTAAGTTGTCATTGGTAAGGACCTCAACCCCAACGCTAACCTGAGACAATCAGAATATAAATTTTTGTTTTCATTAAATTGTTTTGTCCATCAGGAAATAAATAAAATGATCATCCTAACTGACACAAATCAAAAACTATTTGTCTGTTGTCACCTTCTCCAACTTATAGGGTTAGGTTTAGAGCAGGAGTATTAAACTAAAATTTGAGGAGGTCCAGTGGGAGAAAATCTTCTCAAGCGGCTGTACCAACTACGACAAATGAGGAAGTTCAGAGTCTCTCCAGAGATCCTCAGGATTTTCTATACAGGCACTGTGGAGAGCATCCTCACACAGAACATCACATCCTGGTTTGGGAAAAGCTTCGTTAAGGACCAAAAAGCACTTCAGAGAGTGATCCGTACAGCAGAATGCTGCTACAGGATTGCTGATTGAAACTCCAAACATGCGAAGACACAGACCAAGAAACACGGACTTTACACAGAACAGAGGGGGCACAGAGAAACATGAGGGGCAAGGGATCAAAAATAGAAACCATAGAGTACTCGACAAAAATACAAAAAACACAAAGAACTAAAAACGCTGGGTGAGGAGACCCAGGATCCTGACAGGTTATCATATTTGATTCAAGATTCAAACTGTCTATTGTCATGTGTACAGAAGAAATAGCATTTCTCTGTGCAATGAAATTCTTCCTTTGCTGTCCATATACAAATGCCAAGTTAGGTAAGGGTGAAAGCAGAGGTTCACAGAAACGTAAAGCAGAAGACGAAGCCTCGCCAAATATGTTTCCAAACCAACTTCATTCTAAGCCAAAGCCTAGAAAATATGATGAAGCATATTTTGCTGAGGTAGGTCTCCGCGACAGAATTAGTTTGCCCTGCGTCGGGAGCATGCGCTCGGCTCTTCAAATCACAGACAAACAGTATCCCACATTCTTGATTTTTAGTTCACAAACACTTGTTGTAATGACTAACTACATTTTGGAGATGTTTGCTCTTTATACAGTAAAGTTACAGTGGGATACAAATAATATCAGGCTGATCCTGCCACGATTTGTTCCCCCTGTCCAAATCACGGACAAACAGTAAAGCATAGTTTTTTGTGTTTTTCAACGCATTTTGCACAGAGAGTTATTTTTTTGAAAAATGTATTGATAGCAATGTTGAATATTATTACACAGGAAAAAACACTACACATAAAATAATTACACTATGACGCCTCTGTCTTTCTAAATGGAGGGACAGTTACTGTGTGTGTATAAGCGTGTAAAAACTGCATGTAGTCAGATTAACAGTAACAGCAAAACAAAGGGGGGGGGGGGCTAGTAAAAAACCACTGGGTTAAAGGAACAAGATAAATAGGGATAAAAATAAGACAAGATATTGAGATAAATAAAAATAAAAGTAAGAATAAAAAATAATTAAAGATAAATGAATAAGTACAAAAATAAGTAAGTGAAGACAAGTGAGGTATGCAGATGTTGAGGTAGATGGATGTACAAAGAAGCTTAATGTGTAAAATTAACTTAGTGTGCAAAGTGTCCTGATGTGCAAATTGCAGTTGAGGTAGGTCAGCTGTTCAGTTTGATACTAGTGGGGAAGAAGGAGATGTTGTCATGCAGCGGCTGTGTGAAGGCAAGAGAGGACCCAAATGCACGGCTCAAGACACGCGGGGATAAACTCAAAAGGCAGGTCTTTATTAATAGGAACATAAGAAGTCATACAAAACTGTACTGGGAGAAACTAAAGCTGAGGCGCTGGGAAGACACGGGGGAACACACACAACCTAGAGGGACGATGCAACACGGAACAAAGGGATACTCTGACATAAATACACAGAAGGTAATGAGGGAAGTGGGAACACACGGGGAACACAGCTGAGGACAATTACTCATGACCGAGCGGGGAGGACACGAAACTGAAAATACTGACACCAAGATGTGGACCATAAACACAACACAGTACACAGAGAAAGAGGCAGAGAGAGAAAAAGGCAGAGAACAAAGATGAATACACGAGGGGATGAGGAGAACACAGAAAACAAAGGACGGGAACACGGTACCAGAACAAACACCACAATAAAAGCATGGACACAGGGGGAATCCAAATACCAAACCAGACAATCCAATGAACATAAGGAACAAAATACAAAACCACAGGAAAACTGAAAACACTGGGTCAAAATGACCCATAACCATGACAGATGTTGAGTTGGGACATTCTGGACTTCACACTTCTAAACCTTCGTCTCGAGGACAGAAGTGTGAGTGTGTGTGTGTGTCATTATTTTCCAGGTGGAAGAGGGAATAGTGAAGGGCATCAGCGATGGCATCTGATGCGAACCTGTTGGGCCGGTAGGCATACTGCTGGGGATCCAGAGTGTTTGGAATAATTCTCCTAATGTAGGCCAGCGCCACTTTCTCAAATCACTTTGCGATGATTGGAGTGAGTATAACTGGTCTGTAATCATTTAGACAGGCGCCTGGGCTTTTCTTGGGGAGAGGGATGATGGTTGTGGTCTTGAAGCATGTGAGAACGATTCACTGACTGAGGGAAAAGTTGAAGATGGAGGTAAGAACATCAGCCAGCTTGTTAGCACATGCTTCATGGGCCCGTCCACGGATGTTGTCTGGTCTGCTGCCTTGCGGGGGTTGATCTTCCTCGGGACCTTGTGTCTTGGTCTATTGAGACCGCTGTCGGGGGGAGGGTCAGGTGATGTGGGGGTTTTGGAAGGTCTGGGAGGTCTGGGGGGAGGGGGGGGTCTCAAAGTTGGTGTAAAACACATTGAGATCATCTGGCAGACCACCTGGAGAGCTGATGATGTTGGTGGTGGCCCTATACTCTGTGATGTGCTGCAGGCATTGCCACATCTGCCTGGGGTCAGCATAAGAATAGAAGCCATCCAGCTTCTCTCTGTACTGCCTCTTTGCTGCTGTAATGGCTTTCCTCAGTCCATACTCAGGCCATGGAGAAGATCATAAAACAGCACATCGTAAGAGCAACTGACCCCCTGATGGACCCACTCCAGTTTGCTTACCATGCACGCAGAGGTGTTGATGATGCCAAAATCTTCATCTTGGACTCCATCCACAAACATCTGGAGCTCCCTGACTCCTCCGCCAGACTTCTGTTTGCTGATTTCTCATCAGTGTTCAACACTCTGCAGCCTCATATCCTGGCCACTAAACTTTCCACCTGATTTTACCTGGATGATCAGCTAATCCTGTGGATATTGGACTTTTTGACCAACAGAACTCAGAAAGTTCGGGTCAACAAGTCTCTTTCCGGTCTCCGTTCCACCTCCACTGGCTCCCCCCCAGGGCTGTGTGCTCTCCCTCCTGCTCTTCATCCTTTACACCGATGACTGCAGATCCACACAGCCCAACTGTCACCAGGTTAAATATGCTGACGACACAGTTGTCGCTGTCAGGCCCCTTACAACACCATGGGCCTGCTCTGCAGGAGTTTGTAGAGTGGTGTAACAGCTCCAAACTTGAATTGAACGTGAGCAAAACCAAAGAGATGGTGACCTTCTCCAGTAGGCAGAGGGATCTGGCTGCTTCAGTCACCACCACCATCAACAGGAAGCCAGTGGAGGTAGTTGAGGAGTACAAATACCTGGGAACCATCTTTGACAACCTCCTGAAATTCTCTGCCAACACAGAGGAGATTCTCAGGGGGTGCCACCAACGGCTATACCTCCTTAGGAAACTCAACTCCTTTGGAGTCCGCACACCCATCATGATGACTTTTTACTATGCCTACCTGGAAAGCATCATGACTTTCTCCATCACCTGCTGGTTCACTCCCTCAGCCTTCAGAACAGGAAGAGACTGCAGCACACTGCATCAGTGTGGTCTAAAATCATTGGACTGCCTGTCAGAACTCTGGCACAGGTTTTCAGCCAATAGGCCCTTAGACAGGCAGCCAAAATCATCAACGACCCCTCTCACATTTCAATGGCTCCTTAGGGCGACGCCTCTGCTGCATTTCCTGCAGGACTGAGAGGAGGATAGCCACCTTTGTCCCCAAAGCCACTCTGGTTTTTAACTCCAGATTATAAGAATGTTTCCCACACCAGAAACATAAACTACCCTCTTCTTACACTACTGACACTTTATCCACTTTTAGTCACTTGCAGTTATTTATTCACCTTTAGTCACTTTAATTTTGGCTCACTTGGACTCAGTGCTTTGTGGCCTTTCTGGGAGTGGTGGCATTTGCGGTGGCTGCCGGGGAGAACGATGGCTGAAAGCTCCAGTGGTGAAGCTGAAAGCTCAGGTGGTAAGAAAATAGTAGAATCCAGATGATTGTGTGAGTTGCTGATGTCTAGTAGTGCCTGTCTCATGTATGTTAACAGTGCACAACACTTGTCGAGTGCAAAAAGAACAGAAAACACAAAAAACAAAAGAAAGTCGACATTCGAGAGTGGAGTGAGCAAACATGTCTGCCTCGAGGGCGCCATTGTCTTCGGTAAGGTAATATGGATTTTTAATAGATTTTTTACAGGTTGACATTATGTGGTCTGAACATTTGAATGAATCATTAGTGGAGGTTTGCATTCACATCAGCACAATCTTGCAATTTACCCAAATGTTTTTTCAGTGTGTGGAAAGAAAATCGACCTGATTTATGACCTGAAAAACAAACAATGAAAAAATTACAATGTAAGTTTATCACTGATGTAATTTACTTTGGTAAAACTCAATATAAACACAAAATGTGACTTATGTTGGTGTCACATTGTGCTTTGAACACATATCTTAATAGATATGAATAGAAGATAGAATGCCTTTATTGTCGCTATACACTTGTACAATGAGATACAGAGCACAGTTCTGCAGCACTATACACATATTGACAGTTTTAAATGGTAAAAAATGGTAAATGGCCTGTATTTGTATAGCGCAGAGGAAAAATATATAAAATGTACAAATATACAAGCCAGTTTTAAAAAGTAATATGTAATAAATAGCGTTATGTAATTTCACATAGAATTAGGTATTGCACAGTAGTGATTCATAGAGGAAATGGGGAAAATAGGGTGTGTGTACCATGATGTAGTAAGTTAGCAGGCTCTCAATGGATGAGTGGTAGAAGGTCAGCAGCAGGTTGGAGTTCAGCTTGTACCTTCTGAGGACCCTCAGGAAGGGCAGCTGCTGTTGGGCCTTCATAAACAACATGATGAACCACCTAGATAATTATTTCATAAGAAATCATGGAAGTTGTAAGGAGTTGTAAGCTCTAAGGTTAGCACAGTTAGTTTATATGGGACGGTCACGAGAAAGCCTCACAGTGTCATCAAGGGTGTGTCACAAGTTAACTTTAAACTTTCCACTTATTTGCATCATATTATAAAAGCAACCTCAAAGAGAAAAGAACACACAGTGACGAGCAGCTGTGTGTGTTTGGTAACTCAAGAAGTGTGGTAAGTTTTTATCTATCTACATATATACAACTTTCATATAAGTTCTTATATTATCTGTCTGTCTGTCTGTCTCTATGTATGTATGTATGTATATATATATATATATATATATATATATATATATATATATATATATATATGTGTGTGTGTGTGTATATATGTAAGTATGTATGTATATGTATATGTATATATATGTGTATATATATATATATGTATGTATATATATATATATATATATATATATATATATATATATACACATACATATATACATACATATATGTAGAGAGCTTTCAGTGTATTCATTGTGCTGAATCAGATATGACACAATCTTTTTTTTCCTCCACAGTTAATCAGAGTGATCATGGATGTGTTTCTAGTCCTTCTCCTGCTTTCAGGTAAGATTCCAGCAGTTTGGTAATTTCTCATTCAGCATATAATAATTCACTGTTTTTTCAAATATAAATTGTTGCTACCTTGAATTTTTTAAAAGAGAGGTAATAACTGACCAAAATATGTTTTATTAATTCATATTTGAGGGTGAGCTGTTGCTCCAGCATTATGACTTTGATCCAACAAAAATGCATATATAATTAAATTAAATAAAAGTAACAAATTAACTAAATTAATCTGGAATCTGGGTGACTATCAGTTTAGAAATTTTCAGATTCACTGACATAGGTACAAATGAAAAGTGGTTTCTGTCCACACATTAATAAGTCGAACCATCACTGATCTACTGAGGAAATCTTATTTAAGGAATTCTTTTACTGCAGAAAGTAAAATTCTATAGAAGTCCAAGTATACAAGCATTCTGAATAAATAAACAGTATTTCTTAGTAAAATCTCAAATAAAAATCCATTTCCTTCTTCAGCTTTCTGTGTCCCCACTGCTTCCTTTCCAAACTTCTATTACTTTGTGAATGAGAATATGACCTGGGATGAGGCCAATGCTTACTGCATCAAGGAGTACCTTGGACTTGCCCAAATTACTTATCCAGAGAACAACACTGCACTGGTGAACACTCCAGCCGGGGTATACACAGGCAAAGCCTGGATCGGACTTCATATAGGCGGTATAGGTTGGGCCTGGCTGGATGGACGACCACCCACATATTATAGCTGGAGCCTTGACGAGCCACACTACACTGGCCCTGTATATTGTGTGTTCACAGATGAGAAAGGATGGTATAGTGCAAGATGTACAGAAAAGCTTGGCTTCGTTTGTTTTGATGGTAGGTATAATAAGATCCTTTGTTGTAAGATTTTACTCCTGTAGATTAAATTGACCGTTGGTACTAATTTAGCAGAATGAGGCTCAAAACATGAAATAAATAATAAACATAAAAATTACAACTTTTAAATATTCTAGTTTGAGACTGGAATAAGGCTCCCAGTGAAGCTCAAACCTGAACTACTCAGTATAAATATTAAGAAAATATGAAGACTATATATATGCAGTACTGACATATGATTTATATGGTGTATTTAAATCACAGCTTTTTTCTGCATAGCCTATTTTTCAAAACATAAATTAATTCATTAATATATGTATAATGTTACTAATGGAATCTATAACTTCTGTTTCTTTAACAGGCAGTGATTACATTGTTAATATGACATATGTGACTTGGAATGACGCCAAAATCAGCTGTGAAAACAAAAATTCAACTCTGGCACAAATCCCTGATGTGGAAACATTTGATGAAGTCAGCCGTGTATTTCCAAATAATAATCTTTACCCATATGAACCACTGTGGATTGGCCTTAGTTTTTCTCCAGTCTGGGTTTGGTCAGAAACTCAACAAATCAGCACATTCATGAACTGGAAAACAGGACAACCTAACAATGAGAATAATTGCTCTGCTATATTGGTGGAAGATGGAACTTGGACCACCGTACCATGCATTCAACAATATCCTTTCTTCTGCTATGGAGGTATGAATGACATTTCCCTAGTTTTAACACTCAAGTGAATTTCCAGAGATGGTATGACCAGAAAATATTTCTTGCACACTAATCAAGATATAAGGCTGAGGCTGAGTCTAAGGCTTTAACTAGTTTGATTTTTTTCTTTAGCAGCTAAAGCATAAATAATTTTAAAAAATGTAAATAACAAAGTCATCATCAGCACAAAAATACAAATAACGAAGTGCACCTGCAGCATTTGCTTCTTTTTTTTTTAATTTAAAAGTATATTAAATCAATGCTAGTTGCAAAAATAATTTCAATCCATTAATAAATCTACAGCATTAGCAAGTCTAAACATTACCTAGATATCTTAGGCTTTATATTTCCAAAAAAAAATGTAGTCACTTTATCTGCATGCAGCACAAAGACAAGTAGAAAATTTGACAAATTTATATTAAAAAAGAACAATAAAAGCTATGATATTCGTTTAGGTCAAAGAGGTGCACTTAATAGTGATAGCATCTCTCCCAACATGGCATCTTAATGTTGTGACTGTGTTCTGTATATTTTAACAGGGTTTTGGTTAATGTTTAAGACATTCTATTTGAATCTAATAATATACTTATATATTATTAATAACTTCCTCTAAGCCAAGTACTTGTCAAATTCCATATGATTTATTTGGAAACGTTTTGTTTTTGTGTAGTTTACAAATCAAAGAAAACAGTGGTGAGCATGAATATCCAAACTGATGTCGACCTGGAAAATCCAGATAACCAGGCTGCCCTGATGCAACAGGTATAGTGTGTGTTAACAAGTTAGCCTCACTTGATTATTATTACCAGTAAGAGAGCTTTCTCCATTCTCTCAGCCAGTGTTGTGTCCAATGTTCCCTCTAATTTTTCATGTGTCTGAGCGAACACACAAACTCCCTGAACGGTCCCTTGGACCACTGTGAGCAACAGCAGAAGTGTGCAGTGTGATCACACCAGCATTGAATCCATCCAAGTTACATGGTTTATTAAAATAATCAAATCTCAACATTTACATTTATGTTAGACTACTTTTAATTAACTGCTTTCCACTTACAATGAAAATTTAAAATAATCTTTTCATGACCTGTGTAGTACATTAACACTCTTGGAAGTAAAAATAACTTGAACTCCAATTTTGAAAAGACAACTAAAACTCTGACTTGTATTATGAGTATGAGTCTGTGGTTTGGGAGAGAGTCCTGTAACTCTGTCTGCAAAATACAGTATATAATGACCAATGTTGGGCAATTAATTATATAGTTACTTCTTCAAAAAAGTTACTGAGTTGTGCAAAGTTTTTTTTGCAGCGGTTTACCTAAAAATGCTGCCAAGGCATTTTTAAAATAAACATATAAAACTATTTACAGAACAATCAGGTGTTCTGCATCAAATCTGATGCCACACAAATTATTTATGCCACTCCAAAAAATAATTTCTGTCCACTATGAGATGAAGGAGAACAACAGCCTGATACCTGCAGGCCTGACAACAGATGTATCACTCCTGTAACACCTGTAACATTCAGCAGTCGCCTCATTGTTCTGACACACACAACAAAACTATTGACTACACTACACACTAACTACACAAGATTTGCGCTAAATTTCGCAAATCTCTCACGTCTCAAAACACCGCCGTCACTCCTAAAACTTCCCCCTCCCTAAACAACTAAATGTCATGTTTTAATTGGTCGACATGGTACATTATATCACTGTAATCCAGGAGTGATAAAAAGGTGGTAGCATTAAGCCTTTTTTTTTGCAGTGAAAGAGAAGCACAACCCATTTTGGAAAAAGAACCCAAACTTCACCCTAAGTTTCTTTAACAGGTGTGGCCTAGATGAAAGATTATCATCAATCACAATACCTAAGTATTTATGTGAGGTCAAAGTTTCAATAGAAATGCCTTGAGCAAATACAAGAGACAGAAAAACTGCAGCCCCCCTTATTTCTATTAAGAACAACATGGCCTTTTTTGCATTTAAAACCATTCGGAGCCCACACAGCTGTGAGTGTATACATTAATTAGAGCTAGCTGTAACTGTTTGAAAACCACGACCATGGTACAAGCACAGCAATAAATAATTGTATCATCTGCACTAAAATGGACAGATGCATTTAGATTTTGTACCAAGCCATCGAAATAAATAGGCAGTGAATAGTGTAGGTCTAAGACAGAATCCTGCAGCACTCAGTAAGTGAGATTAAAAAAAAAATGGGAGAGAGAAATGTTAGGTCTGAAAGGCCTATTTCCAATAGTGGACGCTAAAGTGATGCCATACAGAGTAAGCATCTGGTAGATTCTATAGTTCTAAGATTTTTAGGTAAAAGTTTTATCTGAATTTAGAAGAAATCATCCACACCTTTATGTCTTTAAGACATTTCACTAATTGGGCAAAGTCTGGTTTATGGATAGATCAAGCTGTGTAGCAATGACACTGGAAATTGGAGTCTATCAGATAGACAATTACCCTCCTAGGACCTGGCGTCCACATATGTGGACATCACATTTTGGGATGTCTGACCCCAAATAATAAATTCTGCTCTACAAGGGCCCGATAGCCACTTACGAGGACATCATACTGCCACTGTTCTATCAAAATTTTAAACATATGTCCTCATATGTGGATCTAATTTTTCTCAGAAACAAAAAACAGTTAAAAATATAAAATATGGAAATTATTTTTTTTTTTTACTTTCAGTAGGTCCCAACATGCCCAAATATCAAAGAGAAATTAAAAATAAGACAAACTCATGTCTTTTGATGTGAGAATTTCTTTGTTTCAAGTCTTCCTGAGGTTGTAGTTAAAATAATATTATTTTTGTAGGGAAAAAAAACAAAACATGTTTACTCATTTTATTGTGCTTATTTTACTAAGATTCAGCTAGGACCCTTTCTAACTGTCAATGATAGTTTAAAAAATCGCATAGCATGGGGAATTTCTCCACTTCTGAAATCACGTATTTCAGAGGTGACTTACAGTAAGGGTATCTAACATAATTCATCCTCTTTCTACTTATTTAGCTGCAAACAACACTCGCCAAGCAGGGTGTGACTGACTTCAAACTGACATGGACAAAAAAGCCTGTGCAGAACAGCAGGAAGAAACTTGATGGTACACACACACACACACACACACACACACAGAATGAGTTTTCTCTGAATATTTAAGTGGTTTTATCTCATTTCAGATGCTTGTTTGAATGTGTGAGATTGACTTCCAGAGGACTGTGCTACAACACTGTTCTTTCAAAGGATCACTTTAAATTGTACACTCTTTAAATTTGTTATTAGTTAATTATATTAGCCTAGGTATAAAACGGCATGTTTTGTGTGCATTAAGTCTGAATTGTAAACATTCAACTTTTCTCATTTCAGTTTTGTATTTAAAGGTAGTATATTTGACACCACATGTAAATGGTAAATGGCCTGTATTTATATAGCGCTTTACTAGTCCCTACGGACCCCAAAGCGCTTTACATATCCAGTCATCCACCCATTCACACACTGGTGATGGCAAGCTACATTGTAGCCACAGCCACCCTGGGGCGCACTGACAGAGGCGAGGCTGCCGGACACTGGCGCCACCGGGCCCTCTGACCACCACCAGTAGGCAACGGGTGAAGTGTCCTGCCCAAGGACACAACGACCGAGACTGTCAAAGCTGGGGCTCGAACCGGCAACCTTCCGATTACAAGGCGAACTCCCAACTCTTGAGCCACGATTGCCCCCATGTGCGACATTGATTAGGGATCCATTTTATTCAAATAATGCTGTTTTGTTAAACCTGCTGGTGTATCTCAGTTGCTTGCAAAGTGCCCATTAGGAGACATGTCTGATGAGTCTGTTAATTGGATTACTGAGACTCAGTTACAGTGGCTTGCAAAAGTACTCGACCCCCTTGAACTTTTACCACATTTTGTCACATTACAGCCACAAACATGAGTCAATTTTATTGGAATTCCACGTGAAAGACCAACACAAGGTGGTGTACACGTGAGAAGTGGAACGAAAATCATACATGATTCCAAACATTTTTTTTTACAAATAAATAACTGCAAAGTGGGGTGTGCGTAATTATTCAGCCCCCTTTGGTGTGAGTGCAGTCAGCTGCCCATAGACATTGGCTGATGAGTGCTAATGACTAAATGGAGTGCACCTGTGTGTAATCTAATGTCAGTACAAATACAGCTGCTCTGTGATGGCCTCAGAGGTTGTCTAAGAGAATATTGGGAGCAACAACACCATGAAGTCCAAAGAACACACCAGACAGGTCAGGGATAAAGTTATTGAGAAATTTAAAGCAGGCTTAGGCTACACAAAGATTTCCCAAGCCTTGAACATCCCACAGAGCACTGTTCAAGCGATCATTCAGAAATGGAAGGAGTATGGCACAACTGTAAACCTACCAAGACAAGGCCGTCCACCTAAACTCACAGGCCGAACAAGGAGAGCGCTGATCAGAAATGCAGCCAAGAGGCCCATGGTGACTCTGGACGAGCTGCAGAGATCTACAGCTCAGGTGGGGGAATCTGTCCATAGGACAACTATTAGTCGTGCACTGCACAAAGTTGGCCTTTATGGAAGAGTGGCAAGAAGAAAGCCATTGTTAACAGAAAACCATAAGAAGTCCCGTTTGAAGTTTGCCACAAGCCATGTGGGGGACACAGCAAACATGTGGAAGAAGGTGCTCTGGTCACATGAGACCAAAATGGAACTTTTTGGCCAAAATGCAAAACGTTAAGTGTGGCGGAAAACTAACACTGCACATCACTCTGAACACACCATCCCCACTGTCAAATATGGTGGTGGCAGCATCATGCTCTTCTTCAGCGGGGACAGGGAAGCTGGTCAGAGTTGATGGGAAGATGGATAGAGCCAAATACAGGGCAATCTTGGAAGAAAACCTCTTGCAGTCTGCAAAAGACTAGGGACTGGGGTGGAGATTCACCTTCCAGCAGGACAACGACATAAAGACAGGGCAACAATGGAATGGTTTAAAACAAAACACATCCATGTGTTAGAATGGCCCAGTCAAAGTCCAGATCTAAATCCAATCGAGAATCTGTGGCAAGATCTGAAAACTGCTGTTCACAAACGCTGTCCATCTAATCTGATTGAGCTGGAGCTGTTTTGCAAAGAAGAATGGGCAAGGATTTCAGTCTCTAGATGTGCAAAGCTGGTAGAGACAGACCCTAAAAGACTGGCAGCTGTAATTGCAGCAAAAGGTGGTTCTACAAAGTATTGACTCAGGGGGCTGAATAATTACGCACAGCCCACTTTTCAGTTATTTATTTGTAAAAAATGTTTGGAATCATGTATGATTTTTGTTGCACTTCTCACGTGTACACCACTATGTGTTGGTCTTTCACATGAAATTCCAATAAAATTGATTCATGTTTGTGGCTGTAATGTGACAAAATGTGGAAACGTTCAAGGGGGCCGAATACTTTTGCAAGCCACTGTATTCAGCTTTGTAGTTAATTCTGATCTACACAATTAGGAATGTGTTTGACACTAAGAAGGAACATTTCAAGGATTTGTATTGTGAGTGTCCTCTAACATTTGCCACTATGAATCTATTTATTTTCTCTTTCATTTAGTAAGCACTATTTTTCCCTCTTAAATACTATAACCTGTTTTATGAAAGGATTATCAAATTAAGTTGTATTGTTTATTTATTTCCTTATTTATTTTAGGAAATCTGAAAATAAATTCTCCTGTATGTGTGTATTATGAACTTAGTCCCTCACACAAGACAAGTAAAGTCACTCTGTAACAATACCAATTTTTAGTAGTTGTTTAGTTGTTGTTAAAACTAAATACATAGTACAGAATAAACACAACATTATAAAAATCTGTTCTTGGGTCTGGTCACTCGACTGGGAGTTCAGATAAGGATCCAAAAGGGTGGAGTGCTCACTCTAGGTCAGCTCACTCTTTTTACTAGTTGTAATTTATTCCTTTGCATTTGTCAAAACTAAAGACAAATACAGCCTATTTATAAAGGTATGTAATTAGTTTTTGAGCCATGCAATCTAAACTAGACTCGTATAGTTATATAGGTGAACGTAAACATTAATTCCCAGGTGAGGTCACTAGACTTCAGGTAGAGAAAAAAAAAAACTACTTGCTTGACTTGTGAAATAAAAACAAAGGATGTTTCCACATTTACCTCATTGCTGTTATTCAATTCTTTACAGTTCAAACTCTCATTTTTATTGTAATAATAAATTAACAAACAAGCAATTTTTTTTTACTTTCTTTTATTGCCGTATAAATAAATGGTCTGTATTTGTACAGCGCTTTACTAGTCCCTAAGGACCCCAAAGCGCTTTACACATCCAGTCATCCACACACTGGTGATGGCAAGCTACATTGTAGCCACAGCCATCCTGGGGTGCACTGACATAGGTGAGGCTGCCAGACACTGGCACCACCAGGCCCTCTGACTACCACCAGTAGGCAACGGGTGAAGTGTCTTACCCAAGTATACAACAACTGAGACTGTCCAAGCCAGGGCTCGAACCAGCAACCTTCCGATAATAAGGTGACTTCTCAACTCTTGGGCCACAACCGCTCAAGAGTTGAATCGCATACACAAATAAATGCAATCAGACCGCAAGCTTATATGTAGTTTCCAGGATATTTAAAGCTAGAATGAGAGACAAAGCCCTCATTTGTCAGGAGCCTCTTCTGGAACAGCTCCAAATTTGAATTTGGGAGATTTTATTAATTCTGTTTTGTCATCAGACTTTCATCATTTACATGCAGTACCTTCAAAAGGTATCCATTTTCGCGCTGAAGGTCCTAACATCATGAGACAATTTCTCTTCCCTTACTGCCCTCCACAAACAGATGTCCCCAGAGGTTCAACAACCTGTTAACTGAGGTCTGTGTAGATTGTGCAAAGAATATCGCACAAACATGGAAATATAAAGGAAATACATGGAAATACATTTTTAAAATAAAATTTCCAGGGTTTGTTAAAAAACGAACCTTTTTGGAAATACTTTTGAGTCTTTACGCATCATAGCATTTTATCATTTATCATATGCAGCAAGTTCAAATTACAGATTTGAATATTTGCACTATAACAAAGTCCAATTTTTGTTGCTTATCAAGATTTTCTCCTTTCCCCCCCCCCCCCCCCCCCCCCCAAATTCTACTTCCTCTCAGTACTGCAGTGTCATTTTATCATTTTCAAACCATTTTATTTTGGAAAATCTAATTGTACAAGCTAGCCAGGTTAACTCAACTAAACAACTTAAAGAGACACCAAACCATTGTGACTGTTACAAGTGCCACAGGATTTTGTCTTGTTTTAGTTGTTTTGAGTATGAGTATGACCTGGTTATGGCGTTCCATGTGTCCTGCTTGCTAACATCTTCCACCCTACTGTTATCTGCTGAATTACCTCAAGGGCATTTTTGCACAGCCTGCAACTGGGATCTTGTGTGTGGTTGTGGTAGTCCTCAGCAGTGTTGGGCAAGTTACTTTGAAAAAGTAATTAATTATAGTTATTAGTTACTTCTTCAAAAAAGTAACTGAGTTAGTAACTGAGTTACAATATTCTAAAGTAATTAATTACTTGAAAAGTAGCTATTGCATTACTTTAAAAAAAACGTTTAACTCTGGGGTCCAGGGTATAATTGGCCATTTTTAACTACTTTTGATTTTCCCTCCACATTTTACCTTTAAAAACTATTTACTTTGTCTTGTTTGGTATCATTCTTTTCGGCACAACTTCACGTGTCTGAATTTACAGTTATGTTTTCATTTTGACATACTGTATTAACACAACTGATCTAAAATCACAAACATGTTTAATGAATCATATTTCATAACTGTAAATAAAAATATAAATTGTCAATTTTAAAATCATATACACAAGTTTTGCAAATAAAGTTATTTGCATCCATTTACCTTTTACCCTTTTTAAAATAACCATTTCAAACTATTTACAGAACCATCAGCTGTTCTGCATTCAATAAGATGCCACACAAATTATTTGTGCCACTCCAAAAAAATAATTTCTGTCCACTATAAAGGAGAACATCACAGCCTGATACCTGCAGGTCTGACAGCAGCAGGTGTATCACTCCTTTTTCTACTTGGAGACAGCAGTCACCTCATTGTTCTGACGCACAACACAAAACTATCCACAACAATACACACTAACTACACAAGACAACACATTAACTACACACTCCAAACACGCTAAATCTTTCACATCTCAAAACTCTCTCTCTCTCTCTCTCTCTCTCTCTCTCTCTCTCTCTCTCTCTCTCTCTCTCTCTCGCCATCACTCCTAAAACTTCCTGTTTTTTTTTTTCTCTCATAAGCAGAGAGTGCTTGCTAGCGCTGTCCTTAGACAGTAAACACGGTAAAAACGCCACATATATATTGTTTATCATGACTCTGGTTTTACGTGGCTTATCAACACAATTTAAAAACTGGTATATATCACCTTCTTGCTTTGTCTTTAAGTGGTCATGTAATTGGCCTACCACAACTACTTTATTCTTCCTCAGTCAAACAGCAGCACTCATGCGATTGTTTTGCCCCTTAGCTCCAGGTGTTGTGCTAGACAGTGATCGTGATTACCGTCCGTGGGAGCGCGCGCAGCTGCTTAAAGCTGTAGCGTCCAGATTACTTACATAGTCAGCTACAACTGATATAAGATGCGGTAAGCTGAACACAGCTTCAACCTTCTGTTTGTTGAAAAATAGTAACGGACCGCATTTTCTTGGTAGTAATTGTAACGGCGTTGTAACAATAGGAATAGTAATTAGTTAGATTACTCGTTACTGAAAAAAGTAACGCCGTTACTTGTAACGCAGTTATTCCCATCACTGGTCCTCAGCACCTATCAATCTTGTCCTTAGGTCTTGTTCCTGTGTGGTCTTTCAGTCTTTCTCAACATCAGCCACTTCCTATATTTGGTGGTGATACATGCCGTCCAGAAGCCTGTCCTTCCATGGTGGTTCCTCTCCTTTCTCAGGTTTCTGCTGCCTGATGTACTCACTAAGTACACAACCAGCCAATGGGTCTTTGTTTCATCCTGAATAGTGGTTCTGACACTTACTAGGATAAATAAAAGCTAAGGTGGAATGTCTCAGTTGGCAAAATTATGGATTTCAATTACGTTTACCAGAGAAATATCAATAACATAGTAAAAAGTAGTTTTTACAATTTGTCTATGCTTTTAATTGATGATGGTGGGATAAGGTCGTCAGACTGGTGGACCACTCACATAGAGGCCTTGCCCTGCGAAGATCCAGCGGGAAACCCCAAGTTATAATTGTTAAAGTCCATTACTACCAAGACTGCGTCAATGTGCTATGGGGGGCCTGGAAGCAAGGCCCGTTGCAATACAAGGGGAACCCAGTGGTTTTCCTGATTAAACCACAAGCACTGCCAAAGCTTGCTCTGCTTTGAACGATGTGAGGGACCTACCTCAAGGGTGTCCAGATAACCAAAACGGAATAATGTTTAAAGCCAGATGCCATACTTTAAAGGGGTGAGAGTAAAGAGTTTCTGGATCCGGAGAAGGGAATGTTATACGTGAAAAAGATCGACTTATTGACTGAAACTGTCAATACGTAGCGTGCGATTAACGGGTGTGTGGTCATTCCAGGTAAAAGGCAGAGCAGAGAAGGAGACTGCTCACTCCCCGTCGGGGAATCGAACCCCGGTCTTCCGCGTGACAGGCGGAGATACTGTCCACTATACTAACAAGGACCTGCAAGGCACAGTCGGGGACACGTCAAGGTGGGATTCGCAGCAGGTATGACACACAAATTGTCGTCGGCCATGTAAAAATCCCCATCACTTTACCAGGAACTACAGTTTTATGGGTGTTTGACAGAGAACTTTTTTCTGCTTGCAGGAGGGATCCATGGTGTAACGGTTAGCACTCTGGACTTTGAATCCAGTGATCTGAGTTCAAGTCTCAGTGGAGCCTCATTTGGCTTTCTTGCCCTTTGCTCCGCAGTTGCATTAGCATTAGCACACGCTAGCATGAGAGTCTAATTACTTATAGAACAAGTTAGTGGCCCAGTCAATTCCACTCCTCTTCTGTTGGCTGATCCCATCTGCGCGTGGTCTTCATGCCGCACCCAACCTCGCTCATTCTCTTGTACTGCACTTTCCACTTCAGCGTCCTGCTGTATCTTTCATTGGCCACCTTGACTCAAGGCAACAATTCCCCTTGTACTCTTCTCACTTCTAACTCTGTTGCCACCACTGAAGGCCCCGAGCTTCTGGTTGACAAGCTCTTTGATGTCCTTTGCTTGGCTAGCACACAACCGATAGAAGACAAAACTAGGAGTCTTATTTCTCAATAGGGACGCAAGTAAAACAGAGAAAATGCTGGACAAGCAGAGTTGTCTAAACAGTGAACATCAATTCCCTTGTGACCAAAGAAGCGAAAGACCCATGTTTCCGCCTGGTTTCGGGCCGGGGACCTTTCGCGTGTGAGGCGAATGTGATAACCACTACACTACGGAAACGGTGAGCGATGGCTCGCTTGGCTTTGGAATGTGTCTTAATCAGTAATCTGACCAATCTGACAAATCTGATGGCATGTTACTATCATGCCCTTGAACGGAAGGAACCATGGAGAAGAGACAGACGCTCGCTAGCAAGGAATCTGAACTATAGTCTCGATGTTAGGCTCACTTAAACTTTTGACATTTAGGAGTTCTCTGAAGCAAGCGCAGCTCGACATATGCTGGCCTAAGAACCCCAGAACCTCGAGCAGCAGAACTGTTGCCTAAAGAGGCCATGCGTTTGATCGCGTTGTGCATTGGCTGAAAATAGGCCCAAGTCCTGTGCAGGCCAGCTAGAGCCACTCATTTCCAAGAGCTTAGTCTGTGCCTGCATCTTCAGTGAATATGGTGACTGGAGACATGTTGATTTGTGTGAAATTTCCTGAAATTTGGGCTATAGACAACTTTTTAGCAACATGAGCATCCAAAGGTTACAAGCGTCAGAGCCCTGTACAAGATTTGAGTACTTTCTCTCCTCTGTGTCCCAAACAGCAGTACAACCCCATAAGGTAAAGCAATGCCTGCAGGCAGACACTTTTGTATCAGGAAACAAAGAAGCATGTTTCCGCCTGGTTTCGGACGAGGGACCTTTCGCGTGTTAGGCGAACGTGATAACCACTACACTACAGAAACGGAGCGTGCTTGCCCTCTCGTCATTAGAGGGGCATTTTGATGCCTTCTCACATTTCAGGACTTTAATGACAGATCATGTAGGACTAGTGAGAAGCGGGGGAACTCCCATTTGTGTCATTTTTCAAGCATTCCCCCATTTATGGTTATATTGACAATCCAAATTGTGATCTCGAGATAGCATCTCTTCAAATGGGAGCTGATCTTCTTGTTGACAAGCTCTTTGATGTTCTTTGTCAGGCTAGCACACAACCTACAGAAGACAAACCCAAGAGACTTATTTGTTAATAGGGACGCAAGTAAAGCAGAGAAAACGCTGGACAAGCAGAGTTCTCTTGGACTAGCTTCTCTTCTCATGGGAGCTCTTGCCTAGAAGACATTTTTGACTTGTGAGTGCACAGGTGGAATTGATGTTTTTTCAAACCTATTATAGGACTAGATTGTTAGATTGACTAGGATGTGGTGGAGAAATTCCACAGGGTCTTTTTGAATGATGGACTCTGTGCAAAAAAATGCACGTAGCGTGCAATTAACGGGTGTGTGGTCATTCCAGGTAAAAGGCAGAGCAGAGAAGGAGACTGCTCACTCCCCGTCGGGGAATCGAACCCCGGTCTTCCACGTGACAGGCGGAGATAATGTCCACTATACTAACGAGGACCTGCAAGGTACTGTCAGGGACACGTCAAGGTGGGATTTGCAGCAGGTATGACACACAAATTGTCGTCGGCCATGTAAAAATCCCCATCACTTTACCAGGAACTACAGTTTTATAGGTGTTTGACAGAGAACTTTTTTCTGCTTGCAGGAGGGATCCATGGTGTAACGGTTAGCACTCTGGACTTTGAATCCAGTGATCTGAGTTCAAGTCTCAGTGGAACCTCATTTGGCTTTCTTGCCCTTTGCTCCGCAGTTGCATTAGCATTAGCACACGCTAGCATGAGAGTCTAATTACTTATAGAACAAGTTAGTGGCCCAGTCAATTCCACTCCTCTTCTGTTGGCTGATCCCATCTGCGCGTGGTCTTCATGCCGCACCCAACCTCGCTCATGCTCTTGTACTGCACTTTCCACTTCAGCGTCCTGCTGTATCTTTCATTGGCCACCTTGACTCAAGGCAACAATTCCCCTTGTACTCTTCTCACTTCTAACTCTGTTGCCACCACTGAAGGCCCCGAGCTTCTGGTTGACAAGCTCTTTGATGTCCTTTGCTTGGCTAGCACACAACCGATAGAAGACAAAACTAGGAGTCTTATTTCTCAATAGGGACGCAAGTAAAACAGAGAAAATGCTGGACAAGCAGAGTTGTCTAAACAGTGAACATCAATTCCCTTGTGACCAAAGAAGCAAAAGACCCATGTTTCCGCCTGGTTTCGGACCAGGGCCCTTTCGCGTGTGAGGCGAATGTGATAACCACTACACTACGGAAACGGTGAGCGATGGCTCGCTTGGCTTTGGAATGTGTCTTAATCAGTAATCTGACCAATCTGACAAATCTGATGGCATGTTACTATCATGCCCTTGAACGGAAGGAACCATGGAGAAGAGACAGACGCTCGCTAGCAAGGAATCTGAACTATAGTCTCGATGTTAGGCTCACTTAAACTTTTGACATTTAGGAGTTCTCTGAAGCAAGCGCAGCTCGACATATGCTGGCCTAAGAACCCCAGAACCTCGAGCAGCAGAACTGTTGCCTAAAGAGGCCATGCGTTTGATCGCGTTGTGCATTGGCTGAAAATAGGCCCAAGTCCTGTGCAGGCCAGCTAGAGCCACTCATTTCCAAGAGCTTAGTCTGTGCCTGCATCTTCAGTGAATATGGTGACTGGAGACATGTTGATTTGTGTGAAATTTCCTGAAATTTGGGCTATAGACAACTTTTTAGCAACATGAGCATCCAAAGGTTACAAGCGTCAGAGCCCTGTACAAGATTTGAGTACTTTCTCTCCTCTGTGTCCCAAACAGCAGTACAACCCCATAAGGTAAAGCAATGCCTGCAGGCAGACACTTTTGTATCGGGAAACAAAGAAGCATGTTTCCGCCTGGTTTCGGACCAGGGACCTTTCGCGTGTTAGGCGAACGTGATAACCACTACACTACGGAAACGGAGCGCGCTTGCCCTCTCGTCATTAGAGGGGCATTTCGATGCCTTCTCACATTTCAGGACTTTAATGACAGATCATGTAGGACTAGTGAGAAGCGGGGGAACTCCCATTTGTGTCATTTTTCAAGCATTCCCCCATTTATGGTTATATTGACAATCCAAATTGTGATCTCGAGATAGCATCTCTTCAAATGGGAGCTGATCTTCTTGTTGACAAGCTCTTTGATGTTCTTTGTCAGGCTAGCACACAACCTACAGAAGACAAACCCAAGAGACTTATTTGTTAATAGGGACGCAAGTAAAGCAGAGAAAACGCTGGACAAGCAGAGTTCTCTTGGACTAGCTTCTCTTCTCATGGGAGCTCTTGCCTAGAAGACATTTTTGACTTGTGAGTGCACAGGTGGAATTGATGTTTTTTCAAACCCATTATAGGACTAGATTGCTAGATTGACTAGGATGTGGTGGAGAAATTCCACAGGGTCTTTTTGAATGATGGACTCTGTGCAAAAAAATGCACGTAGCGTGCGATTAACGGGTGTGTGGTCATTCCAGGTAAAAGGCAGAGCAGGAGACTGCTCACTCCCCGTCGGGGAATCGAACCCCGGTCTTCCGCGTGACAGGCGGAGATACTGTCCACTATACTAACGAGGACCTGCAAGGCACTGTCGGGGACACGTCAAGGTGGGATTCGCAGCAGGTATGACACACAAATTGTCGTCGGCCATGTAAAAATCCCCATCACTTTACCAGGAACTACAGTTTTATGGGTGTTTGACAGAGAACTTTTTTCTGCTTGCAGGAGGGTTCCATGGTGTAAAGGTTAGCACTCTGGACTTTGAATCCAGTGATCTGAGTTCAAGTCTCAGTGGAGCCTCATTTGGCTTTCTTGCCCTTTGCTCCGCATTAGCATTAGCACACGCTAGCATGAGAGTCTAATTACTTATAGAACAAGTTAGTGGCCCAGTCAATTCCACTCCTCTTCTGTTGGCTGATCCCATCTGCGCGTGGTCTTCATGCCGCACCCAACCTCGCTCATGCTCTTGTACTGCACTTTCCACTTCAGCGTCCTGCTGTATCTTTCATTGGCCACCTTGACTCAAGGCAACAATTCCCCTTGTACTCTTCTCACTTCTAACTCTGTTGCCACCACTGAAGGCCCCGAGCTTCTGGTTGACAAGCTCTTTGATGTCCTTTGCTTGGCTAGCACACAACCAATAGAAGACAAAACTAGGAGTCTTATTTCTCAATAGGGACGCAAGTAAAACAGAGAAAATGCTGGACAAGCAGAGTTGTCTAAACAGTGAACATCAATTCCCTTGTGACCAAAGAAGCAAAAGACCCATGTTTCCGCCTGGTTTCGGACCAGGGCCCTTTCGCGTGTGAGGCGAATGTGATAACCACTACACTACGGAAACGGTGAGCGATGGCTCGCTTGGCTTTGGAATGTGTCTTAATCAGTAATCTGACCAATCTGACAAATCTGATGGCATGTTACTATCATGCCCTTGAACGGAAGGAACCATGGAGAAGAGACAGACGCTCGCTAGCAAGGAATCTGAACTATAGTCTCGATGTTAGGCTCACTTAAACTTTTGACATTTAGGAGTTCTCTGAAGCAAGCGCAGCTCGACATATGCTGGCCTAAGAACCCCAGAACCTCGAGCAGCAGAACTGTTGCCTAAAGAGGCCATGCGTTTGATCGCGTTGTGCATTGGCTGAAAATAGGCCCAAGTCCTGTGCAGGCCAGCTAGAGCCACTCATTTCCAAGAGCTTAGTCTGTGCCTGCATCTTCAGTGAATATGGTGACTGGAGACATGTTGATTTGTGTGAAATTTCCTGAAATTTGGGCTATAGACAACTTTTTAGCAACATGAGCATCCAAAGGTTACAAGCGTCAGAGCCCTGTACAAGATTTGAGTACTTTCTCTCCTCTGTGTCCCAAACAGCAGTACAACCCCATAAGGTAAAGCAATGCCTGCAGGCAGACACTTTTGTATCGGGAAACAAAGAAGCATGTTTCCGCCTGGTTTCGGACCAGGGACCTTTCGCGTGTTAGGCAAACGTGATAACCACTACACTACGGAAACGGAGCGCGCTTGCCCTCTCGTCATTAGAGGGGCATTTCGATGCCTTCTCACATTTCAGGACTTTAATGACAGATCATGTAGGACTAGTGAGAAGCGGGGGAACTCCCATTTGTGTCATTTTTCAAGCATTCCCCCATTTATGGTTATATTGACAATCCAAATTGTGATCTCGAGATAGCATCTCTTCAAATGGGAGCTGATCTTCTTGTTGACAAGCTCTTTGATGTTCTTTGTCAGGCTAGCACACAACCTACAGAAGACAAACCCAAGAGACTTATTTGTTAATAGGGATGCAAGTAAAGCAGAGAAAACGCTGGACAAGCAGAGTTCTCTTGGACTAGCTTCTCTTCTCATGGGAGCTCTTGCCTAGAAGACATTTTTGACTTGTGAGTGCACAGGTGGAATTGATGTTTTTTCAAACCCATTATAGGACTAGATTGTTAGATTGACTAGGATGTGGTGGAGAAATTCCACAGGGTCTTTTTGAATGATGGACTCTGTGCAAAAAAATGCACGTAGCGTGCGATTAACGGGTGTGTGGTCATTCCAGGTAAAAGGCAGAGCAGAGAAGGAGACTGCTCACTCCCCGTCGGGGAATCGAACCCCGGTCTTCCGCGTGACAGGCGGAGATACTGTCCACTATACTAACGAGGACCTGCAAAGCACTGTCGGGGACACGTCAAGGTGGGATTCGCAGCAGGTATGACACACAAATTGTCGTCGGCCATGTAAAAATCCCCATCACGTTACCAGGAACTACAGTTTTATGGGTGTTTGACAGAGAACTTTTTTCTGCTTGCAGAAGGGATCCATGGTGTAACGGTTAGCACTCTGGACTTTGAATCCAGTGATCTGAGTTGAAGTCTCAGTGGAGCCTCATTTAGCTTTCTTGCCCTTTGCTCCGCAGTAGCATTAGCACACGCTAGCATGAGAGTCTAATTACTTATAGAACAAGTTAGTGGCCCAGTCAATTCCACTCCTCTTCTGTTGGCTGATCCCATCTGCGCGTGGTCTTCATGCCGCACCCAACCTCGCTCATGCTCTTGTACTGCACTTTCCACTTCAGCGTCCTGCTGTATCTTTCATTGGCCACCTTGACTCAAGGCAACAATTCCCCTTGTACTCTTCTCACTTCTAACTCTGTTGCCACCACTGAAGGCCCCGAGCTTCTGGTTGACAAGCTCTTTGATGTCCTTTGCTTGGCTAGCACACAACCGATAGAAGACAAAACTAGGAGTCTTATTTCTCAATAGGGACGCAAGTAAAACAGAGAAAATGCTGGACTAGCAGAGTTGTCTAAACAGTGAACATCAATTCCCTTGTGACCAAAGAAGCAAAAGACCCATGTTTCCGCCCGGTTTCGGACCGGGGACCTTTCGCGTGTGAGGCGAATGTGATAACCACTACACTACGGAAACGGTGAGCGATGGCTCGCTTGGCTTTGGAATGTGTCTTAATCAGTAATCTGACCAATCTGACAAATCTGATGGCATGTTACTATCATGCCCTTGAACGGAAGGAACCATGGAGAAGAGACAGACGCTCGCTAGCAAGGAATCTGAACTATAGTCTCGATGTTAGGCTCACTTAAACTTTTGACATTTAGGAGTTCTCTGAAGCAAGCGCAGCTCGACATATGCTGGCCTAAGAACCCCAGAACCTCGAGCAGCAGAACTGTTGCCTAAAGAGGCCATGCGTTTGATCGCGTTGTGCATTGGCTGAAAATAGGCCCAAGTCCTGTGCAGGCCAGCTAGAGCCACTCATTTCCAAGAGCTTAGTCTGTGCCTGCATCTTCAGTGAATATGGTGACTGGAGACATGTTGATTTGTGTGAAATTTCCTGAAATTTGGGCTATAGACAACTTTTTAGCAACATGAGCATCCAAAGGTTACAAGCGTCAGAGCCCTGTACAAGATTTGAGTACTTTCTCTCCTCTGTGTCCCAAACAGCAGTACAACCCCATAAGATAAAGCAATGCCTGCAGGCAGACACTTTTGTATCGGGAAACAAAGAAGCATGTTTCCGCCTGGTTTCGGACCAGGGACCTTTCGCGTGTTAGGCGAACGTGATAACCACTACACTACGGAAACGGAGCGTGCCTGCCCTCTCGTCATTAGAGGGGCATTTCGATGCCTTCTTACATTTGAGGACTTTAATGACAGATCATGTAGGACTAGTGAGAAGCGGGGGAACTCCCATTTGTGTCATTTTTCAAGCATTCCCCCATTTATGGTTATATTGACAATCCAAATTGTGATCTCGAGATAGCATCTCTTCAAATGGGAGCTGATCTTCTTGTTGACAAGCTCTTTGATGTTCTTTGTCAGGCTAGCACACAACCTACAGAAGACAAACCCAAGAGACTTATTTGTTAATAGGGACGCAAGTAAAGCAGAGAAAACGCTGGACAAGCAGAGTTCTCTTGGACTAGCTTCTCTTCTCATGGGAGCTCTTGCCTAGAAGACATTTTTGACTTGTGAGTGCACAGGTGGAATTGATGTTTTTTCAAACCCATTATAGGACTAGATTGTTAGATTGACTAGGATGTGGTGGAGAAATTCCACAGGGTCTTTTTGAATGATGGACTCTGTGCAAAAAAATGCACGTAGCGTGCGATTAACGGGTGTGTGGTCATTCCAGGTAAAAGGCAGAGCAGAGAAGGAGACTGCTCACTCCCCGTCGGGGAATTGAACCCCGGTCTTCCGCGTGACAGGCAGAGATACTGTCCACTATACTAACGAGGACCTGCAAGGCACTGTCGGGGACACGTCAAGGTGGGATTCGCAGCAGGTATGACACACAAATTGTCGTCGGCCATGTAAAAATCCCCATCACTTTACCAGGAACTACAGTTTTATGGGTGTTTGACAGAGAACTTTATTCTGCTTGCAGGAGGGATCCATGGTGTAACGGTTAGCACTCTGGACTTTGAATCCAGTGATCTGAGTTCAAGTCTCAGTGGAGCCTCATTTGGCTTTCTTGCCCTTTGCTCCGCAGTTGCATTAGCATTAGCACACGCTAGCATGAGAGTCTAATTACTTATAGAACAAGTTGGTGGCCCAGTCAATTCCACTCCTCTTCTGTTGGCTGATCCCATCTGCGCGTGGTCTTCATGCCGCACCCAACCTCGCTCATGCTCTTGTACTGCACTTTCCACTTCAGCGTCCTGCTGTATCTTTCATTGGCCACCTTGACTCAAGGCAACAATTCCCCTTGTACTCTTCTCACTTCTAACTCTGTTGCCACCACTGAAGGCCCCGAACTTCTGGTTGACAAGCTCTTTGATGTCCTTTGCTTGGCTAGCACACAACCGATAGAAGACAAAACTAGGAGTCTTATTTCTCAATAGGGACGCAAGTAAAACAGAGAAAATGCTGGACAAGCAGAGTTGTCTAAACAGTGAACATCAATTCCCTTGTGACCAAAGAAGCAAAAGACCCATGTTTCCGCCTGGTTTCGGACCGGGGACCTTTCGCGTGTGAGGCGAATGTGATAACCACTACACTACGGAAACGGTGAGCGATGGCTTGCTTGGCTTTGGAATGTGTGTTAATCAGTAATCTGACCAATCTGACGGCATGTTACTATCATGCCCTTGAACGGAAGGAACCATGGAGAAGAGACAGACGCTCGCTAGCAAGGAATCTGAACTATAGTCTCGATTTTAGGCTCACTTAAACTTTTGACATTTAGGAGTTCTCTGAAGCAAGCGCAGCTCGACATATGCTGGCCTAAGAACCCCAGAACCTCGAGCAGCAGAACTGTTGCCTAAAGAGGCCATGCGTTTGATCGCGTTGTGCATTGGCTGAAAATAGGCCCAAGTCCTGTGCAGGCCAGCTAGAGCCACTCATTTCCAAGAGCTTAGTCTGTGCCTGCATCTTCAGTGAATATGGTGACTGGAGACATGTTGATTTGTGTGAAATTTCCTGAAATTTGGGCTATAGACAACTTTTTAGCAACATGAGCATCCAAAGGTTACAAGCGTCAGAGCCCTGTACAAGATTTGAGTACTTTCTCTCCTCTGTGTCCCAAACAGCAGTACAACCCCATAAGATAAAGCAATGCCTGCAGGCAAACACTTTTGTATTGGGAAACAAAGTAGCATGTTTCCGCCTGGTTTCGGACCAGGGACCTTTCGTGTGTTAGGCGAACGTGATAACCACTACACTACGGAAACGGAGCGTGCATGCCCTCTCGTCATTAGAGGGGCATTTCGATGCCTTCTTACATTTGAGAACTTTAATGACAGATCATGTAGGACTAGTGAGAAGCGGGGGAACTCCCATTTGTGTCATTTTTCAAGCATTCCCCCATTTATGGTTATATTGACAATCCAAATTGTGATCTCGAGATAGCATCTCTTCAAATGGGAGCTGATCTTCTTGTTGACAAGCTCTTTGATGTTCTTTGTCAGGCTAGCACACAACCTACAGAAGACAAACCCAAGAGACTTATTTGTTAATAGGGACGCAAGTAAAGCAGAGAAAACGCTGGACAAGCAGAGTTCTCTTGGACTAGCTTCTCTTCTCATGGGAGCTCTTGCTAGAAGACATTTTTGACTTGTGAGTGCACAGGTGGAATTGATGTTTTTTCAAACCCATTATAGGACTAGATTGTTACATTGACTAGGATGTGGTGGAGAAATTCCACAGGGTCTTTTTGAATGATGGACTCTGTGCAAAAAAATGCACGTAGCGTGCGATTAACGGGTGTGTGGTCATTCCAGGTAAAAGGCAGAGTAGAGAAGGAGACTGCTCACTCCCCGTCAGGGAATCGAACCCCGGTCTTCCGCGTGACAGGCGGAGATACTGTCCACTATACTAACGAGGACCTGCAAGGCACTGTTGGGGACACGTCAAGGTGGGATTCGCAGCAGGTATGACACACAAATTGTCGTCGGCCATGTAAAAATCCCCATCACTTTACCAGGAACTACAGTTTTATGGGTGTTTGACAGAGAACTTTTTTCTGCTTGCCAGAGGGTTCCATGGTGTAACGGTTAGCACTCTGGACTTTGAATCCAGTAATCTGAGTTCAAGTCTCAGTGGAGCCTCATTTGGCTTTCTTGCCCTTTGCTCCGCAGTTGCATTAGCATTAGCACACGCTAGCATGACAGTCTAATTACTTATAGAACAAGTTAGTGGCCCAGTCAATTTCACTCCTCTTCTGTTGGCTGATCCCATCTGCGCGTGGTCTTCATGCCGCACCCAACCTCGCTCATGCTCTTGTACTGCACTTTCCACTAGAGCGTCCTGCTGTATCTTTCATTGGCCACCTTGACTCAAGGCAACAATTCCCCTTGTACTCTTCTCACTTCTAACTCTGTTGCCACCACTGAAGGCCCCGAACTTCTGGTTGACAAGCTCTTTGATGTCCTTTGCTTGGCTAGCACACAACCGATAGAAGACAAAACTAGGAGTCTTATTTCTCAATAGGGACGCAAGTAAAACAGAGAAAATGCTGGACAAGCAGAGTTGTCTAAACAGTGAACATCAATTCCCTTGTGACCAAAGAAGCAAAAGACCCATGTTTCCGCCCGGTTTCGGACTGGGGACCTTTCGCGTGTGAGGCGAATGTGGTAACCACTTGTAAGGTTCTTTTGATTTGGAAAGAAAAGTAAGCGCAGACAGAGTCCTAGGGGGTGTCCAAAAAGTGATTTATTAAACACACACGTATTATACAGTGTGGGAAGCCGGACTTCCCTTTCTGCTCGCTACAACAAGCTTTATAGCCTTTATGACGTCAGAACAATTCCTGGGAGTCACCTTCTTCAGAACAACAACTCTTTCCCAGACTTAAAACCAGATGTTTCCAATCATCAGTATTTGGGAACATAACAATTGTGTAAGACGAGTGTGCAGTTGTGTAAGATTGTAGGTCCAGGCCACCGAAAGTTGAGTGTCCTCATCTGACTTACTGTGGACCCACATCTATGCTGGTGCTATGAATGATAGAGCATTATATCTAGAATGTGTTATTATATACTAAATGATAAATGATACATGATAATATTGATGATAACTTGATGATAAGTGATACAGACTAATGAAGTAATGATGAAATAATGATCGTGCATGTGAATAATAACACAGTAACAGTAAAATAACATTCCTTTACGTGACAACTCCTCCTCTTGGGCTCGCTTGCGAGACCAACCTACACCTCGATTTGTCTCACTCCTCCGTCCAGCCTACAATCTCCCTCAAGGGCATCATGGATTCAGGCGCCGCTGAACCAGGTGAGCCCGAACTCAGGGCTCTCTCCAGCATCTTTACTAAAACTCGCCGGGCCAGAGGGATGAGACAACATCCGATCATTAATATAGCAAGAAAAACAACCAAAGAAAACATGGCAGACATAACAACACTCTTCCATTGCCCAAAGACAGACGTGAACCAGTCTCCCAGTCCAGTGTTCACACCTGATTGCTCATGCATGGTTTTAGATAACATTTTCATACTCTCAAGCGCTCTAGTAACCGTACCGTCTGGGGCCGTATTGTTGGGTATGAAGGTACAGCACATGTCCCCAAACATGGCACACACACCACCCTTCTCAGCCAACAACATGTCCAGGGCCATTCGATTTTGGATTCCCATTAACGACGTCGGGCCTAATTGTTCCGCAAGGCCTTCTACCGCGTCCCTAGTGAGATTAGAGAGTCTCAGCACATTATAATGAACATAGTTAATGCGATCAACATTTTATTTGGAGTTATCCATAGAAACACTCTTTCAAAGCCGGCCGCTATCTGATTGACTAACTTATACTCATCTGGAACTCCCCTGGGAACTCCTATTGAGTCAATCCAGGTTGGCGAGTCCCATCTCGGGTCATATTTGTGCGCACCCCTTATACTTCTCCTACGTCTGGCTGTCAACACACCCGTGTCCTGCTGTGGAACTGTCTCTACTTTCCTATCAGCATCAAAGGTGCTCCTAGGCGCACCAGAGCACATGTTCCCACACTCCCCATGGGAACCTGCACCAAAAGGGTGTACTGCCCACAATAATAATATGGCCCACCCCGTGCCCAGGTGCCTATAATTGTGTTTGGGTCACTTACATTATTGGTAGTCCTGCCTGGGATCGTCCTCTGACACCAGCTTGGATCAATCCTTCCTAACGTATATTTCACGCTGTCTGTAGAGAACTCAAAACATGTATAATTATCCCTTTTAGGTGTAAATGAACCTGGTTGTGTACGTTTATCAATTGGTGGATATAAACCTGACAAAGTGGTGCAGTTACCTGTGTTCACCGCCTCTCTAGTTAATCTCAACATACAATCATAACCCCACTCATCCTCTGGATACAGAGGAGCGGGTTCAGTGAACAGACGAGGTCTAGCTGTAGCACAAGCAACACAGTCAACCACTTCCTGCTCTTTAGCATTTTGAGCCACCCAATCTGACCAAAGATTCCTATCACTGACTTAGGGTAGCATACCATAGGGTGATGACAAATCCACACATCATATGTTCTCCAGCTGCTACCGTCTCCTGGGCATCTAATTACCTCACACAAATCGAATGTGAATGCCGTCGTGGACCCACTAACGTACCCAAACTCGACTCCCCCACTGGCTTTGAGACACCCATCGTTCCCACCTGAGCCAACCTCGCGCTTGAATTTTCTCGACGACTTGATCGGTTTGGACTCTGGAGCGGATAGACCTCTGCGTCTGGGCAATTCACCTGTCTGCCAATGAACAAACAAACACGTTACAACACTTATCAACCCCAACATTCCCGTTATTTTCCAATTTTCCCACAGTTTCATGATCACTGTTCCCAGGCTCTTTTACTTTTACCTTAAACTTCGTGATAAGAGTATAAGATTATGAGTATAAAAGTAGGCAATTAACGTGCAAGACTATTACGACTCCTTTAAACTATCAATTACTTTAGATTAGAGCCCTAGCCTATCAGGAGCCTGGAATGAATTGATGCTTGGCGCGTGACGCTCCTCTTCTTTCTTCGTCTCCCCAGGTAGACTGCTGGGGAGAACCGCTGCACAGGGGGAGAGGATTATTCTGCCTCTATGTTCCCCCCCGTGTTACTTTGGGTGGAGCTTATCTCGAGTAAGCTCTCGTCCGCCACTGCGCATTGAGACCAATGGAACCAGGTCTCACCCTTTCCCTTCAACCGAACCGCACTGGTCACCTCGAATGGCCCCGTCCACCTCGGATCTCTCCACTTTCGCTTAATGACCTTCAGCCACACCGCCTTGGCGTCGGGGAAGGACCTGTCCACCGCATTCACCCCCACTCCAACCTGTTGTGTGAAACTAGACACAAGAGCTTTTAATTCTTTCCAACATTCAGCATGCTTTCTATTACTTTTTATACTCTCTTCCGCCGGGACTGTTGTCCAAGGACCTGGAAACTGTCGTCCTGTCAACAGCTCATATGGTGTGAAACCTGTGGATTGATTAACACAACATCTTATTATCATCAATGCAATTGGCAGGGCTGCAACCCAATTTAGCCCCGTCTGAGCAGAAATTTTAGCTATTTTATTCTTCAGGTTTAGATTCATTCTTTCCACCTTCCCCTGGGACTGAGGATGATACACCGTCCCAAATCGGTGCTGCAACCCCAGCTTTTGTTCTACTTGTGCCAAATCTTTGTTTTTAAAATGAGTTCCATTGTCTGACCTAATTCTTTTGAGAAAACCATGCCGAGGGATGTAATGATTGATTAAACACTTAATCACACTTTTTGCATCCTCCCTCTTTGTTGGCCACGCTTCGGGCCACCCCGTCAGAGCATCCACACTTACCAGCAAATACTGGACTCCTCCCGGTCCCACGTCAATCATGTCAGTGAAATCAATGACAATCTCTTCCCCTGGTCTTTCTGGAATGGGGAACTTACCTGCCTCTGGTTTAATCACTGGCTTTGGATTGTGCCTCCCACAGATCAGGCCCGTCCTAGCTTTTTCCTTAAGCATATCCCTCAAAAAGGGATGCCACCAATGGCACAGATGTCTCTCCATCTGGGCCACACCCACATGGCCAAGCCCATGTGCTTCTGCAATCCTCTGTTCTGCTAGGTTGGCAGTCAACACCGGTCGTCCGTCAGGTCCTCGCCAGAGACCTCCTTCTTCCCATGCTCCTCGACTCTTCCAGACCCCCTTCTCTTCCGGGGCCGCTTCCTCTTGGGCCTTCCTGGCCTCCTCCAACATGTTGACTCCTACTTCTTCCTCCACACTTATTTGCACCATCTGCCGTAGTGCTTTATAGCCTGCTGCCTCTTTCGCAGCTCGATCGGCTTCCTGATTTCCTCTGGCCACCATGCCAGTCCCCGAGGAGTGACCTTTACACTTTATAATACTCACCTCCTCTTGCACATGGCTTCCTCCATGTTTCAACTCCCCAATGAGACATGTACAAGAATGTTGCACCTTCTCTCTAAAACCATCTCCGGCCAACCTGTAACCTTGTGTAAAACCTTAGTCAGCAGTTACATGTTAAGCCTATTTAACTCCCCGCTCCACCTGGAGCCTGTATCCTGCAAAACAAATCTGTTAAATCAAACTTCTTATTTACAACCAACTATAGATCATGAGAGCAATAAAGTATTCAGCACAACAGACAAGTATCATGTTCAGGTTTTCTCCAATCATTAACTCACTCTTATTACCATAATTTGTCTCCAATCATGAATCATCCCAATTTACTCCACAATTTACTCAGTGACTTTCCTTAAGCAATGTCACTCCACCCATTTATCACTAGGAGCTCAAAAAGTGGCCAGCTAGTGAGCTCCATGTTGAACTATTCCATAAACACTGCATCTCTTATTTGTTTCCTCATGTCACTTGTCCGTTTTCTACCGAATCCTCCACACGCCCTCTTAACAAAAGCAAAACAAACATTAGCCACACAAATTGACCATCCCGGTGATCAGGCGTCATAACCTATAAACACAGTTTCTTCACACATAAGCCCAGAAATCCTGTAGTGGAAAAACCAAACGTCAATCAATTGTCCTGTGGTAAATCACATGATCAAACCACATGAAGAACTGTACTGCTGTAGAGAAGAAAATGCAAATGTTAGCGCTGCGCAGATGTATACACTTTCTCACAGTAATCTCTGTGAGCAACACACAACACCAACCCATGAATAACACACCCCTGGTAAATTTACAAACACAGAAAGTGGCATCTAAAAGTTAAATCGGCAGGCCAAAGCTCACGCAACCTCGGATGTTGCTGTCATCTTTCTGCTCCTGTAAAAGAAACACACAACAATTCATCCACCCTTTCGTCCTGTCTAGGTGGAGGTTAACTTTGAGTCGTGGTCAAGTCTCGTCAGCTGTTGTCAGCTTTTACCAGTCAGTCAGTTTGTTTTTATTTCCATTCATTCATCCATTCATTCTTTCTTTGCTGATAGTGGAAACCATCGTCGCATTTGATCTCCACCCTCAGCAAAATGACGTCATTTCAAAAAGAAAAAGAAGAACTTTAGATCGGATTACCTCGCTGAATCCTTCTTAGGCCGGGACTCTCATATTCTAATTGTCCCCAATAAGTGGCTTCCCCAGAGCCCATTTTAATGTGGAGAAACTCACTTGCAACAACTTTATGGACGTGTAGCGCTTTTAATTCCCAACGTGCAGATCTGCTTAAAGAAAAGAAATTCACAAACAAAATCAGTGCACTGTTCAAAAATAAAAATAAAATAAAAATAAAATGAAAAAATAAAAGATAAAACTGAAAAACAAAAGTAAATAAAAATACAGAAGCCCAGTCTTAGGACTTGTCACTCTTATAAGTGAAAAAATACCAAATCTAAACTTGGTGCCATGGTAAAACTTTCCCCATACTTCAGAAACAAAAACAAAACAAAACGAAACAAAAAATCTGCTAGTTTCACTCATTTAAACTCTGGCTGCAGGATTCTGTTCACCCCTGCTATCATCTTCCCCAAAATAATACTAATTCAATCTATGTATCAGTTCTCGACCCACTCAATAAACCAGACAGGATGCTGGTAACAGTATTACCTTCTTAAAATTGTGTTTGATCCTAATGAGCTGATCGCGTGTGTGTGTGTGTGTTTATGTTAGTCGGGTTAATACATTTTCTATTTCTATGTATCCTTTTATGTACCTTCCCCCTTTTTTCTGAAACAAAACTCCGTTCATTCCTAAGTTTGTTTCAGAAACATCCAAATGAAAAACTCTGGCATAGTCAGGCACAGCTAAACCCCAAATGTTTGCAGGTTACCATCGGCAACCACACTGTGTGTTGTTAACCCCTTCTACAAATGCCCTCTTTTAATGTGTTACACTTTATGTATGATTTTGTGTTATCTCTAGTGCATATTATGTCAAGGTGTGGTGTTATCTTTTCATTTTTCTAACAGTACACTTGCATACCTCAGTGCTTGTCTTCCTCCCCCTTTTGTGGTGGTCTGGACCCTGTGTCAATCCTCCACTCCCAGGCAGTCGTTTGTCTCCCCGGATTCCTTAACCCAATTTAATTCCCCAAACTACCACAGCAGCCTCAGTCCTCTTCTGCTCCTTTCCTCTCCGTTCTTTTCTCCCACTTTTCAGTCCAATGGCAGTCAGTTCTCTTCAGCTTTGTCCCGTGTATCTCTTTGTCCCACTGTCTCTCTCATTGCCATCTCGCTCCAAACATGGCAAATGTCAAACTCAGACAGTCTCCTCAAAGGTCCTTCACACACAGTGAGGTTGCAGCTTGCTGGAAACGCATCTCCATCCATCCAATCCAGATGGTGGGTCTTCTCTTTCTGATGCCGTTTGCCCACAGCGCTGCTGGACCTCTCTGCTCAGAACTCTGGTATTGTCTCTTGGACTTCTGTCCATTGTTGATGTTTATGCTCATGCTTCTGGAACTGCACTTGGTGTCTTCAGGGAGAGATTAGCTTCCTTGGAGCTTGCTTGTTCAGGATGAGGATGGGAAGCTGCAAAACAATTCAGCCAAAAATTCTGGCTGGGTGTTCCTATTTTTATTTCTAATGATTTTAACCTATAATTTTCTTCCGACTGCTGCCCATGGAGAATTGATTCAGGTCCGTTCCCCACCTGTAAACGACAGACTGAGAGACTTTCATTAATCACTGTGACTGCAGATGTTTTCATCACTCCTAAAACAACACATCTCTACTTATTTTGTTTTGAACTCTACTGACTTTAAACCCCAAATGTGAATTTTTAGTTGTTCATAACCGCAAACACAAAAAATCTTCTTGATGTTGTTATCAGTTATTTTCGTCCACAACACTCCAAATTATGTTTTCATTTTGTGTCCAGCAGGGGAATAAGGTGACCTGTAGTATCACTGCTTCCCCAGTTGGAGACAATTTCTCACTCACACTTCCACACTTTTCTATGTTCTTTGTTTATTTTAGTTCCTTTTCTTTCTCTTTTCCTTTCCTTTTTTCACACGCACACATTAACCTGTTTACTCACTCATACAGTCAGCCATCAAATTCTCCATTCATCCTTGAGTACTTGATCACCTTTAAAGTCACTGTTAATTTTGTCAATTTATTTATCTTTACCTTAACACTAATTCACTATTTTAGTTTCCTTTATTTATTTTCAGTTCACTTTCTCCTATTTGATCACTAGGATTTCTTCTCTTATTATTTCACAGAAAATCAACTAATCTACTTCTCCTTCTTTTGTCATCCAGGAATTCACACACATGCACAGGCTGGTCACTCGGCCCCCACCTTTTTCTCTCTCACAGACACACACACATTTTACTCCTCGTTCGGTCCGTCTGTGAACCCGCCCCTCGAGGCTGGCTCACACTCACTTCATGCTTGTCGCAGTACCATTCAAACTCTCTGTGAGACACTTCTTTCTCTGCTTATTCTGGACAACGCCCTAGACGGCACACAGAGCGGGTGCCATCCGCTCTTGTGCACCTCACAAATTTGCAAACTGCGCCACAGACTCGATACCGCAGTTTCTCTTCCCCTAAAAAATATAAAACCAAACTCAACCCCCCAATTGACTTCACAGTTTGATTTCTACACACCACAAACATACACTATTTTGTTTAAACCTCATACACTCAGCTTCTGTATTAAATCACTTTCACAGTACACGCAGTTATAATCAATATAAGCAATTTACACAGCCGATTTACACTTTATTTTATATACATTTTATATACACAGGCCTGTATCAACATGAGAAACGACGCCAGATGCCAAGACAAATTATTCACTAGTTCCTTATCCGTATTTTCATCCTTATTCTTATTCTTGTCTCTTCTTATCCTTATTACTTCTTCAAAACCTCTGTAGCATCACACCTAACTTTTTGACTAATTTAAAAGCTTCTAAGCCCAGGTCCAACCTTGCTGGTCAATGCACCCGCTTCGGGAACGCCGTCTCCGACAGCGGTCAAATTTCTAAGCCCTAATTAATTTAAAACCGCTTCCCGCAGGTTGACAGGTCGCTCCACGTCTCGCGTCAAAGAATCAACCTCACGCGTTCAGCTTTACTTAAAACTCACTGTCACCCACGTTAATAGTCACGGCCGGGTCTCACCCTTCAGCCAAACAGCACAGTATAAAGGTAATCCTTGATTACCTGGCCTTTAACGGGTGTCCGAAGTCCCGCGGGAGGCCACCCGAGCTAACTGGTCGCCTGCCAGAGATAACCGTGCGTCCACAAATTACCTGTCGCTGCCACACGCTGTGCTCTACGGGGTCCCACCCCGGTCTAGGTTAATTTATACACTGTTTAAAAGCGTCCCTGGGGACTCTCAGCCCCTGAGTTTTTAAATACCTGACGCCCGAAACCGCGTTTCTCCCACCCAATGAGTCCGAATTCCCCTAACCTTAAAGAGTGCTTGGCATCTAACTCCACACTCTCTCTTAAGGCACATAAACCAAGCCTCTTAGCTTTAACACCACAAAACACCACACAAAAAACACAGAAAACCCCCTAAAATAAACAGCAATAACTTTTGGGAGAATTTTATCCAACTTTTACCACTAATTATCCTAATTAAATAAAATCACTACGGACAGAACCCAGCAGAAGGCCCCCCTGAGTGAACATTCAATTTAGTTTTAACTTCCCATTTAGTACCTTTGGAAAAAAATTATTCAACAGGTGGTACTGACCTTTTATACCGCGGTTTTTGTCACTCAGTCGGTCCCCCCCTGGATTCCCCCGTCTTTTGGCACCCCCGAGGAGCTCCGCTCCCTCGCAGCGCGTCTTCTTTCCCCCCAAACCGGGTTTAGGCACCAAAATGTAAGGTTCTTTTGATTTGGAAAGAAAAGTAAGCGCAGACAGAGTCCTAGGGGGTGTCCAAAAAGTGATTTATTAAACACACACGTATTATACAGTGTGGGAAGCCGGACTTCCCTTTCTGTTCGCTACAACAAGCTTTATAGCCTTTATGACGTCAGAACAATTCCTGGGAGTGACCTTCTTCAGAACAACAACTCTTTCCCAGACTTAAAACCAGATGTTTCCAATCATCAGTATTTGGGAACATAACAATTGTGTAAGACGAGTGTGCAGTTGTGTAAGATTGTAGGTCCAGGCCACCGAAAGTTGAGTGTCCTCATCTGACTTACTGTGGACCCACATCTATGCTGGTGCTATGAATGATAGAGCATTATATCTAGAATGTGTTATTATATACTAAATGATAAATGATACATGATAATATTGATGATAACCTGATGATAAGTGATACAGACTAATGAAGTAATGATGAAATAATGATCGTGCATGTGAATAATAACACAGTAACAGTAAAATAACATTCCTTTACGTGACACACTACACTACGGAAACGGTGAGCGATGGCTCGCTTGGCTTTGGAATGTGTCTTAATCAGTAATCTGACCAATCTGACAAATCTGATGGCATGTTACTATCATGCCCTTGAACGGAAGGAACCATGGAGAAGAGACAGACGCTCGCTAGCAAGGAATCTGAACTATAGTCTCGATGTTAGGCTCACTTAAACTTTTGACATTTAGGAGTTCTCTGAAGCAAGCGCAGCTCGACATATGCTGGCCTAAGAACCCCAGAACCTCGAGCAGCAGAACTGTTGCCTAAAAAGGCCATGCGTTTGATCGCGTTGTGCATTGGCTGAAAATAGGCCCAAGTCCTCTGCAGGCCAGCTAGAGCCACTCATTTCCAAGAGCTTAGTCTGTGCCTGAATCCAAATTGTGATCTCGAGATAGCATCTCTTCAAATGGGAGCTGATCTTCTTGTTGACAAGCTCTTTGATGTTCTTTGTCCGGCTAGCACACAACCTACAGAAGACAAACCCAAGAGACTTATTTGTTAATAGGGACGCAAGTAAAGCAGAGAAAACGCTGGACAAGCACCGTTCTCTTGGACTAGCTTCTCTTCTCATGGGAGCTCTTGCCTAGAAGACATTTTTGACTTGTGAGTGCACAGGTGGAATTGATGTTTTTTCAAACCCATTATAGGACTAGATTGTTACATTGACTAGGATGTGGTGGAGAAATTCCACAGGGTCTTTTTGAATGATGGACTCTGTGCAAAAAAATGCACGTAGCATGCGATTAACGGGTGTGTGGTCATTCCAGGTAAAAGGCAGAGCAGAGAAGGAGACTGCTCACTCCCCGTCGGGGAATCGAACCCCGGTCTTCCGCGTGACAGACGGAGATACTGTCCACTATACTAACGAGGACCTGCGAGCCAAGGGGTTGTCAATGCCAGCGAATTTCATTACGCGGGCATTTTGCCGAAACACGGGCAGAAATATTGCTGTTAAGTGCCTTCGTAACTTGAATTTTTCGTTAAATTGGGCATTTCTAAGTCGGGGTTCCACTGTATTTGGACTTATTTTATTCATATTACACATTTAATACTTGCAGAATTGTAGAATTTGCAAAATCATTTTTACAAAACATTTTTACAAATTTACATGAACTTATAAAAACAAAATATTTTTCAGATTTCAATTTATTTTGAAATGTTTTGTTTTTGTGTACAAATTTATTTACAAATAAATGAAAACTCTGTTGAGCATGAAAGTGAATGTAAAGTCTAATGAGCTATATCAGTTATTAAATTTGATCGGTTCTTTATTATAAATAATATGTGCTGATAAATCCCATGTAAAACATGTGAGGGAACTACTGTAATAGACCCTTTAAATCAGATGTAAATAAAGAGGATATATATATATATTAAAAAAAAGAAATCATAAATCAAGGACACTTTCCTGGCACAACTACACATCATTTACATTTACAGTTTGTCATGGCAGCCTTTTCTTCAAATTTAACAATGAATACAAATGAGAAACAGGTTTTATGTATTGCTTAATAAATTAATTCTTTTTTTATTATGGCAACTTACTGGAATCATATTAAATTAATCTAATCATCCTGTGTGATTAGATAGAGGACCATTAGGGGATCCATTGGTCCTCTTGGGGGGACTCTCCCATAGGGCTTAAATCTGGGACTCTCCACCATTTGACCTTAGAACTGAAGAAGTTTCTCAGATGAGAGGTGAAACGTCTTCAAGCAACTTAAAGAAGTCAGACGCTTTTCTTTCCAAGCTCCTTAGACTGTTTAAGTTGTTGTACCATTTGTTTATTAGCAGGTTTTAAAATATTTTTCAGCTTCACTATCTCTAATACAATTATGTAAAATGAAACTTTAAAACTTAAATAATTATTTAGTTAACTTTTTGGTGATCTAACTTCATTGTCGTTGCTTCTGTTGTTACAGGATGGGCTCAAAATTTTCCCCATGGTATTCAAAATGGTATTGAATATTTTCCCACGTATCACCATGGGGTTTGAAATCCTAGTATTGTGACAATCCTATTTCCTACCACGCAGTGATTGAAGCTTTCCAACATCTTGTTGCACTCGGTAAATGATCCAAGCTTTGTCAGAAAGTAGAGTCTGCTCATCTACTTCTTGTACACAGTATCACTTTTGGTCTGTAGTGTAGTGACTTATTGGATGTGTGTTACCACCCCTAGAGGACTTGTCTTATTATTTACATATGAAAATAAGGTCCAAGACTAACCATTTAAAGGGTGGTAAATTCATTGCCTGCATTCATATGTGGACCATTCAGATCTCAACCTTAAAACAGTATTGACCAAACTTGTAAGTATATCTTTATATTTTCAGAATTTGAGTTATTTCTATTGAAAAAAACCTCATCAATACAATACAAACTTACACTAATCAGTAACAACGTTAAAACTAATGAAAAGTTGCATGATTAAGACTGATCTTGCTCTTTGTGGAGAAAATTGGTGTGGCAGGGATAATGGTTGAAGTAGCTGCCACACCAAAACCCCCCCCAAAAAACCTGTCTGTGAGGCTAAGGGAGACGTGTAAGACGTGTAAGGCCTGGGGGCCAGAAGCTCCAATCCAGCCTAACTGACATCTTTCAAAAATGTGACAGGTTTAAATTTTGGACTCTTTAAAGTAATCGACATAATGAAGTAATAGATAAACAATTAAATGACAGGAAAGTTTCTATTTTTTTCCACAAGCTACTATAGAAATTCTGTTCTTTTTCTTTTGTCTAGAGTAAAATAAGTAAATAAATTATTTGTCTGGGCAATAAGACTGTTAGAACAACTTTTCCTGTAATTTTTAAACATTTATTTCTTACTATTTAATTAAGTAATGTAGTGTGTTCTCATATTATGTTCTTTTTTATATATTCCCAAAGAAAACATTTAAAGTCATTATTTTCTGACTTTATTCTCATTCTCAAAAGCATGCTATGTCATTCTTTTGTGGATTAACACATCATAGTAAACCGGGAACAGATATAATGAAAAGTGGCTTTAAAGTTGTTGGTTTTTTTTGTTTGTTTTTCGTTTTTATTTGTGTTGACCTATATTCCTCCTCTCTCCAGTGAAATCAGAAATGGGCTGTGTCCCAAAACTGACTCTCCTTCTCTTTGGTAAGATCCCCAAATATGCATAATGGAAATGTGTGATTTGAATTGTAAAGTTGAAAAAGAAGACACAGGACATTTTCCATTACCTCAAAAACAGTGTGTCAAAAAAATCTTATGTTTCATTTTATTAAAACTTTGAGGAGGTGCAAAGAGGCATTGAATGAACCCCTACAAATGATCTCTATTCCTCAAAATTAAATATATAAATCTAAACCTATAATTTTGACTCTGTGCATAACATGAGCTACTCTCATGCAGACACTGCCTCAACTTTCACTCATAAGTTTCCATGAACAAGAACTTTACGTCTCCCTTCTAGTATTTTATGAGCATCTGCTCTCCTCCATGTGTCTGTTTCAATGTAGACCAGCAGAGCACACATAACCACGAGTTGAGTAACATTACTTTTATGGGGAACTTACATTAAAGGTAAAATGTTACTTAAGTTATTCAGCTACCTACATAGAAAAGTGGCTTGGTGGAGTGCTTTCATGCAACTAAAAATAAAAACTGTTTTCAATTTAGCTTGCACGTCAATTAAGCCCATATGGGGGAAACATTGTCTCTTTTTATAGTCCTTGTCACTACTCTTGCTTCAGCATTTTGGATCAGCTGAAGGTTATGAAGAGATATTGTGTAAATGCAAGAAAGCATTCCAATATATTTGTTTAATATGCACACAGAAGGACATATACTGGTGAAAAACGATTTCATGATTCCTCACAGTGTTACAGTGTTGGCCATTGTTATTTGAACTGGAATAAAAGAGACCAAAATCAAGTTTGCAGGAGCAACTCAGCGCTGAGTTGCTAAATTCTAAAACTGAATGTTAGCTTTCTGACTAAATAGGAAAATATGCCATGGTTGAAATAAACGTGAATTATTGTTTTATCTTCAAGTAATCCAGTAGTTATGACCCCAGCAACAAAGTAAAATATGCTAGGATATGGCAATTCAATGGCAAATATTAAATTCAATATTGATGTTATAATATTTGGACATTACTGCAACATTACTGGCCTCCTTGTTTTTATATTAGTAGACTGGTACCCCTGTGTAGCCTGTAAATGTAGTTACAAAAATCGCACTAAGGGCTCTTTAATGTTTGTTTATTCTTTTCTTGTGTGTATTATGCAAATAATTAACTTAATACTACTTATCTATCTATTACCAATGTTAGGGTTTAGTCTCTGCTTCTGCTCAAAGTTCCCTTCTCGTAACTACTACTACGTTGACAAAAGAATGAGCTGGAACGATGCTCAACAATACTGCAGAGAGAAGTACACAGACCTGGCCACCTTCGAAAACATGGATGATATAAGCAGGCTAAATTCAACTTTTTCCTACGACTGTGCATGGATTGGACTGCAGGATGATCCCAAATCCTGGAAGAATACGCTAGGCAATGACACCAACTCCTGGAGATGGGCAGTAACTGGTGAAACGAGCAAAACTGTTTACAACAACTGGTACTATACCAGTCCAGATAATTATCATGGAAATGAAACTTGTGCAATAATGGGTCTTGATGGAAAGTGGTTTGATAAAAACTGTGGCGAAAGCAGAAGCTTCGTTTGCTACAATGGTAAGAAAATATTTTCATTCATGGGTTTCTGACCTCACTAATGACTTAACCTGCATTTTTTACTAGTAGATTTCACAGAAAACATCACTGAAGATTTGTTGTATAAAATATAAGAAAACCCCTAGCTCAAAAAGTTTGAGTAGTGATTTGAAAACATTAAATTGATTATCCAAAATTTTTACTCTTTCATTTACAATGTTAACTATTTGATATCCATAATAAATTCAGCATCATCTGTCATCTGCCATGATTACTTGAATGCTTAAACACTTTCTTTCCCGCTCACTGGCTTATTTTCTATCTGCTGCAGTTACACAGCAAAACAAGAAAAACTACATGTACATCTCTATTACAAAAACATGGCCCTCTGCTCGAGAATACTGCATAAAACTAAGCATGGACTTGGCAGTGATCGAAAACAGTGAAGAGAACGCTGAGGTCAATTCAGTAAAACCAAACAGCAACGACATTTGGATCGGTCTGTACAGAGTGCCATGGACCTGGTCTGACAAGAGTCAGAGCTCCTTTAAAAACTGGCAAAGTTCCAGCCCAAATGATCCTCAAGGTAACCAGCATTGTGTGGTGGAGAATAACCTCCACAAGTGGGATGACGACATATGTACAAAGAATTGTGTTTTCATTTGCCATCAAGGTAAATGTTCAATAACACACGCAAAACAAATAAACAAACAAACAAAAAAACATACCCTGACTAACAACAACTCCTGTTTCTCAGTTTGTCAAAACTTACTTTTATTTTTTGGTTACATGTTTCCTGCTAAGTTGCAAAGTTGAGGACGACAGTGAAGATTAAGTTTTTGACTGATGTTGACTTAACTGACTCTGCAATTAATGTCCAGATACTCCCACAGGTAAAATTTTTGTTTTTGCTTCTGGAAAAATTTCAAGTAAAGCAAACAAACTACAAAGAAAAAGCAATGGATAAATATACTGACAGACAGCTTCAATAAAATGATGAAACCACCTACTTCTCTTTCTATTCTGTCACAGCTAGGAGCCAAGCTAACAAATCAAGGATTGACTGATTTCAAACTGCAGTGGAACATTCAACCCAAGAAACAAGAGAATGAGGAAAACAGAGAAACTTAGAGGAACTAGGTGTGTTTTGGATCACTGCTCAGCTTTGTAACCCAAGTGTGCTTAAGATTCAGGACAGAAATTGATGGCCAGATATTCTCCTTCAGGATTCTTAAATTTTTTAGAATTTTTTTTTTTTTCCCCCAATTTTAAACTACAAAAAGTCATTCAGATACCAAAGGAGAAAAGCAGCCCCAAAGGATTACACTACCAGCACTATTTTTGTTGATGTGATGTTCTTTTCAGAATCAGAATGAGTTTTATTGCCAAATGTTGAGCAGGTTTACAACATTAGGAAATTGCTGTGGTACTTAGTGCAAAACATACTGTCAGACAATGCTTAAATAAACATAAAAATAAAAATTAAAAGTGCTAAGTAGATAGATTTATACATGAGTGCAGGTGGTGATCAGTGCAAACATGGAATGATGCTTTGAACACAGTGTAGGGTCATGTGTTAGTGGTGGGAACAGCTTGAACAGTTTTTCACTTGGCATAGCACGGTGAAAATCTTCCAAAATGTTCAACTTTTAACTCATTAGTCCAAATAATATTTTTCAAAGGTTTTGGGGATTAACATTTTTTGTAGCAAATGCGGTGTGTTGTGAGTAGTGAGTAGTGGTTCTCTCCTTGGGACATATTGGGACAATGCACTTTTGGAGTAATTCCGGTAGGCCAGCCATGCCTGGGAAGTTTCACCACTGTTCAGTTTTCTCCATTTGTGGATAATCAAGTTAATTTAAAAACAGTCCTTTGAACCTTCATAGCTGGATGTACTTTGTCTAAAATTAAAAATTAATTGTGCAAAATATTTAAGTGTGGGAAATATGCAAAAAACTAAGGAATGCCAAAGGGGGAAATTAGTTTTTCATGGCACTATATATGCAACATATGCCTTAAATTTTGCCACATTATCAAAGAGATGATGATATGTTGCTGTTATTTAATATTGTCCCCTATATAAATGTATTATATAAATTAAAAGAAATAGTTGACAGTAAACACAAAAAGGTTATTATATTCATTGTTGATGTTTGAGGAATTTGTATCGTTGCAATAAAATTGTTTTAAAATTGTGGGGCTGAATTTACTATTTGAATGTCAGTAAATAGTCTGTAGGTAATCGGTCTGATAAACTAATCACTATGATGACAAATAACACTATAACATGAAGTAATGCTTGTCGAGTAACTTGGGGTAAAGAGACCCCTGGCTGAATATCAGCTTTCCAAGCTTCTTGCTGCTTCTATTCAATTCAATTCAATTCAATTTTATTTATATAGCGCCAAATCACAACAAATGTCGCCTCAAGGTGCTTCATAGATACAGAGAAAAGCCCAACAATCATATGACCCCCTATGAGCAAGCACTTTGGCGACAGTGGGAAGGAAAAACTCCCTTTTAACAGGAAGAAACCTCCGGCAGAACCAGGCTCAGGGAGGGGCGGCCATCTGCTGCGACCGGTTGGGGTGAGAGAAGGAAGACAGGATAAAAGACATGCTGTGGAAGAGAGACAGAGATTAATAACAGATACGATTCAATACAGAGAGGTCTGTTAACACATAGTGAGTGAGAAAGGTGACTGGAAAGGAAAAACTCAATGCATCATGGGAATCCCCCAGCAGCCTACATCTATTGCAGCATAACTAAGGGAGGATTCAGGGTCACCTGGTCCAGCCCTAACTATATGCTTTAGCAAAAAGGAAAGTTTTAAGCCTAATCTTAAAAGTAGAGATAGTGTCTGTCTCCCGAATCCAAACTGGAAGCTGGTTCCACAGAAGAGGGGCCTGAAAACTGAAGGCTCTCCCTCCCATTCTACTTTTAAATACTCTAGGAACAACAAGTAGGCCTGCAGAGCGAGAGCGAAGTGCTCTAATAGGGTGATATGGTACTACAAGGACATTAAGATAAGATGGGGCCTGATTATTTAAGACCTTGTATGTGAGGAGCAGGATTTTGAATTCAATTCTGGATTTAACAGGAAGCCAATGAAGGGAAGCCAAAACAGGAGAAATATGCTCTCTCTTTCTAGTCCCTGTCAGTACTCTTGCTGCAGCATTTTGGATTAACTGAAGGCTTTTCAGTGAGTTTTTTGGACATCCTGATAATAATGAATTGCAGTAGTCCAGCCTGGAAGTAATAAATGCATGAACTAGTTTTTCAGCGTCACTCTGAGACAGGATATTTCTAATTTTAGAGATGTTGCGCAAATGGAAGAACGCAGTCTTACATATTTGTTTAATATGTGCGTTGAAGGACATATCCTGGTCAAAAATGACTCCAAGGTTCCTCACAGTGTTACTGGAGGCCAAGGTAATGCCATCCAGAGTAAGAATCTGGTTAGATACCATATTTCTAAGCTTTTCAGCGCCGAGTACAATGACCTCAGTTTTATCCGAGTTAAGAAGCAGAAAGTTAGTGGCCATCCAAGTCTTTATGTCTTTAAGACATTCCTGCAGTTTAACTAATTGGTGTGTGTTATCTGGCTTCATGGACAGATAGAGCTGGGTGTCATCTGCATAGCAGTGAAAATGTATGCTATGTCTTCTAATGATGCTGCCTAGGGGAAGCATGTATAATGTAAACAGAATTGGTCCTAGCACTGAACCCTGTGGAACTCCATAATTAACCTCAGTGTGTGAAGAGGACTCTCCATTTACATGCACAAATTGGAGTCTATTAGATAGATATGATACAAACCACTGCAGTGCAATACCTGTAATACCTACAGCATGTTCTAATCGCTCTAATAGGATATTATGGTCAACAGTATCGAACGCTGCACTAAGGTCAAGAAGGACAAGCACAGAGATGAGTCCACTGTCAGAGGCCATAAGAAGATCATTTGTAACCTTCACTAAAGCTGTTTCTGTGCTGTGATGAACTCTGAAACCTGACTGAAACTCTTCAAATAAACCATTCCTCTGCAGATGATCTGTTAGCTGTTTGACAACTACTCTTTCAAGGATTTTTGATATGAAAGGAAGGTTGGAGATTGGCCTATAATTAGCTAAGACTGCTGGGTCTAGAGATGACTTTTTGCGTAAAGGTTTAACTGCAGCCACCTTGAAGGCCTGTGGTACATAGCCGATTATTAGAGATAGGTTGATCATATATAAGATCGAAGAATTAATCAATGGCAGGACTTCTTTGAGCAGTTTTGTAGGAATGGGGTCTAAAAGACACGTTGATGGTTTGGAGGAAGTAACTATTGAAGTTAACTCAGAAAGATCAATTGGAGAAAAAGAGTCTAACTTAACATCAATGAAACTAAGAGTAGCTGTAGATAATATTACATCTGTGGGATGATTATTGGTAATTTTTTCTCTAATGATAAAAATTTTATTTGTGAAGAAGTTCATGAAGTCATCACTAGTTAACGTTAAAGGGATGGTTGGCTCAAAAGAGCTCTGACTTTTTGTCAGCCTGGCTACAGTGCTGAAGAGAAACCTGGGGTTGTTCTTATTTTCTTCAATCAGTGATGAGTAGTAAGCTGTTCTGGCTTTGCGGAGGGCTTTCTTATAAAGCAACAAACTATTTCTCCAGGCTAAATGATGATCCTCTAAATTTGTGACACGCCATTTCCTCTCCAGATTACGAGTCATCTGCTTTAGGGTACGTGTTTGAGAATTATACCACGGGGTCAGGTACTTCTGATTAGAGACCTTAGTTTTCACAGGAGCTACAGTATCCAGAGTCGTACGTAGTGAGGAGGTGAAATTATTAACAAGATAATCGACCTCTGTTGGGGTAGCGTTCAGATAGCTGCTCTGCTCTGTGTTGGTACAGGGCATTGACGATGATAACAGTGGCTGGATTATATTCTTAAACTTAATTACAGCGCTTTCAGAAAGACATCTACTTTGATAAAGTCCACTCTCCACTGCTGTGTAATCAATTATTGTAAATGTAAATGTTATCAAGAAATGATCAGACAGGAGAGGGTTTTCAGGAAACACTGTTAAATGTTCAGTTTCTATGCCATATGTTAAAACAAGATCTAGAGTGTGATTAAAGTGGTGGGTGGGTTCTTTTACATTTTGAGAGAAACCAATTGAGTCTAACAACAGATTAAATGCCATGTTGAGGCTGTCATTTTTAGCATCAACATGGATGTTAAAATCACCCACAATAATTATTTTATCTGAGCTCAGAACTAAATTAGATATAAAGTCTGAGAAATCAGACAGAAACTCTGTGTAAGGCCCAGGTGGACGATAGATGATAACAAGTAAGACTGGTTTCTGAGTTTCACAGCTGGGGTGGACGAGGCTAAGCATCAGGCTTTCAAATGAATTAAAAGTCTGTCTTGGTCTTTCATTAATTAATAGACTGGTGTGAAAAATTGCTGCCACACCGCCCCCTCGACCTGTGCTTCGAGATTTCTGGTAGTTAGAATGACTCGGGGGTGTTGATTCATTTAAACTAACATAATCATCCTTCTCCCAATATTAAGAAGGTTTGGGGTCTCTTTCTACTCCTGAAGGATTGAATATTCAATGCACCCTGAGTAGGTTAATTACATAGTATAACTGATGTGATTTCATTATTATTTTGTGATTATTCTTGTTTTTAATTCTGCTTTTGCTTTGTCCTGCCAAATTGCTTGAATACATTTTTCAAAAATTTTCAATGACCTTTTAGCCCTTTGTGAAACAGTAAAAGAAAAGAAAAAGTATTATTACCAACACCACAAAACAACAACAACAAAAAAACAAACAAAAACACAAAACAACCCAACCTTCCATCATGGCTGTAGAAACTCATTGTTCTACTTCTATACTCACCTCCTCCGTATACTTCCATTCCTTAAGAATGGCTTCTTGATACTGACAACCACACTTCCCTGAAAACCATTTTTATGAGATTTCAGTGAATAGTCAGTGGATCAACTGAAGGGCCAGATGATCTCAGGTCCTATTTCAGGTCTTAACTGCATTTTTCCCCACTTCTTAAGAACATATATTTCAGATACTATTCATCTCTCATTGACAGTATCAAGTCCTGCCATTCTTTTGTTCTCCACTTCTCCAGTTTTCAGATGTTAACTTTAAGTGTAAATATTTTAATTGACTGTTCTTTGAAGTTTTAACTTACAAAAGTTCTCAGCAACAGCCGAGTCAAAGTTAATTCTTATTATTGCTTTTGTCATGGTCCTGAGTCTGTGGACTCATTGGTTTTGGTTTTGATTATTATCTTGTGTTTTAGATTCATTCTTGTTGGGAATTTCTTGCTCTCAGGTTCTGTTTCTGTTTTGTATTTCGAGCTCCTTTTGTTCTGTGTCTCTGTGCCTGCCCTGGTCCCACATCTTTGTGTTCCCTCCCTGTTGACATATCTTGTGTTAAGTTTGTGTCTGTGCATACCTGTTGTATTTCCTATTTTACTTTGAAGCTGCCTTGTCTAATGTCAGTGTGTTCAGTTTACGTTTCCCCTGTCTCATCAGCTCTGATTTCTCCCAGCTGTATTGCTCTCCTGTATCCCATTCCCTGATTGCTCCTGTGAGTATATAAGCCCTGTGTTTTCTCCTGCTTGTTGCTGGTCTGTGTTATCTCTCTGTGTTTCCACTGCATGTAGGTTTCAGGTTAGTTTTCTCAGTTTAGGTTTCGCTTTATCCTGTTCACCTCAAAAAATGAAGCTCACTCTCCCTCACATCTACGTCAGTGCCTGTGTTTTCGGCCCTTACCACAACCCCAGACGTCTGCCGTTGCAGCTGTGACAGCTTTGTTACATCGTCTGGGAATAACCATAGAGAACAAAAATACCCATGGATGTCATGTTTTACTATAAGGAGACCATACATTTTTATTCCTTGAGAGCGAGAGAGAGCGAGAGTGAGAGAGAGCGAGAGATAAAACCTACAGCTTCAGAATCTAGCGCTAAACACAAAGCACGGACCCACCGAAACATCAGAATCAGTGAGCTGTCCGTGCCGTCGGGTGAGAAAGACGACATCTAGCTGTTTGGTGGTTGCTGAAATTTTGTGAGGTTTCACCTGAGATTCTGGCATTTCAGGCAAAATAAATTAAATGCCCACCACAATACGAGAGCTCAGGTTATTCTTGGGTCTAGTGGGTTACTATAGCAGTTTCTGCCAGAATTTGTCGACAGTAGTGGCTCCTATAAGTCATTTGTGCAGTACAAATGCAGAGTGTCAACATGTATTTAACTGTGCCAAGTCTCTCCTTTGCAGTGCCCCTATACTGGCTCCAGGTTTCAGCAAGGCCTTCAACGTGTAGCGCTACTGCTACACGATGGAGCAGATGGCATCAGTCACCAAGTTGCCTACTTCTCAGCTAAGTTCAAGCCTCACCAACTTAACTACTCCACCATTGAGAAAGAAACGTTAACCATTTTGATGTTTACGTAAGATCCACCGCAACTCCTGTTATGGTGTATACCGACCATAACCCTTTGGTATTTCTGAAGTGCATGTACAACCACAACCAGAGATTGATAAGATGGGCTTTGCTTGTTCAAGAATACAATCCAGACATCAGACATAAGAGAGGTCAGAGGTCAGATTTGTGTGCTTCCTGAAGTCCACAATAATCTCCACTGTCTTCTGGACATTCAGCACCAGGTTGTTGTGGCTGCACCAGGACACCAGACGTTCAACCTCCCTCCTGTAGGCATACTCATCCCCGTCCGAGATGAGTCCAATAACGGTGGTGTCATCTGCAAACTTGATTAGCTTGACAAACTGGTGGGTGGAGGTGTAGCAGTTAGTGTACAGGGAGAAGAGCAGAGGAGAAAGAACAAAGCCCTGAGGGGAGCCAGTGCTGATGGTCTGGGAGTCCAAGACATTCTTTCCTAGCCTCACATGCTGCTTCCTGTCCGTCAGGAAGTTAGTGATCCACCGGCAGATGGGATCAGGCACATTCATCTGGGGAAGCTTGCCTTGGAGATGGTCTGGAAGGATGGTGTTGAAGGCAGAGCTGAAGTACGCAAACAGGATCCTGCCGTAGGTTCCTGGGGAGTCCAGATGCTGCAGGATAAAGTGTAGAGCCATGTTGATAGCATCGTCTACAGACCTGTTGGCTCTGTATGCAAACTGCAGGGGGTCCAGGAGGGGGGCCGTGAGGGTCTTCAGGTAGGAGAGAACCAGGCACTCAAATGACTTCATGACCACAGATGTCAGAGCCACAGGTCTGTAGTCATTTAGTCCAGTGATCCTTGGTTTCTTGGGGACAGGGATTATGGTAGAGGACTTGAAGCAGGCAGGCACATGACATGCCTGCAGTGAGGAGTTGAAAATGCCAAAAAACACGGAGGCCAGCTCATTTGCACAGTGTCTGAGGGTGGCAGGAGACACACCGTCTGGGCCAGGAGCTTTTCGAGCATTCAGACTCTTAAACTAATTCCTCACATCTGCTTCATGAATATGAAGGGTTGTAGTGGGAGAAGGTGGTGTGAAATCCACCTTGGTGTGGGGTGTGGAGGGGGGTGTTGTAGGTGAAGTGTTTGATGGTGGTGATAGCTCTATGGAGGGGGAGAGGTGGGGGAATGAGTATCCAAAGTGTCTCTATTTTTGGGGCCGTTGGAGGTGTGAAGGCTGCTTGATGGCTCGTCAAAACGGCAGTAAAAGTCGTTAAGGGTGTTGGGGGGGTTTTAGGCTTGTAGTTGGTGATATTCCTAAAACTTTTCCACACAGAGGCCGAGAAATTCTCTGAGATATGCTGCTGCATCTTCTCAGAGTGCTGATGTTTAGCAATGTCCACTTCTTTAGTGAACCTGTACTTGGCCTCTCTGTAGCAGTCCCTGTCTCCACTTCTGAACTCTTTTGTGTTTTCCAGCCACAGCTTTTTGAGTTTAGGAGTAAACCAGGGTTTGTCATTGTTATAATCACCCTGGTGTGTGATGGCACAATGCTGTCCTCACAGAAGTGGATATAGGAGGTGACAGTGTCCGTAAACGCTGTCCTCTATAGCCCAGCATGAGCAGAGGTCTCTTTTTTTCCTATTGTACTTTCCCATTGTAGTGTATATTTCAGTGTTTTTTTTCTATAATGCAATGTTCTCTGACTTGTATCCCCATGTGATGTCTGTGTTGTGTGTGTATGGTCGGGGGGGGGGGGGGGGGGGGGTTCATACCACTGCAGGGCAACCTGCCACTGCATGTGGCAAATAAATTTGAACTTGAACTTGAACTTGAACTTGAGAAGCTCCTCCACAGCCTCGTTGCTCCACAGTTTTTTAGTCCTCACGACAGGTTTGGAGAGCTTCAGCCTCTGTCTGTATGCGGGGATCAGGTGGATCATGACGTGGTCAGAAAGTCTGAGTGAAGCGCGGGGCATCGCGCAATAGGCCCCGCTGATCGTGCTGTAACAGTGGTCCAATGTCCTCTCCTCTCTGGTCAGGCATTTAATATACTGCTTATATTTGGGAAGCTCTTGGCTCAGATTGGCTTTGTTAAAGTCCCCAATAGCAATAATGAGAGAGTCCGGGAATGTCCGCTCCATGTGCAGTGTCTGCTCTGCGAGGGCGCACTGAGCTGCCTGCACATCCGCATCTGGTGGGACGTAAACAGAGGCCAAGATGAATGAAGCAAACTCCCACGGAGAATAAAACAGTTTGTAGTGAATAAAAAGGTATTCCAGAGAGGAAGAGCAGTGCTGAGCAATCACTGTTACATCTGTGCACCAGCCACTATTAATGTAGAAGCAGACTCCTCCACCTGTGGTCTTACCAGAGAGAGAGGCCTGCCGGTCCACGCGCAGCAAATGAAAACCCTCCAACTTGAGCGCGCAGTCCGGGATGTCCTCACAGAGCCACGACTCATAAGACACAGGAGGAGGCAAAGTCTCTGTTCATGCTTCTCATCAGGGCCAGCTCGTTCATCTTATTCCGGAGTGAGCGTACATTGGAAAGGAAGATCCCAGGAAGAGCAGTTCGCAGTCCGCGTCTCCTCAGATGCACGAGTTCGCCGGCTCGCTTTCCTTCGGCGTCTCACTTTCCTGATCAAGGTCTGTAGTAAATTTGCCGCAGATGCAACAAAAATTGGAATTAAATCCACAGGTGTTGTAGTCCTGTAGTTAAGAAGCTCTTCCCTGGTGTAAGAATATCCAGAGGAGTGCCCAGACACACAAGTTATGCACAAAAACAAAACAGAAGTAACGCACCGAAGTACCAGGGCATCCATACGCGGCGCCATCTTGGTATGGTGTGGACAATGTAATGCAGGGGTGTCCAAACTTTTTTCACTGAGGGCCACATACATAAAAATATAGGAGGGGCTGGGCCACTTACTAGAAATGAGGTATATAACCATAACTGTAGTGTATTAAAGTTAGAAAAATCACCTAAAAGTGGTCGAATATGTTATATTGTTGAATATAATTAAAGACAAAACTGCCTTCATCACAGCTTTCCATGAATGGATCTTTATTGATTTATTCAGAAAGAGCTTTGGTAGCTCATTCTCATAACAGCAGCCTCATTTCATCTTAGACAGAAGATTTACAGTACAGAGAAAAAACAATAAAGGGGAAAATGGGACGGGTACATTTCAAGTTTGTTATTTAAGTTATTAGGCTTAGCAACACACCTATTAACGTTTGTTTGAAACCGTTATCAACATTAACAGACTGAACTGGACTTAATAACAGGAGTCCATATAATTTTAGTAAATTATTCTGTGAGTATCAGCTGTGCAGGGTATGTAAATCGGGCCATCCAGCTGATCGCCATTCGTGGCAAAAATCCAGACAAATGTCACTTGATCAAGGAGCAGATCTGCATCAGATAAGATCAGCTGACTTTTTGTGTGCGTGCGCTGTGCACAGCGGTGTGTACTCTGTGTGTCAACAAGAAAAACGCATATAAGAAAGTGGTGCGCAAAAGCAGGGTAGTGACAGAATTGATACGCATTATTGATATTTGAAGCATGTGTACCTGCACATTAACACACGGGTACTGTGGAATATATTTTTTGCTCACCTAAAGCGCTCGTGCTCTCGTCCACTCCCCGCAAAAAATAATGAGTTGGGTGACCTCATAGCTGGCTATTGTAGCCTTTTCCTGGACCTTTTGAGCACGAAAAAAATACTGTTGCTGACCCCGGAGGAGAACTACCCTTTTATTTAATTTCTGCTCTCGCTCAGCACCAGTGTAGGATTCATTGGCCTGATGTTTGGTTTCATAATGACGTCGTACATTATACTCTTTCATAACTGCCATAGTCAAGGTGGGATTCTCAGCAGGTATGACACGCAAACTGTCATTGGCCATGTAAAAAACCCCATCACTTTACCAGGAACTACAGTTTTATGGGTGTTTGACAGAGAACTTTTTTCTGTCTGCAGGAGGGTTCCATGGTGTAACGGTTAGCACTCTGGACTTTGAATCCAGTGATCTGCGTTCAAGTCTCAGAGGAGCCTCATTTGGCTTTCTTGCCCTTTGCTCCACAGTTGCATTAGCACACGCTAGCATGAGAGTCTAATTACTTATAGAACAAGTTAGTGGCCCAGTCAATTCCACTCCTCTTCTCTTGGCTTATCCCATCTGCGCGTGGTCTTCATGCCGCACCCAACCTCGCTCATGCTCTTGTACTGCACTTTCCACTTCAGCGTCCTGCTGTATCTTTCATTGGCCACCTTGACTCAAGGCAACAATTCCCCTTGTACTCTTCTCACTTCTAACTCTGTTGCCACCACTGAAGGCCCCGAGCTTCTGGTTGACAAGCTCTTTGATGTCCTTTGCTTGGCTAGCACACAACCGATAGAAGACAAAACTAGGAGTCTTATTTCTCAATAGGGACGCAAGTAAAACAGAGAAAATGCTGGACAAGCAGAGTTGTCTAAACAGTGAACATCAATTCCCTTGTGACCAAAGAAGCAAAAGACCCATGTTTCCGCCCGGTTTCGGACCGGGGACCTTTCGCGTGTGAGGCGAATTTGGTAACCACTACACTACGGAAACGGTGAGTGATGTCTCGCTTGGCTTTGGAATGTGTCTTAATCAGTAATCTGACCAATCTGACAAATCTGATGGCATGTTACTATCATGCCCTTGAACGGAAGGAACCATGGAGAAGAGACAGACGCTCGCTAGCAAGGAATCTGAACTATAGTCTCGATGTTAGGCTCACTTAAACTTTTGACATTTAGGAGTTCTCTGAAGCAAGCGCAGCTCGACATATGCTGGCCTAAGAACCCCAGAACCTCGAGCAGCAGAACTGTTGCCTAAAGAGGCCATGCGTTTGATTGCGTTGTGCATTGGCTGAAAATAGGCCCAAGTCCTGTGCAGGCCAGCTAGAGCCACTCATTTCCAAGAGCTTAGTCTGTGCCTGCATCTTCAGTGAATATGGTGACTGGAGACATGTTGATTTGTGTGAAATTTCCTGAAATTTGGGCTATAGACACCTTTTTAGCAACATGAGCATCCAAAGGTTACAAGCGTCAGAGCCCTGTACAAGATTTGAGTACTTTCTCTCCTCTGTGTCCCAAACAGCAGTACAACCCCATAAGATAAAGCAATGCCTGCAGGCAGACACTTTTGTATCGGGAAACAAAGAAGCATGTTTCCGCCTGGTTTCGGACCAGGGACCTTTCGCGTGTTAGGCGAACGTGATAACCACTACACTACGGAAACGGAGCGTGCATGCCCTCTCGTCATTAGAGGGGCATTTCGATGCCTTCTTACATTTCAGGACTTTTATGACAGATCATGTAGGACTAGTGAGAAGCGGGGGAACTCCCATTTGTGTCATTTTTCAAGCATTCCCCCATTTATGGTTATATTGACAATCCAAATTGTGATCTCGAGATAGCATCTCTTCAAATGGGAGCTGATCTTCTTGTTGACAAGCTCTTTGATGTTCTTTGTCAGGCTAGCACACAACCTACAGAAGACAAACCCAAGAGACTTATTTGTTAATAGGGACGCAAGTAAAGCAGAGAAAACGCTGGACAAGCAGAGTTCTCTTGGGCTAGCTTCTCTTCTCATGGGAGCTCTTGCCTAGAAGACATTTTTGACTTGTGAGTGCACAGGTGGAATTGATGTTTTTTCAAACCCATTATAGGACTAGATTGTTAGATTGACTAGGATGTGGTGGAGAAATTCCACAGGGTCTTTTTGAATGATGGACTCTGTGCAAAAAAATGCACGTAGCGTGCGATTAACGGGTGTGTGGTCATTCCAGGTAAAAGGCAGAGCAGAGAAGGAGACTGCTCACTCCCCGTCGGGGAATCGAACCCCGGTCTTCCGCGTGACAGGCAGAGATACTGTCCACTATACTAACGAGGACCTGCAAGGCACTGTTGGGGACACGTCAAGGTGGGATTCGCAGCAGGTATGACACACAAATTGTCGTCGGCCATGTAAAAATCCCCATCACTTTACCAGGAACTACAGTTTTATGGGTGTTTGACAGAGAACTTTTTTCTGCTTGCAGGAGGGATCCATGGTGTAACGGTTAGCACTCTAGACTTTGAATCCAGTGATCTGAGTTCAAGTCTCAGTGGAGCCTCATTTGGCTTTCTTGCCCTTTGCTCCGCAGTTGCATTAGCATTAGCACACGCTAGCATGAGAGTCTAATTACTTATAGAACAAGTTAGTGGCCCAGTCAATTCCACTCCTCTTCTGTTGGCTGATCCCATCTGCGCGTGGTCTTCATGCCGCACCCAACCTCGCTCATGCTCTTGTACTGCACTTTCCACTTCAGCGTCCTGCTGTATCTTTCATTGGCCACCTTGACTCAAGGCAACAATTCCCCTTGTACTCTTCTCACTTCTAACTCTGTTGCCACCACTGAAGGCCCCGAGCTTCTGGTTGACAAGCTCTTTGATGTCCTTTGCTTGGCTAGCACACAACCGATAGAAGACAAAACTAGGAGTCTTATTTCTCAATAGGGACGCAAGTAAAACAGAGAAAATGCTGGACAAGCAGAGTTGTCTAAACAGTGAACATCAATTCCCTTGTGACCAAAGAAGCAAAAGACCCATGTTTCCGCCCGGTTTCGGACCGGGGACCTTTCACGTGTGAGGCGAATGTGATAACCACTACACTACGGAAACGGTGAGCGATGGCTCGCTTGGCTTTGGAATGTGTCTTAATCAGTAATCTGACCAATCTGACAAATCTGATGGCATGTTACTATCATGCCCTTGAACGGAAGGAACCATGGAGAAGAGACAGACGCTCGCTAGCAAGGAATCTGAACTATAGTCTCGATGTTAGGCTCACTTAAACTTTTGACATTTAGGAGTTCTCTGAAGCAAGCGCAGCTCGACATATGCTGGCCTAAGAACCCCAGAACCTCGAGCAGCAGAACTGTTGCCTAAAGAGGCCATGCGTTTGATCGCGTTGTGCATTGGCTGAAAATAGGCCCAAGTCCTGTGCAGGCCAGCTAGAGCCACTCATTTCCAAGAGCTTAGTCTGTGCCTGCATCTTCAGTGAATATGGTGACTGGAGACATGTTGATTTGTGTGAAATTTCCTGAAATTTGGGCTATAGACAACTTTTTAGCAACATGAGCATCCAAAGGTTACAAGCGTCAGAGCCCTGTACAAGATTTGAGTACTTTCTCTCCTCTGTGTCCCAAACAGCAGTACAACCCCATAAGGTAAAGCAATGCCTGCAGGCAGACACTTTTGTATCGGGAAACAAAGAAGCATGTTTCCGCCTGGTTTCGGACCAGGGACCTTTCGCGTGTTAGGCGAACGTGATAACCACTACACTACGGAAACGGAGCGTGCTTGCCCTCTCGTCATTAGAGGGGCATTTCGATGCCTTCTCACATTTCAGGACTTTAATGACAGATCATGTAGGACTAGTGAGAAGCGGGGGAACTCCCATTTGTGTCATTTTTCAAGCATTCCCCCATTTATGGTTATATTGACAATCCAAATTGTGATCTCGAGATAGCATCTCTTCAAATGGGAGCTGATCTTCTTGTTGACAAGCTCTTTGATGTTCTTTGTCAGGCTAGCACACAACCTACAGAAGACAAACCCAAGAGACTTATTTGTTAATAGGGACGCAAGTAAAGCAGAGAAAACGCTGGACAAGCAGAGTTCTCTTGGACTAGCTTCTCTTCTCATGGGAGCTCTTGCCTAGAAGACATTTTTGACTTGTGAGTGCACAGGTGGAATTGATGTTTTTTCAAACCCATTATAGGACTAGATTGTTAGATTGACTAGGATGTGGTGGAGAAATTCCACAGGGTCTTTTTGAATGATGGACTCTGTGCAAAAAAATGCACGTAGCGTGCGATTAACGGGTGTGTGGTCGTTCCAGGTAAAAGGCAGAGCAGAGAAGGAGACTGCTCACTCCCCGTCAGGGAATCGAACCCCGGTCTTCCACGTGACAGGCGGAGATAATGTCCACTATACTAACGAGGACCTGCAAGGCACTGTCGGGGACACGTCAAGGTGGGATTTGCAGCAGGTATGACACACAAATTGTCGTCGGCCATGTAAAAATCCCCATCACTTTACCAGGAACTACAGTTTTATAGGTGTTTGACAGAGAACTTTTTTCTGCTTGCAGGAGGGATCCATGGTGTAACGGTTAGCACTCTGGCCTTTGAATCCAGTGATCTGAGTTCAAGTCTCAGTGGAACCTCATTTGGCTTTCTTGCCCTTTGCTCCGCATTAGCATTAGCATTAGCACACGCTAGCATGAGAGTCTAATTACTTATAGAACAAGTTAGTGGCCCAGTCAATTCCACTCCTCTTCTGTTGGCTGATCCCATCTGCGCGTGGTCTTCATGCCGCACCCAACCTCGCTCATTCTCTTGTACTGCACTTTCCACTTCAGCGTCCTGCTGTATCTTTCATTGGCCACCTTGACTCAAGGCAACAATTCCCCTTGTACTCTTCTCACTTCTAACTCTGTTGCCACCACTGAAGGCCCCGAGCTTCTGGTTGACAAGCTCTTTGATGTCCTTTGCTTGGCTAGCACACAACCGATAGAAGACAAAACTAGGAGTCTTATTTCTCAATAGGGACGCAAGTAAAACAGAGAAAATGCTGGACAAGCAGAGTTGTCTAAACAGTGAACATCAATTCCCTTATGACCAAAGAAGCAAAAGAGCCACGTTTCCGCCCGGTTTTGGACCGGGGACCTTTCGCGTGTGAGGCGAATGTGGTAACCACTACACTACGGAAACGGTGAGTGATGGCTTGCTTGGCTTTGGAATGTGTCTTAATCAGTAATCTGGCCAATCTGACAAATCTGATGGCATGTTACTATCATGCCCTTGAACGGAAGGAACCATGGAGAAGAGACAGACCCTCACTAGCAAGGAATCTGAACTATAGTCTCGATGTTAGGCTCACTTAAACTTTTGACATTTAGGAGTTCTCTGAAACAAGCGCAGCTCGACATATGCTGGCCTAAGAACCCCAGAACCTCGAGCAGCAGAACTGTTGCCTAAAGAGGCCATGCGTTTGATCGCGTTGTGCATTGGCTGAAAATAGGCCCAAGTCCTGTGCAGGCCAGCTAGAGCCACTCATTTCCAAGAGCTTAGTCTGTGCCTGCATCTTCAGTGAATATGGTGACTGGAGACATGTTGATTTGTGTGAAATTTCCTGAAATTTGGGCTATAGACAACTTTTTAGCAACATGAGCATCCAAAGGTTACAAGCGTCAGAGCCCTGTACAAGATTTGAGTACTTTCTCTCCTCTGTGTCCCAAACAGCAGTACAACCCCATAAGATAAAGCAATGCCTGCAGGCAGACACTTTTGTATCGGGAAACAAAGAAGCATGTTTCCGCCTGGTTTCGGACCAGGGACCTTTCGCGTGTTAGGCGAACGTGATAACCACTACACTACGGAAACGGAGCGTGCATGCCCTCTCGTCATTAGAGGGGCATTTCGATGCCTTCTTACATTTGAGGACTTTAATGACAGATCATGTAGGACTAGTGAGAAGCGGGGGAACTCCCATTTGTGTCATTTTTCAAGCATTCCCCCATTTATGGTTATATTGACAATCCAAATTGTGATCTCGAGATAGCATCTCTTCAAATGGGAGCTGATCTTCTTGTTGACAAGCTCTTTGATGTTCTTTGTCAGGCTAGCACACAACCTACAGAAGACAAACCCAAGAGACTTATTTGTTAATAGGGACGCAAGTAAAGCAGAGAAAACGCTGGACAAGCAGAGTTCTCTTGGACTAGCTTCTCTTCTCATGGGAGCTCTTGCCTAGAAGACATTTTTGACTTGTGAGTGCACAGGTGGAATTGATGTTTTTTCAAACCCATTATAGGACTAGATTGTTAGATTGACTAGGATGTGGTGGAGAAATTCCACAGGGTCTTTTTGAATGATGGAGTCTGTGCAAAAAAATGCACGTAGCGTGCGATTAACGGGTGTGTGGTCATTCCAGGTAAAAGGCAGAGCAGGAGACTGCTCACTCCCCGTCGGGGAATCGAACCCCGGTCTTGCGCGTGACAGGCGGAGATACTGTCCACTATACTAACGAGGACCTGCAAGGCACTGTCGGGGACACGTCAAGGTGGGATTCGCAGCAGGTATGACACACAAATTGTCGTCGGCCATGTAAAAATCCCCATCACTTTACCAGGAACTACAGTTTTATGGGTGTTTGACAGAGAACTTTTTTCTGCTTGCAGGAGGGTTCCATGGTGTAACGGTTAGCACTCTAGACTTTGAATCCAGTGATCTGAGTTCAAGTCTCAGTGGAGCCTCATTTGGCTTTTTTGCCCTTTGCTCCGCAGTTGCATTAGCATTAGCACACGCTAGCATGAGAGTCTAATTACTTATAGAACAAGTTAGTGGCCCAGTCAATTCCACTCCTCTTCTGTTGGCTGATCCCATCTGCGCGTGGTCTTCATGCCGCACCCAACCTCGCTCATGCTCTTGTACTGCACTTTCCACTTCAGCGTCCTGCTGTATCTTTCATTGGCCACCTTGACTCAAGGCAACAATTCCCCTTGTACTCTTCTCACTTCTAACTCTGTTGCCACCACTGAAGGCCCCGAGCTTCTCTTTGACAAGCTCTTTGATGTCCTTTGCTTGGCTAGCACACAACCTACAGAAGACAAACCCAAGAGACTTATTTGTTAATAGGGACGCAAGTAAAGCAGAGAAAACGCTGGACAAGCAGAGTTCTCTTGGACTAGCTTCTCTTCTCATGGGAGCTCTTGCCTAGAAGACATTTTTGACTTGTGAGTGCACAGGTGGAATTGATGTTTTTTCAAACCCATTATAGGACTAGATTGTTAGATTGACTAGGATGTGGTGGAGAAATTCCACAGGGTCTTTTTGAATGATGGACTCTGTGCAAAAAAATGCACGTAGCGTGCGATTAACGGGTGTGTGGTCATTCCAGGTAAAAGGCAGAGCAGAGAAGGAGACTGCTCACTCCCCGTCGGGGAATCGAACCCCGGTCTTCCGCGTGACAGGCGGAGATACTGTCCACTATACTAACGAGGACCTGCAAAGCACTGTCGGGGACACGTCAAGGTGGGATTCGCAGCAGGTATGACACACAAATTGTCGTCGGCCATGTAAAAATCCCCATCACGTTACCAGGAACTACAGTTTTATGGGTGTTTGACAGAGAACTTTTTTCTGTTTGCAGAAGGGATCCATGGTGTAACGGTTAGCACTCTGGACTTTGAATCCAGTGATCTGAGTTCAAGTCTCAGTGGAGCCTCATTTGGCTTTCTTGCCCTTTGCTCAGCAGTTGCATTAGCATTAGCACACGCTAGCATGAGAGTCTAATTACTTATAGAACAAGTTGGTGGCCCAGTCAATTCCACTCCTCTTCTGTTGGCTGATCCCATCTGCGCGTGGTCTTCATGCCGCACCCAACCTCGCTCATGCTCTTGTACTGCACTTTCCACTTCAGCGTCCTGCTGTATCTTTCACTGGCCACCTTGACTCAAGGCAACAATTCCCCTTGTACTCTTCTCACTTCTAACTCTGTTGCCACCACTGAAGGCCCCGAGCTTCTGGTTGACAAGCTCTTTGATGTCCTTTGCTTGGCTAGCACACAACCGATAGAAGACAAAACTAGGAGTCTTATTTCTCAATAGGGACGCAAGTAAAACAGAGAAAATGCTGGACAAGCAGAGTTGTCTAAACAGTGAACATCAATTCCCTTGTGACCAAAGAAGCAAAAGACCCATGTTTCCGCCCGGTTTCGGACCGGGGACCTTTCGCGTGTGAGGCGAATGTGATAACCACTACACTACGGAAACGGTGAGCGATGGCTCGCTTGGCTTTGGAATGTGTCTTAATCAGTAATCTGACCAATCTGACAAATCTGATGGCATGTTACTATCATGCCCTTGAACGGAAGGAACCATGGAGAAGAGACAGACGCTCGCTAGCAAGGAATCTGAACTATAGTCTCGATGTTAGGCTCACTTAAACTTTTGACATTTAGGAGTTCTCTGAAGCAAGCGCAGCTCGACATATGCTGGCCTAAGAACCCCAGAACCTCGAGCAGCAGAACTGTTGCCTAAAGAGGCCATGCGTTTGATCGCGTTGTGCATTGGCTGAAAATAGGCCCAAGTCCTGTGCAGGCCAGCTAGAGCCACTCATTTCCAAGAGCTTAGTCTGTGCCTGCATCTTCAGTGAATATGGTGACTGGAGAAATGTTGATTTGTGTGAAATTTCCTGAAATTTGGGCTATAGACAACTTTTTAGCAACATGAGCATCCAAAGGTTACAAGCGTCAGAGCCCTGTACAAGATTTGAGTACTTTCTCTCCTCTGTGTCCCAAACAGCAGTACAACCCCATAAGATAAAGCAATGCCTGCAGGCAGACACTTTTGTATCGGGAAACAAAGAAGCATGTTTCCGCCTGGTTTCGGACCAGGGACCTTTCGCGTGTTAGGCGAACGTGATAACCACTACACTACGGAAACGGAGCGTGCCTGCCCTCTCGTCATTAGAGGGGCATTTCGATGCCTTCTTACATTTGAGGACTTTAATGACAGATCATGTAGGACTAGTGAGAAGCGGGGGAACTCCCATTTGTGTCATTTTTCAAGCATTCCCCCATTTATGGTTATATTGACAATCCAAATTGTGATCTCGAGATAGCATCTCTTCAAATGGGAGCTGATCTTCTTGTTGACAAGCTCTTTGATGTTCTTTGTCAGGCTAGCACACAACCTACAGAAGACAAACCCAAGAGACTTATTTGTTAATAGGGACGCAAGTAAAGCAGAGAAAACGCTGGACAAGCAGAGTTCTCTTGGACTAGCTTCTCTTCTCATGGGAGCTCTTGCCTAGAAGACATTTTTGACTTGTGAGTGCACAGGTGGAATTGATGTTTTTTCAAACCCATTATAGGACTAGATTGTTAGATTGACTAGGATGTGGTGGAGAAATTCCACAGGGTCTTTTTGAATGATGGAGTCTGTGCAAAAAAATGCACGTAGCGTGCGATTAACGGGTGTGTGGTCATTCCAGGTAAAAGGCAGAGCAGAGAAGGAGACTTCTCACTCCCCGTCGGGGAATCGAACCCCGGTCTTCCGCGTGACAGGCGGAGATACTGTCCACTATACTAACGAGGACCTGCAAGGCACTGTTGGGGACACGTCAAGGTGGGATTCGCAGCAGGTATGACACACAAATTGTCGTCGGCCATGTAAAAATCCCCATCACGTTACCAGGAACTACAGTTTTATGGGTGTTTGACAGAGAACTTTTTTCTGCTTGCAGGAGGGTTCCATGGTGTAACGGTTAGCACTCTGGACTTTGAATCCAGTGATCTGAGTTCAAGTCTCAGTGGAGCCTCATTTGGCTTTTTTGCCCTTTGCTCCGCAGTTGCATTAGCATTACCTACGCTAGCATGAGAGTCTAATTACTTATAGAACAAGTTAGTGGCCCAGTCAATTCCACTCCTCTTCTGTTGTCTGATCCCATCTGCGCGTGGTCTTCATGCCGCACCCAACCTCGCTCATGCTCTTGTACTGCACTTTCCACTTCAGCGTCCTGCTGTATCTTTCATTGGCCACCTTGACTCAAGGCAACAATTCCCCTTGTACTCTTCTCACTTCTAACTCTGTTGCCACCACTGAAGGCCCCGAGCTTCTGCTTGACAAGCTCTTTGATGTCCTTTGCTTGGCTAGCACACAACCGATAGAAGACAAAACTAGGAGTCTTATTTCTCAATAGGGACGCAAGTAAAACAGAGAAAATGCTGGACAAGCAGAGTTGTCTAAACAGTGAACATCAATTCCCTTGTGACCAAAGAAGCAAAAGATCCATGTTTCTGCCCGGTTTCGGACCAGGGACCTTTCGCGTGTGAGGCGAATGCGATAACCACTACACTACGGTGAGCGATGGCTCGCTTGGCTTTGGAATGTGTCTTAATCAGTAATCTGACCAATCTGACAAATCTGATGGCATGTTACTATCATGCCCTTGAACGGAAGGAACCATGGAGAAGAGACAGACGCTCGCTAGCAAGGAATCTGAACTATAGTCTCGATGTTAGGCTCACTTAAACTTTTGACATTTAGGAGTTCTCTGAAGCAAGCGCAGCTCGACATATGCTGGCCTAAGAACCCCAGAACCTCGAGCAGCAGAACTGTTGCCTAAAGAGGCCATGCGTTTGATCGCGTTGTGCATTGGCTGAAAATAGGCCCAAGTCCTGTGCAGGCCAGCTAGAGCCACTCATTTCCAAGAGCTTAGTCTGTGCCTGCATCTTCAGTGAATATGGTGACTGGAGAAATGTTGATTTGTGTGAAATTTCCTGAAATTTGGGCTATAGACAACTTTTTAGCAACATGAGCATCCAAAGGTTACAAGCGTCAGAGCCCTGTACAAGATTTGAGTACTTTCTCTCCTCTGTGTCCCAAACAGCAGTACAACCCCATAAGATAAAGCAATGCCTGCAGGCAGACACTTTTGTATCGGGAAACAAAGAAGCATGTTTCCGCCTGGTTTCGGACCAGGGACCTTTCGCGTGTTAGGCGAACGTGATAACCACTACACTACGGAAACGGAGCGTGCATGCCCTCTCGTCATTAGAGGGGCATTTCGATGCCTTCTTACATTTGAGGACTTTAATGACAGATCATGTAGGACTAGTGAGAAGCGGGGGAACTCCCATTTGTGTCATTTTTCAAGCATTCCCCCATTTATGGTTATATTGACAATCCAAATTGTGATCTCGAGATAGCATCTCTTCAAATGGGAGCTGATCTTCTTGTTGACAAGCTCTTTGATGTTCTTTGTCAGGCTAGCACACAACCTACAGAAGACAAACCCAAGAGACTTATTTGTTAATAGGGACGCAAGTAAAGCAGAGAAAACGCTGGACAAGCAGAGTTCTCTTGGACTAGCTTCTCTTCTCATGGGAGCTCTTGCCTAGAAGACATTTTTGACTTGTGAGTGCACAGGTGGAATTGATGTTTTTTCAAACCCATTATAGGACTAGATTGTTAGATTGACTAGGATGTGGTGGAGAAATTCCACAGGGTCTTTTTGAATGATGGACTCTGTGCAAAAAAATGCACGTAGCGTGCGATTAACGGGTGTGTGGTCATTCCAGGTAAAAGGCAGAGCAGAGAAGGAAACTGCTCACTCCCCGTCGGGGAATCGAACCCCGGTCTTCCGCGTGACAGGCGGAGATACTGTCCACTATACTAAAGAGGACCTGAGAGCCAAGGGGTTGTCAATGCCAGCGAATTTCATTACGCGGGCATTTTCCCGAAACACGGGCAGAAATATTGCTGTTAAGTGCCTTCGTAACTTGAATTTTTCGTTAAATTGGGTATTTCTAAGTCGGGGTTCCACTGTATTTGGACTTATTTTATTCATATTACACATTTAATACTTGCAGAATTGTAGAATTTGCAAAATCATTTTTATAAAAATTTTTTACAAATTTACATGAACTTATAAAAACAAAATATTTTTCAGATTTCAATTTATTTTGAAATGTTTTGTTTTTGTGTACAAATTTATTTACAAATAAATGAAAACTCTGTTGAGCATGAAAGTGAATGTAAAGTCTAATGAGCTATATCAGTTATTAAATTTGATCGGTTCTTTATTATAAATAATATGTGCTGATAAATCCCATGTAAAACATGTGAGGGAACTACTGTAATAGACCCTTTAAATCAGATGTAAATAAAGAGGATATATATATATTAAAAAAAAGAAATCATAAATCAAGGACACTTTCCTGGCACAACTACACATCATTTACATTTACAGTTTGTCATGGCAGCCTTTTCTTCAAATTTAACAATGAATACAAATGAGAAACAGGTTTTATGTATTGCTTAATAAATTAATTCTTCTTTTATTATGGCAACTTACTGGAATCATATTAAATTAATCAAATCATCCTGTGTGATTAGATAGAGGACCATTAGGGGATCCATTGGTCCTCTTGGGGGGACTCTCCCATAGGGCTTAAATCTGGGACTCTCCACCATTTGACCTTAGAACTGAAGAAGTTTCTCAGATGAGAGGTGAAACGTCTTCAAGCAACTTAAAGAAGTCAGACGCTTTTCTTTCCAAGCTCCTTAGACTGTTTAAGCTGTTGTACCATTTGTTTATTAGCAGGTTTTAAAATATTTTTCAGCTTCACTATCTCTAATACAATTATGTAAAATGAAACTTTAAAACTTAAATAATTATTTAGTTAACTTTTTGGTGATCTAACTTCATTGTCGTTGCTTCTGTTGTTACAGGATGGGCTCAAAATTTTCCCCATGGTATTCAAAATGGTATTGAATATTTTCCCACGTATCACCATGGGGTTTGAAATCCTAGTATTGTGACAATCCTATTTCCTACCACGCAGTGATTGAAGCTCTCCAACATCTTGTTGCACTCGGTAAATGATCCAAGCTTTGTCAGAAAGTAGAGTCTGCTCATCTACTTCTTGTACACAGTATCACTTTTGGTCTGTAGTGTAGTGACTTATTGGATGTGTGTTACCACCCCTAGAGGACTTGTCTTATTATTTACATATGAAAATAAGATCCAAGACTAACCATTTAAAGGGTGGTAAATTCATTGCCTGCATTCATATGTGGAGCATTCAGATCTCAACCTTAAAACAGTATTGACCAAACTTGTAAGTATATCTTTATATTTCCAGAATTTGAGTTATTTCTATTGAAAAAAACCTCATCAATACAATACAAACTTACACTAATCAGTCGCAACGTTGAAACTAATGAAAAGTTGCATGATTAAGACTGATCTTGCTCTTTGTGGAGAAAATTGGTGTGGCAGGGATAATGGTTGAAGTAGCTGCCACACCAAAAACAACCCCAAAAAACCTGTCTGTGAGGCTAAGGGAGACGTGTAAGACGTGTAAGGCATGGGGGCCAGAAGCTCCAATCCAGCCTAACTGACATCTTTCAAAAATGTGACAGAAGGTTTAAATTTTGGACTCTTTAAAGTAATCGACATAATGAAGTAATAGATAAACAATTAAATGACAGGAAAGTTTCTATTTTTTTCCACAAGCTACTATAGAAATTCTGTTCTTTTTCTTTTGTCTAGAGTAAAATAAGTAAATAAATTGTTTATCTGGGCAATAAGACTGTTAGAACAACTTTTCCTGTAATTTTTAAACATTTATTTCTTACTATTTAAGTAAGTAATGTAGTGTGTTCTCATATTATGTTCTTTTTTATATATTCCCAAAGAAAACTTTTAAAGTCATTATTTTCTGACTTTATTCTCATTCTCAAAAGGATGCTATGTCATTCTTTTGTGGATTAACACATCAGAGTAAACCGGGAACAGATATAATGAAAAGTGGCTTTAAAGTTGTTGGGTTTTTTTGTTTGTTTTTTGTTTTTATTTGTGTTGACCTATATTCCTCCTCTCTCCAGTGAAATCAGAAATGGGCTGTTTCCCAAAACTGACTCTCCTTCTCTTTGGTAAGATCCCCAAATTTGCTTAATGGAAATGTGTGATTTGAATTGTAAAGTTGAAAAAGAAGCCACAGGACATTTTCCATTACCTCAAAAACAGTGTGTCAAAAAAATCTTATGTTTCATTTTATTAAAACTTTGAGGAGGTGCAAAGAGGCATTGAATGAACCCCTACAAATGATCTCTATTCCTCAAAATTAAATATATAAATCTAAAGCTATAATTTTGACTCTGTGCATAACATGAGCTACTCCCATGCAGACACTGCCTCAACTTTCACTCATAAGTTTCCATGAACAAGAACTTTACGTCTCCCTTCTAGTATTTTATGAGCATCTGCTCTCCTCCATGTGTCTGTTTCAATGGAGACCAGCAGAGCACACATAACCACGAGTTGAGTAACATTACTTTTATGGGGAACTTACATTAAAGGTAAAATGTTACTTAAGTTATTCAGCTACCTACATAGAAAAGTGGCTTGTTGGAGTGCTTTCATGCAACTAAAAATAAAAACTGTTTTCAATTTAGCTTGCACGTCAATTAAGCCCATATGGGGGAAACATTGTCTCTTTTTATAGTCCTTGTCACTACTCTTGCTTCAGCATTTTGGATCAGCTGAAGGTTATGAAGAGATATTGTGTAAATGCAAGAAAGCATTCCAATATATTTGTTTAATATGCACACAGAAGGACATATACTGGTGAAAAATGATTTCATGATTCCTCACAGTGTTACAGTGTTGGCCATTGTTATTTGAACTGGAATAAAAGAGACCAAAATCAAGTTTGCAGGAGCAACTCAGCGCTGAGTTGCTAAATTCTAAAACTGAATGTTAGCTTTCTGACTAAATAGGAAAATATGCCATGGTTGAAATAAACCTGAATTATTGTTTTATCTTCAAGTAATCCAGTAGTTATGACCCCAGCAACAAAGTAAAATATGCTAGGATATGGCAATTCAATGGCAAATATTAAATTCAATATTGATCTTATAATATTTGGACATTACTGCAACATTACTGGCCTCCTTGTTTTTATATTAGTAGACTGGTACCCCTGTGTAGCCTGTAAATGTAGTTACAAAAATCGCACTAAGGGCTCTTTAATGTTTGTTTATCCTTTTCTTGTGTGTATTATGCAAATAATTAACTTAATACTACTTACAGTGGGGCAAAAAAGTATTTAGTCAGCCACCGATTGTGCAAGTCCCCCCACTTAAAATGATGACAGAGGTCAGTAATTTGCACCAGAGGTACACTTCAACTGTGAGAGACAGAATGTGAAAAAAAAATCCATGAATTCACATGGTAGGATTTGTAAAGAATTTATTTGTAAATCAGGGTGGAAAATAAGTATTTGGTCACCTCAAACAAGGAAAATCCCTGGCTCTCACAGACCTGTAACGTCTTCTGTAAGAAGCTTTTCTGTCCCCCACTCGTTACCTGTATGAATGGCACCTGTTTGACCTCATCATCTGTATAAAAGACACCTGTCCACAGCCTCAACCAGTCAGACTCCAAACTCCGCCATGGCCAAGACCAAAGAGCTTTCGAAGGACACCAGGAAAAGAATTGTAGACCTGCACCAGACTGGGAAGAGTGAATCTACAACAGGCAAGCAGCTTGGTGTGAAAAAATCAACTGTGGGAGCAATCATCAGAAAATGGAAGACATACAAGACCACTGATAATCTCCCTCGATCTGGGGCTCCACGCAAGATCTCATCCCGTGGGGTCAAAATGATCATGAGAACGGTGAGCAAAGATCCCAGAACCACACGGGGGGACCTGGTGAATGACCTGCAGAGAGCTGGGACCAAAGTAACAAAGGTCACCATCAGTAACACACTACAACGGCAGGGAATCAAATCCCGCAGTGCCAGACGTGTTCCGCTGCTGAAGCCAGTGCATGTCCAGGCCCGTCTGAAGTTTGCCAGAGAGCACATGGATGATACAGCAGAGGATTGGGAGAATGTCATGTGGTCAGATGAAACCAAAGTAGAACTTTTTGGTATAAACTCAACTCGTCGTGTTTGGAGGAAGAAGAATACTGAGTTGCATCCCAAGAACACCATACCTACTGTGAAGCATGGGGGTGGAAACATCATGCTATGGGGCTGTTTTTCTGCCAAGGGGACAGGACAACTGATCCGTGTTAAGGACAGAATGAATGGGGCCAAGTATCGTGAGATTTTGAGCCAAAACCTCCTTCCATCAGTGAGAACTTTGAAGATGAAACGAGGCTGGGTCTTCCAACATGACAATGATCCAAAACACACTGCCCGGGCAACAAAGGAGTGGCTCCGTAAGAAGCATTTGAAAGTCCTGGAGTGGCCTAGCCAGTCTCCAGACCTCAACCCCATAGAAAATCTGTGGCGGGAGTTGAAAGTCCGTGTTGCTCGGCGACAGCCCCAAAACATCACTGCTCTTGATCTGCATGGAGGAATGGGCCAAAATACCAGCTACTGTGTGTGCAAACCTGGTAAAGACCTTTAGTAAACGTTTGACCTCTGTTATTGCCAACAAAGGTTATGTTACAAAGTATTGAGTTGTATTTTTGTTATTGACCAAATACTTATTTTCCACCCTGATTTACGAATAAATTCTTTACAAATCCTACCATGTGAATTCATGGATTTTTTTTTTTTCACATTCTGTCTCTCACAGTTGAAGTGTACCTCTGGTGCAAATTACTGACCTCTGTCATCATTTTAAGTGGGGGAACTTGCACAATCGGTGGCTGACTAAATACTTTTTTGCCCCACTGTATCTATCTATTACCAATGTTAGGGTTTAGTCTCTGCTTCTGCTCAAAGTTCCCTTCTCGTAACTACTACTACGTTGACAAAAGAATGAGCTGGAACGATGCTCAACAATACTGCAGAGAGAAGTACACAGACCTGGCCACCTTCGAAAACATGGATGATATAAGCAGGCTAAATTCAACTTTTTCCTACGACTGTGCATGGATTGGACTGCAGGATGATCCCAAATCCTGGAAGAATACGCTAGGCAATGACACCAACTCCTGGAGATGGGCAGTAACTGGTGAAATGAGCAAAACTGTTTACAACAACTGGTACTATACCAATCCAGATAATTATCATGGAAATGAAACTTGTGTAATAATGGGTCTTGATGGAAAGTGGTTTGATAAAAACTGTGGCGAAAGCAGAAGCTTCGTTTGCTACAATGGTAAGAAAATATTTTCATTCATGGGTTTCTGACCTCACTAATGACTTAACCTGCATTTTTTACTAGTAGATTTCACAGAAAACATCACTGAAGATTTGTTGTATAAAATATAGGAAAACCCCTAGCTCAAAAAGTTTGAGTAGTGATTTGAAAACATTAAATTGATTATCCAAAATTTTTACTCTTTCATTTACAATGTTAACTATTTGATATCCATAATAAATTCAGCATCATCTGTCATCTGCCATGATTACTTGAATGCTTAAACACTTTCTTTCCCGCTCACTGGCTTATTTTCTATCTGCTGCAGTTACACAGCAAAACAAGAAAAACTACATGTACATCTCTATTACAAAAACATGGCCCTCTGCTCGAGAATACTGCATAAAACTAAGCATGGACTTGGCAGTGATCGAAAACAGTGAAGAGAACGCTGAGGCCAATTCATTAAAACCAAACAGTGATGACATTTGGATCGGTCTGTACAGAGTGCCATGGACCTGGTCTGACAAGAGTCAGAGCTCCTTTAAAAACTGGCAAAGTTCCAGCCCAAATGACCCTCAAGGTAACCAGCATTGTGTGGTGGAGAATAACCTCCACAAGTGGGATGACGACATATGTACAAAGAATTGTGTTTTCATTTGCCATCAAGGTAAATGTTCAATAACACACGCAAAACAAATAAACAAACAAACAAAAAAACATACCCTGACTAACAACAACTCCTGTTTCTCAGTTTGTCAAAACTTACTTTTATTTTTTGGTTACATGTTTCCTGCTAAGTTGCAAAGTTGAGGACGACAGTGAAGATTAAGTTTTTGACTGATGTTGACTTAACTGACTCTGCAATTAATGTCCAGATACTCCAACAGGTAAAATTTTTGTTTTTGCTTCTGGAAAAATTTCAAGTAAAGCAAACAAACTACAAAGAAAAAGCAATGGATAAATATACTGACAGACAGCTTCAATAAAATGATGAAACCACCTACTTCTCTTTCTATTCTGTCACAGCTAGGAGCCAAGATAACAAATCAAGGATTGACTGATTTCAAACTGCAGTGGAAGATTCAACCCAAGAAACAAGAGAATGAGGAAAACAGAGAAACTTAGAGGAACTAGGTGTGTTTTGGATCACTGCTCAGCTTTATAACCCAAGTGTGCTTAAGATTCAGGACAGAAATTGATGGCCAGATATTCTCCTTCAGGATTCTTAAATTTTTTAGAATTTTTTTTTTTTTTTTCCCCAATTTTAAACTACAAAAAGTCATTCAGATACCAAAGGAGAAAAGCAGCCCCAAAGGATTACACTACCAGCACTATTTTTGTTGATGTGATGTTCTTTTCAGAATCAGAATGAGTTTTATTGCCAAATGTTGAGCAGGTTTACAACATTAGGAAATTGCTGTGGTACTTAGTGCAAAACATACTGTCAGACAATGCTTAAATAAACATAAAAATAAAAATTAAAAGTGCTAAGTAGATAGATTTATACATGAGTGCAGGTGGTGATCAGTGCAAACATGGAATGATGCTTTGAACACAGTGTAGGGTCATGTGTTAGTGGTGGGAACAGCTTGAACAGTTTTTCACTTGGCATAGCACGGTGAAAATCTTCCAAAATGTTCAACTTTTAACTCATTAATCCAAATAATATTTTTCAAAGGTTTTGGGGATTAACATTTTTTGTAGCAAATGCGGTGTGTTGTGAGTAGTGAGTAGTGGTTCTCTCCTTGGGACATATTGGGACAATGCAGTTTTGGAGTAATTCCGGTAGGCCAGCCATGCCTGGGAAGTTTCACCACTGTTCAGTTTTCTCCATTTGTGGATAATCAAGTTAATTTAAAAACAGTCCTTTGAACCTTCATAGCTGGATGTACTTTGTCTAAAATTAAAAATTAATTGTGCAAAATATTTAAGTGTGGGAAATATGCAAAAAACTAAGGAATGCCAAAGGGGGAAATTAGTTTTTCATGGCACTATATATGCAACATATGCCTTAAATTTTGCCACATTATCAAAGAGATGATGATATGTTGCTGTTATTTAATATTGTCCCCTATATAAATGTATTATATAAATTAAAAGAAATAGTTGACAGTAAACACAAAAAGGTTATTATATTCATTGTTGATGTTTGAGGAATTTGTATCGTTGCAATATAATTGTTTTAAAATTGTGGGGCTGAATTTACTATTTGAATGTCAGTAAATAGTCTGTAGGTAATCGGTCTGATAAACTAATCACTATGATGACAAATAACACTATAACATGAAGTAATGCTTGTCGAGTAACTTGGGGTAAAGAGACCCCTGGCTGAATATCAGCTTTCCAAGCTTCTTGCTGCTTCTCCCAATATTAAGAAGGTTTGGGGTCTCTTTCTACTCCTGAAGGATTGAATATTCAATGCACCCTGAGTAGGTTAATTACATAGTATAACTGATGTGATTTCATTATTATTTTGTGATTATTCTTGTTTTTAATTCTGCTTTTGCTTTGTTCTGCCAAATTGCTTGAATACATTTTTCAAAATTTTTCAATGACCTTTTAGCCCTTTGTGAAACAGTAAAAGAAAAGAAAAAGTATTATTACCAACACCACAAAACAACAACAACAAAAAAACAAACAAAAACACAAAACAACCCAACCTTCCATCATGGCTGTAGAAACTCATTGTTCTACTTCTATACTCACCTCCTCCGTATACTTCCATTCCTTAAGAATGGCTTCTTGATACTGACAACCACACTTCCCTGAAAACCATTTTTATGAGATTTCAGTGAATAGTCAGTGGATCAACTGAAGGGCCAGATGATCTCAGGTCCTATTTCAGGTCTTAACTGCATTTTTCCCCACTTCTTAAGAACATATATTTCAGATACTATTCATCTCTCATTGACAGTATCAAGTCCTGCCGTTCTTTTGTTCTCCACTTCTCCAGTTTTCAGATGTTAACTTTAAGTGTAAATATTTTAATTGACTGTTCTTTGAAGTTTTAACTTACAAAAGTTCTCAGCAACTGCCGAGTCAAAGTTAATTCTTATTATTGCTTTTGTCATGGTCCTGAGTCTGTGGACTCATTGGTTTTGGTTTTGATTATTATCTTGTGTTTTAGATTCATTCTTGTTGGGAATTTCTTGCTCTCAGGTTCTGTTTCTGTTTTGTATTTCGAGCTCCTTTTGTTCTGTGTCTCTGTGCCTGCCCTGGTCCCACATCTTTGTGTTCCCTCCCTGTTGACATATCTTGTGTTAAGTTTGTGTCTGTGCATACCTGTTGTATTTCCTATTTTACTTTGAAGCTGCCTTGTCTAATGTCAGTGTGTTCAGTTTACGTTTCCCCTGTCTCATCAGCTCTGATTTCTCCCAGCTGTGTTGCTCTCCTGTATCCCATTCCCTGTGAGTATATAAGCCTTGTGTTTTCTCCTGCTTGTTGCTGGTCTGTGTTATTGCCCTGTGTTTCCACTGCATGTAGGTTTCAGGTTAGTTTTCTCAGTTTAGGTTTCTCTTTATCCTGTTCACCTCAAAAAATAAAGCTCACTCTCCCTCACATCTACGTCAGTGCCTGTGTTTTCGGCCCTTACCACAACCCCAGACATCTGCCGTTGCAGCTGTGACAGCTTTGTTACATCGTCTGGGAATAACCATAGAGAACAAAAATACCCATGGATGTCATGTTTTACTATAAGGAGACCATACATTTTTATTCCTTGAGAGCGAGAGAGAGCGAGAGTGAGAGAGAGCGAGAGATAAAACCTACAGCTTCAGAATCTAGCGCTAAACACAAAGCACGGACCCACCGAAACATCAGAATCAGTGAGCTGTCCGTGCCGTCGGGTGAGAAAGACGACATCTAGCTGTTTGGTGGTTGCTGAAATTTTGTGAGGTTTCACCTGAGATTCTGGCATTTCAGGCAAAATAAATTAAATGCCCACCACAATACGAGAGCTCAGGTTATTCTTGGGTCTAGTGGGTTACTATAACAGTTTCTGCCAGAATTTGTCGACAGTAGTGGCTCCTATAAGTCATTTATGCAGGACAAATGCAGAGTGTCAACATGTATTTAACTGTGCCAACCCATATGGAAAAGAAATAGTAAAAACTTATATGATTTAACTCATGAAAGTGGCCACTTTCATGAGTAAATCATATAAGGCTTACATGATTTACTCATCAAAGTGGCCACTTTCTCATTACTTTCATATATTGTTTTAGTAAGTATCCAAAACATACAAGTTTTATTATATAATTTTTCAAGGGATTTTATATCTGTTTTCACTCTTGTATGCTTTTCATACAAGTTTCACACAAGACAGATACAAACTTTATAAGATTTATATATATCTTTTCCGTATGGGAAGTCTCTCCTTTGCAGTGCCCCTATACTGGCTCCAGGTTTCAGCAAGGCCTTCAACGTGTAGCAGTACTGCTACACGATGGAGCAGATGGCATCAGTCACCAAGTTGCCTACTTCTCAGCTAAGTTCAAGCCTCACCAACTTAACTACTCCACCATTGAGAAAGAAACGTTAACCATTTTGATGTTTACGTAAGATCCACCGCAACTCCTGTTATGGTGTATACCGACCATAACCCTTTGGTATTTCTGAAGTGCATGTACAACCACAACCAGAGATTGATAAGATGGGCTTTGCTTGTTCAAGAATACAATCCAGACATCAGACATAAGAGAGGTCAGAGGTCAGATTTGTGTGCTTCCTGAAGTCCACAATAATCTCCACTGTCTTCTGGACATTCAGCACCAGGTTGTTGTGGCTGCACCAGGACACCAGACGTTCAACCTCCCTCCTGTAGGCATACTCATCCCCGTCCAAGATGAGTCCAATAACGGTGGTGTCATCTGCAAACTTGATTAGCTTGACAGACTGGTGGGTGGAGGTGCAGCAGTTAGTGTACAGGGAGAAGAGCAGAGGAGAAAGAACAAAGCCCTGAGGGGAGCCAGTGCTGATGGTCTGGGAGTCCAAGACATTCTTTCCCAGCCTCACATGCTGCTTCCTGTCCGTCAGGAAGTTAGTGATCCACCGGCAGATGGGATCAGGCACATTCATCTGGGGAAGCTTGCCTTGGAGATGGTCTGGAAGGATGGTGTTGAAGGCAGAGCTGAAGTCCGCAAACAGGATCCTGCCGTAGGTTCCTGGGGAGTCCAGATGCTGCAGGATAAAGTGTAGAGCCATATTGATAGCATCGTCTACAGACCTGTTGGCTCTGTATGCAAACTGCAGGGGGTCCAGGAGGGGGGCCGCGAGGGTCTTCAGGTGGGAGAGAACCAGGCACTCAAATGACTTCATGACCACAGATGTCAGAGCCACAGGTCTGTAGTCATTTAGTCCAGTGATCCTTGGTTTCTTGGGGACAGGGATTATGGTAGAGGACTTGAAGCAGGCAGGCACATGACATGCCTGCAGTGAGGAGTTGAAAATGCCAGAAAACACGGGGGCCAGCTCATTTGCACAGTGTCTGAGGGTGGCAGGAGACACACCGTCTGGGCCAGGAGCTTTTCGAGCATTCAGACTCTTAAACTAATTCCTCACATCTGCTTCATGAATATGAAGGGTTGTAGTGGGAGAAGGTGGTGTGAAATCCACCTTGGTGTGGGGTGTGGAGGGGGGTGTTGTAGGTGAAGTGTTTGATGGTGGTGATAGCTCTATGGAGGGGGAGAGGTGGGGGAATGAGTGTCCAAAGTGTCTCTATTTTTGGGGCCGTTGGAGGTGTGAAGGCTGCTCTATGGCTCGTCAAAACGGCAGTAAAAGTCGTTAAGGGTGTTGGGGGGGTTTTAGGCTTGTAGTTGGTGATATTCCTAAAACTTTTCCACACAGAGGCCGAGAAATTCTCTGAGATCTGCTGCTGCATCTTCTCAGAGTGCTGATGTTTAGCAATGTCCACTTCTTTAGTGAACCTGTACTTGGCCTCTCTATAGCAGTCCCTGTCTCCGCTTCTGAACTCTTTTGTGTTTTCCAGCCACAGCTTTTTGAGTTTAGGAGTAAACCAGGGTTTGTCATTGTTATTGTCATTGTCACCCTGGTGCGTGATGGCACAATGCTGTCCTCACAGAAGTGGATATAGGAGGTGACAGTGTCCGTAAACTCATCCAAGCTGTTAGAAGCCCACCTGGGTTGGCTAGTAGACTGTTTACTTAGCCTGATAGGGCGGAGGACACTGTCTCAGCTGAACTATGGACACGCACACACATACATTTACACTGATAAGCACTCACACATCCCCCCTCCCCTTCCAATGCCTTCGATGCTTGTTGCCTCCTGGGAACATGAGGCGGGTCTGGGCCCGTGCTGGAGAGTCGGCGCAGTGGTAGGATGGCTGCTGTGTTGCCTGGGATTACTCCTTATCCCCTACCCAACCCTGTTGCTGGTCACGTGCTCTATAATGTTGTACTGTGGATATTTATGTGCTTTCTGTGCAGAGGAGTTTTTTTTGTTTCCTGTTCTCATGCTGTCCTCTATAGCCCAGCATGAGCAGAGGTCTCTTTTTTTCCTCTTGTACTTTCCCATTGTAGTGTATATTTCAGTGTTTTTTTTCTATAATGCAATGTTCTCTGACTTGTATCCCCATGTGATGTCTGTGTTGTGTGTGTATGGTCGGGGGGGGGGGGGGGGGGGGGGGGGGGTTGGTTCATACCACTGCAGGGCAACCTGCCACTGCATGTGGCAAATAAATTTGAACTTGAACTTGAACTTGAACTTGAGAAGCTCCTCCACAGCCTCGTTGCTCCACAGTTTTTTAGTCCTCACGACAGGTTTGGAGAGCTTCAGCCTCTGTCTGTATGTGGGGATCAGGTGGATCATGACGTGGTCAGAAAGTCTGAGTGAAGCGCGGGGCATCGCGCGATAGGCCCCGCTGATCGTGCTGTAACAGTGGTCCAATGTCCTCTCCTCTCTGGTCAGGCATTTAATATACTGCTTATATTTGGGAAGCTCTTGGCTCAGATTGGCTTTGTTAAAGTCCCCAATAGCAATAATGAGAGAGTCCGGGAATGTCCGCTCCATGTGCAGTGTCTGCTCTGCGAGGGCGCACTGAGCTGCCTGCACATCCGCATCTGGCGGGACGTAAACAGAGGCCAAGATGAATGAAGCAAACTCCCACGGAGAATAAAACGGTTTGTAGTGAATAAAAAGGTATTCCAGAGAGGAAGAGCAGTGCTGAGCAATCACTGTTACATCTGTGCACCAGCCACTATTAATGTAGAAGCAGACTCCTCCACCTGTGGTCTTACCAGAGAGAGAGGCCTGCCGGTCCACGCGCAGCAAATGAAAACCCTCCAACTTGAGCGCGCAGTCCGGGATGTCCTCACAGAGCCACGACTCATAAGACACAGGAGGAGGCAAAGTCTCTGTTCATGCTTCTCATCAGGGCCAGCTTGTTCATCTTATTCTGGAGTGAGCGTACATTGGAAAGGAAGATCCCAGGAAGAGCAGTTCGCAGTCCGCGTCTCCTCAGATGCACGAGTTCGCCGGCTCGCTTTCCTTCGGCGTCTCACTTTCCTGATCAAGGTCTGTAGTAAATTTGCCGCAGATGCGACAAAAATTGGAATTAAATCCACAGGTGTTGTAGTCCTGTAGTTAAGAAGCTCTTCCCTGGTGTAAGAATATCCAGAGGAGTGCCCAGACACACAAGTTATGCACAAAAACAAAACAGAAGTAACGCACTGAAGTACCAGGGCATCCATACGCGGCGCCATCTTGGTATGGTGTGGACAATGTAATGCAGGGGTGTCCAAACTTTTTTCACTGACGGTCACATACATAAAAATATAGGAGGGGCTGGGCCACTTACTAGAAATGAGGTATATAACCTTAACTTTAGTGTATTAAAGTTAGAAAAATCACCTAAAAGTGGTCGAATATGTTATATTGTTGAATATAATTAAAGACAAAACTGCCTTCATCACAGCTTTCCATAAATGGATCTTTATTGATTTATTCAGAAAGAGCTTTGGTAGCTCATTCTCATAACAGCAGCCTCATTTCATCTTAGACAGAAGATTTACAGTACAGAGAAAAAACAATAAAGGGGAAAATGGGACGGGTACATTTCAAGTTTGTTATTTAAGTTATTAGGCTTAGCAACACACCTATTAACGTTTGTTTGAAACCGTTATCAACATTAACAGACTGAACTGGACTTAATAACAGGAGTCCATATAATTTTAGTAAATTATTCTGTGAGTATCAGCTGTGCAGGGTATGTAAATCGGGCCATCCAGCTGCGGTGCTGATCGCCATTCGTGGCAAAAATCCAGACAAATGTCACTTGATCAAGGAGCAGATCTGCATCAGATAAGATCAGCTGACTTTGTGTGTGCGTGCGCTGTGCACAGCGGTGTGTACTCTGTGTGTTAACAAGAAAAACGCATATAAGAAAGTGGTGCGCAAAAGCAGGGTAGTGACAGAATTGATACGCATTATTGATATTTGAAGCATGTGTACCTGCACATTAACACACGGGTACTGTGGAATATATTTTTTACTCACCTAAAGCGCTCGTGCTCTCGTCCACTCCCCGCAAAAAATAATGAGTTGGGTGACCTCATAGCTGGCTATTGTAGCCTTTTCCTGGACCTTTTGAGCACGAAAAAAATACTGTTGCTGACCCCGCAGGAGAACTACCCCTTGCTTTAATTTCTGCTCTCGCTCAGCACCAGTGTAGGATTCATTGGCCTGATGTTTGGTTTCATAATGACGTCGTACATTATACTCTTTCATAACTGCCATAGTCTCAGTGCAGATCAAACAGACACACTTCCCCTTGAATTCTTTGAAGAAATATTCACTCTCCCACCGTGTCTGAAATTTTCTGCATTCAATTTCTACCTTTCGCTTCTTTGGTTCTGCCATCTTTAGTAACTTGGGGTAAATTTCTTCTGTGATTGTCCTTTTTGGTGGAGCAACTGCCTTGATCAACAGCAGCTCCCCCTGGTGTTAAAACTAAGAAGTGCAATACACTCAAGCAAAAGTTGAAGTGCGGGCCATATTCTATTCTATTTATAAAATTACTTGTGGGCCAATTAAAAATGGATCGGAGTTTGGACACCCCTGATGTAATGGCTGATGCACTTTCCAGGACGCAGTGTTGACCTCCCTGATGAACATGGCGATATGTGTTAAAAGAAAGTCTGTTTTATTCTATGTAAAATTTTATGTGGGAGGGTGTTACGGTCACTGACCTCTAGGGGCTCTCCCCATGTGAGGGAGTCTTTTCCTTTTCTTCTGTGTGTCACGTCTGCCTCATAAGCTGCAGCTATGATGTGTTGCAGTGCGTCAGCCACTGCATCAATACCGCCATCTCAAAAACAAACAATGTTGGGTCTGCGCTTCCGCAGGCCCCGCTGATTTAGAAACTTATTCCAGTTAACGACAAGAAAACAAGACAAACAGCTTTTACTTGCTAGAAAGGGAGGCTGGTCGGAACCAGGCTCTTGGAGCTGAATGCTCCTCGCCTGTCTCCTAGCCAGCATCAAATAAACGGCCTTCCTTGCTGCCTTTTATTGAATACAGTGAATACAAGCACCACCCATTGAGATTGACAGACCACGTGACAAGCAGAGTTGTCTAAACAGTGAACATCAATTCCCTTGTGACTAAAGAAGCAGAAGACTCATGTTTCCGCCCGGTTTCGGACCGGGGACCTTTCGCGTGTGAGGCGAATGTGATAACCACTACACTACGGAAACGGTGAGCGATGGCTTGCTTGGCTTTGGAATGTGTCTCAATCAGTAATCTGGCCAATCTGATTTGTGTGAAATTTCCTGAAATTTGGGCTATAGACAACTTTTTAGCAACATGAGCATCCAAAGGTTACAAGCGTCAGAGGCCTGTACAAGATTTAAATACTTTCTCTCCTCTGTGTCCCAAACAGCAGTACAACCCCATAAGAGAAAGCAATGCCTGCAGGCAGACACTTTTGTATCGGGAAACAAAGAAGCATGTTTCCGCCTGGTTTCGGACAAGGGACCTTTCGCGTGTTAGGTGAACGTGATAACCACTACACTACGGAAACGGAGCGTGCATGCCCTCTCGTCATTAGAGGGGCAATTCGATGCCTTCTTAAATTTGAGGACTTTTATGACAGATCCTGTAGGACTAGTGAGAAGCGGGGAACTCCCATTTGTGTCATTTTTCAAGCATTCCCCCATTTATGGTTATATTGACAATCCAAATTGTGATCTCGAGATAGCATCTCTTCAAATGGGAGCTGATCTTCTTGTCGACAAGCTCTTTGATGTTCTTTGTCAGGCTAGCACACAACCTACAGAAGACAAACCCAAGAGACTTATTTGTTAATAGGGACGCAAGTAAAGCAGAGAAAACGCTGGACAAGCAGAGTTCTCTTGGACTAGCTTCTCTTCTCATGGGAGCTCTTGCCTAGAAGACCTTTTTGACTTGTGAGTGCACAGGTGGAATTGATGTTTTTTCAAACCCATTATAGGACTAGATTGTTAGATCGACTAGGATCTGGTGGAGAAATTCCACAGGGTCTTTTTGAATGATGGACTCTGTGCAAAAAAATGCACGTAGCGTGCAATTAACGGGTGTGTGGTCATTCCAGGTTAAAGGCAGAGTAAAGAAGGAGACTGCTCACTCCCCGTCGGGGAATCGAACCCCGGTCTTCCGCGTGACAAGCGGAGATACTGTCCACTATACTAACGAGGACTTGCAGCCCTCTGTCGGGGTCACGTCAAGGTGGGATTCGCAGCAGGTATGACACGCAAACTGTCATTGGCCATGTAAAAAACCCCATCACTTTACCAGGAACTACATTTTTATGGGTGTTTGACAGAGAACTTTTTTCTGCTTGCAGAAGGGTTCCATGGTGTAACGGTTAGCACTCTGGACTTTGAATCCAGTGATCTGACTTCAAGTCTCAGTGGAACCTCATTTGGCTTTCTAGCCCTTTGCTCCACAGTTGCATTAGCACAAGCTAGCATGAGAGTCTAATGACTTAAAGAACAAGTTAGTGGCCCAGTCAATTCCACTCCTCTTCTGTTGGCTGATCCCATCTGCGCGTGGTCTTCATGCCGCACCAAACCTCGCTCATGCTCTTGTACTGCACTTTCCACTTCAGCGTCCTGCTGTATCTTTCATTGGCCACCGTGACTCAAGGCAACAATTCCCCTTGCACTCTTCTCACTTCTAACTCTGTTGCCACCACTGAAGGCCCTGAGCTTCTGCTTGACAAGCTCTTTGATGTCCTTTGCCTGGCTAGCACACAACCTATAGAAGACAAAACTAGGAGTCTTATTTCTCAATAGGGACGCAAGTAAAACAGAGAAAATGCTGGACAAGCAGAGTTGTCTAAACAGTGAACATCAATTCCCTTGTGACTAAAGAAGCAAAAGACCCATGTTTCCGCCCGGTTTCGGACCAGGGACCTTTCGCGTGTGAGGCGAATATGATAACCATTACACTATGGAAACGGTGCGCAATGGTTTGCTTGGCTTTGGAATGTGTCTCAATCAGTAATCTGGCCAATCTGATTTGTGTGAAATTTCCTGAAATTTGGGCTATAGACAACTTTTTAGCAACATGAGCATCCAAAGGTTACAAGCATCAGAGGCCTGTACAAGATTTAAATACTTTCTCTCCTCTGTGTCCCAAACAGCAGTACAACCCCATAAGATAAAGCAATGCCTGCAGGCAGACACTTTTGTATCGGGAAACAAAGAAGCATGTTTCCGCCTGGTTTCGGACCAGGGACCTTTCGCGTGTTAGGCGAATGTGATAACCACTACACTACGGAAACGGAGCGTGCATGCCCTCTCGTCATTAGAGGGGCATTTCGATGCCTTCTTACATTTGAGGACTTTAATAACAGATCATGTAGGACTAGTGAGAAGCGGAGGAACTCCCATTTGTGTCATTTTTCAAGCATTCCCCCATTTATGGTTATATTGACAATCCAAATTGTGATCTCGAGATAGCATCTCTTCAAATGGGAGCTGATCTTCTTGTTGACAAGCTCTTTGATGTTCTTTGTCAGGCTAGCACACAACCTACAGAAGACAAACCCAAGAGACTTATTTGTTAATAGGGACGCAAGTAAAGCAGAGAAAACGCTGGACAAGCAGAGTTCTCTTGGACTAGCTTCTCTTCTCATGGGAGCTCTTGCCTAGAAGACATTTTTGACTTGTGAGTGCACAGGTGGAATTGATGTTTTTTCAAACCCATTATAGGACTAGATTGTTAGATTGACTAGGATGTGGTGGAGAAATTCCACAGGGTCTTTTTGAATGATGGACTCTGTGCAAAAAAATGCACGTAGCGTGCGATTAACGGGTGTGTGGTCATTCCAGGTAAAAGGCAGAGCAGAGAAGGAGACTGCTCACTCCCCGTCGGGGAATCGAACCCCGGTCTTCCGCGTGACAGGCGGAGATACTGTCCACTATACTAACGAGGACCTGCAAGGCACTATCGGGGACACGTCAAGGTGGGATTCGCAGCAGGTATGACACACAAATTGTCGTCGGCCATGTAAAAATCCCCATCACTTTACCAGGAACTACAGTTTTATGGGTGTTTGACAGAGAACTTTTTTCTGCTTGCAGGAGGGATCCATGGGGTAACGGTTAGCACTCTGGACTTTGAATCCAGTGATCTGAGTTCAAGTCTCAGTGGAGCCTCATTTGGCTTTCTTGCCTTTTGCTCCGCAGTTGCATTAGCATTAGCACACGCTAGCATGAGAGTCTAATTACTTATAGAACAAGTTAGTGGCCCAGTCAATTCCACTCCTCTTCTGTTGGCTGATCCCATCTGCGCGTGGTCTTCATGCCGCACCCAACCTCGCTCATGCTCTTGTACTGCACTTTCCACTTCAGCGTCCTGCTGTATCTTTCATTGGCCACCTTGACTCAAGGCAACAATTCCCCTTGTACTCTTCTCACTTCTAACTCTGTTGCCACCACTGAAGGCCCCGAGCTTCTGGTTGACAAGCTCTTTGATGTCCTTTGCTTGGCTAGCACACAACCGATAGAAGACAAAACTAGGAGTCTTATTTCTCAATAGGGACGCAAGTAAAACAGAGAAAATGCTGGACAAGCAGAGTTGTCTAAACAGTGAACATCAATTCCCTTGTGACCAAAGAAGCAAAAGACCCATGTTTCCGCCCGGTTTCAGACCGGGAACCTTTCGCGTGTGAGGCGAATGTGATAACCACTACACTACGGAAACGGTGAGCGATGGCTCGCTTGGCTTTGGAATGTGTCTTAATCAGTAATCTGACCAATCTGACAAATCTGATGGCATGTTACTATCATGCCCTTGAACGGAAGGAACCATGGAGAAGAGACAGACGCTCGCTAGCAAGGAATCTGAACTATAGTCTCGATGTTAGGCTCACTTAAACTTTTGACATTTAGGAGTTCTCTGAAGCAAGCGCAGCTCGACATATGCTGGCCTAAGAACCCCAGAACCTCAAGCAGCAGAACTGTTGCCTAAAGAGGCCATGCGTTTGATCGCGTTGTGCATTGGCTGAAAATAGGCCCAAGTCCTGTGCAGGCCAGCTAGAGCCACTCATTTCCAAGAGCTTAGTCTGTGCCTGCATCTTCAGTGAATATGGTGACTGGAGACATGTTGATTTGTGTGAAATTTCCTGAAATTTGGGCTATAGACAACTTTTTAGCAACATGAGCATCCAAAGGTTACAAGCGTCAGAGCCCTGTACAAGATTTAAATACTTTCTCTCCTCTGTGTCCCAAACAGCAGTACAACCCCATAAGATAAAGCAATGCCTGCAGGCAGACACTTTTGTATCGGGAAACAAAGAAGCATGTTTCCGCCTGGTTTCGGACCAGGGACCTTTCGCGTGTTAGGCGAACGTGATAACCACTACACTACGGAAACGGAGCGTGCATGCCCTCTCGTCATTAGAGGGGCAATTCGATGCCTTCTTAAATTTGAGGACTTTTATGACAGATCCTGTAGGACTAGTGAGAAGCGGGGAACTCCCATTTGTGTCATTTTTCAAGCATTCCCCCATTTATGGTTATATTGACAATCCAAATTGTGATCTCGAGATAGCATCTCTTCAATTCGGAGCTGATCTTCTTGTCGACAAGCTCTTTGATGTTCTTTGTCAGGCTAGCACACAACCTACAGAAGACAAACCCAAGAGACTTATTTGTTAATAGGGACGCAAGTAAAGCAGAGAAAACGCTGGACAAGCAGAGTTCTCTTGGACTAGCTTCTCTTCTCATGGGAGCTCTTGCCTAGAAGACATTTTTGACTTGTGAGTGCACAGGTGGAATTGATGTTTTTTCAAACCCATTATAGGACTAGATTGTTAGATTGACTAGGATGTGGTGGAGAAATTCCACAGGGTCTTTTTGAATGATGGACTCTGTGCAAAAAAATGCATGTAGCGTGCGATTAACGGGTGTGTGGTCATTCCAGGTAAAAGGCAGAGCAGAGAAGGAGACTGCTCACTCCCCGTCGGGGAATTGAACCCCGGTCTTCCGCGTGACACGCGGAGATACTGTCCACTATACTAACGAGGACCTGTAGGGCACTGTCGGGGACACGTCAAGGTGGGATTCGCAGCAGGTATGACACACAAATTGTCGTCGGCCATGTAAAAAACCCCATCACTTTACCAGGAACTACAGTTTTATGGGTGTTTGACAGAGAACTTTTTTCTGCTTGCAGGAGGGATCCATGGGGTAACGGTTAGCACTCTGGACTTTGAATCCAGTGATCTGAGTTCAAGTCTCAGTGGAGCCTCATTTGGCTTTCTTGCCATTTGCTCCGCATTAGCATTAGCACACGCTAGCATGAGAGTCTAATTACTTATAGAACAAGTTAGTGGCCCAGTCAATTCCACTCCTCTTCTGTTGGCTGATCCCATCTGATAATGATCTACTTATCACTACGGAAACGGTGAGTGATGGCTCGCTTGGCTTTGGAATGTGTCTTAATCAGTAATCTGGCCAATCTGATTTGTGTGAAATTTCCTGAAATTTGGGATATAGACAACTTTTTAGCAACATGAGCATCCAAAGGTTACAAGCATCAGAGGCCTGTACAAGATTTAAATACTTTCTCTCCTCTGTGTCCCAAACAGCAGTACAACCCCATAAGAGAAAGCAATGGCTGCAGGCAGACACTTTTGTATCGGGAAACAAAGAAGCATGTTTCCGCCTGGTTTCGGACCAGGGACCTTTCGCGTGTTAGGCGAACGTGATAACCACTACACTACGGAAACTGAGCGTGCATGCTCTCTCGTCATTAGAGGGGCATTTCGATGCCTTCTTACATTTGAGGACTTTTATGACAGATCATGTAGGACTAGTGAGAAGCGGGGGAACTCCCATTTGTGTCATTTTTCAAGCATTCCCCCATTTATGGTTATATTGACAATCCAAATTGTGGTCTCGAGAAATTCCACAGGGTCTTTTTGAATGATGGACTCTGTGCAAAAAAATGCACGTAGCGTGCGATTAACGAGTGTGTGGTCATTCCAGGTAAAAGGCAGAGCAGAGAAGGAGACTGCTCACTCCCCGTCAGGGAATCGAATCAGGGAATCTTCCGCGTGACAGGCGGAGATACTGTCCACTATACTAACGAGGACTTGCAACCCTCTATCGGGGTCACGTCAAGGTGGGATTCGCAGCAGGTAGGACACATGTAAAAAACCCTTACATTTTACCAGGAACTACAGTTTTATGGGTGTTTGACAGAGAACTTACCAGAATGCTTACCAGTACACCTGAAGCCCTACTGTCACTTGATGCTGTCAAGGCCTTTGATCGGGTGGAGTGGGACTACCTTTTCTATATTTTGAGAAAATGTGGCTTTTCAGATTCATATCATGAGTTAAACTCCATATGGGCAGTAGGCAAGATTTCCCCCTATCTCCACTTTTGTTTGTCATCGCCCTTAGCATCAGCGATATGGCAAGATACCAGTATCACGGGAGTTGTCAGAGGAGGCCAGAAATACAAAGTTTCACTTTACTCAGATGATCTGTTGCTTTTTATAATTGACCCCACCCTAAACACCTCAAAACTACTAAGCACTCTGCAAAGGTTTGGTTCAATGTCTGGCAACAGAATAAATCCTTAGAAAAATGAATTCACCTCAATCTACTCAGCTGCAAAAAATATCCCATTTAATCTAATACCATTCAAAATCAATAATAAGAAGTTTAATTACCTCAGAATCTGGATCTCCAGCTGTTACAAAGATCTCTATAAAGCAAACTACCAACCAATGTTGGATACTCTGAAAATGGTCATCCATTGCTTGAACTTATTATCCCTCTTCCTCTGCGGGAGGATTAATATAATTAAAATGAACCTGTTGCCAAGGCTACTGCTCCACTGGATGCATGTCATTGATCATTTAGTTGTTCCATGCTGGCTAGAGAACTTATCCTGTGGACAGGTGTCTCTGTGAGCATTGCTGTGTGGCAAACTCCCTTCAGCTAGGTCAGTCTCTCATTATACTTCTAATCCAGTTGTGATAAACTCAATTCGTTTTTGGAATCAGTTAAGATAAGATAAGATACCTTTATTAGTCCCACGAGTGGGAAATTTCATGTTAAGATCGTCTTTCTCTTTTTACACCAATTACTAGAAACCATATGCTTGCTCCCTCCTTGTCAGGTGGAGGCTTTCAGGTTTGGTGTAAAAATGGTATTATGTTATTACAAGACCTTTATATAAGCAACAAATTTGCCTCTTTCGAGCAGCTGGTAAACAGGTTTTCCATACCCAAATCAATTTTTTTTAAAGATATGTACAATTACGAAACTTTGTATCCTCGCATACAAATTGCTTCCCCTCTCGTCCACCTGTCTCAATGCTAGAGGATATTTTTAAAGTTGCATTTGATCAGCACCAAATTATTGGTAACATTTATAATAAACTAATCCAACACAGCTCAACCACTCTTAATCATCTGAAAGTAAAGTGGGAAAAGGATTTAAATGTTGAAATCTCAGGGTATGACTGGCTGAAAATTGTAATAAGGATTTATTCATCTTCAATTTGCCAGAGTCATACTGTTATTCAGTTTAAAATTGTACATCGACTACACTGGTCAAAGACCAAATTGTCCAGACTTAGAACCAGATTTGGATCCTACCTGTGATAATTGTAAGTAGGCTCCAGCCACCCTTCTACATATAGTCTGGACATGTTCAATGCTTCATCAGTTTCGGCAATTAGTTTTCTCTACTCTTTCAAAACATTTTAGGAAAGCCACTTGATCCATGTCCCTTTATTGGTCTATTTGGTACCTTCCCACAGGGGAACAAATATAAGTTGAAAATGATAGCTTTTGTAATCTGTTAGCTAGTAGACTTGTTCTGTTACATTGGAAAGACTCCTCGCTTCCTTCATGTTCAAAATGGATCACAGACGGTATGCAGTATCTTAAACTGGAGAAGATGAGATGCTCTGTCAAACATCTACACTACCTGGCAACTGTTTCTGACATTTATTGACAAATGGAAAGATGGACAATAGCTGCCTCTGTACAATTGTGCGCATCTATAAATGTCACATTTTTTGTCACCCTGCCTACCCCCCTCCCCTTTCTTTTTCCCCTTTAATTCTGGCAGTTTATAAGCAGTATGCCCCTCTGCTTGTATGTTGAATTTGTTGTTGTGATTGTATAATAGTCTCTTTCAATAAAAAGACCTTGATTAAAATAATTAATAATAATAATGATAATAATTCATATCTGATATATTTTTCAACAAACACACAGAAATTAACTCTTTCAAACGTCAATAATAAAATTGCAACATTTAACAGTGACTGATAAATCATGTTACATCATGAACCAGAAAATTTAAATTTTAGCTAGGACATACTTTGAATATGAAAATAATGGGAAGAGCAGTGTATATTAGCCAGAACAGGCTGGAGTCTGTGTCTTGACTGCATTGACAAATCACTACTGCATTTGTGACTATATCTTTATTTCCCTTGTTGAAATTGTTACAGATCATTTGATTGTAGATTGCACGATTATTACTTATTGCCTCATTGTCTGCTCCACAAATTTAGCAAGACCTTATTTCAAAGGGTTACAATCTCAAGAGTAATCAACTGGAGGTGTGAATATAGTTTTATAAATTCAAAGAATATATGAGATGGTTAAAATACCATTTGCAATTTTAATAACATCTCAGAAAAAAATAAATATTTACTGATATGTGTTTTTATTACTATTTTCAACCATTTTTACTTAAAAAAACCCATCAAAAACGTGTAATATTTACATTGTTCATTGCATTCTCACAATTCATCACATAATTATATTAAAATGTAATCATCTGCATCATAAACCAACAGCCCATACACAGATGACACATGCTTTATTGTGTTTTGTTAGCTGAAATTAATTATGTTGCGCTTACATCTAAAATTAATTTCTAGTCTGACTGACTGACAGAAAAATGCTGAAACGTGGTTAACAATGTTTGGTGATTTACAAGTTAAAAGACCTATATATTCAAAAATAAAAATGTTAATTTATTAAAAGACAATTTAAATGTGTTCTTTTTCCAAATTACAAAAACATTCAGTGTGTGTAGCATCCAGATGTCATTTGACATACAAATGACCAGTTTGAATCAAAACGTGCGTGTAGCATATCAAATATTTCACATACCCACAGATGTATTAACAATATCAACTACAAAACACATCTGTCATCAATGAAATCTGGTGTGTTTCTGCAAACGTATTGAAGCTGTTTAAACATAAATAATTTAAAGGCAACACTGTGCAAAGATTGATACTGTTACATAACATTAGACACACCACAAAATATAAATTGTAGTAAGGTCAGGTTTTGCATATGCAAATAGTGGCAAGTACAGTGTGTGCTCTCAGCAGGAGTTTGTATTTTGGAATCCTTTTGCATAAAGCTGTAAAGAGCTAAAGTTAAACATTTTTATTTATTTATTTTTTTACGATTTAGTGTGACAAAATATTTAAAGACAATTGAAGCTGCTCAAAAGTAATTTGTCCGTTCGGGTTTTTTTCTTTTAAACCAAAAAAGTAAATAAACTTAAATAAACTTCAGAAATGTAAGATTTTGCATATTAAAATAGTTTGACCCTGCAGCCAAAGTGAGTGAAAATTGGCAGACGTCAGTATTTACTGCAAAGAGTTTGGTAGATTTTAAAGTTGTGAGTTAATATGCGTGAATATTTCAAGGGAATTAATGAGATGTTAAAATACCCTGTGCCATTTTCACAAGGCGGCGATAGACGCTACAGATGTATTGTTTTTTTTATCTGTTTAAATGATACATTTGTCATGATCCTGAGTCCGTGACTCAGTGATTTTGTGTTTGGTGTATTTATTGTTATTATTTTCATTATTATGTATGGGCTGTTTTGGGATGGTTTGTGTTTTGGGATTTTAGATACTGGGTTTCTGGGTTTGTGCTCCCTCTCTTGGTCCCTGGTGTTAGTGTTCCCCTGTCTCGTCAGGTTAATCAGGTCCAGGTGTGTCTCCCACCTGTGTCTGATTTCCCAGTGTCCCTCTGTGTATTTATAGTGTGTGTTTGCCTCTGTTCCTGGTCGCGTCATCTGTGTTCATCCTCTGTGTCACCCTGCGTACTCTGCATTTCTCCGTGAATCCCCTGCGTGTTCTCCCTGCTGTCCTCCCTCCATGTTCAGGTTTGCTACTCTTTGTTTAGTTTCTCCCAGTTTAGTTCATCCTTAGTTCTGTTTTGCCATCCCCACTTTATGTTCAGTATTCTTACAGTTTTTTCTGATGGCTTGAGCACATTTTTTGTAACTATTGGCTATTTTTGCAAAACTCTACACACTAATAAGAAAACTCTTCACCCAATCAGCAAAACATTGTAGTTTTCTTGTAAAAGCGAATAACCCTTGCTTAACTCTCCACACCTTTGTAAAAATGGTATTTTTGTATCCAACAGTTAACACAAGCCATCATATTAATAAGCACACAATGCACCAACTACACACTGATGGTATGAATAAAAAAACACATCTGGCTTTTGCGTTCTCTGTGCACAAGGTAGGCTATGTCAGTTTGAGCTCATACTTTTGTCATAGATCCGTAAGCATAGAGGGATCCAAACTTCAAGTACTGGTGTTTATTCACACACATCAAAACAAACACAAGTGTTTATTTCCAAGTATAGGATTATTTGCAATCGCCATATTGACTATATGGGTTTCTTGGTCTGCAGTGAACATGCTTCCTCTGCCCCAGCATCTGGTCATCTAGCAATTCTGTAAAGTAACAATTTCAGTATCTTTACATCTATGGTATTGTTGTGTTCCTCATTGGCATATGGCAGTGCTACAAATCTTAGTGCGAAGTGACTGTACTAACTGATTCTCATTTCAAAATGTCCTTATGATGCTTGCTACAGTGTAGCGGCTCGAGTTAGGCTGAACCCGTCGGCCAGCTTCCCTCAGGGTCATTCCACGGTTGATTACATGGTCCACTATTGTAGCTCTGATGTCATCAGCAATTCTATTTCTTACTCTTCTTACCCTTCCTCTCCCCCCCTCCTCGTCCTCCTCTCCCCCCTCCTCATCCTCCTCTTGCTCCTCCTTGTTCTTGTCGTCCTCTTCATCCTACTTCTTCACCTCCACGTCCTCTTCCTCGGCCTCCTCTACTTCTCACTCTTCCTGCTCCCTCCTTTGTACTCCACACACAGAGCTTACCTGTATTATAGTGCTTAGGCTGATTGCAAAGTGAACTAATTATCTAAAAAAAGTTTTCACATGTGACAGTGTGCCAGACAGTTGGCAAAATAGTGTAAATAATGTCCATAAATGTGTATAGTTTTGCTAGGAGTATGTTGATCATTTGGAAATTGAGTGTAAAGCAGTGAGTTGTGTTTACAGTTCTGCAAAAAGAGTGCTGTGCAGTGGATTGTAGCTACAGGTTTGCAAAGTGTGTGCTACAAAATGGCAAACTGAGTGCAAAGCAGTGTTTGTGCTTTTAGTTTTGCAAACTCAGTGAGTGGTTTTGCTATAAGTATTAATAGTTTTAGGAATTGTGCTATAAGAATCACAGTTAGGGTTTAAGCATTCAGAAAAAACTGTAATAAATCACACTCACATCTGAATAAGTGCTGCATTTGAGTCCTCCTTTCTACACTTCACACGGCTGCTGCCCCAGTCGTGAAAACATTAAAAGCCAATTGAAGTTAAAGATATTTTCTGTATTTTTAAGTGTTAAGAACTGAAGATGTTAAGATTTTCATCATTAGAGCTGAGTGTAGAGGAACAGAGGCACAGCTCAGGTTGAGTGTTTTCATATTCAAATTTTATTTGTCACATACACAGTACGATATGCAGTGAAATGCTTAGACAACTGCTCGTGACCTAAAAAAAAAAAAAAAGACTATGGATAGGAAATAAATATGAAAATTAAAATGAAGGGTAAATTTAACTAGGAAGGAATAAAATAAAATATAAAAATTGAAGTTAAAAATAAAATAACTGTACAACAAAATACACAATATAGAAAATATATAAGAATATATGAAGAAATATAGAACAATAACAGCAGCTGTACAAGTACTAAATGGCAATGAAGAAATATGTCCAGGGTTGTGCACTCCACATATTTATTTTTATATTTTTCGAGATGTAATTTGAGTGGCATGGCTACATTTGGAAGTGTGTAGTGATAGTGCATATACTAAACAAAGGATGTTGAACATGGACCTGGGAGGAGTAAAAGAGGAAGATCACAGAAGATATTAATGAAGAAGGAGGACATTCAGAGGCTTGGGTTCACTGGGTAAACTACTAAATCATAAATTATGGTTTGTTTGTTCAGTTCAGTTCATTTTTATTTCAAACATTTCAAACATCACAATCATTACAAAATATTATTCCATTATTTGTTTGAAAAGGAGTAGGTAGAAGTATTTACTTATTTGTCCCTACCCCCTCAAGTTTTACCTCTCATTCCTTTAAAAAAAAATTTTTTTTTAGTCTTAAATTAAACAAACAACATATGAAACAAAAGTAAAGCAAAACAAATCAAAACATACATAAATCAAAAACAAGAAATTAGCAAGCCCCACCACAGTATAGTTTCTTACATATGAAAAATACAGAAGGTGTATATTTGCAGATACACAAGTTATGGAAAACCAAACAACCAAAATGTTTGTAACATGGTTTGTGTCAAGAAATTCTGTTGTAATATATATTTAGTAGATCAAGTAAATGACACATGGATACTTTATTAATACAATGATTTAATGATTTAAAAGTAAAAAAAACTTGATGGTAGTAACTGCATATGTTTTTAGCCTGTCTTTAAAACTGTGTGCCTTGTGATTGATAAACAAATTCTCCTAGATTTTGTTTTTTCAAAGGTTTTATTTATTTATAAATGAAACCACGTGACATCTCTTGGTTTATTACTAAGCAGCAATAAGCCATGTGGAATTATTTTTTCTTCTTTTGACTCTTTTTATGGCTAAATGATTGGAAAGTTAAATAACTTAGTCATATACCTATTAATAGCCATTAGTTTGAGTTTGTTTGAGTTGGATTTAAATATTTTTAAATATATGATATCATTTTTAAAAGTAGTCTGTTCCTAGATTTAACCTGGAGTGCCACTGTTGCGGTTTAATAGTTGAATGAACCTGGAATTTAAATCTGAAAACAAAAATAATTAGTCAGAAGTAACCTTTTCACATTTTGACGTAAAATTTTATCATATTTTCCTTCATTATTCATACATTTACACTACACTGCACAGACAACACTAATTTGATTTGAATAATTGTAGTAAAATGTCTCTTTTGTCTTTATCTACCTTATATTTTATAGAAGAAATCATTTAGGTTTTATAAGTCACTTTGTATAATCTTATTTTTGAAAACTGCTCTACAAATATGCTGCACCATGCATTGGCTTGTTTTATTACTAGAAATGTTTGATGTATCTATTAAACTTAACTTTCCTAATCATGATGTAATCACATTGTAAGGTTGCTTTTATGGGATTTAGTGTGTTTATTTCCAGCATTGAAGAATAAATAAATCAAACATGGTTGGCCACCGTCAAATCAGAGAAAAGTGTCTTAATCTTTTAAACATCCCTAAACATCTCCCTAATGTCTAATTTGATCATCGATTTAGAGCTAAAGTCCAGTGATCAGCTATTATCCATTTAGCAACACTCAATACGACTGTGACATGAATGAGTACCCACACACACGGCGTTGCAAATTGCTTTGCGTTCTATTGTTTATAGATTTTTACACTCTCTGTCTGAGCAACTTTCCAGCTGCCACACCGTTGTCCAGTTCCAGCAACATCCTTTAAAGGGAAGACATGATTCAAGGATGGAGGTCAGGTGTGTGAGTCAGCCTCTTCTGACACCACAACCTGCTGCTCCATTGCAGCTGAGCTATAAACCACACCCCGCCAAACCACCAACAAATGTCATCAGTAAAATGTGTTGTGTGTCATTAAATATTTTAAAGGTTTTACTGCCTAATCATCTGCCACTACTTGCTACTGTTCAGTTATAAGCTTGTAAGGCTTCAGCATCACATCCTAAATGGCACCTGCGGGCCATGACAGAATTTGCCGTGCCCTCTGTCACAATACGGCTGTGTGCAGGCAAGAGTAGGACCCAAACACAAACTCGCAGAAACAAAAAGTAAACTGAAAAAACACAGCTTTATTGCTGGCATGGAGTGGGACACGAAAAACAATACAAAACTAAACTGGGAAAACTAAAGCACAAGGAGCCACAGGGAAAAATCACACAGCTATGAGGGAGGACGCAACACTGACAAAGAGAAACATGGGGCTTAAATACACTGAGGGATAACGAGGGGGAATGAGCCACAGGAGGAGAGCACAGCTGGGAGTAATTAGGCAGGACGAGACAAGGGAAGCAAAACTAGAAACATTAACATAGGACAGACTATGAAAGTAAAACAGGAAACACACTGACGGAACTCAAGACATGTAAACTTAACAGACTGGGGAGACAGAACATAGGGACCTGAAACATGGAACAGAAAGGCACAGTAGACACAACATGAACATAACAACGCCACAGGGGAAGAGTAAAACAAAATGCAGGAACACAGGACCTCTTTCAAAATAAAATGGGGAAACATAATGAAACGCAAACATGACAACATAAGAAACACAGACATGAAGCACATGAAGGACAAGGGAGACTTAACAGGGGTTGGATACACAAGGGGAATCTAATAAACAAATGAACTTAAATAACCTAATGAACAAAATAAACTCAAACTTAAAACGCTGGGTCAAAAGACCCAGGATCATGACACCCTCTTTGATGTGGCAACGTAAGCAGCTGTTGTTTGCTAGCTGGCTCGTTGTCAGCTACCCGTAGATGGGACAGTCTCATATCCAATCTGCTAACGTGAAGCATTTGCCACAATATTGGAAATAAATAAGGGAACCAAAAGAGAAATGGTGGAGGAGAAGAAAGACATATTAAGATGATGATAATATACATGTACAAATGCTAAATGGTTATATGTAGTTTGAAAGATCTATTTGTGATCTTTAAATTAATAGTAAATTATAAGGTGTAATGTTTTTAGCCACTCTCCAGCAACATACATAAAATGCGATTAGGCAGAACAGAGATGCCCAACAACAGCATTGTATTTAATGGATTAATGCTAAGCTTCTGAAAATTTACTGAATTTGCCGGAAGAACCAAACCGAGGGATTAATGAAGTTTTATATATCCATCTATTTGTCAAATCATTGGAATACATAACTAAACAGCAGTCTGTATATTTATGAGTACAGCAGTCTTCCTTCTATTACATAACTTTTAAAAATTACTTTAAACAGCTTTTAAAATGCTTGCTTTTAACGACTGAATTCGGTTTACTATGGTTAATAACATGTACAAAACAGACAGTACTGTTTTTCATCTCTCCTTTAACTGCAGCATTACATTTTTTTGTTCAAAAGAAAAGAAAAAAGATATGAATGCAAATTAAATTGGGCCATGTACTCCAGGGCTGAGCATCACTCTTCAAAGCCTGCTGGAGATTTCTTCCTTTTAAAAGTGAGTTTTTCATTCCCACTGGAAGTGGTTGCTATTAGGAGGTCATGTGATTGTTGTGGTTTTCTCTTCAATATTTTCTTTACCTTACAATACAAAGTTCCTTGAGGCAACTGTGGTTGTGATTGGAACTGAAAAATGTAATTGAATTATGGGTGCCCAATGTGACATTTCCTCCTCTTCCTTTTTACTTGCACTCGGTGGTTAGGTTTAGTCAATAAACACAACTTGGTTATGGCTGAGAAAGGTTTGCAGTTTGGGTTAAAGCATGCTCTTTCATGTTGTGTCAGTTTAGCTCACTGGCTGAGCAGGTGACCTTATGCCACATGGCTGCCATCAAGTCTGTGTGTCTCTCCTGCTCTCTCTTCTTCTTCTATTTCCTCCTTCTTCTTGTATACTGCACTGTCCAGTGAAGGTGAAAAATACTCCATATACAAGAAGAGACATTGCACAGATGTTTCATATTATAAAAATCACAAAGATCACAGATCAAGCAGTGAGAATAGTTTTGTATTTACCAAGTAAAACCTTGTAGAAAGTCAAATATAACTTCAAAGAGGACTTTGCCTCTGTCATCTAGTGCGACAGTAAAAATAAAGAGATATATTGCACTAATAAATTACCCCTCCGTGGTGTTAAGTTTTTAAGTGAGGGTTTACAACTGGTTGTAAAGATGCAAAAAGGAATGCTGAGGATCTGTTTGACTGTTGGTCATTTAGGGCCCACTTGCCATTTGGTGCAATATCCTGAACTAAATGCTGGAGACTCATAAATGCACAAAATGGGTTTTATTAACTTTGTGGGAAAGCATTCCAAGCTACAAAAAGGCACAATACTGAATACAACACCTCCTTGAACATGTGCTGTCAGAGTTTTTGAGTACATTCACTCAAGTGGTGCATTGTACAATAACTTGGAGATACATTTATGTACCACTCCTACAGATCCAGTATGCTGACTGCAATTGTCATTCATGGCTAAGATTCAAATAAAAAGACCTGCCCATTTATGGGGTTCTAGAATATAAAAACTTTCATGACTCTTGTGATAATGTTCTTTGGAAAGAAATATAACGGCCTGGGCACTGGTGGAGCAATATATTTCGCAAAACGACAGTGAAGGAAAAATATGTTTTAAAGGTATAAAAGTTGTTTAATTCTTGCAGATGTAAAACAAAACTGTTGTTTAGTGGTAAAAAAAAAATGTGCTAAAGTTTTGTGCATTTTTATGTGTAAATTGTAATGTAAATTAATTCTGTTCATTAAATCTGGAAATCTCACCATCAGTTTTTGTTTTGAACATTTTACCCATCTGTCTGGAACGGGGTAAATCTGGACTCATTAGAATACATTAACATTTTCTATTGCTCATGAGTCTAACATGTATGCTTACTAGTAAATCAAAGCCTTTTTTCCCCAGATTAGCCTCACTGCTACTGGTATATTCGGACTATATAGCTATTAAGTCCGAATTACTTCAGATCCCTTCATATTGTCCATATGGAAAAGCTCTTTTGTCTTTTCTATTTAACATATGCATGAGTTGCACTTCTCATTTTGCACAAAATTTCATTTCACCAGACCTTAAAGTGAGCTCTATTCACAATCATTTAAAAAACAAAAAAACAATTAAAAAATATGGATTCACTACTATCCTTAAATGCTTTAATAACGCACTGGATAGAATTTCCTTAGTTGTCCTCCTTCCTTGATGCAAGTCAATAATTTGTCTCTTTTGAAACAGAATAATATATTTTCCATGACTACAGGATCTATCTTCAGGTGTGGTTGTTTAAGAGAAGTTGGTTAAATAACCTGTTGCCAGCCACTACAGTAATTATCCAATCTAGAGCTCTTTACTGTTTGCCCAGTTAAAACCCTGGTGGTGACTTTTTGGGAGGGCAGTATTTATAGTTTCACTGTGAGCTAAAATTAGTTTGACACCATTGGTTTAAGTATTTGGCACATTTGGGGCAGATAGTATTCTATGAGTAGTGCTATCCACACATTAAGATACAGTGTGTAGTATTAAGATATATGTGGTCGATACCCAGCTTGTCTTAGAGCACCATCATCTGGCAAAAATGTATCAAGTGCCCTGATTTATGGCTAAATATCTGTATTGCTATCAGATTCAGGTCTACTATGTGTTTATTGATGTGTAGCAAATCTTACCATGCTTACACGTTAAACTAAAATGGAAAACAGGTTAACATTAAACTTGCTTTACATCAGATGCTAATATTCTCAACACAGTTGTTACATGGCATCATTATAAATGCCTATAGAGTCATAGCCTGCTAACTTAATGTGAATAGATCATTGTATCTTGGCCCTATGCCACAATAATCAATGATGGATGGCTTAATACATGCAAATGAAAACAAATGAATATTGGGAAGATGGACAGTAAGAAAAAATGTAAGTGATGCTAAGTGGGACATAGGAAAGAGAGAAGAAGCGGCGCGGGGGAGGATGGATAAAGAAAGGAGGACAGGGGAAGACTGAGGTGGGAGGGAGGTCTAGCAGCAGCAGGCTGTAGGAATGTTTCACATGCCTGTCCTCTGCATGACCTCGCCTCCCTGGAGTGTGGGAGATACTGGGAGTAATTAGCCTCTTTTAACATTGGAGCTGTGCTGCCTCTCTGCCTCAATGGGGTTAGCAGTGGCATTGAAGGAGATCAAGTGTATTTATATTTTAAAAAATAGCTTTGGCTTCCTGCTTTGGCACCACACGCAGTAGCACTCTGTGCCTTTCCAGTGGATAGACACAGACAACTACATGTGCAGATTCTTTTGTGTCTTTTTTTTTGTTTTAGGTTATTCCAGTCATTTCCAGTTAAAAAATGCTGTAAATTACTTCCATTATCGTGAAGTGGAACAGATTTCCTTCCCCCACCCACTAACCCATCTTACAGCTGACCTACTTTATCTTCTGGTAGATTTAATTATGAATTCTTCTAACTGGAAATACTTCTCACTTAGAGTCAAGGATCAAGAATTAAACCGGACATGAATTAAGAGAAACAGAGCCTGGAAGGTATTGATTTTGTAAAAGGCCACATGGTTTTAATCATGGAATGCCAATACCAGTGTTATCACATTTACTTTGATGCCCTTTATTTAAAACAGATGGGTCTCTCTTTTTAACTCTTTACCTCTTGAAAACCTACAAGGAGTAACTGCTAAAGCGCTTTTCTCAACAGAGCACTTCCTGTGATGTTTCAGGCCTGCTTATAGAACAAAATGACTGGCTGTGCATCAGACTTTAGTGAGCGTGGCCTATTCTAATGGTTGTCAAACCATGTCTTTATTGAGGGGTCAAAACTTGTAACTAAGGGTACAAGGAGGTTGTCAAATGTCATCTTTATTCAGGAAAGAGTTAAAAGCATAAAGCTGAAAAGAGCGTGCACAATTCTGAAAAAACAAGTAGAAGGCCACTTCCATTTAAATAACAATCAGCTATTTATTGTCTCCATTCAGGTGAGTCGGCAGTCTGAAGTTTAACCTCCAAACCAAGTGAGCTGCTGTGTTGACTCTGGAACAAAATCTGATGTATTCAAGGCTAATCAGCTACATTGATGGTTTGAAAACACATTTGCCTACCTGTCCTCTGTATCATGCATGTTCTCCCCATGTTTGCTTGGGTTCTTTCCAGATGCTCTGGCTTCCTCCCACAGTCCAAAGACATGCAGTTAGTGGGGTTAGGTGAATTGGTGATTCTAAATTTCCTATAGGTGTAAATGTGAGTGTGAATAGTTGTCTGTCTCTGTGTGTTAGGCCTGGGTCAGATTGACATCTTGTCCACCCCCCTCTCACTCTATGGTAGCTGGGATAGGTTCCAGCACCCCATGACCCTGATAAGGATAAGCAGAAGAACAATGGATGGAATTGCTAGTTGGTTGGTACAGTGTAGTGGTGATGTCTTCTGGCTCTAAACATTTACGTTTAAATAACACTACTCATAATTTCAGTAATACTTATAGTTCTGACATCCTATCCTCACTGATGCTCATGAGCATCTTGGGAAGTAACTAAAAGAAAAATTAACTTTCTCTGAAGAGTGGCTGGGCTCCCTTAAGGGGAAGAGCTCAGTCATTTGGGTGGGACTCCAAGCACAGTCTCTACTCCTTCATAACAAAAGGAACTATTTACCAGATTAATTAGTATACCTCCCAGGTCAGGTGTTTTAAGCCTATTCTACAAGCAGGAGGCCTGTGCAAACTCAGGACACCCTGGAGCGGTGGCTGGGCACAGGGAGTTCTCTCTAGGCATCTCTGCTTTGGCTGTTACCCTCACGATCCAGATAAGCGATGGATGGAAACATAAAAATGTAAAACTACAGCGCCATTGTAGTAACAATATTGTTACTGCCTTACATTTCCTTTCAAAAACATTACATTTGATAACATTGTAAGAAAATTACCCCAGCTTTAGCATAAAGTCGCAGTTATGGCTGTTTAATACACTATATTTATGTTGTTCTAAGGTGGTAGGGTGGTTAGCACATTTGCTTTGCAACAGAAAGGTTGCTTTTTTTGATTCAGGTCAGACACATAAAGTCTCTTTGGTAAAACTGTCAAATCAAACATTAGTTTCAAACAAGTAGCTTTTCTTTGATATTGATTCAATGGGGCAGAAAAGTCTCTGAACGTTCCGGTGATCATACAGCTGTTACTATGTAAGCAGTTGCAAATTATGACAAATGCAACATTAGCATAACATAATGTGTGTAAGGAACACAGTAACTTTTTTCTGTCTAAAGTCTCAGTTATTCAAACATAGATATAAATAAAAGAAATAAGACAGAAAGAAAGTACACTGTCAGTGGTTCCACATTGTAGTAATTATTATATATTAGCCTCATTTACAAGCAAAAGCTCCCTGGTTTGAGACTGGGAGAAGATACAAATCTAGTTTCACGAGGTCCCAAGCTGGAAAAATGGGAGGGTTGCATCAGAAAGGGCATCCGGTGTAAATCTGTGACAAAATGTATGCAGCCAAAAGTATCACAGCTTATCACCGTATCCTGTGAGCAAATTTTAAGAACATTTTTAGACTCTGTTGGTTTGCATTTTTCTGAAAACTCTGTGTACCAAATATTTCATCAGCAGTTTCTTTTTGCTCGTTGTATAAAAATAACTACCGTTGCATTATTTCGATTAAAAACATGAGGATTTAGGCTCAAGTTCTTGTTATCAGATTCAAAATTTTCCCTGTGTAGTCCTATGAAACATATTTGCAAACTAATAATTCTTTGTAATAAAAAGAAATTAAATGCAGTAACAGCTAAGTTCAGGTTACTAGAGAAGTCTGTTAGAAAAGTAACTGCTAAATTTATTCTGACCTGAAATCAAGATGAATTAATAAGTTCTCCCTTCAAGCAAATGTGCACTGGATTTTTAACAGGAGAAAAGCTGATATAGTTTTTCATGAGTAGAAAGAAGAAATAGTTGCAAAACCACAGGTATTCTTCCTCCAAAAGTTGGCTACAGCTGGCATCCAGCTCTTACTATATTAAATATTCTTACAGTATATAAAAAACTATTATTTTACATCAACAAGCCATCATAAACATCAAATCCATGTTGCAAAACCATCTTAACGTAATAAAACCTATTTTAACTGTAGTAAATATTCAGAACTTACCATGAATTTTCCTCGACAAGATTTCTCAGTTAGTCTATTTATTCTTCATCAGCTCTTCCTTTCTTATTTTCTTATTCTTATTTTTCAAGAATAAAACTTAAAGTCAAATCTTCTGTGCGAACATTACAAAGAGCTACTTTTGCCATTGAAGTCTAGACTTATGGGGTAAATCAAACTTGGCACTGACATGTGTTGGGACAGGACAATTTTACACATTTTACCATCTTTTTCAGAAATAGATATTATTTTTTATAAAATAGTAACATCTCTCAGTGTTCTCATGTTTTCTATTGCTTTGAGGGGTTTGTAAAGTACTGCATTCTGTTTTTATTTATATTTTACACAATACCCAACTCTTTAAGAACTTTGGATGAAAAAGATTTTTCAAAAACAGGAACGGTCTAATTTATAAGGTTGACAAAATTTCTAGGGTTAAAAAGCAAACCCAACACTGCCTTAAACTTCTATTCTTTTTAATGAGCAGGAGTTGAGTAACTCCTTTGGCTGCAAATTGACTTCCTGTTGTGTGGAAAAATGGTCCTTGACTCCATTTCTTTTTGAGCTCAGTAAACACTTTGGGGTGAACTCTGTGGGCTCAGTTACTAGTTTCCAGTTGGCTGGGGCCAGCAGTCTTGTTTCACTGCAGGCTAATGTCAATGCACATGTAGAAAACATGGTCATATTGCTTTTATTGAGTGGTTACATATAAAAACCTGACTCTGACACAGCCTTCATGCAATATCACATAGATATTAAAAAATGCTGTTGTCTGTGGCTAGTTGCAGGTGGTGTTGTAACATCTTGGGGGGGGGAAAGCAAATAACTGCTTTTGTAGATTCAAATTATGAATTATTAGTCCAACCTACTACTTCTGCTACCCAATATTGGGCTTTGGACAAGTTCCTCCATCATTGCGTTTTTAAACCACACACCTCAAGTACAAGTTAGATATAACCAAGGAACACTACACACTTGTTGGCTATTGATTTGTCAATCACATGGTAAAGCAAACTCTGCTTTAACCTCTTCTTTAGCTCTAATAGTGACCATATTTGCAAAATGAGATTTATGTTGTATGAATTTATTGAAACTAAGAGAGGAGACCATAAACTCAAGGGGCTACTTCCCAGTAAAGTTCAATCAGACCAAAAGAAGTCATTCCCCTGCTGGCAATTGGAAAAATGCAGGTTTAAGGTAAGAGCGAACAATACCTGTGAAAGAAGCATAGCAAGAAATCAAGTGAAGTAATGCAGTTGTTTTTAATGAGAAAGAAAGATACGTAATTAATATGGAACAAGGGATGAAATGTAATGACTTAATTACTGTACATCTGCTCAAAAACAGGTAAAAGGTGGAGCTTAATAATAATAATTATTATTATTATTTTTGTTACTATTATAATAATGAACTTTTCAACATTCTATAAAAGCCACTTGCTAGGTAAGATATTAGCACCAAAAATAAATAAGGATATAAGAATAAAAAACATGTCAGTGTGATTTAACACAGAATACTCCAGCCAACTTCAACAGGTTCGTTCCTACTGATGCTGTTGAATTTATTGTGTTTTATGTGAAATTCTCTCTGTAAATTAATTATATACTATGTGTAGTTGTCATCATTAAGGGTGCTGATTGGTTGATTTTTTGTAACTTTCTGACTTGCTGTCTCCCTCTGAATCCAGTCTCTATGATAAGCTATAACCTAACTATGGTAAGTGAACTTAATTTCAACTCCATATAGCAGGGACATGAATACATATTGTCAGCTATCTCAAGCACTATCAAGGCAAACCTTAATTCTTACAGGTCTCCAAAATATTCAGACTTATGATGAATTTCCAACTTTCCCCACAATAATCAAGGGATTCTTTTTTGTATTCAATGATTTAAAAAAAAAAAAAGTGTAGTAAACGTGTCTTTTTTCCTTTTTTTCTGCTGCCTATTTCACAGTAAGAAATTACAATGTGTGACTCAACAAATTTCTGTAGTAAATTATCCTAAAAAGGCTGTTAAGATGTTAAAATAGCACATGCATCACAGGCTTAGAGTGACCACAGGATTTATCACAGCTTCTTTTGTGTGGTGCTGCATCATAGGAATTCTTTGTAAGGGGTTTGTTTGTTTGTTTTGCTGCTGATACAACCAAAGGACCCTTGTGGGACAATTAAAGGATTATTCTATTCTATTACAGATGGGTATATGTAAAAAAAAAAAAAAAAAAAAAATCCACTTCAGAATATATAATAGTAAATATTTCATACATCTGTGCCTCGTGTTGGCACTCAGCTGATTCTAATTACATTTTAAAGACAGAAACTCTGATGTGAGGTGGGTCCTCGTATTGCATCGTTAGTAATGTAGGTAAATGTTTCATGGCTCTTCTCTGTGATTGTTCATTGTTGATACTTTTACTGTCCATTCTGAGTCAGTTATAAGAGGTGAAGTCCTTTATCAATAGTGGCAAACTTTTAATTTTAACTCTCTGAAGTTTGCTCCTGAAAGGTATCTCGACTGAGGCCGGCTGCTTTTATCTTTTCCACCCTGTACGGATACTTTTACTCGAGTAAAGGACCTCAGTGCTCGTTTCCACCTCTGCTGGTGATGTCAGACAGCGGCTGGGTCATGTGAAGGGCAGCAGCGGAGGAGGAGGTTCACGGAGAGTTCAGTCGCATACATTAGGTAACACCATCGGTCGCTGTGACATAACTAGTATGAAGCAGGTTGAATTGAGACATTTGTCAATAAAGAAGAGATAAGTGGAAGAAGTTCTGCAACAAACTTTGTTATGCAAAGCAGCCTGAATGCGCTTTACCGATGCTCTCTGATGGAGGACTGGCTGGCTGCGCATCAACATGCAGTTTGTGACCATCTGTGGGAAATATAGGTTTGTTCCTGCTCCCCTCTGAACATAACGCAGACATGCTTCACTGTTAACACAGTTTGCATCAAGTGGGTTTTAAACTACTTCGGTGCAGAGAGAAATCACCCTCTCTGAAGGATTTTCCTATGCCGACGACATTCCCATACGGACTTCACGGAGACTCACGACAGATCATGTTCGACTATATGGAGTTTCAAGTTTTCGGACCCGGGGAAATCGTGGACCTCTACAGCACTTCCAGTCCTTCGTGCATGTTGCAGGAACAAGACCAGGATTTGGCAGCGTTCTTCCCCGAGCTGATCGAGTCCGACTGGCAGGAGCACCGGTACTCGCAATGTAGGTGAAACTGAGGATGAGTGATGTTGTGGTGCGCAGAAAGATCCTAATTTGTTTTGGTGTCCAGTGGAAAAAAATATATAAATTCAATTCAGATCAATTCACTTTTATTTGTATAGCGCCAAATGCCTCGAGGGGCTTAATCCTCTGAAGAGAAACCAGAGTAAGGCCATGTGATTTTACTTACATTATTTCACCCAGAATGAGAAACACCCACGTTTGCCTCCATCTGTGCAGGATATCCACCAACCTGAAACCTCAAAAGGTTCTCAAAACGAATTTATATTAAGTTAATTTCTTACCAGTTTAACCAGAATTTATAAAGCATCAAATCTGTAAACTGTAAAAGATTACATTAAATATTTAAACAAACTGGGGGGAAATAAAGGTAGAGTTTAAAAACAAACATGTATTACATGATAAAAGAGTGTTTCTTATTACATTGACATGGACTGTAATTGTTTATAATGTACTTTAATACCTTAACAAACTGGTGCAAGACTGTGAATACATGCAAGTTTAAATTCAGTGCAGACACTGGCAGCAAACCAGTGCAAGGATAGTTTTCTCTTAGTTTATGACTTCAGTATTGTATTTAATCAAATGTGCATTTAGCTTTTTATTTAGATCTTTCTACTTTCGAATCAGGAAATTGTGATTTGATTGTGTTTGCAAAGGGATGCATTTATATAACACTAACATCCACATTAACATACCTGTACAAACATAATGGACTTTAAGCCTCTTATCCCTCTAGGATCAACACACACACCTTTAAAGTAAAGCCCAAGGACAATTTGAACCCAGAAACTTCTTGCTGGTATTAACCACTACACTGACCATGATGAAACTGGACTTCATCATATTGTGTATCAACTGCTATTAAATGGTCACGAGCTGCCTTTTAATATTTAAAGGCTGAGATAAAATGAAGCGTTATCTATTCTACATTCTTGTGCTCTGTATCTAAATGCTTTGATGCTTTCCGGGAGCCTCTTTTCTCTTAATAGATAAAGGATGTGAGAAGAAAGTGAAAACAGACTACTGAGCACATGGCAGCTCATGTCTGTGTGGTCGTCTTGGTCTGTGTTTGGGTCTGTCCAGGGACGGTCACTTTGGTGTCACCCTGGGTTCACCGGACGGTCACCGGCTCAAGAGGTCAGAGGAGAGTCAGACTGTTGCCAAAAGTGGAAGCAGCATTTTTAGTGGAATAAAGCATCAGTACAGCAATTTAAAAAAATAAAATGTCAATAGTTAAAGTACTCATCCTGGAGTACAACCTGGAATTTGGGAAAACCTGGAAACTTGGCAAGAAAAACTATTAGACTTTAGATATTTTGGTCCTTCTGATCAGGTTTGGGTTTTTATTCTCCCTCCCACAAATAATAATAATAATAAACTTTTTATTTTAGCAATAGAACATACAATAGCATGTTAGAAATGGGGACAAAATATACATAAATGGACTTTACAAAAACAAAATAAAACTATATAACATTTTATTTTTTAGTGTAATTACCGAATTGCTATTTACTCATATGATGGTAAATATCTGTTGTTTTAGTCAATGCAAGCAAAACTGCCACAATGTGGCTGTTTCCAACTTCTTTCTATATGACAGAAAATAAAATATTGTTGTGTAATAAACTGAACGCTGACAAGTTATGATGACCACATTTCATCTGTTTCTGACACTTCATTGGATAATCAAGAAAAAGATTATTGTAGGTCAGAAATAACTTTGAATTAACCTGATAATTATTATCATTACTGATAAATCTGCATACCGTTTTCCCTTGAATTTAACTGACAATAATTTCACAATAAGAAAAGAAAAAATCAGTAAATATATTACAGTTGAAAATCTGTAAATGTAGTTTTTGTTTGTCATGATTTAAACAGCTTATCTGATTGTAGCAAGCTAAAAAACATTAGAAAAATAGGAAGTTCCTTTACCGAAGGTTGCAGGTTGCATAACAGGCAACTGAGGTTATTCACAAAAATAAAGGGTGAATCCCTGCTTTCAGTATCGCTAATAAATAACCCAGCAGGCCTCAAGCAGCATGCGGCCTTAATAATTAAGCTTTATTAGTCTTTAATACCAAGTCAAGCATTTGTTATTTTATCCAGCTACATGTTGCAGCTCCTGTCTTACTGTAAACCACAATCAAAGGCTTTTAAACTTATCTCTGCCTCCAAACTCTTTTAATGTTTTTCTAGCTTTATTGTTTGACTCAAACAGTGCATTGTGGTATACATCAAACAGCACCATCTAAATTGGGATGGGGGCAACCCTTTTCCCCCTACCAAATCACTTACACCACCCTGCCACACACACTTTCTGTTTCTCCGTCCTCCCTCTCATCAGTCAGTTGGGCTTGTGGCATGCTCCTGCATTGTTTTGGATCTGGGGAGCAATCAGCCTGATGGGGGTGTCCTAGTTTGACCCGCCGATTCCAGGTTCAACCAGAGGCCACGGATTCAAGGGGATGGATATGAACAATTTTTCTCGTTTTGTCCCCTTTTCAAAACAGCTTTCTTGGTTTTGTGTCAGGGCTGGAGCAGCGGAGGTGATCAGAGAGCCAGCAGGGAGGCCGAACGAGCCCCCCAGGCCGGACAAAGTATCTTCTTGGAAATGGCTTTAAAGTGGGAGTGTTGAGTGCTGTGGTGGATGTGAAGTGAAACATTCAGTGGAAAAAATGCTGTGCTACAGTAGGTCACCACATGTGGAAAGCTGTAGATATATTACTGAGTCTGTTTGTGACTCATTTTCAAATTTATGAAGCAGAGATGTGATACATGCCTGTTTAATTTTATTTGTGTAAACTGAGCGTTGTGTTTGAAGTAGTGGGGCTGTACAGGATCATGCTATAATCTGCCACAGAAAAAAAGCAAGATTAGTCTACGCTTGACTTAGTGAAGGAATCACAAGGTGATTTCATCAAAACGTTGGTTGCTCAGGCCTGATCGGCCACGATCGGTGCCTGAATATATGTGTAACCACTCTCAGGGGCCAGTGTAGGGTCAATCTATCCTATTGTCACGACTAAAAATTAACAGAAGGTGCTTTGTATATTTGGACACATAAAAGCTTTTTTCGTTCCTTTGTTGTTTTGGGTAAACAAGCCCGAGACTTGAAGCGTTTTCTAGGATTTGAAATCACTAACTTAACGGGATAACATTGTCAGATGGGCCACAATAAATAAAAATGCACTGGCATGAACTGCAGGTCACAAGTGCCATAATTTGCCATATATCTCTCACAGCAGTTTGTTCTTCTGTGTCCTGTTAGTGAATGTGGAATGAAAACCGAATATTCTTGAAACCTTATTGTTATAAAAAGTCTTCTGAAGCATGCAAGCAGTCCACTAAATAACCTCTACATTTTAATACAATCTGCTTTTTGCATTTCTGAGCTCTGTTTGCTTCATCGTGTCAGAAATGGTTCATCAGTAATTTTCAACTCATCACTAAATGTTGGTATTTCTACTTGTTAGGTCTGCGTTGAGGAAAACTTTAGAATGCTTTGCAGATAAAAGGTCTAAAGTACATTTCATGTATGATGATAATTATTTTTGTTGACAGGTTTCTCGCTGTATATATTAGACAAATATACAGCTTAACAAGTAAATAATTTCATTTTAAAAACTGTGCAAGGCAACAACTTATGTTACAAAATGAATAAAAGCTTCATCTATAATGAGTAATTTTTCATGTTCTGACTTCTTGTTGCAGCTGTTATTTCCCAGCAATATTTCAGCTTCAGTGTTTAAATGATGCGCTGAGTTTGATATCCATTTGAATACATTTAACTGTTGCAGTTTTATTCTCCCTGAGATGCTCGTTTGATTTGATATAATTTTGTGTGTTTTTCAGCAGTGGAAAGTCAGAGTTCCAGCTCCAGCTTCAGCTCGGATGAGCTGTTTACCCGTCCTGCCTCACCACCTCCACCTCCACGCACTTACAAACCCTGCTTTGTGTGTCAGGACAAGTCCTCGGGCTACCACTATGGAGTTAGCGCCTGCGAGGGCTGCAAGGTAACACGTCAGACCGGTGGTCTGCTTTACAATGCCCCCTCTGTTAAGCTTGGATAAAATCCCAGACTTTGTCTTTTAAAAGTAAGTCCCTGTGTCATGCTTGTATTTACAAGATGGTCTTAGATTTTCTTACTAATCTCCTAAACAGATAAACAAACAAATACCTTCTTAATATGCGAAATGTGACAATATCATATGTTTTAGTTTTTTCCTGTATAAATTCACAATTTTATTTTTACCTAAATCAGTTCAAATTAAATGAACCACTGGATAGACAGACACAGTATTTGTTTTTGGTTTTTCTTAATCCATTTTCCTTTTCTTTTTTTTCTGAAGACCAAACAATTCAATTTAACTCCTTGTTTGAGTTAAATATCTGAAATGCATTTAAACAGGCTAAATATTTACTCTTTAGGTGTAAAGGAGTAAATTTAGGAATAAATTAATCTTTAAATCTTCTAGCTTTAAAGTCCACACAGTCTTTTTTCACATTGTAGCAACTTAATAGCTTAATTAATTAATATCTTATTATTCATTCATTGTCCTGGTGTCTCTGCAGGGCTTCTTCCGCCGCAGCGTGCAGAAAAACATGGTGTATACCTGTCACCGCGACAGGAACTGTATCATTAACAAGATCACCAGGAATCGCTGTCAGTACTGTCGGCTGCAGAGGTGTTTCGCTGTAGGAATGTCTAAGGAGTGTAAGTGTCACAAACTCTCTGAGTCACAGCAGGCCTCGAGGGATTTAGAGTCAAAATTAAACCTTTCTTTTAAAATGATTCATCTGCTATTACAAACACGACTAAAAGGTCAGTGCAGTCATGTTGTCAATTTGAATGACCAACTCAAGTTTATCAGCATGTATGGAGCTGGTCAGTTCGTGAGTGTCGTTTACTCGAAGTTATTTGTGTCAAGTTTTACATAATACTGGGTTTGTGGTTTCGTTGGGATGACCAAGTGTTCAGAAATTTGATATAAGGAAACTGCGTATTTGAGAACTGGATATTACGGAGCCCCTCTGATGACATGGTCCAAAAAATAAATAAATTGTGGCCACAAAATACTACTTTGTGGGCACGAAATAGTATAACGTGCACACGAAATGCTAATTTGTGGGCACGAATTGGGTATAATGTGGCAACAAATTACGCATTTGTGGCAATGAAATAGATAACGTGCGCACATCATATTGATACAATTCCTGGACAGCTGCATAGAGACATAAGCATAAGAGTAGGCTAAACCTATACATCATGGACAGAGACGGTATGATTGAGTTTTATTTTAGGCTGGGAATGAGCTACAAATGCATTTTGAAGCCTGGCAATGCAAGGAACCATTATTACGGAGAGACATTTAAACAGGATATTGAGAGCCCAGCTGCTTTACAGACGTAAGTACGACCTGGATGCTGGGATAGATTTTATTATCAACCAACTGCAAGGGCCTGGGAAGGATCACGGTTATGTCAAGGTCAAGTATTTCATGGACACAAATAAGTATTTCGTGGGCACGTTATACCATTTCGTGCCCACAAAGTAGTATTTTGTGGCCACAATTTATTTATTTTTTGGACCATGTCATCAGAGGGGCTCCGTAGGATATAACTGTGTAACCTTAGACAAATAGTGCAGTACAAAAGAAACTCTCTCCATCCAACAACCTATTTTCTCACCAGCTTATCTAACTCTGGGTCATGGAGGGGGAGGCTTTAGCCTATCACAGCTGACTTTAAACGAGAAATCCTCCCTCTCAAGTTTAAATGATTTCATCTTACTGAGATACTCTGATAAAAACTGCCACATAAGCGGCCTATTTATTACTGCACAATCAGAGCAACAAGCTATGTATTGAAGTTTTAATGCAATTTGTTGTTACCTATATGGTGGTAAACATGCACAAAGAAGGGACAGATTGTTTCCCATAAAAGGTGCCTGCCATTAAAACTACATGTATGTTAAAAATGTCTTATTTCTGTCGATATTAAAGAAATAATAATATAACAAAACAAAATGAGCAGGAAAATGCTCCTCTTATTGATCTGTGGTAATCTATATTCAAGAAAGTCTTTTTTCAGAAAAAGTTTAAGCTAAAGTGGAAGAAAAAGAAATTAAACTTCTTTTGTCAATTCAAAATGCATAATGTTGTAATATATTGTCTGTCAGCATATTTAGAGTCTTTATTGTTTAATTGTAACTGGGTAGCGCTTTAAGACTGAAAATTCATAGTTTTGTGTGTCAGAGAGAAAATATATAAAATCTAGAATAACAAAAGCATATATACGACCAAGGTAATGCATATTAAAGCAAACTAAATCATAGCTACATAATAAAGGTGTAGCTTAAGAACCGCTGATACACTCTTGAGCTCTCAAAGGGAGTTTTAATGCTTTGTCATCTTAACAACCCAAGATTTTCATTTTGTTAGTGGGTTAGCAATTTTTTTTTTGTGTGTGGTAACTACAAACGTCTTTATTTTAGAATATATAATTAGTTGTAAGTGAGAAAAATGTGCAAATAACACTTTAACATATGATTTTCTCTTTTTTTATAAGTTCTCTGTGAAGTACAGCAGCTCTCGGGCACAGGGACTGTACAATAGAAACAAAGGCTCTAATACCCAGCAGTGCAGTGACCTAAATAACTGAGAATGTGTTATGTGGAATGAGCAAAGGGCGGCGACAGGCCGACGCTGAAGGATCCACCCATCCACATGTTTTCATTATAGTTTTTCTATGCTCAAACACGTTACATAAACATATCACATGTAGTGGACAGATGGATGCTATGTAACTGCTCTCAGGCAGCGTGTAACATGATCTCTATTGGAGTGTTTACACAATGACGGCTGGATGTTGGGCATACACAGGGAGGAGGAAGAGGAGGAGGAGTGGTTGGAGTTAAGTGTTGCGTAATCCTGAGCTTTCCTGACATGTGTGTAGCCGTCTGAGGCAGTGGGACACAGAGAAACGTGTTGACACTGTTCCCGAAGTGATTATGAAAAGCTAACCTGGTTACGCTGCTTTCACGTGCAGCCTGGAATAACACATAAGCTCAGTGACACATGCTTTCATTCCGGAGTGATTTATACCAGGAAGTAGTTTAAATTATTAAGAACCAAAACTGAAATTCCAGTGAGCTCTATTTAAATTACGCATGATGTCTAAACATCGTTAAGGTAAAATGGGTTAAAACCGCCATTCATATACTGGTGAATGCAGTCTCCTGGGTCCTGATTAAAGGAACAGTTGTGTTTGGCTGATGGTAAGATCAGGGATCTGCCAGGGAACACTATCTGTTGCAGGACTTCCTGTTTTTTTGTTGTTTTATACAGAGATATGTCAGATTACAAGAAAAACTAACATAGAGGTCAATGTTTCTTCGCTGAAACTCTGCTTAAAGGATGAAGACAATTTTTCATAAGACATCCTCGTTTCATACAACTTATTGGTACACATGTGTCTTCACAGTACTTACATGGGTTGTTTATTGTCTAACTTGGAGCACTGAGAGTTTTTGCTCTCAGCTCTTATCCACCAGTGTACTTTAGATCCTTGGATCACATCGTGTGCTTTTGTCGTTTCCTTGACTGAAACACTGATGCAGCCTTATTTGTCAGGTGATTCTTGCTTTGCCTCCAGCTTGCTTACTGACTTACATTAAGTCAAAAAAAAGTGTGGGACGTTATTGACTTGTGTCCCGAGTCTCCTAACTTCTGTCTGTGCAGAAAGTCAACACTGAATTTGAAAAAAAATAGTACGGCTCCTGCTTCTGGAGTCAACTGCAAAATCAGCTCATCTTTAGGATCTGGTCTCAAAAAAGGAGTCTGACATGATTTTAAGTGATCAGGATATACATACAGACAATTACCTACACTTGTGTTTTTGGTCAGTTTAGTTTAAAGATGAACATTGTATAGCACATTCATTTTAAACTTCCGTAGGAGTTTAAGTGGGTTGAGTTATGTTCATCCTAAAGTTGAAACCTTTAAATGAGGATGGTTGTCATCCTGGTAGAGCATGCTCCAATTGGGATATAAATCTTTAATTAAAGGATAAATTTAATCACTAAGAACAGCTGTTTTCATTTTCAGTGATTCATTGATCTAGGGGCACTAATGAACCTAAACCATGCTACCAAAATGCCTCCCATAACATATCAGAGCCACTAGATCACCTCACTGTAGGGAGTTTTCAGGTTGTTTCTTCGTTTGTATCGTTGTACGATTTTCCCTGTGTATTTGGCCTCAGACAGAAAACAAAAAAAACCAACTTTTTTTCATATTAAACACTTTTTTGTTCTTTTAAAAGGTTAGTTTATTAACTTGAGCATTTTTAATATAAATACTCAAAATTAAAGAAGGTGTTTTGTAACATTAACATTTATTTAAACAGAGAATGATACCAGTTTAACCAATTTTAAACCACCTCTGGAACTGCTCGAATACCTTATTTCCTAATCATCTTGTGCTCTGCGTCATCCGTTTTCCCCAGCGGTGAGAAACGACAGAAACAAGAGGAAGGGGAAGAAGGAAGCAGTGAAGATGACCATCATGGAGACGTACGAGCTGACAGCAGAGCTCGGCCTGATCGTGGAGAAAATATGCAGAGCTCATAGGGAGACCTTCCCCTCCCTTTGCCAGCTGGGAAAATACACCACAGTAAGTCCGGACATGAAGCTAACGTTTCAAAACAATAATTTTTACAGAAGGAAGACAACCTGCAAAGAGGAAAAGATCAAAGCTGTGAGGTCTGTCCAGCACTTTATTATGATTTTAATTGACTTGGGTGAACATTGTAGGGATGTGTAGATGAAGGAGAATTTGAACTTATATGGCAGAAACTGAAAAATAAGATTATATATCCCAAAATGTTGATACATTTTACTGATTTTAAAAGAAATATGAAAAAATGTCTATTTTTTGAATGTGATTGATGACCTCGCTAAACCCTTTCCTGATGATTTTGGGCTTTTAATCACTATTTTCAAGTTTTAAAACAAAAACAATATTTATTTTTTAATTTATGCTGCTCGTAATTATGATAAAGTAGGGCAGATTAGATGGCAAAGCTGCCTTGTGACTGATGAAAATGACGGTATGTTTGTGCAGCTTCCTTCATCTGGTTGTATTACATGGAAAAGACTTGAAACTAAATGGTGGCTCCATGGTTGTTATGTCCTCGTTTTATAGTCTGTGACCGAAAGAAGAAAGATGTTGACTGTCAGGGCAGTGACATTTAAATACTTGATATATGATTATTATTACCAGACAAAAACAGACAGCATTGAATACTCGCTGCTGCATGCCTGGCTCATTGTCGGTCACTGTTGGATATTGTTAACACTGTCTGTAAAAACTCATTCACGAAGGAGAGATCAACAGAGCTGAGATGACAGACACTTATATTTGTGTTTGACACTTATAAACTGATACTTTTCTATACATTTACTTGTTACATTTCTATACATTTTTATTATTGATATGCACAAACTTTATTTAAATGATAACAGTCTTATTGGCAACTCAAGCTTTCATCTCTTTCATTATCTTAAGCGCATTAAGCCCATTTAGAATCACAGTTTCACCAAACATGCCTATTTTAACGCTGTGGGTTAAGAGGAGCGCTCAGGGAAAAGCCACCATGCCAACAGACTGCACATCCTTGCATCCTCACTTGCAGTGAGGCAACAAGCTAACCTCTGTTCCTCTTTGGTTATGCAGAATAAAATTTGTAAGATAGTTTGGCAACATTTGAGACTTTGATTGTTAACAAAACCAAACAGACTCCTGATCACATTCAATCTCAACATAAGGTATATATATATATGTATATATATATATATATATATATATATATATATATATATATATATATATATATATATATATAACATTTGAGTAATTAACATGATTCAAAAATCATTAGCTGCCCTCTGTTGCCTCTGGAGCTGCCAGCTCCTCCTGTCTCAGAAAAACTAGGGCCATCACAGTCAAAGGAGCTTGCAAAGAAAAGGGCCATCACAGGTGACCCCTTTCATTGCGCCCACCACCTGTTTGACCCACTGCCCTCCGGACGGCACCTCAAGACAGTCAGGTCCCACACCTTCAGCCTCACAAACAGCTTCTACCACTGGGCCATTTGAACTGTAAACAAACACTATTACTCCGTTCACACAAACCCCACCCCTAACACCCACCCACCAATCTGGGCGGAGCACCCACTCTATTCTATTCTAATATATAGCTACTGCCAATACTTACAGTACACACAATTTGCTATGTCTTCCAACATGTACAGTATGTCATGTGAGCATTTTTCTTTAGAGCAAAGGAAAACTGAATATAAGTCCACACTGAAAAAAAACAAAACTCTTTTTTAAAGATATGCTGGTGAAGATGTTGATTTGCACAGATTTAACTGGTTTATTCTTTGTTAAAAGGTAAAGTAAAAGAAGAGGAGAAAATAAAGGAGTGTGTTGTTTATGTAAACATGTCCTTTGAAACTGAAAAAACTGTACATATCATTATGACGCTTTCCAGTAAAAATACATGACATTGCAAGAACTGAGCTTATGTAATCAGTACTGTTGCCTTTTTACAAAAGTGACATTAAATAAAGTATGAGTCAAAACAGGAAACATACGAACACGAGTGACACGTGTTGTTCTGCTCTTTAAAGACTATAACACAAGATTGTATTGATTGAAATAGTACCCTAGGGCTAAGATGTACGACCTACATCCTAACAGTGCAGCAGATAATAGAAAAAAAAAATCTTTCAAAAGTGGATACTAAATATGGACGTTTGTGCCTCTGGAGCCATTGACTTAAAAATCAATTAGCCTCTCGAATCTGAGCATTTTTAAAATTTCATTTCCATCTTAGAAAATGACTCTTTATCAAAATTTTTACTGTGGGATTTAGAGGTTTTACTCTACTTTTGAATATAAATTAGTCGCTTTTAATAGTGAATTTATTTAGGGCCTCTTTTTTTAGGCCAAATAAAAGAACTAGGACAACATATATGTCACATGTTTTTCCAATGGTCCAATGACAGCTGTAGCTCCACAGTGCTGTGCGGATTGAGGGATGATCCTTTTGCCCTTTTGATAACTCTTGTGATGAATACAAACAGGTTCAGACGTCTTCTTTTAACCACTTATCCAGTTAAGAGATCCCAAACATTAGGTGAGAGGGTACAGGGTTACACCAACCTTCAAGCATGTCTTTGGATAGCTTCAACCCTATAACCTTGGTGCTGCAAAGTGACTGATGCACTACTGTTGTGTGCTACTTCTCAGTTTGTTCAGACTGAAGGAGCTGGGTATTGAACCACAGACCTTCTAAATGGTTAAGGAGTGTAAGGGTTTCTATCCAAGAGATGTGCCTGAAACAAAGAAAAATATTACTTGTACACCACATGCTGCAGTTTTTTTAAACCTCTGTGTAATTTCAGATTTTTAATGCTGACTTCTAGCGTTCATCATTAAAAACACCCAAAAAAGTTTACCAGTTTACTTTATCTGAAAAAAAATACACATTTTCAGCCATTGTGGAAATGGCCAACATGTTGAATTTATTGAGCTTAATCGATAAAAGCTAAAAAGTACATAAACATATGTTAGTAAATGTTTACACTTGTGAATGATTATCTTGTAATGTTCAGTCATCTGTTATATTAAAATAGCTCATCATATCTCATATAATTAGCATTAGCATAACTGTTACATAATTTTCATCATTATTTCTTTTTGAAGTGCCCTGTCATAGTATTCTCATCTCGGTATTTTTATCCTTGTGTCTGAAACACTCTCCTTCCAGCCTAGCAACAAACAGATAAGGTTAGCAAATAAACCGTGTATACACAGTGAAGCAATTAGCAGACTCAGCAAATATACAGAAATATTTTTTTAAAAAACAGCTGAACGCTGAACTATTTGAGGTTACCGTAAAGGTTTTTTTTTATTGATTCTGATTGTGTAAACAGGGTTGTAAAAGTATGTCAGTATTGTATTTACTGCTCTTTGCTAATCTCAAGTTTTCAAAATATTTCAAATTTAAATAATTCAGTTATGTGCACAGATTTTAATAAGCCATTATCACAATGCTGAAACAACATGTTTTGTTTGAGTCAAACACCTGATCTTCGATTTGTTTTGTCCACTCTCTAGAACTCCAGTTCAGACCACCGGATCCAGTTGGATCTTGGCCTGTGGGACAAGTTCAGCGAGCTGGCCACCAAGTGCATCATCAAGGTGGTCGAGTTTGCCAAGCAAGTTCCGGGTTTCACTGGCCTGACCATTGCGGACCAGATCACTCTGCTCAAAGCCGCCTGCCTTGACATCTTGGTAGGTCTATTTCAAAAAATGTTTTTTGTTTGTTTTTTTTACCTTTAGATTTGTGGTTTAAGCCCTCAAAAAGCCTGACATATACTATCGTTTTCATTAAACACCTACCGTTTTGTATTTTATTTCAGGTAAATGACCTGAACAAGTTATGTAAAGTTGCAGCTCTTTCTGCATTTCACACCTTTGGTAGATCTTGACTCACGTTGCCTGTCGACATTCATGCTAAAGACAAACTGACAGGCAGACAGACAGTGGTCCTCAGGCCGAGTGTTGCGTGTGTTCATCTAATTTATCCTCCATCATTCGCTGCCAAGTCTGTCATAACTGCTTTCTCAGTCTGATAATTTAGCTGCACTCTCACAATCTCTGCAGGAAGTCCATCAAAAGCTCTGTGACAAAAGTTCCCTGATTAATCACTCTGGGAATTTTGTTTTCCTGATTTGGTTTTCATGTTTTTTGATAGAAGTTTGCACCATATTGAACGCCAATTATATATTATTTAATATTTGTATTCAAGCAATTCTCCAGAAACAGGGCACAGCATGTAATATTATTTAAAGTTTAGATGACAATGAGTTGGAGTGTCTAGAGTGGTCTTCTCTTACTCATACAGATGAGATATCATTACAAAGAAATGATAAAAAGAAAAACAACTGGAAAAGCCTGAGTATTAAAAGCAGGAAGGTTTCTTTCTAAACTATTATGCAATATAAATATTGAACCATATGATAAAGGCCTTCTGCCTGCAATACAGACAAATTTTGAATGATAAGGATTGACACATTTAATGAATATAAACAGATTGTTGTTTGTTTACTTTTGAGTCTTTTTATTTAACATTTTTTAAAGACAAATACAATATTATTGAAAAAAATGACTTGGTACACATACATGTTTCCTACTTTTAGATCTTGAGGATTTGCACTCGCTACACTCCTGACCAGGACACCATGACCTTCTCCGATGGCTTGACACTGACTCGTACTCAGATCCACAATGCGGGATTTGGGCCACTGACGGATCAGGTTTTCACTTTTGCTGGGCAGCTGCTGCCGCTAGAGATGGATGACACGGAAAGTGGGCTCCTCAGTGCCATCTGTCTTGTTTCTGGAGGTACTAAGTCTTCACAATCCCAATTACATTTGTAGTAATATGACAACAACAATCAACAATTAACAACTCCAAATTTGAAATTGTTGAAATGTTCGATATCTGTCTTGGACAGACCGGGAGGACCTGGAGGAGCCGTCCAAGGTAGAAGTCCTGCAGGAGCCTCTGTTGGAGGCGCTGAAGATCTACTCCCGTAAGCGGCGACCCAGCATGCCCCTGATGTTCCCCAAGGCCCTCATGAAGATTACCGACCTACGTAGCATCAGCGCTAAAGGTCAGGGAAACCCCAACTTGTCACAAAGTATTACAATTCATAGATTACAGTTTGTTACAGTTTGTACAATCCTGCTATTCTATTTTGAATGACTGCCAATGTTACTGCATTACTTTTGTCCGAAATGTAAAACCTTTCTGATCAGAACGTTGCTATGTTTACCCAGGATTAGTAAAAAGTATTATGTATTAGATGAATGTCACATGATTAAGCATTCGTATTAGTATACTAAGTATTAGCAAGCATTTAATTTATCATTTATACAGCATCACTCCTCCTTAGTATGTAATTTATAAATATAGCTATATTACTATGAAAATGTTTATTACTAGAAATGATTATGCATTGGAAGGCCCCTTTAGCTGTGCATGGTGTAACAGAAACAGATGAATAAACATATCTGTATTTATAAATGACATACTAAGGAGGAGTATTGCGTTATAAATCGTGAATTAAGCACTTGCTAATGCCTTACTAATACTTTTTTATAAAGTATTACCTGCATTTTTAATGACTATACTTCTTTAATATTTTGTTTTTGTAAGACAAACGAAAAGAAAAGAATTTACTCCTCCTATCATCTTTTTGTCTTTTGAAATGTTTTTATTTATTTATTTATTTATTGTTTAATTCCTCTGGATAAAAACTGGGTGGAAATAACTTTGGGTTTAGTGGAATTTTCTTTGACTGTTTTCAAATCTTCCTTTTCCCAAAGTGCTTTCATCTGCACAGTGTTTGTTGAGTGTCTCACAGTGAATTTGCTGTCATCAGTGGCTGCCTGCTACAGAACTAGTGTTACTATTAATAGGCTACCACATAATAGTTGAGCAAAGTGTTCTTTGCCTCATGCTGCAAGGCATGTTATGCATTTCATCCTCCTCTTAGTGTAACCGGTGGGTTCCTACATTGTGTATCTGACACACTCCAGCTCCTCTCCCACAGGGGAATTGTAGCTGTGCATTTATTTTCACATTAAACATAAAGTACAAACTTATGTGCAGCATATTTAACACAAGATAAAAACCAGCACAACGTTTGACATGCCTGACAATCAAAGGTGAAAGCTGGTGTCAGTAAATATGGGTAAAACGCAGACTTTGTTTATCTATATAGTCTCCCTGCCAATAAAGCTTTACACGTGCATTGTTAAACCATGTCTACAGGAGCTGAGCGAGTGGTGACACTGAAGATGGAGATCCCGGGCTCCATGCCTCCACTGATCGAGGAGATGCTGGAGGATCTGCAGAACCTGGAGAAACACCAGAAGTCGGTCACCACTCAGCACACTCACGCCGTCTCCTCACAGCGCATGAACTCTGCTGATTTTACACTCTGAAGCTGCTCAAAGAACTTTTCTTTCCTCCGAGGGAAATCTCTCAAAGGCGCAGCTGCAAATCAGAGAGTGACTTACCTCAGTTATTGTCCAGAGGTCAGAGCTCAATCTGCAGATATGACTCCATGTTTAAAGAAGAGATTTAAATCACACATTAACAAGTATTTCTGTAAACAAAAATCCTACTTCAAAGGAAGATGCAGTAATGCTTTAATCTCCATTTTTATAACCTCTGAGAATCACTCTCAGTCTTTTCTTTACTGTTTCTGGTTTTTACTGTATTTATATTTGCATGAAATATCACATGGATTAATTTTACCTCATTTAGCATTAGTTATAGCAAGATAGTAAATATAAGGAATCAATCTTTAGGTTTTATATACAAATTTCTCAACCTCAGTTTGTACAAAATTAAAGGGAAATACAATGTTTTTTCCTCCATAAGGGTAAGTGTTCATAATCGGAGTTAACAAACTAATGTGTCTGAACTGACACAGTGTAGAAAATGAAGGATTAGAGGTAATGCATAAGGACAATAAACATAGCAGTGTTTGTATGAGCTTGTCAATGTTAGAATCTCTTTGTGAAGCTGCTGTGGTAAATTTTGTTGGAAATCTGCTGGACTCGTTTACAGCTTGACAGATTTATTACAAGAGTAAGCTAATGAAAATATACAACTTTATTCTCTTTTTTACTTTCTAAATGGAAAAAGGTTTTCCCACTATTATCATAAAGCATATTATTGGGGCTGGATGTTATTGTTATTATTATTTTGATACTGAGAAAACATGTTGGTTGCTGTATGAAGATTGTACAAAAACATTTCCTACATTTTCAGCCATGATTGTACTGTGGCACTACTCTCCTTAACTTTCTCTGTAGTGCCAATATCAGGTGAAAAATATTTTTGACCGCTATTTAAGGACGACCTATTGTACTCGTCCTTATTTCTTGTCATATCTGTACTCTTACAGTGATAGATGCTTATATTAAAGATGGCTAAAATTTTTAAGTATTGAGGTCTGAGCCAAAAGTTTAGGCTTCCTACAAACAACTGTTTTTTGTGTTTGTTTTTTGGTTATGGTTTTTTATACTTTTGGCATAGCTGCAGCCATGAGCACAGAAACTTTGTCTTGAGAGGGGCAGCCAATCCGAAGAAAGAGGGAAGGGAGCTAAAATGTTCTGTTTGAGGTGGTCAGTGAACTGTGGGGCCAGTGTAAGATAAATGTGTGAATCATACAAACCTACTCTAATGGAGTCCAATAATAAAAGTATTTAACTGGAAATGAGCATAATCACCTGCAAAGCTGACAACATTTCCATCAGCATGTGAATAATGATAGCCTTCTGTGAGTGTGTTAGCATTCAGATGTTCACATTTATCTTAAGGCGCTTAGCTGCTTGCATGGCTAAATGCCAGTTTCTGTAAGTCGTAACGAACTTGCTTTGCACACAGAGTGGACCGTGGGCATTACAGTGACAGTATCACAGCATCTGAAATCTGAGTGATCATAAATCCACACAAATGCTAACAAAATGCAACAAATGATGAGACTGTAACAAATTAGAAACTAATGTGATGATTTTACATTAAAGATACACGGACCTTAACCTGCTTTGTGTAAGCCTCTGAGCAAGCATCCCGTGTACTGTAAGAACTCAAATGTGCCTATTTTAATTGTGCTCAAACTTTTCTATGTCTTGACATTTCTAAAAGTGATTTTACTTATTTTGATGTCCACATCCCAAACGTTGCAGTAAGACTGTATGCATTGTATCATTTTACATGTTGCATTAATTTGTTATATCACTAAACAGATCACATTTCATATGCTTTTCTTTGTTCTATTAAAGTCTTGTGAATTAAATTTTATGCTGCTCTGTCATGTTTCCACTGAGAATTTAAGTATTTCTTTTTCTGGTTCAAGTTTAATTTCATGGGGCTGTGAGGTTGTTTGAGGTCAGACCATATTTACTCTAAAGGCTCATGCTGCCCCCTGTTGATCAATCGAAGAACTGCATACAGCAGTAAATAATTTTATCTGATGACGTGTCCTAAGTGGGTGCAAAATTTAGAGTAAGGAGCTACGTTAGAGACTGCTGTCTAACATATTTTATCACTTTGATAAAAATGGAAAAAGCAAATAATTACAGGCCAAATAAGAATAAAATCACCACTGTACTTATTTCCCTTTCTTTAATGTTTCTTGTTTGTCTTTGTCTTTCCCATTACTGGTCTGTGTTTTTCATTTCTGTTGCATTTTTAACCCCTCAAAAACAAGACCATCATCATCTCATTGGGTTGTTATAGTAATGAATAAACTTTAATTAGTCTGACGTTTCAGCAAATCTGATTTACGTGTATGGGAAAATCAAATGAAACTGAAATTGTGTAATTAACATTTAAACCCTGACTATGCTGCAAGCAAACCTAATGTGCATGACAGTGATTCCTTTCTGTTACTGAAGAATGGATTCTTTCCAAATGAACCTCCATCAATATCAATGGTGGAAAGTTCTTAATATTTCCCATTTAATTCTATTGTGTACTTACAATTGTCAACTAAACATAAAGGAGATATATTGTGATTTTTTACTCTCTATATTACTTTATGATAATAGATTAGCTTAGATAACACACACACACCAGTTAAAAATATATACTAGTATACTAGCTAGTTTTCTGTCATACTTTTATTTTTGTTCAAATATATATTGCTGACAATAACTACTTATTTGCAATGCAGATCTTGAAGTACTTTTACTTCATCTGACTGCTTCTGCCATCACTGTTCATTTGAGTCAATCAATATCAAACCTGCACGTCTTGATGCGTGTTCAATCATCCAGACAAGTAAATCTCCAAAAGTTGATTCTGTTCATCTGAACGTAGCGTTTTCAGTGGGAGAAATGTTTTGTCACTCATCCAAGTGACTTCTTCAGTCTCAGCTGACTGCAGGTTTCCCCAATCTTATAAACAGTACATTGCATATTGACTGAAACCAGCCCAGTGAAGGATTTATACATCGGGGAAACCAAACAACCTCTGGCGAAGGGGATGGCACAACACAAAAGAGCTACCTCGTCAGGCCAGGACTCTGCAGTCTATTTACACCTACAGGCCAGTGGACACTCTTTCAATGATGAGGATGTGCACATCCTGGACACATCCTGGACAGGGAGGAACGCTGGTTTGAGAGTGGAGTCAAGGAGGACATTTATGTGAAAAGGGAAAGACCATCTCTGAATCAAGGAGGGGGCCCAAGGTTACATCTTTCGCCATCTTACAATGCTGTGATTGCAGCCATTCCCCAACTCTCTGTGAATGGTACTCATGGCCATTGATCAGTGGGTTTTGGTCAGTGGTTGTTGATCAATGGTCATGAGAATTTGCATAATTAAGATTAAGGAACTGACCTCCCAGCCCATTGTTCCTTCAGTGGGCTGGTTTCAGTCAATATGCAATTTACTGTTTATAAGATTGGGTAAACCTGCAGTCAGCTGAGACTGAAGAAGTCACTTGGATGAGTGACGAAACGTTTCTCCCACTGAAAACGTCCAGATGAACAGAATCAACTTTTGGAGATCAAACCTGCACATTTTATGCACTAAATTCACCTTCAATATGAATAGCCCTCACAGCACATCAAAAGAATGCACAATATTTATAGTAATATTAAAACATTACAGGCAGACATTTGCTGAATTAAATAATGTTTATTAATACAAACATTTTTAAAATAGTTTTAAACAGATAACAGTGAGTCAAAGTGCAAAAGAAAGCTTTTCTTCAGCTGTCAGTCATATTTTAGATCTTCTTTATAGTAAAAATGCCGATTGAGTGCATTTTATTACATTTTATTACAGTGCAAAACATTTGCACTGGATTTCTTTCAAATCCAGTCAAAAATTGTGATATGTTGAATTAAGGTCAATGTGCTGCATCTTATCAGTTCTTAGAAAGCAAACAAGGTCACTGTGGCTTGCAGCCACTAGAAAAACACATACTGTGACATGCAGTGTCTGGGCCTGAGAGTAGAAAGTGCTTCAAAAAAAGCATTTTAAACAAGTTTTAAATTTTGAACTGAGAACAGAATAACTGTCAGTCTCAAACTTAATTACATCCATATCTATCTATAGATATGTGTATATGTTCATATATATATATATACATTAATATATCTTTTGAAATTCATACAGTCACATCACATTTCTGGGAAAAAGAGACAACAATAATGCCTGAGAACAAAAGAGTAGGTGACAGCATGACTATGAGCACTGTGGTAAAATATCACCGTAATCATGTTTATGTGCAAACAAATTAATGTATGTATTTACCACTTTTATATTCTTTTTCTGTTCAATGAGAATATGTTTTGTAATGAGGGTTGGGATAAATGTTCATTAGATTTCAAGCAGTGTTGAAGTATCATGAACTCATTCTTCTCCAAATAAATTTCAAGTTTGAGTTTTTAGGGATGAGTGAAGATAACTGTTACTTTTTTTCTTGGTCATTTCTTTTCTTTCTGAGCCTAAAAGAAAAAAGGAAAAAAAGAAAAATGAAAGAAATCTTTATTTCGTTTCAAACAACTGTCCCACTAACCTTAGTTTGGAATAACAAAAGGAAAAGAGACTAACATACGGTAAAAGTTTCAGATAATGGCCCCATTATATATATAAGTAATCTCTGAACCAAATGCTCAGGCTTCAGACTGCCTTAAACACTCAGTTTGAAACAGTTTTTTTTCTACTCCTTTCTACATTTCTACTTCTGATGTAAAATAAACTGGATATCCCTAATATCCATACACAGTATCCATAATCACATACTGTGTATGCTACTTGTATGCTTGTAAGGAGTAGTATCTTACTTCTTTTATATTTGTTTGTAATTTATTTGTATATTTTTTATTTTATTTTATTTTCCTACTGATATCCAACTTTTTGCTTGAGAGGGGCAATCAATCAAAAGAAAACTTGTTCAAAGGAGGCAATGTTAAAATAGCTAGTTTCAGACGATGGCTAAACTGAGGGACTGCAACAAGGCCCAACATAAGACAAACAAAGACTGTAAATCATGCAATTCTGATGGAAATATAAAAATAAAGAGTTGAAAATCAGCATAATAGTTCATTTACATTTTGTAACCACAGAAACAAAGCAATTACTGCTATTGAAATGAAATTCATTAAAGGTTTGTGGGCGCTGAACAAGACAAGTCATGATAATAATGAATTGATCTTGAACTAGTTTTTAGAAAAGCTCAAGCGCTAGATTTTGTGAGTCTAATGTTTCAGTTAAATACATCATTTCCAGTTTACCTGCTGTTTGTTGGTTCATAGTAGCTGTTCTCATTCAGCAGTTCCTCGATGATCGCCTGAAAACATTCGAACAAAACATTGTGTCAGAGGCCGCAGACAGAAGTTCAGCATCATGATGAAGTTGAAATTAAAACACTGTTCAAAAATGAGACCCATCTGTGGGAGAGTCGACACCTGCAGTTGTAAAGTAATACAGATCCATAAAATTAAATTTTAATGAAATAATAGTTGGCACTATGCTATCAGCAAACTATTTATTCTCTGAATAAATCTGTTGTCCAACAACCAGCCTACAGTGACACTATGCCTCTGCAGGAGGACCTACACGACATTTATACAAACAATAGTTTAATAGTTTTTCAATGCAGTTTTACATAGACTTATATGCCAAATATGACTTTTATTTTTAGCTAGCAAAAATTGTTCCTATTAGAAAGATTCCTGAGTTTCTCACCACCAACCTGCATCTGGTGATATGTAACTCCATCTCTGAGATTCACATCAACTGTCAACACAAAGAAGAGACAAAGTTTTTTTGTTTTTGTCTTTTACATCAGAATTAACTTGCAATTCTACTTCTGCATAAGATGCTCTGCTTGTCTTTTACTGGAAATTTATGGTGAAGTTGGGCATTGATGGCACTACCTGTGCTGTCAGCGGTATGGATGTCTCCCGTGAAGTGGTGGATCCAAGGCCACCAATCTGAACTGATTAAACCAAATGCCATCAGCTCTGGAGACGCCTGGACGAGCTGAGAGCCAAGAAGAGGAGAGACAAACACCGTTAAGTTCTGCCTGATTTTATGAAGTGATTCTTACAAGACATTTGTAAGGTACACCAGCACAGAGCAAGACTTCCTGTAAACTGACTACTGGAACAAAGTAGACTCAACTGTATGCAATAAAAAAAGATTTTTAAGAAATATTTCATTTTGATTGTGCAGAGAGCTCCTCAGTTTCTGACTCTTGAGTTATTTTACACGGTGATTTCAGTGATTTCACAAAGCTTTTAAGGTTGGTGTTAATGCCCTTTTATGAGATATGTTTAAACGTCTCTTTTTTTTGGGGGGGGGGGGTATTTTGTTTTGTTTTATTTATCTATATACATTTTTTTTTTCCTGTAATAATATCTGAATGATCTACATGGGAGAGTATGTATAACTATATCTATGTGTTCCCTTAACACTATTCATATATGTTGTACATACACTCAAATTTTTTTTAATTTTTTTATTAATTTTCTCCTTTATTTTATTTGAACTCTCTCTTCTTGTTGGTTAAAATGTTGTTGGAAAAGCAATAAATAAATCTTTGAGAAAAAAAAAAAAACGTCTCTGAAAATAGCTTAAAAAATGTCCAGCCAAAAATGTCTCACATTATCAGATCATTAAAGAAAGAAGCTTTACAGTAGAAGTTGTGCCAAGCTAATAAAAAATGTTCTGTACTCAGGCTATGCTTTAATCTTCCTTGTAATTACAGGGAGAGATGTTTACTATTTAATATCATCTATGAATGAGAGCAGATTTATCATGAGACATTGTTTATCAGGTAACCTAGCCATTGCTGGTCTCATGTTTTTATTTTTCATTAATCATGGCAGCAGACAGATGAGCTCTGATCTCATAATGAAAATATTTTGCCATTGGTTCAGGAGCTGAACTAAAATTCATGCAGGAACATGTTTTTGATGGTAGACTTAAACATCACTCTGTTATCAAACTCCTTCCCTGTGGTTTATCATATCATGAAAGTGAAAGGACAGAGCTACAGGACCTCAGGTGTGGCTTTAAAATAGCTGACCGCAGCTTCTATGGTGGGTATATTAAATGTGTTCTGGCGGCCTAGCACACATGGAATGAAGTCATAAACTGCATCCATCGAGGAGCACGGGGTGCACTGCAGAGTGAAACAATGGCTGGCTTTGTGTGATGTTCTGATTTTGATTTTTTTTTTTTTTACATCAAGATGGTGAAACTGCAAAATGAAAGCATTCCTTCACAGAGCTGTGTTTAAGAAGCTTTTACTGCAGTAGTTACAGTAAATGTAGCCCAGACATGTTCTGTTGTATCTGTTGTAATCTTCTTGTTTGATGTTTGTCTTATGCTTCTGAGTATTTTCCTTTCTCACATCTTTCACCTGTTCTGTGTGAGTTGCCTTCATGTTTCTACATCCTTCCGTTTTTTGTTGTTTTTTTTACAGTGCTTTGGAGACATATTTCCCTCCTCTCTGAATTCATGAATTCATAAAATCAAGAAATGAATCAAGAATTATTTAAATAGAACCTGACAACAATCTCAAAAAATAGCACATCATGCCACAATCTAAATAAACTTAAGAACAGATGAGAAACACAGTTATAGACATTTATTCATCTAAAGAGGCTCACAAAGCTACTTCAAGGCTTTGGGACTCCAGTAAACCACAGTGTAAACTATTCTCCCCAAATGGAGAAAAATGGTGAACCTTCCCGGCCAGCCTACAAAAATGACTCCAACGGTGTATCGATATCTCTTTCAGGAAGTCACAGAAGAATCCAGAACAACATCTAAAGAGATGCAGGCCTCATTTACCTCAGTGAAGGTCGGAGTTCACGATTCAACAATAAAAAACAGACTAGACAAAAATGACATCCACGGAGAGTCCAAGGAGTAAAACCACAGTCACTAGAAATAACTCAAAGGCTTGTCTAACATTTTTTGAAAAATCATATTAATGATTTTGGGGAAATTTTTGTTTAACCAAGAAGTCTAACTTCTTGGAAGGTTTGATTCCCGTTAAATCTGGTGTAAAACGAACAGCATTTCATTTAAAGACCAATATACCAGCATCAGAATTATGATGCTTAAATGCTCTCCAACGCGTTTTAATTAAAACAATTCTACCAAGAAGATTCCTCCACGGCGATGTGAAAGACTCACAGTCAGTTATACCAAACTCTTGACTGCAGTTTTTGTTGCCAAGGGTGGCACAAGCAGTTATTAGGCTTAAGGGCCATTTCACTTTCACACAGGGCCAGGTGGGTTTGGATAACTTTTGTTCCCTTAATAAATGGAATCATCATTTATATTTACTCAGGCTGTCTTTGTCTACTATTAAAATTTGTTTTATGAGTTAAAGCAGGCAGCATGGTGGCGTGGTGGTTAGCATTGTTGCCGCACAGCAAGAAGGTAATGAGTTCAATGCCCCTCAGTGTGTGTGAGTGGTTGTCTGTCTCAGTGTGTTAGCCCTGTGACAGACTGGTGACCTTTTCCAGGGTGTACCCTGCCTCTTGCCCTATGACAGCTGGGATAGGCTCCATCAACCCTGAAAAGGATGAGTGGATGGATGGAGTTAAATCGTGTAATATGTGTTACACAAGTGTGACAAATACACACACACAATCAAAGAAACCAGGAAGGGAGCAAAAATAATTTCTTTTTTTTTTCTTTTCTCTACTGAGTTCAAATCAAGCTTATCCCTCTCCCTGGTTTGTGTGCAGGCTCAGCTCCTGGAAGATGACCTTCAGGAAGGTGATGCACCAAAAACCTCCAAGTGATTTCTGGAGTTTCTGGCAGATTTCTTCATTTACCTGTAGATTTTCATGTTTGTCATATTTGCCTGTAGTTTTTCATACTCACTAATGACTACCCGAGTAGCTGTACCACTGGGGAAGGGATTGCCTTGGAACCTCACCCTACATGTTTCAAAAGGTGAAACATTTCCTTTGAAGGTGAATGTTCTCAACTTCTGTTTTGCATCATACAGACAACTCTCTCATACAGACAACTCTCTCACTTCCATTCAATTAGCAATAGGCGACTGACCAAAGCAATCACAAAGGTTTTTGCCAACCAGTTGGGGAATACAGATTTTTCCCTAGCGACATGTGGTTGCCAGAGGGTTATTGACTGGTCTCTAGGCCTGCGAAACTAGGGCTTTATTCATTTGATCTAACATTGTCACCAAGATCACACCACATGTTCAAAATGACAGCAAAGTTAGCATCACATGTTTTGTGGTCACATGTCTGGAAAACAGATTCACAGTTATGAAAACAAGATATCTGCTACAAAGCCATTATTGTGCCACATTATGTTTCACAATGACTCATTGTTTTGCTATGTGTTATTAATGCAGCATGCCCCTCTCCCTCATAGGGCTGCGTTTTGCCTTTTCCCTAAAAACTCAGGCTGTGCATCAGGCTGTGGTTTGCTTACGATGCTTCGCTTTATTTTGAAATAGCTTTCAATCTGAAACCTGCAGTTTTTCTTTAGTCCAATAAATATCTGATGTTTCCAAAGTTAGTGAATTGTGCTTATTCACATTCTGATCACAGAAATGTCAAAATGATCATGATTATGACTGCTGAGACAACTGAGCAGTCCTACATTATGAAGGAAAATTACAAAGTACAATCACTGAATATAAATTCTGTCTGACCATATTTTCCAAGTTCCCTGCATTTTAACTTCAAGAGCAGTTCTGAATTGTGAGTTGACAGTTCAAACCTTGCTGAGCTCCACTTTCAGGTTGTACGGATCGCTGCCAAATTGGAAGAGAGACTTTTTAAATCTTTCAACAAGGCGCCGTTTAATGTGGTGGTGTGGAGCTGGTGGAAGCTGAAAATTAAATAAATGCAGGTTATTACCAACAAATACAAATCTAACCACTGCTGACAAAATATTCCTCATGGGTTGATCTCAGCTGGACCAAAAAGTCCAACTGATAGAGTGTTTCTGTGACTGCATCTATCATTTTTGACTCATGAGATTCAGCAAACATTTCTTTAAGCCTTTACTTGAGTGATGAAGATGATTTTGTGCAGCTGCACCAGAAGCCTCTGAATTGGATCATCAATCTGGCGAAGCTTCTTCTGGGAGACGCAGATTCCTGCTGACACTGAGGTTAGAGCAAAACCAACAAACTGACTGATGAGTGCTAAAGAAAGCCAAGTAGGCTCATTTTAAAAGGTTTCTGTAGTCTGAGAGGCCGAGCAGTGCCATAAAGTCAAAAAATTACCCGGTCTTGGTTTCACCTTTGCAGCTGCAAAATCCCCACTGGGAAAAAGAGCAAATCACAAAAGTGATTCAGTTTGCTTGTGTTTACCAACAAACATTTACACGTTCTTCAAGTTCAAAGGATGAGCTCAAGACTGCTACCAGCCCAGAGCTTACATAAATCATACAGCTGGAAATGTGTTCAATGTGTTAAACCTACCTGACTAAAATATGATCAGGGGTAGCACAGGCAGCTGACTTTGAGCCTTTGATTAAAGCTAAATAGTAAAACAAATGGGGTTTGGGGTATAATTAGTGAGCAAAATCCACGACAACCAACAGAAAAATCTAAAGCAGTGAGAAGAAATGAGAAAAAAAATGTTTATAAATTAAAAATAAACAACAATAAACAACTAACAGTAGTGAGGCATCATCTGGTAAAGTAAACATGCCTGTGAATATTTGGATGTATGACAACCAGAGAAAAACACAAAAAAAGTCTCTTAGGAGTAAGTAATAAAAATGTGATCATGTTTATCATTATCATTATCACAGCTTCGACACCACTAACCGTAGTGTTTTTCTGTAGAGGTGGTGGTAGTGTCTGTGCCTTGGGATGTTTCAATATCTTCATCAGGGCCGTCATCTAAGCACACACGCACAACATGTTAGCATTGTGTCTTCATACCTTTCACAGTCTGAGCAGTATAAAAATACCCAGATACCCTGAGCGAGTCTCTGCTCTCTGCTGTGGTTTGAGCTGCAGGCTGTAGAGGAGCATGAAGGTGCATATTCAGTCTCCATCGTGGGTGTTTCCTGTAAAATATGAAGCACCATTTTAAATCTCTGCAGGCTAATAATATATTTATTTATAAGCGCTACAGCACAGTACAGACGTTCATGAGTCTGTATTTAACATTTATAAAGTGAAGAGTCTTTTTCTGATTTCCAAAGATCTGAATTCACCTGTGACATGTTTGAGTAAGAGCAGGTCACCCTAATTTTATCTCTTTCTAGGAAAAACTTCTGTGCTCGTTTCCTGTCTCGCTCTGCTTTTCTTTCCAGTGAATTCTGGGAAGTGTAGAGTCCATCCATCAGCTTCATCATGAGGTCAGAGATCCTGGAACTCACAGCTATAATGTCCGGTCTCAGATCTGGATCTGGATTTAAACACCTGACAGGACATCACATCACAAAGTAAAGTGCTGAATAAATGTATTAAATAATTGATTGTTCTGTTATTTCTTATTTTATTTCTTATTTTCTTTATTTATTCTAGTAGAAACAATAGAGGAACCAGAAAGCCAAAAATTGAGATGCTGTGTAAAATCTAAATAAAAAGAAAATCCTCAAACACGGATTCCAGAAGCCAATGACTGAATCAATGAAGCCAGATTGATTGATTGATCGTATACAGTCTATGCTCACCATTTGATCATGTCGATGACTCTCTCTGAAAAAGTACCTTCTTCAATTGGCTCGTAATCGGCCTCCACAATCTGCCAGCAGAGAATTAGAGTGATCAGTGACTGACAGTAGAAAGTAAATATATGAAGTTAGGCATAAAATGTGAGTCTTGTGTGTCTCCATGCTACCTTGCTGGCCAGTGACAGCATGTTACTGCTGTAGAATGGAGGCTGTAAAGTGGCCATCTGGTAGAGGATGCAACCTAAAGCCCAGATGTCAGCTTTCTCTCCATACGGCTCGTTTTTCACTATCTCTGGACTAAAAACACATCACCACACTGAAAATCTTGAGTTATGAGGACCATTCATGCAATAAATCTCTGAATGAAGCCACAAAATCTGACGTTGATCACAGAAGATTAGAATTTGACAAGGAAAACGAAAGTGTATGTGAATCGGACAGCATTATAGGAATATAATCACACAGCAATGGATTCTAAACTCTAAAACTCAAATTTAGGCCTCGACTTTTTACCTGAAGCCAAATTGAGGCTTATTTCTAATGACAACCATCGTATTTAAAACCTCTAATTCCCACAGTTGTTTATGTGAGCAGATTTTTGTTCCCTCAGCTCGATTAACACAAAACAAGTGTACACAGCCAGGAATAACATAATAACTTTCCAGCTGTGTCTTTAATAGGCTGTAATAAAAGACAAAAACAGCTGAACGTTTGGCCTTAACTTCCTCACCAGGAGTAAAGGATGGTGCCAACCACTGATGTGAGCTTGCTGTTCTCCTCCTTCTGCTTAGCGAGGCCAAAGTCAGCTTCAGGTAGAGGAAAGACAAGAGTTAAACGTTTCATATGACGAGATGTTCTGTGGGGAAACCTAGCTGCACACTCACTGATGGTGACTTTATCTTTCTCCCCTAGCATGATGTTGTTTGGCGTCAGGTCACGATGGACTATCCTCTTCTCCTTATGCAGGTACCTCAATGCCAGAGACATCTGAAGGAACATGGAGAAATTATGTTCATTTCAATGCTAGAAGTGCTGAGTAAGAGTTGTGGCTCATCCATCTGTGTCTCATTTGCCGGGTGAAAATTATTGCCATTCATTTTGGCTATTGTCAAAAACAATCAAAAACCAGTTTGGCAGCCAGGGTTTCTGTTCCTTTGAGTTTTGAATGAATATGTGAGTTTGGGTTTTTGCTTTGGTGTTTAAAGTTGTTTTTATTTTACGCTCTAGTATTTTGTTGTACCTAGGCTCTAGTTGCTGTTTCTTGCATGTTAGTCCCCTTGAGTGTTTATTTTCATCCTTCTGTGTTCCCTAGGAGTTAGTTCATCTATGTTGAGATTTTCAGTAATGGTCCATTATTCACTTCCTGTTTAATCCAATGTCCTCTTCTGTCTTTTTTTAATTCATCCCTTGTGACTGTGTTGATTGTGTATGGCTGAGTCTAATTTTCATTAGCTCTCAGTTTCGAGGTTTCAGTTTAATTGTGTTTTCTATTAAGTTTGTTCTTAACCAGAAAAAGGTAATGGTAAATGGCAAATGGCCTGTGTATAGCGCTTTACCCTGTGGACCCTGTGGGAAGTGTCAAATTAGTCAGGCGGTAGACAATCAGACTTCATGCAGTACAAGCAGTTTACAAAGCACTTACTAGCATTTGTTACCTGTATGAATATATTCCAAAGTCTGTCTTCGGTGAACTGCTGCTGTTTTTCCTTCAGAGAGTTAAAATGTTCAGCCAGTGGTACTCCCTCAATCAGTTCCATCACAATGTACAGCTTGTCACCTAAAATGGACATTACGATAAGTGTGTTTGGCCTTTTGCTGTTTTTTTCTTCTTTAAAGGGGACTTATTATATGTTCTTCCTTAATTTCCTTCAGATTCTTGCCATTATACCTGTGGATGTTCATGTTAAACATGACTACAGTTACAGATAATAAACCCAGTAAGTAAATAATCCCTGTGAGTTTTTGGCTCACAGGGATTACAGGGATTATGAATCAGGAAAATATCTGAGAATAACAATATAGACCTCAAGACAATCAAATAGACTCCCTGTAATTTTCAGTTTCAGAGTTCATTATGCTCACCTGCCAGAAAAGTCCTGTAATATTTAACAATGTTCGGGTGTGTCATCTAGAGATAAAAAAGCAACACGTTAACTTCCAACATGTAATCATACTGTCCAAATACAGTTCACTTGTGATTTGTATTGAGCCAAGTGCCTGTTCTTTGATGATTGTGAGCTCTGAGATGATTTTCTCCACATTACTGTCTCTGGACTTCTTGTCTTTGCCAAATGCAGGGTTGTGTAGATTCACCTCTTTCAACGCTAGGATGTTCTGGCCGCTCTGTTTTTGGACCTGACATCAAACCAATAAATTTGAAGTAAATTTAAAAAGAAAAGATGCAAAACATCACAACTAACTCCAAATTTGGTCACTTTTGATTATGTTTCCTGTTACTGATGTTTACCTTAAAGACACTTCCAAAGGCCCCGGTGCCCAGATGGTCCAATACAGAGTAGCCACTGATCACTCTGAGAGGAGGTCGGTTCTGGTCCACTGTCTCAATGCCTCCTCTCAGATTGTCCAGTTCCTCTTTCTACATTGAAAACACAAAAACTTTGTTTGTTTGTCAGTTTACCTCATTTATTTTACCCCACAGCAGTCAGTGTTTTTCCTTTTTTTCACCCAACCCCAAAACAGCTGAATAAACAAATAAACTCATTTAGAAGCTATTTCTTACAATGTAGAGTGAAACTTTGGTTTGCAGGCCCTCATAGGCAGCGAGGTCCCGCACATAATGTCCAACATCAATAAACAGCTCAAAGAGGTCTGTGGGAAAGAGTCTGTAATGGATAAAAGATCACAAAACAGCAGTGGAAAGCAATAATGAGACTTCTTTCCCTGGCAGTGTTCCAACAGTAGCTCATTTTAAAACAATTCATCCACTTCATGAACTTAATGTTAGACAGTTTCTGTTATATTTTAAAACTTTTTAATGCCGTTTCATCACCTCTTAAACAGATGTCTATTTCTTTCCACACTAAAGAGAAATCGGAGCGCCCGGAATGCATAGCACTGCCAATACACAAACAGATATGTTATTTCCTGTAATTAGAACATTTAGATTATTATGCAATTTGTTACATATAATAGCATATACCTGTAAAGAAGTGATTGTTTGTCCAGAGTCACATGGTATAATCAACTTTGCAATTATATAGATGCCATTTTCCTAAGAAAAGAAGGTCAAATGTAACTAATGCAAAAACATATACATGTGTTTTTATTTTTATTTGTTATAGCTCATGCTTTTACATATTTCTCTCTGTTAATAGGATCAAGAGTAAACGCACTCTCGTTTGATTAATATGTGCTCTTCCACTAAGAACCCTTCTTTACCTGAACAATGTGGTGAGCAGATGTGTCATCTAGACTCATCTCAGTCAGAGCCGTACAGCAGGCTGAAAGAGGGATTAAAGGGATAGAATTTAATTTAAGAACTCATATACACAATCACAGAGTCCTAAATAGTCTGGATTACGGCTGTAAATATTTATATGACTCTCTAAAAAACCAAAAGGCCAGAAGGAAACACTGTGTTTGAAATGTAAATCTTAAGCTTTCCCTATTGATACTTCTCGGGGCATGCATGTTTGGAGTGAGCAAGAACGAGTTCTGCTTTATGTTAGAGTCATCAGACGTTTGAAAACAGGAAATTTACAACCACTTCCTGTGCAATTACAGACGGGGTTAGTCAACTCTCTGCAGTCGTCATTGTCTCATGTCAGGAAAAAACTGTTTACATTCTCAGTTACTGATAAGACTGGGGTAGCATTTTCTTTTTGTGCAGTAGGGACAAGAAAATGCTTTATCATAAACTCTCTGAGACAGAGGTGGAGTAAATGTCCGTTTCTGTCCCTACGCAGACCTAGGGACAGGGATCATTGGAACGTATCGTAACTATATGTAAATTCCTAACCATCACAAAGGTACAAATATGTTCCCAAACAGTAAAAGTTTCATATTTCCACCATTTCCTCCAGGTTTTAAGATGTATTTTTAGTAGATAACCTGTGTTTTTACCTTCTTTCTTGGGTTGAACTTTCCCACAGGCTTTGTTCTCCATGTGACTGATTTTATAATAGAGGTCTTTCACTTATAAAACCTGTTTTTCTCTAGTTTCCACTAATGAGTACTTTATAAGTTTATAAATTAATATCATTAAAAATATATAATACTAATAGTCCCTGGAGAGTACCCACACAGAAAAGCTGGTGGATACGTTGGTGGATTCAAACCCCGGACTTCCTTACTGTGGTACTAACCACAGCTCCACCATGCCACTGAGCGTCACAAGAGACCCAGAAATAAATTGTGTGATATGCAGCGTATACCCTGACCTGACTGGAGCGCGATCGTGTTGTCCACCACCTCCTGAGGGCTGAGCTCCTCCCTCATGTGCTCTCTCTGGATGCGACCGGCTGCGTTGGCACTGGAGAGCGCCTCAATGGACGAGCGGTCAGTGATGTACTGCCTGTCACTGTGTGAATGATTTTGTGCCTTATTTTTTGGCACTGTAACTGTTTTAAGCCTGAGAACAAAGCTGTTTAATGCTGTTCAGTCAGCTAAAGTTACAACCTCCATCATTAGCTATAAAATATTGGATGGGATTATGTTGCAGACAAACGGAAAGCATTTTTTTTCTAACCAGCAAAGATGTGAAAGGATAGAAAAAGGATAGAAAAATATATGAGGTAATAAAGACAAGGATCACACTGAAAACTAGTGAAAACAACTTACAGACTATAAATGTTCAAACTGAGAGCTAACTATTGTAATCTAAACTTTAAATACATTGTACTCGCTCATTTTCACGAACCTGTGGAGCAGCCGGAGGAGCTGCTGCACGCCACCCCAGCTTCTGATCTCCACCCTGATGTCGGGGTCCTCGCAGAGCTGGACCAGCACCCAGGTGACACTCCATAGCAGTTTCAGGTGCTTGCCATGCAACAGGCTCAGCAGTACCGGCAGACCGTCCAGCTCCCTCACCTGAGCCCTCACGAGCTGAACCGGGCAGAGCAGCCTCAACAGCTCCGCACTCATTCTGGACGAAGTTTAACCCCAATATTATTTATGTTAAGTGAATATAACTTGATACTTGCGGAGATAATATACACATTATTATTCTTTACAGCTCTGTTTTATGTGTCTGTCTATGTTTCCGTCCAGATTTTATGACTGTATATCAGCACTAACGGGTGAAAAAACCTTTTCCATAAATTAGAATAACAACTTAGTAGTGCTTTCTTACCTCTTTGACAGGAGGTCGTATTCCTGAAGTATTACAAGGAGGCTCTCCACTATCAGTAGCTTCCCAATCTCCTCTTTAAATTCTATGCTACAGAGAAGAAAATCTTGTAACAGATGAAAGCGTCCTTGTATGTATAGTCTTCGGTGCAACATTTACTTACCTCTCAGCCAAAGTGGTGAGTGCTAGCAGGGCTCCCAGTAGCACACTGCTATCAGTTGTGGAGAGGAGTTTTGCCATAGTCTACCACAGTCAGAGTTGGTATTCATTTACAAAAGGAAATAGAAATGAAGAGATGGCAAAGTGTCATCAATCCTCATTAGTACTTTCCCAAATGACAAAGCATTGGGCAAAAAAAAATTAAGAAAAACCACACTGGTCAATCTATGCTTCTTCCCTCACCTACAGCCCTGATCTGTGGGTAGTGACTAAAAAAATTGGATCACAGATACAAGCAATAGGAATTAGCTTCCGGTGAAGGATGTCTGGACTCAAGAGATATATTTAAGAGCTCAGCCATTCAGGAGGGACTCAGAATGCAGCCTCTACTCCTCCACATTGAAAGGAACCAGTTGAGGTGGTTCATGTATCTGACCAGGTTGCCTACTGGACACCTCTTAGGTCAGGTCTTTTCTGCATGTCTAACTGGGAGGAAACTCTGGGGTACACCCAGGATATACTGGAGAGATCGTGATGCTTGGCGGGCTAGGGAATGCAGAAGAGACTACTGCACCCCATGACCCAGACTCAGATAAGGGGCAGAAAAACACTGGATGGATGGAAATACAAAACCTTACTCTTTAGGTATTTGAATAATGGCCAGGACAAAGCCCTGGAATGCAAAGTTTAAGTAGGAAAAAGGAAATATTAAAGGAAGCAGAATTTTTGCTCCAGTATAGTTCTTAATGGAATAACCAGTTTTAAACCAAAACTGTGATGTGAAGGTGTTCTCTGAAAGACTGAAGAATGAATTTTATCTGAATAGAAAAAGCTTCTTTGAGTTTTCTAAAAGTTTGCTTTGCAAAACAAACACGATGGGGAAATTCTACTATTAACTGTGAGAACATTACTCTAAGCCAGGGTCTTATGAACAGATGAATGTTATGATGGACAATGTTTTTTAAATAATGTTATCAAATGTAAAGGAAAAAGAAAGTAGTAACAGTAAAATTAATAGTAAAATAACTATATATATATATATATATATATATATATATATATATATATATATATATATTAAACTATATATAATAATTGTGAAATTATTGTCAGCAGGAAAAACTGAACTCATTATTGTCACTGTTAGCGTATTTTTCCATGGTTTAAACACAAATCATTTCCTGTTATGTTACAGAGTAAAACTCATCTAGAAGCACCTATTAGCTTGAAATGCCTCAAGGCACTCACTTTAACATCACTTTCAAACCATTATCCAAATTAACTGTAATTACAATGATCTCTGGGGTATAAAGACTGTGTTCATAGAAAATGCTAGTCTATTTTTTTTAAATGTGTAAAAAATGAATTGATTTCCCTCTAAATAACATTTTAAAAAGATTTTAAACTTTTGCCACCACTGCCTGCAGATTTCCATCCAGAATTCTTTGAGTGTCTTATGCTGACTCTCTCTGGTTTAACCCAGACATGCCAAAACAGTGACAACAAACAGCACAGTCACAGATAACCTCGTCACAACTTATCACTTACCCTGTGAGCGCCACTCTCGATGACCCAGACTCTTTGATCCTGAGTGGCAGATAATTTCTGAAAGATGTCTGGAATACAGTCAGTTAATCCGCCATTGATAAGGACAATACAACTTATATTATCAGTGTTTCTCTGTGAGTCTGCCTTCAGATTACTCACAGGTCATTGTGACCAGCTTCTGCGTGGCAAACGCCTGCTCCCCACACGACATATACAGAGCAGTGACAGACTCCATATACTGAGAGACAAAGGAGAGAAGGGTTCAGGGTGGCATCATATCACTGTGGGCAAAAGAAACATTGTTTTTTTTTTCTTCTTTTTTTACATTAGGCATTTACCCTGGCAAGTAAACTGATGCCTTGGAGCTCATGGAGGATTTTCTAAATCAAACCAAACAAAATCAGCATTTGTTGTTTTTATTTTGCAGAAATGTTTTTTCATTAAATTAAAAGCATAAAAAATTTAAGTTTGTAGTTTTGTTTTTTAAACTTGGACCTGATAGTGGGGATCTCTGATCAATAATCGCAGGCAGATGAGAACTCTAAGGACTGACTCAGGAGGTGCATGCTCAATCCATTCACTGTTGAAAGAGTAAATATTATCACAGACGTTATCCGCATCTATTACAGCAGAAGAAATGTATAAGTACGTCAAACATATTTCACCTGCACAGTCGGTTCTTGATCAAAGACACAAGGATGTTAGAGAACAGTTCATGCAACGGGTGGCTGCTGAAGCATCTTTGGTCTCTGTATGTTATGCTGGTAAATGACAGGAAAATCATGTACAATTAACTTTAAAGAACTACATATTTCATTTAATCCCTTAAAGAAATATTTCACTGTATCATTATGTACAGACACCAACATCACAAAAGTTTGAAAGCATTTTAGTCGCATTTAGGATTAGAATTTAACCTCAATACAGTTTTTGTTTTCCCTGAAGTATAGAGAGGACTTAAAGTTGTCCAGAAACATTTCCTCTTTGAAAAGATCTGAATGTGGATATTACTTTTCTTAATTTAGCAAGCCACCCTTACATTTCCTTGCTCATTTAATATGTAAACTTAAGCTAACTGAAGACCTTTCCCTTTAGGTTCTTGAATCTAAAAACAAATTTGAAGGTACTTAATTTATATTTCTCAAAGTGTGGTGCTTCAAAAAGGAAAGGTTGTTAGATAGTTGGATAGCAACACTATTTAAACTGAATGCAATACTACAGGAAGGGTAGTGCAATTATTTAGCTGGAACTTGCCTGGAGAAATCAATATCCAGTCAAGTTCCAAGTCAAGTTTATTACCCAATGAACCAGACTTAACATAAACAAGAAATCACGTAGAAAAAGCAGAAAGAGACAATATACATTGCTCAAAAATTAAAGGAACATTTGAAAACATATCAGATATCAATGGAAAAAATTTAATGCTGGCTATCTATACAGGTAGGGACTGGGTCCTATGTTTGGAATGAAAGGATGCAATCGTTTTTAATGGGAATTAAAATTATTAACCTCCAGAAGGCTGAATTCAAAGATACTCTGAAAATTAAAGTGGAAAAAAATAATAGGGCCAATTAGTCTATTTTGACAAAATTTCATTGTAGGACTTAAAATGGTGCTTAGTAGCACCCACATGTCTGTATGCATGAACAAGAACACTGGAGCGCGCTTCTAATGAGATGATGAATTGTGTCCTTGAGGATCTCCTCCTACATCTATACCAGTCTGTCACCGAGCTCTTGGACAGTCTGAGGAACAACCTGGTGGTGTTGGATGAACATAATATCCCAAAGATGTTCCTTTGGATTTAGATCAGCCAAGTGTCAATGGTATTCCTTTATCTGCCATTACCCACTGCACCAGTGAAGGGTCTGAAAATGAGTCCAAGGGTTTCATCCTAATACCTAATGGTAGTCAGAGTGATGTTGCCTAGGTTGTAGAGGTCTGTGTGTCCCGTGTCAAGAATTGGCAGTTTGTCTTGTAGTCGGAAGGTTGCCGGTTCGAGCCCCGGCTTGGACAGTCTCGGTCGTTGTGTCATTGGGCAAGACACTTCACCTACCACCTACTGGTATTGGCCAGAGGGGCCGATGGCGCGATATGGCAGCCTCGCTTCTGTCAGTCTGCCCCAGGGCAGCTGTGGCTACAACTGTAGCTTGCTTCCACCAGTATGTGAATGAATAGTGGAATTGTGAAGCGCTTTGAGGGTCTCAAAAGCGCTATATAAATGCAACCCATTAATATTACATAGATATGCCTCCCTGGACGATCACTGACCCACCACCAAACAGGTCATGCTGAACGATGTTACAGGCAACATAATTTGCTCCACAACCTTTTCCTGTTTGTCAAATGTGCTCAGGGTGAACCTGCTGTGATCTGTAGTACACCAGTCATGCACCTGCCAATTCTGGTATTCTATGGCAAATACCAGTTGGGCTCCACATTGCTGGGAGTGAACACAGGGTCCACTAAAGGACATTGGGCCGTCAGGCCACCCACATTAAATCTGTTTCTGATTCTTTGGTCAGAGACTTTTACATCAGTTGCCTGCTGAAAGTCATTTTGTAGCTCTGGCAGTGTTCATCTTGTTTCTCCTTGCACAAATGAGCAGACAGCAGTCCTGCTGATGGGCTAAGGATAAGTGACCTTCTCTGGCCCTGTCCAGCTCTTCGAAAGTAACTGCCTGTCTCCTGGAATCTCCATGCACATGAGATTGTACTGGTGGACAAAGCACACCTTCTGGCAATGGCATGTAGTGGGGATCTCTGATCAATAATCCTGAAGGAGTTGGAACACCTGTGCAGCCTCTGTAGGGTCCAGGTATCACCTTATGCTACCAGTAGTGACACTAGCCAAATGCAAACGAGTGAAAAAAACAGCAAGAAAAGATGAGGAGGGAAAAAATGCCAGCGGGATCCACCTGTGAAACCGTTCCTATTTTGGGATTGTTTCATTGTTACTCCTCTAGGACACCGGTTGTTAATTTCATCAACAAAGCAGTACCAAAGCAGGTGAAACTGATAAACAACTCCCTCTGCCATTTTAACTGACCAGATCAGATCAGATCAATATCCCAGAAGTTTAGCTGACTAAATGCTATACTTTGATCATTTTTTGAGCAGTGCAGATCACTGTCTTACAGAAAAACAGTTCTACCAGTATAATCACAGCTGAGATTAGTAGCACATGTTACTGAATCTTAGACAAAGTCAACCTACGATTCTTTCATTTTCAGAGTCAACATAATAAAGGTCAACTGGGCCTCTAATGTATTAATTTTATAAATCTTACTTGTATTAGTATTAGAAAAGACTTGGACTCATAACTGTGTGCTTTGAGATTTTAGTTAATATTATTTCAGAGATTATGCGGCCCTTAGGAAATGTAACCTGAATTTGTCCAGTTCTGAGGCCTCATTGCTGATGTCACTCTCAGGCCTGTGTCTACTTGTGTTTTTTTGAGGAGGGATGGATCTGCTGGTTCCACTGCTGCATCCTTTACTGTGACTCAACACTGCCACCTGCAAACACAAGGAGTCTCACACCACAATAATACACACAGATAGGTAGCAATGTGAGCTGGTTTGTGGGGTCTGTTATTAAAATGTCTAGACATTCAGCCTTGGTGTGGTGTCGTGTGTTGTTGTTGCTGTCCACCTCTTGTCTGGGACTGTTTTTGGCAAGCAGGGACTGGAGCCTCCTTAGATCACGAAATGCCCTATAAAACATGCTTATCAGGTGATTTGTGTTTTTCATATCACGGAGATTAATTCTGAACTGGGTCAAGAACAATTAAATAACTGCAAGGAGAAGATAACCAAGCATACTTGCTGTGTGTTCCTATGGATTTCGGGGTCAGTTTTTCTTCTTGTTTAAATTTTTTAACAGACATTTTCAGCGTTCCCCTCTGCTTCCATTAGGAACCTGCGAAGCATTTTGGCACATATTCACATTTAGTCAGACATAAGAAACTCAGTGGCAACAGTGCTACCTCACACTGGCCAAAAACGACAGGTCCGCTGATAGAAGGCGAACAAAAAAAGTCGCGTTTATAGTCGCTTACCTTTCCCCCAACAGCAGAAAGCTGATTTGGCCTATTGAAATTTGGCTTCATTAAATATCCTCAGTTAGTTTTATTCGAGCAACAGCAACTATACGAGCAAATAGTATTAGTCTATGTTGCTATGGTTACAACCGACGCGCATCCAGTTCACTCGCCGTATTTTGTGCTACGCTGTCGGAATACTTGGCACGCGTATATATATATATATATATATATATATATATATATATATATATATATATATATATATATATATATATATATATATATATATATATATATATATAAATAATTTATATTTTAAAGGAAATTTAAATAACTTAAAATCTATCTCATTACTTCTCAAGACAGTCCAGAACAAACGAATAAATGAATACATATTATAAGACCCAGAATTTCCTTATGTTTCCCAGCAATGAGAATTCCGTCATATAAGCTAAACATTAAGTTAAACAGCCTATAATTAAAAACATGAATAATGGTAATAATTATACAGGTCAATATAAAAATGCAGTAAGACAAAAATTAAATGTAAATCTTTCAAACATTACTGTTTGAAAGAGTTCAAACAGTTTCAAACATTACTGTTTGAAAGACTTACTTTTAAATAAAAAGTGGACTTTGCATGTTTCTCTCCAGGTACTCCTCCAATAGTATAAAAACATACATGGAGTTTAAAATACTGGTGACTCTAAACTGGTCTTAGGTGTGAATGTGAGCATGAATGGTTCTCTGTTTTTCTGTGTAAACCCTGTGACACCCTGGAAACCTGTCCAGAGTGTACCCTGTGACAGCCATAACAAAGTGAAATATTTCAAACTCAACAGCAAACCTTGACACACACACAGTGGTCAAAGTTGTGACAGTACAGGTTTGAAGTAAAACATTAACATGAGAGAAGAGATGATTAACTGCTAGACAGATGTGTTGCATTGCTAAGAGTTATTGCATAAGGTATGAATGATTTCCTGTATTTGTCCTTGTGGCAACGTTCTCAGATTGCAGGCCTATTTATGGTTCCTCTAGTTTCCAGAAGTACAAATGGAGGTAGAGCTTTTACCCACCAGGCTCCTCTTGTGGAGACACAAATCTGGGAATTTTTCATTGCTGGTCCTACAATTCCACACAGTAAAGCCATACTGACTTAATTGTTGCACTGCTAAGACCTTTTAAGATTTCACAATTTACAAGGGTGACATTGTGAGACAATGTCATTACTGTGGTATAAAAATCAAATATGCAATTTTATTTGAATGTGGTTTTCCCCACTTATGTAAGTATAAATGGGAGCTTTTTATGGTCTTTTTGTGGTCCTCCATTATTTCAATACATGATAAAACTGTTAGCTGTTATTTAGGCTGTGGTTCTGTCTGATAGTCATCTTTGAGCTTCAGTAAGACTCCGTCCAACAACACATCTCAACACTGGAGTGAGGACACCTAAGTCTGTCTACAGCAAGTCTAGTAACTCTGAAGTCACTTTGAATGCCTCAAATTACTTATTTGGGCAGTTGTAAAGCATTATCTAAATGAACTATAATTTCAGTGTTCCTCGGTACATGCTAATTACTTAAATAGAATCACCAGTTAAATCTGATAAAGAGCTCTTGAAAAGTTTGCAGACTTTGAACTAAATAAGGCCTTAAAAAACGTAAAATTTGTACTTATATCACCATCTTTGCTGCTGCAGAAGAGAGAATACATTCCAGTTCAAGATTCTTTCAGTGCTGAGTTTCTCTTATAATTTCCACAATCCCCAAAGACCAGTATTTAAATGCATTTGCACCATATTGGTGTATTATGTCTGTGACAGTGGCAAGTCCTCCTTCACTCACTAGTCCACTCAGCAAATAGGAATTATGAGTAAATACAGTACATATTTTGTGGTAAACGTTGTTCATTGTGATCTTACTCAGCAGATGCACAGTCTAGCCTCTGGCTGCAAGGGGGTGGAAGATGCCAGTAGCATAAACAAATTAAGCTGAACCACTGCCTTTTGATTTTAAATGTGTTGTTGCAAAGTTTGCAAGGTAATCTTAAGATGTTTGTTTATCCTTGTTTTCAATCATCCTGTTAACTCTGTGCAGCACATCAGCCCCATACTTTGTATTGTGACTATAGGCTACTGTGTCCCTATCAAATTAAAAAAAAAATGAGTGGTTGATAAATTAAAATAGGCTAGAAATATCAACACATGTACAGTTAAGCACAGCAAGTTACTGCTGATCTCAGAAAGACAAAAAAGTAAAAGTATTTTATGTAGGTCTAGCAGTGATGCTAGTTTTTTAAAGGTGAGAATAATATATGGAGACCAACACAAAATGAGTTTCCCCAGTATATGTTTCCTTGACACAATCAAGTACCTTTCCGCCATAAAATGGGGCAGAAAATATTTAACTGCCGCATAAAAAACACACGAAAATGCAGGAAATGAAGTGCGCAAAAAATTCATGGGGGAGGATCTCCAGAGCCACTAATTGTAATGTATCCTTTCCATTTCTCGAGTAAAACCTATGACCACGACTTTGTAACTAAACTGAGAAGGATGGGAAACTGATCGAAAAGAAGATTGTTACTAAAGAAACAAAGAAAGAATGAGTTTTGTTTCCCTTTAACGGCTGTGGTTTATTCTCGCGAGATCACACCAGCACTCAAAGAAAACGAATTGTCATCGCGAGACTGCAGTGGTCCTCCCCTTTGTGATTCACGTACACGTTTACGTCTCATTTTTGGCATAGTTTCGTGGAGTGTGGGAGGCGCTGCGTGCCTCTTTGTGCGTAACTCAAGCAAAAGCAGTGAGGGGAATGTCGGCTTGTGAATGATCGGTGTTTGAGACGGCAGGGAGCGTCAACGTTATGGGTGAGAACGCTACAGGCAGCTAATGTCACGAATTTTTCAGAAATCATTGTTTTAAACTGTAACCGTGATGATTTCAGTTAATGGAATTCACTATTTAACATTTTGGCTTTCGCTTGGTTTAGCTTGTGTAGTTGTCTGAGCAACCAACGCCCAGTCGCCCGCCTCCAGTAGGATTGTAGCTAGCTAGTTGTTAGCCTCGGTTCGCGAGCAGGCTGCATAACCTAACGGGAGTGTCATTTCCTGTCTTAAGCTCTTCGACAAAGTCTCCCATTAAACGTTTCTATGTGTTTTATGTGCTAACACCTTAACCACCGGTCACTGTTTTTACAAAGCATGTCTACAAATGTTAGTACTTTGTCTAATGAGCTAAGTTGGTGTCGTATTTCGGATTTAAACAGCTCACGTTAATGCTAAGTTGCATGCTTTCAACCTCAAGAAGCGTTGAGCTGTTGTGGTTTTTGGTTTAGCGTTTTTTCTAAACGTGTGAAAGAATGAAGTAGCACTATGCAGAAAAGAGTGTGTGTCGTTGTCGCAGTCGCAAAGCCATATTTTTTTTTAAAGCTCTTAGTCAGGAATGGGTGCTGCATTAGTGCGTGATCAATAATTTGATCAAACTCCCATGATTGGAGTATCTGGGTTAGGCAGTCAAAGCCAACTCTGGGGGATGTGGCAGGTTAGGAGGGGGAGGAAGGCAAAGCTGCCATCTAATCTGGATTAAAGTGGATCTAGTACCTCAGAGTTCATGTTTTGACTTTTAAGTTCATTAGCTTCAGACCGTGGCCTCTAAGTCAGAATGCTGTACCTGCTCCCCCACCCCCGTGTCGCTGTGTCAAACTGAAACACCAGATTTGGTGTTCTACGGAGCAGAGCTTTCTAAAATCTGCACAAGCAAACTTTAGCTTTCACCTGCCACCACTTCCTTTAGCAGCCCTATCACGAAATACCGGAAAGGAAACACACGGTTGTAGTTTTAAAATGTCGGTTCTCATATTTTCATACTTAAAAAAATTACCTGTTTGATAATGCCTGTCTGCAAAACCTAATTTACAGTATTTCCAAAACTAAGGCAGTATGATACGGCTGAAATTAAATTGCATTTCTGGTAGGCAAATCAGCACATTATGTCTTGGTATCACACAAAAGACACGTGGGCTGCTGTTGGTGGGCAGGAGATGCTTTGGTGTAAGAAGCAGAAATACTCTTATAGCCACAGGCGAAAAGAAAAATCTGCAGCAGTTGGTGAAGCTTGCTTTATGGTGCTACTGACATTACAGGAGCAAAAACTGGCTTGTATTGCTTAGGTCATGAATTATTTTGCCTGCAGGCCTCACAACTAAAGAAGCTGATTCTGGAGACAGGATAGTTGGTTTGTCAGGTTGCCTGAGATTTCTAAATTAATTAATTTTTTGTTTGTCTTCCTGTGCACTCCCCTGTGTTTCTTTGTGTCCCTGGAAATGTTGGCTCTTCCTGCACACGCTGGGATTTCATTACGTCCATCAATGCCAAACAGCTGTAAGTATAAAAAATATGTTTCATGCCTGAAATGTAACTGGACTACAGTATTTTTTTCAGCAGTCTTTTGCAGATAAGCTTCTCAGAATGCAAACCAGAATGTGTGATGCTCCATATTGTTTTTCCTTTTTACTGTGAAAAACCAAAGACAAGTGACTGAACAAGACAGAACATTGACAAAAAATAAACTATGGTGGTATTAACTTACGCTGGACATTATAAAGAATTTTTTGTGGTATTTTCAGGGTGTGTCATGGTATTATTTTAAATATTTTAGTGTAACCGGATCTTTATATAGATTTAAAATGACATTTTTTGTCAGACGTATATACAATTAAAAACATTTTAAAAAGCCTACTCTTAAGTTTTGATTTTAAAGGAAGTATTTCGCACAAGGCTCTAGAGTCATTCTGCCTGTTATACCTTTAACTTTGATGTCATGGCAGCTTTTTGTTGCCGTTAAACAAATTCTGCCTCAAAAGCTACTTTGAATTAAACTCTTTTTTTAACATAGTCTTCCAAACTTTGTTGCCCAAATGATTCTGCCTCCAGGTAGAAACACCAGTTAGCCTTGAATTGCACATTGTCTTTGCGTTGCCTGGTCTTCTGTTACTGTGTGAAATTTCAGCACAGAATCAGCATGACCAGAAACGAAGCAAAACAGGTCTCCTTCTTTCGTTTAAAACTTTAAACCTTCCCAACAGCAGACATGGCCCCTGTCTCCGGGCAGCTCTGCTCCCCTTTCTTTATCCTCCATCTGTCTGTATTGTTCTTAAACTCAGCAATGGAGCCCCTCCCAAATGCTACCTAGCTTGCTAACATTACCCAGCATGCCATTCATGGCAATTTCTATAGTTTTAGAGAGAGTTTTTTGTTTTAGAGTCTGTGTCATGCCCTGTTGACTAGAATTCATTTTAGAGTATGTATTGTTGTTTTGTATTAATGTATATAAGTATTATGGTTCAAGCCATGAGCGATAAGGGTACACAGCTGATACACTAAGCACACTCATTAGCAAGTGGCCAACAGTGTAATACATTTAAACGACTTTGAAAGCCCTTGTGGTTGTTTAGTCTATTCACCAGTATGTAGGTATTTGAAATATTCATATCACGCATGAAATCAGGGCTGATAAAGGGCCCAACATTGTGTATGTGTACAGCTCCATTCTGGGCTTTATGGTTTAAATTTATGACACATCTTGAATATTGTGGCTTCTGAATACTTTCAGTGTAAACTTAATCAGTTGCATCATAAAGATGTGAGAACATACTTTTTCTTCTTAATCCAACAGAGTGGAGAGTCCGTTTCAATTCAGGCAACATAGTTTGTTCACGACTTTTTGTTTTACACTTTAGAAAATTAGATTTCTTTGTGGTTTAATTTTTTTTAAACTTTCTTACAGCAACAGAAGAACCTAGAAGGATATGTTGGCTTTGCAAGCCTCCCGAACCAGGTCTATAGGAAGTCGGTGAAGAGGGGCTTTGAGTTTACCCTGATGGTCGTGGGTAAGAACACATGCTGCTCGCCACTCAAGTTTTCCCTTGTTTTGTTTGAATCATTTCATTGTATTCTTTGCGGTTGGCATTTTAACATCCTTCACTGTGTGGTTTGTTTTAGAGAGAGAGAGAAAGAGAGACGGGTTTGTGTGTGTATACACAGCCATATTTATACACAAGGGACAGACCCCCAGCTTTGTAGTGTTAATTGCTGAGTCAAAGAGGAGGGGCGCAGTTTGCATTCCTGTTCGAATTCATCTCGATGTCAGATCCTTGACACTGTCTCTCAGCAAAGAAGCATTTGGGTTGGAGTTATCTAAAAGTGCACTCAGCGAATCAGAAATGCAGACATTCTTTTACAGCGCTCGGATGTGGTGGTTGACGCTGTGCCAAGATCCTCCTTGGCTGATGAGACCGTATTTGGAGGGACAGTGTATCCTAGGGTCAAAGCCATTTCCTGTGGTGGGACCAAGAGAATTCATACCCAGCATGCATCTAAGTAAAGCCAGTAAAGAAAACTGTGCGTTGTTAATGCTACGAGAGTGACGTCTCTCGTTGCATTAACAATGCACAGTTTTCTTTACAGGCTTTAATTATTGCTGCTAATAAATGTTCGAACTTGTTAGTGAGCTGTCTCTTAAATGTTGTTATTAGATAGTTGAAGTAGAAGATGCTGCTCCCCCCTCACTTCTGTTGCTGTTGGATAGTGACCAAGTGGGCCTCTGGGGGCTGTGAATGCTTCGCTCTGTTTGTAACAAATATCTTCAATTTGGGGATAATTGCTGAAAAGATTAAACAAATGGCTTTGCAACAAGGAAAGAAGAGGAGGTCCTCTGGGCTTTCTGTTGCTTAAATGGTGGCTATTGTTTTTATGGTATCACCCGCTTTCACAGACACACTCTCACTCAGCTTTTCTTGGCTCCAACTAGCTGCGAGCCCACATGTCCCTGCAGTGCTGTTCACATACAACGCAATGCGTCACCATCGCGGTGTGATAGGAGTCAAGGATAAAAGATAAAGGGAAGCACAAGGAGAAATTGAGATGGCATCACCACCAGTGGCTGGCTGGCTGGCAGATCTCTGCATGCCTCATAAAATCACATGACCCAACAACCTGTTCAGCAGCTCATTTCACAGGCTTGTCAGGCATTCAGATCGCAGTGTCTCGCTCATTGTTGCATGCGGTGATAAAATGTACAACAAACAGATGACACAGTACAAGCTCTACACATTACCCTTTGCTTGTAGCTCTGGCATAAATGGCGGCTCGTTAAATATTGACTTATGGCCATCAGCAAAGTCGGGCAGTGCCAGTGGTCGTTTCCACTAATGATCCTTTTCTCTGGGAGCTTGGACACTGGACGCACAATGGAAAACCAAGCATGAGAAGTCTCCCGGACTCCACAGCCAGCCAGCTGCACATAACAAGAGCCATTGTTCATGTTGTTTTCTTAGCCTTTTAACTGGTAACCCAAATGGATCAATGTCTTGGGCAAATGTTACTTGCATCCCCAGTTAGACACATGGTCTTTTCTTGTGTGGAAGATGCCAGCAGTAGACTTTGTATAGCTGTATTACAAGTGATTTTAAACCTCTTATTCTGAGTGATACTGTGTCTCACAATCTCACTGTGTTTTGTTTTTGTTTTGTTTTTTTACAGGTGAGTCTGGACTGGGCAAGTCCACATTGATCAACTCTCTGTTCCTAACAGACCTGTATTCAGCAGAGTATCCTGGACCATCACACAGAATCAAAAAGACTGTGCAGGTACACACTGACAAAAATATCTCTTTTAAAATCAGTTAAACCTGCAACAGCATGTGCTGGGCTGAAATAATATCACTTTATCTTTAATCAATACAGGTGTTGTGGTATAAAACTTTTTCTGTCTGTCTATCTGTCCTTGTGGCAGCAGACCTGAATCAGATATTAAAGAAAATGTTCCACTGCAGATAATTTTTGAGTTTTTATTGTTTAAATATTGCAGTTATCATTGGGACCGCTATATCCAGAGAGGTACTGATGATAACCACGAGATTAAATTTAGATATTTTCATTCATTGTCCTATATGTGATAGACGTGGTAAAGCTGAAGGATCACTGTCAGACTCTGCTATTATTTAGTACCAAGCAGCTTTTTGGGGGTGATGCATGTAATGTTTTTTTTCTAAACAAAATGGGATATTAAAATACTACACTAAAAAGTCTTAAAAGCCTGAATGTATGCCATGCAGATTGAGCAATTAAGAAAAAAAAAAAGGTTTTTACTATGGTGTTTGTACGGAAGCGTAGAGCTGCCACCCAGGCAAAAGAAAAATACAAGTGTATCACGTTATAACGTGAAAAGTTTATTGTTCTAACAAGATACTTTTCCTGTTTGTACAATATACTATCATGTTTGTACAATATAATATTTATATTGTACGAACGTGATAATTATGTATATTGTAATAACGTGATATTATGTTGTTCAAACGTGAAAAGTATATTGTACAAACATGATAGTATATTGTACAAACAGGAAAAGTATCTTGTACAAACAGGAAAAGTATCTTGTTAGAACAATAAACTTTTCACGTTATAACATGATACACTTGTATTTTTCTTTTGCCTGGGTGGCAGCTCTACGCTTCCGTATGTTTGTCATCATGAAATGTATGAATATTGGAAGCTGAGGAGAGTCATGGGGTGTTGAAAAGGTTTTGTTGTTTTTAGATTTTTCTCCCAGTTTGTGAAATTATTCTCACAATTGTTTGAACAAGTCAGACTTTCCGTCAGCTGACCACATGACTTCATATTAATCTTCCTTGATTGCAAAACACTGTCCTAGATCCTAAAAGCCTAAAGTGCTGTGTGACTCTTGCTTCAAAGCCTTTCTGTTTTTTTAGAATAGTTATCAATAGCACAATATGCAAAGGCATGTTGCTACATGCTGCCCATTGCCAAATATTTTCTGTATGAGTTTTGAAATCTTAGATACACTTACCTTAACGTGCCGATCATTTTACACCACTCCTTCCATACTGTGTTTTCATTACCTACTAAACAGGTTTGGTTTCAAAGGCGCAGCTTATGGGAGAAGTAAAACTTAGCATTCCTGTCATTCTTTCTTCATTGACAGGTGGAGCAGTCGAAAGTTTTAATAAAGGAAGGCGGTGTCCAGCTGCTGCTTACAATAGTTGACACCCCAGGGTTTGGAGATGCTGTCGATAATAGTAATTGGTAAGGGTCACCACCACCTTCATTTGTAATCCTTAAAATATCAAAGCTACTCTCTGACATTCCTGATTCAGAAGAAGGGTGCAGCAGTTCCGCAGATTTCAAAAGTGGATTCAAGTGCTTTGTATGTTTGTCTTTTTGGCTCATTATTGTGAAAAATCCCATTATCTGCCAGAATCCCATTAATAAATGTCACCTATTTAAACCACTTGATCAACTTTTTATTCTTAATATCTATTTCTGACTATGGGGAGGTGAAATATACACCTCAAAAACTTCTTCACACTTCTTTGACTTATATATAATGTAGAACATCAGATAATTGTAGTGACACATTTATCATGACAGACCAAAGACTCCAGAGTTGTTTTATAGACACACACTTGTTAAATATTATCCTTTAACTTCATTACATTTTGCCACATACAACTTGGACAGGACATGATAAAAGCTGGTCTGATGACCTGTCATTTTGAAAATAACAAAATAGAAGGGGGAAAGAAAACAGTTCTTGGCAATTTCAGACTCCTAAAGTCCACTTATACCTGATTATACCTGTGTGATTATTTATAAAGAGCAATCTAATTGACCTATCTTAACAAGTGATACATTCCTGCTGAAACAGTTTTTATCCAAGGAATAATCATAAAATGGTTTATGTGCACCTTTGGCACTCGAGTCCACTAGTGAAATGTTTCCCTGTTAAGAAACAAAGACCCAGCAATAACTTAACTGAAGCTGTAATTTGTATTACACAGCTGGCAGCCGGTCATCGACCACATTGACAGCAAATTCGAGGATTACCTCAACTCAGAATCTCGAGTGAATAGAAGGCAGATGCCCGACAGCCGAATCCACTGCTGCCTTTACTTCATTGCCCCTTCAGGACATGGGTAAGTCTAGGACACAGATTCCGTTAAAGACAACTGTTATCAAGAACCTCTTAACACTATACTATGCTACTACAAGCATATACAAGAGAATTAACCTCTTAAACTGCCACATGATTGTTGGGTTTGAAGTTAGCGGATGAAAAGCATTGGACTGGAAAAAGGAAAAGGTAGTAAGGGGAAGGGTGAACAGTGAGAGGAAATATTGTAAGGAGGGAAATGAAGGGTCAGTAGTGCCTCAAAGGTCAGTGAAGCAGGGTTGTGAGTGGAAGAAAAGGTTGCTGGTTGAGATCATTGTGCAGCCTGGAAAATTCAGAGAACGGTCGGTAGTGTAGCATTTCCTCCCTGAGCATTTTCACTTAATATGGCTTACACAGAGGTGCTAGATGTGCGTACTGCTTCTGAAACTAACAGCATTGAGCGGTAGTCATGTTGGACTGCTTAAATTTCTGCAGTAAATTTATATCTTGACATTCTTTTTCTCCTACAACTAGACCCCCTCCCACCCCCCACCCCCCACCCCCAGCTGTTGTTGTGAGTGATAATGTGAGACTGAGTCAGCCTGACTTGCAAAATAAGGGTTAAAAGTGGGCCTGTTAAAAGCAGTGTGGGGGTTCTAAGCAATACTGAGACGCTGGCTCAATGCCCAGCAGATGATACTGATGACAAAAAGATGACTGTGGAATTTTAATTATAATGTTTATCATTCATAAGCTACCATGTCTTCTATAACAGGCTGGTGTGCCCATATGGCCTTTTTTCTATCTGTGTCTACGTGTCATGGGTGATGCATGTTGGTTAAAGATGAGAAAGTGCGAGAGTAGTGAACGTGAGAAACTCTAGTGGTTATTTCCTGCCCTCGGGGGGAAAAAAACAAGATAAAAACCTCTTAAAAATGAATTTAAATGCACGTGTTGGTTTTATTCCTTTTAAAGTGAATGGTTGCTCTCTGTGACATCTGTTGACCTTGTTGTGTCTGCTGTGTGGCTTTGCAGATTTCATTAATATGCAAATACCGCTGCTTACTCACATGCCTTTCAATCTGCTGATCATGACCTACTGTAAGCTGTGAACCAGGCTCTGTCCTCCTTTGTGTCGTCGTCTGCTTTCTGTGAGACATTGTGTTTGTACAAGTCCGCGATCTGTACTCACACAAGCTTTACTTTTATCCTTGAGGATGGGCAGCATATGCTCTGGCATAAACACAACTGCACACTCACAGAGCACCCCTTCATAACAGAGCTGACTGCTCTCACACAGCCGCACAATGACCTCCAACATTGTGATATGCTCTGGCATTCACAACCCCCGCAGCTAAACCCTGGTTTTCCTTTGGGGTTTGAGGGGCTGACGTGACGCCGAGGTTATCTGCAGGTCTAGAAAAGTCTCATAAATCACTGGATTCAGTTCAAGACTTCAAAGTATTGCAAGATTAGCATCCAGGAAGACTATATATAAAATACAAGGGAAACTTGAGTGGTTGTGATTTTGCTGTAGGATGCTATTGATTTTTTTTTTTTTTGTTTGCAGCTATTAGATTTTTAGCAAGCAGTGTCACAGAGTGGGTACAAAGTAACTAAATATAGGAAAAAAACAAGCACAGCAGATGTCAGATGACATAAAAGTGACTCACTGTAATAGTGTATAAAGTGATGAGGACAGTGCAGGGTTTAAGTTAACAGCAGAGGAGTCTCTTCTGTGGTGTGTATTGTAGGTGCGAACAGTTTCCTGCCGCTGTGGTAGTAAAGCAGAATCGGTCTGTTTAACAAAGTGCAAAGTGTAATTTGTGCCAAGGGTGGTCAGTCAATGATGGATAGCAGTTAATATAATGGTAACATTTCCATCCTTCAATTTTTACAACAATTTTTTTTGGATCCAAATTGCACTAATGCATGAATTATGTATAATATTAAATCTAGGTCATATTATCAATATTAATTTACATGATACTTTTACATAATTGGGTCAGTATATTTAAATCTTTTCCTGCATCATTGGTGACGTGTGTGGCGTAGCAGTTAGTGCTGGGGCCTTTCTGTGTGGAGCTTGCCTGTTTTTTCCCTGTGGCGCGTGTGCGGGCAGAGTGGTTTCCTCCATAAATCCAAAGACATACATTTTAGGTTAACTGGCGATTCTAAATTGTCCATGGATGTGAGCTGGATAGTGACAGAATAATGTGCTTTTCAATATGTAGTTAAAATGCGTCTTGTAGTCTGAAGAACCTTGAGTGGTCAGTAAGACTAGAAAAGCACTTTATAAATGCGAGTACATTACATTATTAACATAAAACGAAATTTTTTTTCCGTCCATCTGTTCTTCTGTTGGATAGTTTTAGGGAAACACTGACTGGCTACATATTTGTATTGGCTGACATTTGCACAAGTTGACATGTTTTCTTTTATCTGATTGGCTGTTTGTTTTGTCAGATGGATTTTGTGCAAGCTAAATGCTTATTTTTTTTAAGATAAGGTCTCCCTGGAAATGATTCAGAATAAATTAACCAAAAAATTGCAAAAACTTAAAGGATATTAGCATTAGGATTTATACATCTGTAAAGTCCCAGAATCGCACAAAGAATGCATCCTGAATTATAGTCATGCCTTAATTTTTCTTCAGAGACATGAATGACAAATATTGGGTTAAAAAATACTTTTATCAGCACAGCACAAGATCAGTTATTCTGGTCTTCTCTGAGCTCTTGATTATTTAACGCGATTTAACCCTGATGTTTAGAAGAATTATTTTGAAATGTATTCATTAAAATGAACTTATTTCAACACCAGTTTTGCTAATGCTGTACCACGTATGATTTCCTTTCTCCCTTCCTTTCTTTGATAAAATATGTAACCATATTTGTACAAGACAGTGTGGGAAATATGTCTGTCTGTGTTCCACATTATTTTCTTCTCAGTAAAGAGATAAATCTGGGACACGTTTAGTTTAGCCAGACTGGTGTTAAATCACATAGAGGGCGTTGATAGACTGAAATTCCTGTGGTTATTTTGTGTGGAGTCAAAGTTGGGAAAACTCCACACCTTCTGACCCTGTTTTCAGGAATTTAATGTGGGATTTCTGTGATCTTTGTGTGTGTGAAGTCGCTAAATTATCACTCAGCATGTGCCAATAAACTGTCTGCATTGTTTAATGTATTATCAATGTCCAGATTATCTGTGTGTTTGCACCCGTACAAACTGCCTTTGTGAAATGGACTCAATTAAGTAGCTTTTCATTGCTGCATTGCATCATTGCAGATTGTCTCAAAGAGTTTAAGAGCAGCACTGTGTTGTATACAAGCCTGCATAACCACATGATATCAGTCTTATCTAAAAGCACTTAAAGCATCATATTCTATTTCAAGGCACATTTAGACTTTAACCTCAAAGAATCAATAGAAGACATGATTGTGTTTGATAATAAAATGCACACTGCGGTATTTCTCCAGCTCATAAACAACCAAAAATAGCAATGCCTCCCCATGACTGAGAGGTCATATTCCCAGATATTACAAACATAAGGTGTAAAGGAATTCTATATTCAGCTTAGCTCAACTTATCTAGTCTACAAAAGAGCCGATCAAGAAGCCGTAGTCAAAAACCAGTCTGCCCTGAACTATCCTAGTAGCTTCTATATATAGCGAGGAGTGCACACAACAGTAGTTTGGCAGTTTATTTTATGCTTTAATGTGCTGCACTGAGTCAATGTGTCTGTAAACGTCTGGCATTATTTCAATGAAATGTAAAGCTGTATTTTGATCTCTGCAGACTGAAGCCCCTCGACATCGAGTTTATGAAACGGTTGCATGAGAAAGTGAATGTGATCCCCCTCATCGCTAAAGCAGACACTCTCACCCCTGAGGAATGCCAGCAGTTTAAGAAGCAGGTCAGTGGTTTCCACAGCTGCAAAGTCCTGCAGAACAACTATGTCAGAGGCTCCTTTATTTATTTATTTATTTTAAATTCCCTTGTGGTCATTGGCATGACTGATGCCGAATGAGAATAGAGTAGAAAACACCATGTTTGGTGTTGCATTTGTCAGTGAATACAAAAACAAGGTGGTATTGCAAAGAGCTAAATTTAGCACTGCGTTTTTATGTAGTGTCCTGAGCATGGTGGTAGTAGGTCTACACAACCTTTGTGTGTGTATATGTGTGTTTTAAGGTTCTTTTTCCTTTTTGTTAAAAAAAATGTCATCAATCCGCCGTAAGATCAGTCTTCTGTTTTGGCAAACATTGTAAACTTAACTTTGTGTTACAAATGTAGCTGGTGTCAAAGACAACTTAACACTCAATCGTCCTCTCAACAGACACATTACAAATGACACCCTGACGTTGTACCTCTTGTTTAACCATTTTCTTGTCTGTCAGAATGACTTAACGGCCTTCTTTCCTCCTGATAGATCATGAGGGAAATCCAGGAACATAAAATAAAGATTTATGAGTTTCCTGAGACGGATGACGAGGAGGAGAACAGATTGGTCAAAAAAATAAAAGTAAGTGTTTTTCAGTGTGTTGTAATCATAGGTTCATATACTTGAAATACTTAAACAAAAAACAAATCATTGAGGGTAAATGCTTTGTTTTTTGCTAGGACAAGTTGCCACTAGCTGTGGTAGGCAGCAACACCATCATCGAAGTGAACGGCAAGAGAGTTAGAGGGAGACAGTACCCCTGGGGGGTTGCAGAAGGTAAGAGACAGAATGTGTAATAAATGCATCTAAGCAAATGAAAAGAGTCTTATGATGGGATGAGTTCATAGAAACATGTGCATGCATGTTTCTCTGCATGGTTTATTGGATTAGACTGCAACTGTTACTTGAGTCTGAGCTACAAACAAGATTATGTAAAAAAAAAAAAAAAAAATGTATCCTGATAACTGACTGATGACTTTTCATTACAGTTGAAAACAGTGACCACTGCGACTTCACCATCCTCAGGGATATGCTCATCAGGTACTGAAGAATAAAAAAGACCTCATAATATAACCCTTGTTTCCTACACATAGACCTTATTACATCACTCATTAGTGCATTGCTTTGGTGTTTTTAAATTTTCATAATCTAAAAAAAAAACAACAAATATTATTTTTCAAAGAACACAATCAGCGACTGGACAACCAGCCCGGTCTTATTTTGAAAGTTCCGTTCTGGCCTGTCCCATCTCATGTTTCCCTTGCCAGGCACACTGGTGTAATATCAGTTTCACTTAGTTGCTTCCGCAGAGAGAATCTTGTCTCACACTGGTACGGGGTTAACCCATGGTTCAGATAGTTAATGTATCAGTTTTCCACCATTACCTGTTTTTTGTCATTTTGTTTTGAATTTTTGATTGACTAGACGGTTTTCGTATTTACTTCAGTTTTTAAAGATCTATTTTTAATTGTTTGTAGTGGGGGTTTTTTGTTGTTGTTTTTTTAAGTAGTGGTTTAAAATATTAAAAGTTCCCAGTCTCGTTAAACACCTGCACAAAAGTCTCTCCAGGGTATTTCACCACAGTGACTAAGACTGTAACTAAAGACATTTCTTGAGGCCCTATATCATTTAAGTTGGTTTTTGTGTTCCTCAAAAACCTTTCTATTCTTCTTTTTAAATTTTCATTTAACATTTAAGGTTTAGTTGGATATAAAAAAATTGGATCCAGCCTACCAGTGTAGACTGCAGCTAATGTATGTACATACAATGTATGTCCCCTTTCTGCTCTGGTGATCTTCTGCATCACCAGCTGCAGTTTAAGCCAGTTCATGCTCAACTGATTATGTTGCACGTTTTTCAAAGTAACTACGATTATCATTAAGAACATTTTTTAAAAAATTGTATAACTCGAAGCGCAGTTAAAGTATATATATTCTTCTTTTTCCACCCCAGAACTCACATGCAGGACCTGAAAGACGTGACAAACAATGTCCATTATGAAAACTATCGCAGCAGGAAGCTGGCCGCTGTCACCTACAATGGAGTGGACAACAACAAGGCTAAAGGACAGCTGTCCACCAAGTAAGTCCTAGACAAAAGGCACTAGACACATCAATTGTAGCTAAAGGGGTTGAGGTTACCTCTGCTGTTAAACTGCCGCAGTAACAGCTACGTTTTTCAACCTAAATTTTAAAGCCTTCTGGATTTAGTATCACATATAATGAAGCTAATGCGTAGCACTGAAGGAAGGGTATACCAGAAAGCATTGTATGTTTAGAGCACGCACAGTGTAGATAGTGTATTTTAATTAAGTTAATAGAATCAAGTTGATTTCTGCAGATTCTGATGTTGCAGAATGTGTTGCAGTTTTGTGTTGAACCCATCTCATGCATACTTTTTGATATTTCATGTGTTTTGAACTTTACATAAGCTTAATTTTTCAAATTTGCATGTGTTAACTTAAGTGGAATAGATTTCTGAAAGCAGTGGGATGAACATTTGTCACATAGGAGACTGCAGATGGCTATGTTATCACATTATGTAATCATATCCTTATTTTATTTAAGTATATTGGTTCCAGGCAACAGGGAAAGACAAAGCTGGAGGATGACTTCTTTCACTGAACCCTGTGATCGCGATTTGTGAAAAATACTGATGTGTTGTTGTTTTTTTAATTGTAGTTTATCACTCTACTAATTTTCCACTGATTTCAAGCTTGGATTCAAAACACAATGATTAATTTTCATTAATACATTCATAAGCAAATGGCTAACACACACTGCTAAAACTCTAGCTCCATGTTGCTGATGCTAACACACAGCTAAACATTTGACCGACGGCTGAGTGTGTCTGACACGCAGCTCACAAAGCTGACACTTATTTTTTCCACACTTATTTTTTCCATTTTGCAGTGAAAAAATAGCTTCAGTCACAAACTAATAAGTGTTGTTTTATTTTAGTGCATGATCTCATCATTGCATGCTTTGTGTGTGTGTCTCTGTCTGTGTGTTTGGTTGTGTTTTTGTTTTTTGTTTTTTTAGACTTGACACAGTTGATGGAATGTAAGTCAATTTTTTTTTCAGTATTTTTGAGACCTATAACATCTTCACACCCTTCCTCTCCTCTCCTCTTTGGCTGTATTTGGGTGGTTTCCATCCCTCTTGTTGACTTTGGTCTGCCCCCGCCTACTTTTTCCTCAGTAAAGGTTTTGAGGAGGAAAATTGTGGACGGCCACACCTCCTGGTCACCATAGTTTACCAGCCAGGACTGTGATGCTTTCAATTTTTCCAATCGACAATTTTTCCACTTCTATATAGTCACTGCTGCCTCCACCTGCTGCTGCTGCTGCTGCTGCTTGGATTAGAAGCAGAGACCTGTGCATGAGATGTTTTAAGCGGTTACCAGTACTGGGCAATATATCACTTTTAGAAAATGTGTATATATATAGACATAGAATAAAACAGTATCTTTCTCATAGATATAATTTAAGTTGTGCTGTATGAAGAATTTGTCCAGCAAAGCCATACTAGTGTTTGCAGGTCTTGTTTCCACTGCAGTCTCCAACCTCTCCACTCTCCCTCTGCAGCTACAGTTTGCAGAACTGTAGATGCAGAAAGTTCACTTTCTGCATGGAAGGAAGTGATGCCAGTCCAAAAATGCATGTTAGTTTAGAGATTTAACTGACATTAGCAACTTAAGCAATTATTTTTACTTATTTAATACTTTTAGAAGACAGAAATAAAGGTTTACACTGCACAATTGTTGTAAATATTAGCAATTTAACTACAAATTGTAATTTTAGTAAAAAATGAAGGTTAGTACGATAACACCAGCAAACTGTTGTTTATTCTCCCGATAAAAATTGCACATATTCAGCTTAGTTTTATCATCCGTACTCCCCCTTAAGTGACCCTACAGTTTGAAAACCTCTGGTGTACTAGATGAACGGGCATTACACTTCCTCTGTAACACATAAAACTGGCTACACCAGATATGAAAGTAGTTTGACTGGTGCATGTGTGCCACTCTGCAAACATAAATCTGGAACACTTCTTGTTCTGTCGCAGAAATGTTTTATTGTGTGCCTCTTTATTTAAATATATTAGCAGAACAGTATGCAGACAGTAACAGACATCTGCATTTATTCTCACAGTACCAGCCGGCAGATGCTTTGTAACTGTAGGCAGTCTACCTCAGCCCACAGATGTTCGTGTTGGGTGTTTAGCTTTTAGTCCACATAAGCTGGTGGAGTGTAACAGTTTCACTTCCTTGTCAGAAAGGACAGTCTGACAGCAGGTAAAGCTTTGAAAATGTTCTAATTATAGCGTGCTCTTGAAATGAGGCAGACAGGTATGCGAAACAAAAATGTCTCTGGCAGCCTGTTGCCTTTCTTTACGAGTAGTCTACTTTGAAAATCTGAGACTCAAGAAGTCACTTGGATGAGTGACGAAACGTTTCTCCCACAAAACGCTACGCCCAGATGAACAGAATCAACTTTTTGGAGATACTTTGAAAATCCATCTATCACCTGACCAGAATTATAAAACCTGACTCACTCAATCAGCCTAGCATTTTAAAGTTTGTCAAAACCGGACTTATGTCTAAGTTATGTTGATTTGTGTTAGGCGGCATGCATGATGACTAAATATAGAAAGTATCAGGCTTAAAGATTTGAGAAAACCATTTCTATTAAGTTTTAAAGTTTTAAAGACTTTTAACACTCCAAACAAATCTGCTAATCTGCTTCAGCAGGACTGGAAAAAAAACATATTTACATGAATATGTTCATTAAAGCCCCTTTTCCATTAGTACCTACTCTGATCGGCTCGGCTCGCCTCGACTCTGATCAACTGGTTTTCTTGAGTACCACCTAATGTGTGTGGTTGTCATCATAGAAACAAGGCCCTGCATCCTGTTACATAATTAGTATGTGACATGTTATAAATGCTACAACGAAGGTGGACATTGATGCAACAATATACCTGCTGCCCCTTTTTTTAAATAAGTAAATTCAAATTAAGAAAAATGTGAAAATAACTTGTGCCAGCTGAGAGCTGATGATTTCAAATCAAACACCAAAGTTTCTCCTGCTGCCGTGTTAAACTACTTTTTAAATAAAGAATATTAAAAACGTGATGAAGCAAGAACCTAGCATCCACTAGCACACGTTTTGTGTGTGTGTGTGTGTGTGGGGGGGGGGGGGGGGGTTGTCTCTTTTCCCCCTTCAGATTTGTTTAGCCTCCCTGGGAAAAACAACACTTAAACATAGAAAATGTTTACAAAAATTACAAAAAAAAAATTGGGCGTCTCTCCAGCTACATTCCTCGTAAGCTCAGGTAACCGCTCCACATTCTTCATGACAGGTCTCTGTTCACTTACATTGCAACAAACCAGCCTGGTGAGCTTTACTAATCTTAATCCACCTCCACTCGCTGTCAGTGGTCACAGGTTCCTTGCATTAACTTTTGGATCCCTCCTCTGGTTCCCAAAATTGGTTTGTGGTTGCTTTCATGTTCTTGTCGCAGCCTGGGATCCTCCATTCCTAAATCTTCACTTGTGCCTCTATATTTCTCCCTCCTGTTGTTTTTGTTTGGAAAAAAGGGAATAATATCGTAACGAGATTTCCTTGTAGTTATGAAAATGTGCTGTATAGATTTATTGTTTCTGTGAGCTCAGCAGACGACAAATTTAGTTCTAATTAAATTACTTTTAAGGTTTGATCCAAACTGGTGCATCTCATGGTTACATTTCAAGCATTGTCCTACTTCTCTCTCTGTGACGTTCCAGCCTGCATGCAGTAGTATCTGGAGGAAAGGAAATGCTGAAATGAGACTTTAATTTGCAGACAAAACTGACTAAAAAAGCTCACATAATTAAGTCGTTCTACTGATTAGAAACATTAGTAATACTGAATATACTGATAAGTAGGATGATGCTAGTCACATTCTGTAGTTCGCGTCTAAATTTCTATGTTTGTGCATGTTTTCTCGTGTGTTTTCGCGTGCTTCCTGTACAGGAGTCCTCTGGCCCAGATGGAGGAAGAGAGACGAGAGCATGTGGCTAAGATGAAGAAGATGGAGATGGAGATGGAGCAGGTTTTCGAGATGAAAGTCAAGGAAAAAGTGCAGAAGCTCAAAGACTCTGAAGCAGAGGTAAAACACACAGGCTAATGAATTCTGCAATTCATGCAGCAGTGAAGTTGCCTGTCTGGGCTCCTTCCTTCCTCTTATGCTGACGTGTTTCAGCGGTTAGACGTGTGAGGGGAACTATATGAGAGCGCGCTGTTGATTTTGTGCACATGAACGTTGCTCTTTTGCACGTAGGTTTTATTCCTACGTCTCCCAAAACAATGTTTAGAAAGCAAATGTTTGAAGAGATAATAGCCTTCACATCCAGTTTAATACAAGCTGCTACTGACAGGAGACTGGCTCCAGTTATAAAACTGTTATTAGACCAAAGTTATTAAAATATACCAATTCTGTCTTTGAGTCATCCTCAAAACTTAGTGAGCTCATAATGTTAATAAAGTAGATAATATTCTACCAGTGTAGACAAATGTTTGTTTTTTTCCTTCATTTCATATCTCTGACAGTACGTATTGAGACTTGGATTCAGTTCTTAAGTCTCCTCTCTCTCCTGCATTTCTCTAAAGTCTTTATTAGCTCAAAGTCCTCCATGAACAGCTCAGTTTCACCAGCACCCAAATGTAAATGCAACGCCCTCTACAGCACGGGCTATAAGTCATGTTTTAAAAGATGTGTCCAGTTTGCGGTTTATATGTGAAATGCAAACACCGACTGGTGTTGATGTAGCACTTGTCGTCTCATTAATACAACACCAGTGGTTATTTGAGAATTTGCTCAGTTGAGAGGATGTCAGTCAATCCTTCATCCAGCCTCTGTCTCACTGAAGTCCTCAGTGATCAGTTCCTGTGATACCTTACAGACCTCAACATTTGTCCCATCAGAGCACTTCGCTCTTAAAATGCAGGCTTACTTGTGGTTCCTAAAGTTTCTAAAAGGTATACTAAAAGCCAGCACCTTCGGGTATCAGGTGGAACCAGCTTCTAGTTTGGAACTTCCTGTGATACACTGAGCACCTCCCCTCCTCTTCCTTCTTTTTACTACTGTGGCTTTGTGTCTCGTCCTTTTTACTCTTCTCTTTCACCCTTCCACCCCAAATAGCTTTGGGAGATCTTCCACCGCTGTTGTTAAGTGCTGCGCTTTAACTTTAAAATTTAAATCACCATGCGGTGACTGGTGTTGGGAATTGGTGCTTTATAAATATATAAATATAAAAACTTTAATTAAATAGCAGTGTGTAGTCTGAGGCTACATCCCTAGTTGATATCTTAAAAGTATTTAAATTACATCACTTTTTTGTGTTAGATTAAATATTCTACATAATTAATCTGTCACTGTAATTTAAATAGAAGTTGGAGTCAAAGTTATAAATAAACCTTCAGACTAATAAAAATTTAATTGAGCTTCTGATGCTTTTCAGGATCATTCGCTGTCCAATTTCCCTCGAGGTTAAAGTTTCAGCTCATTTCTTTCTCTCTTTAATCAGCTGTGTTTTTCTCTCCTGTGAGTGTTAAGCTGCCACTAAACTGAAATTTAGCCATAAGCTCGAAAACATTAAGATATAAAAACATGTCTCTTTATAGGATTATTCATTCTCCTTCTGTGTAACTGAGCCTGTATCAGGAACACAGATAAAGTGGCAGTTCACATTTCTGTGTGTGCAGCACTCGGCTTATTTCCTGCATGTGTGCCACTGCCTTCAGTCCAAAGTGCTTACAGCGTCCTCTGTTCTGTTATTAGCTTCAACGGCGTCATGAACAAATGAAAAAAAACCTGGATGCTCAGCACAAGGAGTTGGAAGACAAGAGACGCGTGTTCGAGGAAGAAAGGGCAAACTGGGAGACCCAGCAGCGCCTGCAGCAGCAGCAGATGGAGGCCACCAGGTACAGCACACACACCGGGGCTCAGATCGTATATATGCATCATCATAGAGTCACATCCTGTGGTTCAGCTTTATGCAAAGTTTGTGCATGCATCACACATTGCAGGGTTGGGGAATAAATAGATTAGTGGTTTATGTCTTTTCATTTTCTTAGATTCTGCGTTACAGTGCATGCTGTTTATTTTTCAGACTACCATCCCTCTAAATACTTGATTGGATTCAGCCTTTATGCTGTGTGTGTTTATCAGGAAGTGTGTCAGCTTCAGGGCCAAACAACAAAACAGAAGCAAACCATCTAACAGGAGCATAAACATGCATGTAAAAAGGCTGCAGCAGTGTTTTTTGCTTCTGTGAAATGTGGTGTAGTGAGTAAGATTGTTGTATGAATGTAAATTTTTTTGTGCCATTTAGGGTATTTAGCAGGGTTGCACTCTATGGTATTTTTAGCTGAGAGTAGATGCAGTTCACTGTGTTGTAAACAAAGTGAACTTAGAGGCAGCTTCATATGTCTTAACTTCCTTTCTAATGAAGTTTAACTACATTACCTAATGTGCACAGTATAAAGGTTTTCTCGTTCTGTAATAAATTCATGTGCACATGTGGCTGTCTGCTGCTGTGTTTGTGCTGTTAGTCCTTTTACTTTGCGACAGCAAAAAAGAAAAAAACAGAAGTCATAATGTTGAAAGAACTTCTGTGTAGATGAATGAAACTCGTCAATGTTTATTTGATCCTGGTTGTTTTCGTTCTTCTTCCTCTTCACGGTGAACTCGACTGTGGTTGTTTCAGTCCCTGGACATGGACTGCATGTGAATGGATCACTGTAGTCTCCACAGTGGCTAAATTTCCATTATAATTCTCTAAACAGAAGACTGTGGACCCATGCAGGACCACACCCTTAAAATGACGCATCAGTAAAAAGGCAATAAGTACAAAAACGATTGTTGACAATGTTTCACAACATTGAAAAAATAGCATAACACTTAGGATTTTTGAGAAGGTACCAACAGTATCATGTATGGTCAATAATTTTGGTAAGTGGTAGCTTTAAAAAAAAAAAAAAAAGCAGCTAAAGACTAGGGCTGGGCGATATGGCCTAAAATTCATATCGCGATATAATTTGAAGCGTGCGGTAATAATATATATCAGATATATTCTTTTCTTCTGTATAACGTATTTTCCACACTATAAAGCACACTTAAAATCCTTTAATTTTCTCAAAAATCGAGAGTGTGCCTTATGTATGAATTCTGGTTGTGCTTACTGATCTCGAACCAATTTTGGCGTGCAGAAATCTGTTTAAAAATGTTTTAGTACAATTTTGGTAAACCACACTGCTTGAGCATTACGGCTGCCGTAGTGAGGAGCTTCGCGGAGTAATCTGGGTCCAAAACTCCGTCCAGTTCAGGTCCCAAAGTCAAACGAACACTAAGAGTTAAAAACGGTCTAAATTCTTTCATCTTTAATTAAATCATCAGCATTGCTGCTTTATCGGGTGTAACAATTGAGTTCAACATCCATGCATCCATGAAAACAGAATTTATTAAATTTAACGGAATTAGAAGTTAACAGGAAGTTAGCTCGCTAGTTTACACCTAAACATTTTATACCATGTTCTGACTGAGAGATTTTTGAAACTAATTAAAACGTACAGCTCTGCTACCACTTCCAACATAAATGAAGACCGGAAACTAAACAGCAGTGGCGTTTGCAGGGTTACTGAAGTTGGACTACCTGGTATATATTGTTGTGCTACGTGATTGGTAGCGACACAACTATGTTAGCATAACATTAGCACAGTGAAGCTGGAGGATGAACGCCAACATTTTTTTCCACTCGATAAAAGTTAACTGGTGGTCAGGGACAAATGCAATCGCATAGCAGGATGCTGTACACGGGCCAAACTTCAGTCAGGAGAACAACTGAGATTATTCATCCACAATACGAGGTTAGTTATTAATATACTGCAACAACATGGGAATAGAGCAGCTGCGAGATAATTCAACATTAATGAATCAATGTTACGGAAGTGGAGGAAGCGCAGTTTTTGGCTTTCCCCATATTTCAAAAGTGCTTCATCTCTTTGCTATGACTATCGCCCGGCATAATTTGCAGATGATAATGGTTTTAGCCGCTGCTATGCTTTCGTCCAAAACAGGCGCCGCTTGATGACGTCATCAATATGCGATAGAGCGATATAGGTCGGGTAGGCCGGAAGTAAACTGCTGCGGAAATTGGACGGTCTAGCCTTCTGATTGGCGTCACCGCTGTCTCGGTGGAGTTTAATAAACTCGGCAGTCTGCTCCTTGCTATCTAAAATATAACAGGACACTGGCGTAAATTCTCGACCGTCTCACACTTCTGTTTAATCAGTTTTCTGTTTGACATTAATTCAGCTGTGTGAAAATCCCGGGAGATTAATAACGTTTTATTTAATCTAATATAATAACTTTAATGTCAGCCAAACCGATTTACTCACGAACAAATAAAACACTGAAAAAAGCCGAACAATAACATTTTTAGGTTGTCTAAGTGACATATATTACGTTTAACCTGAGTATCGAAACTCCGCGCGTCGCTGTGACGTAATCGGTCTACAAATGCGGCCTCAGGAGGATGCAGCCCATGAATTTGGACAATACCACCGTCAAAATCTCTATCGCTGGCCAAATTTATATCGTTTCTATCGTATATCGTTTATATCGCACACCCCTACTAAAGACTGTTTATTCTGCCAAAAATGAAAATGGACTTTAGCCAGCTGAACTAGCCAAAGGCTCTCATTCTTCTAAACCAGGGGTTAATTTTCCCAAGGGGCCACCAGTGCAAGTTTATAAAGGGATAAAATTAATATTGAGTAGAACTGAGTTCAGGCGCTCAACATTCCCAGTTTCTCATGTAGCTCTTTGGGAAAACTAACTGCCCACCCCTGCTCTAAACCAGGCTTTGAGCTTCGAGCTTGTATATTATTTGATCATTTTACTCAAAATGTGATTTGGATAAATTGGGCAAGGGAGGTCACTCAGTTGTGATATGAATGGGTTTATTGTTTCTTCTTTATCGGCTCGCATCACAGCAGACAGAGCCTCCGTCAGAGCGTCAAGAACTTTGAACAGTGTTGTTAACGATTCAGCAATCATCAAATGAAGTGGTGTTTGTTGTTTTACACAGTTATAACCTACATATATAAATAAAGATGAAGTGTTTGTAGAACAAGTGTCACCGACTTTTCCCCTCTTCTTCTTCAGGACCCTGGAGAAAAACAAAAAGAAAGGCAAGATCTTTTAAGGACAGTCGGCAGGACCACCGCCACTCGAGAAATTTATGTTTGCCAATGTTGCCAGTCAGGACACCAGTGTGTGGCTCTGATGTTACCCCACCTCCTCCCAATCTTCCTCTATCCTCCCCTCTTCTCCCCGCTCTCCTCCCCCTCTTCTTCTGTCCCTGCTCTGTCTGCCAGCACAGCTGTGCTCCTGCTCCCAGCTGCTAGAGGGCGCACTGGGGGCATTTGTGGGTGTGTGAGGGGGCCTGGGGGGGGTCTGCATGTAAGGCCAGAACAGCCTCTGCAGAGCCCCCTGGCTGCCTAAGAACAGCCATTATCTTCTTCATCATCCTCAAGGAATGTTTACTTTCCATATTATTTTAATTATTATTATTATTATTGTTGATGTTATTATTGTTATACTAAATACTGTTCTCCACCCCCAAATCGGCTGCTTTCTTTCTTCCCAAGGTTGCTTTTAAATGACTGGTGTGTGTAGATTTATCATTTACCTGGGGCCGCGCCAATGTTTATCTTTTGCTTTAATTTTGTGCTGAATAAATCGTTAGAGAATGATAATGAAATGCTGAATATGGAATATATACCAATAATCTTTATAAATGGCGGCCAAATTTCCCCAACCTTTAAACATCTGTGTTGGCCCGCAGTTTCACAATCGGTTCATCCCTACAAATACCCACAAGTACAATCAGTTTCTGTTGAAATACTTGTTTACAGGAAAAGTTAAAGATTATGAACATTTAACCTGACCTTCAAATGTGTATCAAAGTAAGAAAAGGACAAGGCATTAACGGGTCCTTTCTGTTTTGTTTTGGTTTTGAGTGTACCTGTTAAACCTGTAACCCTCGTCCCATCAGCGCAGCAGGCTAGAACGAAACACTGTCAGTAGAAAACACAAGAAAATGCACCTTGGGCCTTTTTATAGATAACAAAAAATGGCTAAAGCTTCTTTTTTTTTTTTTTTTTCCTGAAATATAACGCTTTCTTTTTCTTGTGTGTTTAGCTATGTTCACTAGCCTCGGACCACCATTTATATTGTCATAAGTGTTACATTTCACTTTAGTTTATTTTTATATATACCGAGCCAGCTGAAGTAATAACTTCTTTTGTATGTTTAGAAAAATCCTCAGAGACTTGACAGCTGCGTGTCCACTGTTAAAGAAAAACACTTCCAAATATTAACAGTGATTCTGGACACATTGAAAAAAATAAAATAAAAACAGCCCACATGTTATTTCAGTTACTCTGCGGAAACGATCAGTGGGAAATGAAGAGTCAACACCACATTTTGCTTTGGCTATGTACTCCATCTCTGTATTTTTAATTTTATTTTTCATTTGTAATGTACAAAGTCACTTAATAAACCTGTGATATTGAAGAGTAAGATGGATTTATTATGAGAAAACGTGCTCATTATGAAGTGGGGAGAACACCAGTTTTGTGACTGAAACATAAACATAAAAAAAAAGCATTATTTTAAAAGCCCTTCAATTTAAACACGTGCTCTGGTAATTTTGAATTATTAAATGATTTCTATAGTGGCAATATAGGACACTGTTTTACCACTAGGTGTCGCTCTGTGCACGTTAAGTGTTAGGGCGATTTTTAATGGCACTAAAAGTGATATTTTATACATTAAATAATATGTACAGACTATAAAAGTTGAATGGAGACAAATCACACGGATGGAAATTTAGTTTTTCTCTCCGATCTTCAGCCTTGAATCGACGCCGGGTCACAGAGCTCCTGCGGGGATGAAACCAACAGTTGACCAGGCAGATGTAAGCTGATGTGAGACTAGATTTATGAAAATGTTGCGGGAAATATACCTTAATCCCAAGAGCTTCTCTTCCCCATCAGACCCACAAAGGTTTGAAATTTGTGCCCTAGAAAGAAAAACAGCATTTCACCATACATATATATATATATATATATATATATATATATATATATATATATATATATATATATATATTTATTATTATTTTTATTTTTTTTATTTTTTTTTTTTTACCTCTGAAATAATACTGAACTGAAATGCAAAAAATAGAAAGTTATAAAACTTACGTTTACGTGCCATCCGTGTTTTTCCTGTTTGTGAAGAATTAAATGGATGAGTGAACTCTCTCTGGGTAGATGAGCAGTTTAAAACATAAATCTGCATAAATTTGTTCAAAATGCCGTCATATCGTCCTACCAGACTCCTTTCTCCCCATAAATCCAAGATGTTGGCGAGATCCTGGTTTTCTGATCATTCTCACTAAAATGTCTTGAATTTCTTTAGAGTTTGGCCATTTTTCCTTATATGAGACAAACATAAGCAAATAAAGACGTTTAATATTAAACATTCTCTTTTTTCATATGAGAAAAATTACAATAGAAGCCTGAAACTGAATCCAAGAAATTGTTTTATTAAAAGTTTTTGAGCCTAAGCATTAATCATAATCACGTAATTTGTTTTAACTTTCTTTATAAGTACTCTGAAAGCACGCTGGCAGCAAAGAAAGTGCCAGCAGGTTGATAAAATCTTACCTCCTCGATGTCTTCTCTCCAGATGTCAGCATCCATATCTTGACAGAAAACGTTTGACAGAAGCAGCACAAAAATGAAAACAAGTTTAAGCGTTTCCATCACTGCAGACTGTGTGTACTTAGCCAGGAACACAGATAATAAATATCTGTGTGCAAGTGGATCACACCTCACTGCTGAGTTTCAGATGAAGAGAGCAACAACCACGGTTCTTGTGCCGAGGTCCATTTACGCAACGTTTGCGCGCTTTTACGCACAGCTGTGTGAGTGAAAGATGAGGGCTGATGCTCATCTCCGGCAATTACTCTGAGTCACTTGTTACACGTCTTCTAAATGGCCTTGTGTGACTTGTTCAGAGAAATGTTTTGAACTGGACTACTTTAACACTGGCTAAAAGGCTTATCAGACTACGCTATATGATATAATTGGAACATCTTCACAGCACATGGAAAATCGTTAAATTAACAGTAAAAGAGTCAAAGATTAAAGGAAAATAAATTATTATTCATTTTCAGTGCGTAACTATCTTTTTCAAGGTCTCCTACAGGTCCACGCTGCAGTGTGGACTCTGATTTGTGCATTTAGCAGCTTATTGTTGCTGTATGTAACCACCACTTTTTTATAATCCATTTTTATTTGGTTTTGTACTTCCTTGTACATCTTAATTTCTCAACATGTAACCTCAAATTTGACATGATTGTGATATGGTGAAGCTCTCTGAGACATGCCTTAGTTTTTGTATTAGCAGATGTGCAAGAAAATGTCCCGATGAATGAGATACGGTTATATAAAGAGCTACATTATACTTGTACTTTACATTGTTTACTTTATATCGATAAAACTGAATAGTTTTCTTAATAATAGCAACCAATATATGTTGTAATGGCATACTCTAGTTCTTGAATTGGCTCTTGTGTCGGATAACCTTTTAAATATTTTTATTGAGATAAAAGAATACGATTCAGTTTAATTACGTTTTATTTATACAGCACCCATTCATAACAACAGTCACCTGCACGGTGCTTTATACTGTTAGGTAAAGACCCTACAATAATACAAGGAAATTCCCCCGATAAGCAAGCACGTGGCAACAGTAGGAAGAAAAAAAAAATGTCCCTTTTAACAGGATGAACCCTTCGGCAGAACCAGGCACAAGGAGCAACAGCTATCTACCACAACTGGGTGGGTGTGGGGGGGGGGGTAAACACGGGTGAATGTGTACAATATTTGCAAAAGTCTTAAAGTGTCCTTCATTTCTTCATATTTTGGAAAGACAACTGGTAATAGGGGGAAACATGTATGTAAATAAAGTACATAAAGCCAAAACACAGTATTTTACCATTCTAATGAGGTATGAACACACTGCGTCGGTAAGACGGAGGATCCATGACTGATATTGTTCAGTTGTGAACAAGACATGTTGCCAAGGTGGCTTCAGTATAATTTCTTTAGGAACTAATAAAGTTCTGATTCAGTCAACAGTAGATTGATCAACTAAAGAACCAGATACGTTTTTCAGGACCAGTATCAAGTCTTTCCTTGATGTTTTTATTCATGTTCTTAAGGACTTACATACACTGTTCACCTGCTGTGGTTCTTTTCTTTCTTTCTTTTTTGCCCCGCAATGGTTATAGTCTGTGTTTCTGAAACAGGTCAGCAGTAACAAAGTACCTGATGCTAAACTTTAAAACTGCTTCTTTAACTCGTCTGTTATGTGTAAACGCTACACTGGTTCCCCTTTAAGTTGGATTCTTTTTTTTTTTATCCTCGGATGGTTCATAGACATGTCAAGGGTCTTAAAACATTTCTCTGAAATAGGTCAGGTCATCATCAAATCTCGCGAGATGCTGAAAATATATTTCTGCTAGTCGTTTTGCAGCTATTTTCCGCCTCAACTAAGCGTTTTATCACGACAGATTTAATTATTTTGACGACCAATCAAATTCTCTGTTTCAGATCATTTTCCGTTAAAAGTACCGTTTGCGCTTTCCTAGACCTGTGTCCCCGCAGGGCTGCCGTAGACAGCGGCTCGGCCCGCCTCCAGCTCAAATGTTTGGATGTCATGATTAGGTGGAAGGAGGAAATCACAGGTCGTCTGGGGACAGCTATAACAGACTCTGACCCTTTAAGTTCAAGTTAACTTTTGGCGAAGTGATGTCCGACCTCGGTTGTTCGTGGTGAGTTCACGGGCACTAGCTTACACCGGGAACATGGCTTTGTTGCGTTCAAAGTCTGCGCTGTTGTGGTTTCTGATTGTTTTGGCAGCTCATATCGCTGAAACAGGAGGGAGACCGAGGCGCCAGGTGTTGCTGACCGAAGGTGACAGCACGGTGAGTTTGAGATCTCGGCAACCTCCCGCCGGGCCGGAGCCCGGTGACCCGGCGGACGCGTTCAAAGTACCAACTCTGGATGGGGAGTTTTCCTTCCAGCCCGACGCTTTGAGGGGACCTCTGGTGATCCACGCCTTCACCAACAACTCAGGGTTTCTGGAGTGCCTTTGGAGCTCAGAGTCTTCGCTAAAAAGTCTCGTGGAGGAACTTCCGAACAGCACTCAAGTGCTCTTCCTATCCCTGGACGACTCTGTGGTCAATGATGTTCTCTGGATGCGGGAGCAGGTGCTGCGGGCCGCCGCCCACAGGTGAGCGTGAAGGACTCATCCTCGCTGTAAGGCAGACGAATTGGGTTCCAGTGGTGATAGAAAACAGATGTTTAATAGCATTTGGCAATACATACCTGCACTGAGTAAAACATACTCAGTGTCAATACAATTATATTAAATCAATTAATATCCTGAAGCTGTTTATGCAAAATTTTTCTGTTGTGGGTGGTGGAGTTACCTATGCTCACTTTACATACACACAGTCTAGTTTTGAAGCACAAGGCTAAACTTCGCTTTTCTGTCAAATGTTAGATATAAACAGGGATTCAGAACATGTAACCTCCACTAGAGGCTAAAAGTTTCACGTGAAAATGGAACAGAAAAAAGGCTTAAAAGAACAGCTGTACACATCTGGAAATATTTCAGCACACCCACTTTTAAATGCAATCACAACACCACTACAGAAAGTGAAGAGGATGATGGATCAGGTAATAAAACAACACAACAGAACACAAATATCAGCAGGAGCAACAAAGCAAATGTGGTGCAGATTAAGACCGACAAATATTAATCATTTAAAGTGCTTGAAAGTTCACTTGGGGATAAATTTCTGTCAATTTTAATATTTTTGCAGGTTGGTTAAATCTTTGGCTTCAGCAACTTGAAGTGGCAAAAGACCTACTGTGAAACACTAAGTCCATCCAATGATTGAATAAGTCGTAGAACGACCTTTAGCAGGAGGAACTTTGAAGTAATGGTTCTGTGTGTGACTTTCAGCCTCTGTCCCTGTTGGGGGGTAAATGTTGGCCCACTCTTCTTCAGTTCACTGAGGCCTGTGAGCATTAAATTATGCACGGTCCCTCCACAGCATTTCAGTCAGATTGAGGTCTGTACTTTGAGTGGGCGCTAATACCTGCTGATGATCATGTTCATTTGAATAGTAGAACCTGTACTTAGTATTTTCACGTGACTGCATAGAGTTGGAGTTACTGGTGTTATTTAAAGACAGTTTGAGAGCTTCAGATGTAAAATGAAACAGTTTTAACTACAAAAACCTGCAGACTTGTGAAACGTGACTTCTTTTGTGCTCGGGTTCAAATTCCATAAAGCTTTAGGACCCACTAGCTTCCTCTCTAATGCATTCCCATCCATACGGTAATTTTGTCTGTAAACTATAAAATTTCAGTTTATATAACTAGAAATTTACCTTTTTCTATTTGAACGTGGAACACAAAGTGCCTTCCAAAAGATCATAAAATATAGATTTCATACGATGGAGTTTACCAGGATAATTTTAGCACTCTCATCATTTATTTCAAATCTGTGCTGTGAAACAGTTTTGACATTTAAAAGTTTCTTGGAAGATTAAATGAGCCGAGTATACTTTTTCTTTAAACTTGCACAGGAGGCTGATATTTTATTTTACAGTTTTCAGGAACATTAATCCTCAAAGCTGTAAAATAATCTGTTATGTGAAACAGGAACCATCTTAATAATAGTGACAACATGCTGTACCAAACACAGGAAACTGCACTGGAAAAAAGGGAAGTGCAGCAGAAGTAAAAAGTACCTAGAACTCCTTAGTCTATTGGAAAACATGATGTTATGATGTTTTTATTTAAATCTCAATGTTTTATTAACATGAGCAAGATCCCAAAGGTCATACACTGCCAGAGTGACATTTATTTTATTAACCATTTTCTTGGGTTGTTTAGAGTTAACCTATGAAGGATTTTTCTTACTTTCAAATATGTGCACTTAAAATGGTGGATGCTTACATTAAATATGGCCATCAAAAGCTTCAGACACATCTAAGTGCTTTGTGTTGGACAGTTTTTCTTGGTTCTGTATGATGTCACAGGGGACACATGATGTCCCTGTCTGTGAGTTGTTTGGTACCGTGCTGCAAGAGTTGAGGCTCGGGTGTGAAATTTATGGTTTTTAGGGTTTTTATCGTTATTTTGTTTATCATTTTTATCGTTAACTCAGTTACCCTGGGTCTTTTCCTGTGTGTTATGAATGAATCTTATTTATTTATTTTTTGCTACCGGTACTGGTGTTATTTTGTTGTATTTAGTCCGCCATACCTTAAAGGCTTGTCTGTGAAAATGTTGTCTGACATAAATGGTAAATGGCCTGTATTTGTATAGCGCTTTACTAGTCCCTAAGGACCCCAAAGTGCTTTACACATTCAGTCATCCACCCATTCACACACTGGTGATAAATCGGTCCGTAGTGCAAAAAAGGTTGGGGACCGCTGATCTAAGACACAGGCTGTATCCCAATTCAGGGTCTGCAGCCTTAAAGGCCGCATTTTAAGGCCGATTACGTCACAGCGACGCGACGAAGGCTGTCCCAATGCGAAGGCTGCTCGAAATGCGTCCCTCAAATGCGTCCTTCATTTCCCTGAATTTTAAGGACGTGGCGGTGTAGACTTCGTGGCCCAACATATCCCAGAATGCATAGCGCGGCGGTGGGTGTGGATAATTTTGCCGAAAAAAAACTGCGGATGAGGGGCGGCCGAAGAGTAAACTTTAAGTAAGTACGGAATATTATGTCACTTATTTATGTGCAAATGTTTAATAACGAAGAACATTAAAACATTACTGTTGGCCACATGTCGGCAAAGTTATGTGACATTAGTGACGTTTGTACTAACTTGGTTTTAAAGCCTTTACTTTAAAATATACTCCGTTCAATAGCTGAGCTTAATCTTACAGAGAATGATCAAAGCTCATGTAGAAACAAATGAACAAAAGATTTTCTCCTTCATGTCTGTCAAACGAAGCTGCATGAAATGTTTCCAGCTGTTAGTATCATGGTTGCTAGGCAACCTGGGCAGCGCGACGGAGGCTAGACCGTCCCATTTCACAAGCCTCGCACTTCCGGCCTTAGCGGTCTTTAAGTACGCGGCCCTTGAGGACCGTTAAGGCTGCGTATTTTAAGGCTGCAGACCCTGAATTGGGATACAGCCACAGAAACCGCAACCACCTGATGCTCTGGTCTTCTGCTTTTGAAGTGCAGCCAATCAGAAGGCATGTGACTAAAATGGCTTTTTTCCCAGTTAGCAGATGAACTGTATGAAATAAATTGATTATTTTGAAGTCCAAGAGTTTAAACATGGAGCTGAAAATAAGGTTTTATGGTTCTTCCTGAGTTAATATAACCATCCGTGTGCTTGCCTCTTTTACGTTTCTGCAGTAAAAAGGAGGTTCTGTCCAGGCTGCACTTCTCTCCGGTGCCCGTCTTTGCTCTGGGTAACTGGATCCCCAGAGTGCTTTACTACTGGAGCTGCATGGGACACAGCTGTGGTCTTTCCCAGGCTGCTTTCATCTCAGAGGGTAAGACGGTGCATTAAATCAGACTCTGCAACTGATTTTTCTCTTGACCTGCCTGATTTTTAGAGGAGTGAAGTCAGAAGAAGGTTAATTTCAGGTCTGTTTATTAGTAGTTAATATTTAGAATGCAGAGGAATGTTGAGAGCAAGCATTTATTTGTAACCCTTGGCTCCCCCCTGCAGAGTGGAAGATGCCTGTGATCATTAAAAGACTAGATGCCAGATATGACTGGCTCATGGCACGCTGGGGCTCAAAGTCCTATACAGTGATTGATGCTGGAGATGGGTGTGAAACCTTCCCCTCGGTGGCAGGCGCTGTGGCCTGGGTGTCTGAAGGCAACTGTTCTTTCTTCACTAAGGTCTGTTAGTGTCAAATTGAATGAATGTTTTTGCTTCCAGTTTGTTGACGTCTGTGGTGACGTTCTTAAAGTTCAGTGAAATTAAATCGAACTGGGAGGATCCGGAGACTTTAAAGGCTTTTTTCTTGACATTTAAAGCTTGACTACATAAACACATCAGATCTCAATGGACAAAAACAAACATGCTGGATATCTATACAGATGTGGGCTGGGTAATGTGTTAGGGATGAAAGTATGCTATATCATTTGATGGAAGTAAAAATGATCAATCTACAGAGGACAGAATTGAAAGACAACTCAAAAATCAATGACAGAATAATGAAACGATGGAGGAGAAACCACAAGTCTTCATGCTGAGAGGCTGAAACCAATAATTCTTGGTTTTTATTTGACTTTTATTTCTTAATAATTTGGGAACTTTTGGCTGGTGAGGCCAACACTCCCTGGTCTCCGGTGTAGCTGATGGACATCAAAGCTGTGCACTGATCTGTTTGAATGAGGGGAAAAAATATATAAACTTCATGATTTAAAAAAAACTAAATCATTGGCAAACTGTACTGATAGTTTTGGGTTTGCATTTCAGCAAATCCAATCCCTCATTTGCTCTCTACACAGACTGTTTACCCACATGTAGTCAAAGGCTGCTCAAACATGATTGGCCAATAGCTCTCGGACCACTAGTGGAACCAGAAAGCTTCCAGTATCAAAAGTTTTGCCCCTTGCCGACAGATTCATAGGCAGAAATGTCTTTATTGAGATTATTTATTAAAGTTTTAGATTTAGATATTTTTTAAAACCTTTATTGGAGACTTTTCCCCAAAAGACATGCACCTGTGAGGAAACTGTGCTGATCACTGAGCCACTGTGCTGCAGATTGCTCAACTTTGTTTTTCACAGCATATATCAAAGTGTGGGATGGACACTGTGGATAGTTGGTTTTATGAAGTCTGCTGATGGTTCTGAGTCAAATCACTCTTCCCCTTGTTAGGGGAAGAGTGATTTAAAGGAGGGGTTAAGCACAGAGAAATCAGGAAGCTAAGACCACAGACAATTCTGGTGAAAAATAAAAATGTTTCATTTGTTTAATGTTTTTTTTTTTTTTCTTCAAATCTATGTGACACAAACCTTTACCATAAATGTCAAGTTCAGCAGTTTTCAGCATTGTAGCCTCAAAGAAATTCTTCCCCGTTTCCTTTTTCTTTTATAGACCAAACTATGAATGCATTAATTACATAAGCATAGACATTTATTATTAATATTGAGGTCTGTAACCGTTTCATCCTCTCTGATTTGTTTTCCTTCAGGTTCAGAGCATGGCCAAGTCCAATGCCTCCGGTGTCCTTGTCTATGCCCTCCCTGGAAATCCACTCCAGGATATGAACTGTGTCGGGGATGAGTGTTTCTCGCTGCTCAGCATCCCAGCTGCCATGGTGCATCAGGACCCTGCGGTCGCTCAGACGCTCCGGTAAGATCGGCTCACCTGCAGGATTAAAAGCCTCCTGATGTTGATGCTTCACATTCATGTACAAGGACGAACTGTTCTTCTAAAAGGTCACAATAATGGTTTTTGTTTTGATGTTCCAATTTGTTGTTCAGGTTTGGAAAGCTGGTCAATGTGTCGTTCCAGAACACCCCGTCCCCAAATTTCTTCATCGGCATTGACAAACAGGGGTTGCTGGCTGAGATGGGCTGGTTCCTCTACCCCACGTTCAGCTTTGTTAACTGGCAGGCCCAGTGGTAAGTACATGAAGGTTACTGAAACTGGAAGATTACAGTTTATAATGTAACAAGAGGACACTAGAAGCTTTATTCCAGTGTTTTAACTGGAATTTAACTGATTATTAGATTTTACAGCTGGAATCTGAATCCAACTTTTTTTGTTTTAAATGAGTAGCTCTTTGATTTTAAGATTAATATACATATGATCCATACCAGGCCTTCTTCAGAGATGGTTATGATAGAAGATCCACTGAGTAATTTATTTTATTTTTTCTGTTTCTAGTCTTTAGTTCTAATAACAATAAGAGGTGAGTTATGTAGAATGAAAAACCTACATGCTGATTGAAGTTTTGATCAATTTCTTTAGAACTGCAAGATGGAACATTTGGTCTCGTAGCTTTCTTCTTCCTTGTGTTGAATGCAGCCACTTTACGTCGGCTGCTTTGGTTACATTGGTTATATTGTCCCACAAGGGGAAATCAGTTTAGCAGCAATAAGAATAAACAAAACGATGATAAAAAGCCACAAGACATGCCATTAAGTAAACGGGTTGCAGTAGGGATAAAAGCAACCTGGATTGTTTTGGTCTTCCTTGCAGGTACTCTGAAACGATGGCCAGAGGGCAACAAGTCAAACTCACTGTAAAGTGGATGGTTGTAACAATTGACAATAAAGCGAGCCTTCCTCAGCACATGCTTGTTATACACGGCCAAAATCCTGTCTTGCCAACGCTCTGAGGTTTTGCTGGCAGTTTTTACCAAAAGTCCCAAAACGATTCTTGTTCTTCAGAGTCATGTTACCAAACCAAGCAGCAATACAGAGAGAAATGACAGATTCAATAAAACTTCTGTAAATCAAGGAGAACATTTCAGATGAGACATTAAAAGATCTAATTATCTTTAAGAAGAGCAGTCTTTGCTGAGCTTTTTTTGGTAGTGGCATCATCATGAGGCTCAAAACACAGTTTGAGGTCAAGAACAACCCCTAAATACTTGTAACTCTCCACAATCTCAATATCAGCAGCTGTGATGAGCTATAAGAAGACTTCCTAAAATCAATAATCATGCCCATGGCCTTTCTCACCCCCACAAAAGACAGGACATGTGACATCTCTAAAGGATGAAACTTATATGCAGCAAATTTTTATGTTGTTTTGTGTTTGTTTGTTTGTTTTTTTTAAACTGCTGTATCTTATGAATAATGAACCTCCAAATAGATATTTTGGTTATGGCATTTGATGTAGTTTGTAGTCACCAGTACAAGCTCTCCATGGATGCACTGTTTTGTTTTGTTTTTGTCATTGATCAGTTACTTTGGCTTCATCTCCAGGTTTGATTTCTTTGCTGATCTGCAGACTAAACTCCAGAATCCTGCAAAAGTTGTTTCTGTCTTTGATAAAGTCCAAATGCAAGGGGACAAAGGAGCCGTGGCCACAGTCGACATGTCTATAGGTAAGTTTATCAAAACAACTGTTTATTACTTAATCAGGTTAATTGTGATAGACAAGTTATTCATATAATGCTGCTGTATAGACTGATTTTTATCTGTGAAAGCATTACGCTTTACTCAGATTCATGTGACAGAAAAGAAATATCAGATATTGTTAAAATAAAACTGATCATTTTGTGGCTATCATGACCTTTTACACCTTACACCCCAATCCAATGTTGGAAATTCATCTTAACTTCAAATATGAACATTTTTCATTGTTCTGGTGGCAGGGACTGGGAGCAGCCCTCTGTGGGCTTCTCAACTCTGGAGTTTCAAATGATTTTTTAAATGTTCTTTATTTTTATTTTTTATTTTTAAAGAGCAGTTTTTGACATCTTGACTCAAGATTCATCATTAACTGCAAAACTTATATACACAGAGTGACTTAACATCCTACTGGAATAGGTGAATGGTCGACTCTCGGCAGCAGGAACGTTGACATATAAGAAAGATGGAAAATGTATGTTTTTATTTTTTTTAAAAAAGGTGCTTTGTCCACAGACTTGTTGGACTTTGACACGTTGGAGCTTGATGCGTCGCTGTCATGTCCGGGCAAGAGAGACTCGTCATGCGCTCAGTGGGATCACACTGTGCAGCTTTTTGTCTGCTGCGACCGCACGAGTCCGTACTGCAACATGGAGCTGGGTCGATGGATCACTGCCTTCCGCAGGTACAAAGCTCGTGGGAAGCACTGATAGCACAGCTATGACCGTCAGTCTGCTTCAGGGCAGCTGTGGCTACAACTGTAGCTGCCTCCACCAGTGTGTGAATGTGAGCGTGAATGAATAGTGGAATTGTAAAGCGCTTTGAGGGTCTTGAAAAGCGCTATATAAACGCAACCCATTATTATTATTATTATTACTATTATTATTATTAGTTTGTGCAATATGATTTTTGTCTTATTTTACCAGAGGTATCGGGCGCTGGCTGACGGATGTGTCCCCTCTGATCCCCCTGCTGGACAGCAATAAATGCACCTTCACTATGAAGACGGTGCCTTGGGCGATGCCTTGGATTGTTTCCCTCAATCTGAGGTTCAGTGGCACCAATCGGACAGGTGAATAACACAGATGATGCAATCAAACTGCAGCAGGAAGCTTGTTACATTTTACAAACATGTCATGTGTGTGTGCTGAGCACAAATTGGCACTACTGAGCAAATCTTTCTCATGCAAACAAACCAGGATATGATCTTAAAATGTATGTTTAAACCACTTGGATGCTAAAGCATATTCAAAATATATCATTAATAATCAATTAAAGAAACGCATAAAAAAAAAAATCAGGATTATTAAAGCTCCATAATTTGTAAATCTAGAGGAAGATGTTGCGTCAGACTTGTTTGTTTGTTTTTTTTCTCTGTCACAGGAAACTTTGTGGAGAGCTTTCGTCCCTTTAAAGTGATGTCACTGTACGATGGAGGAACCTTTGACAAAAATTACAACAAGAGGTACCAGCCGATCAAATTCACTGTCCCAGCGTCCACCAAAAAGGTATCAGATATGATGTTAACCACAAAATGTCAGAGCCTGTTTCTAAAAGATGGACGTAACTTCCAGCTGCATTCTTTGCAATGGCCACCAGGGGTCAGGCTGGATAGAAGTTTATGGAGAAAATATCCCTACTGCTAACTTAATTTATGAGCTAAACAGTTATTCAAGAAAAACGCCATGAAGTCGATGGTGAAAATGCAGCTCAAGGCTTCAATGTAATATATCTTCAGAGTCCTTAAGGTTGAAGTCACGGTGGCTACGTCCATCTTTTACATACAGTCTTTGCTAGTTGTTTACAGCTGTCTGTGGAGGATCCCATTGGCTGCATGTCTGTTTTCAGGTGGAGCTGTACGCTGTCATCACAGGACACGGCAGCGACGAGAATGGCTGCGGTGAATTTTGTGTCACCTCCCACCATTTCGTGATCAACGCTGCTTATAACAACACCCACGTATTTGATTCTGCAGGTGAGGAAAAGATGCTTTCTGCATGACTGCTAAAGATTTTAGATGTTCTAGTTATCAGTGGTCTGAGTCCTCAGGACAAGTTTAATTTTGTCCTGCCGTCCAAATTAAAAATACTAGATCGATACTCTATCCACAAAAATCTATTTGAAATCCTCAAACTTTAAATTTCTTTTTAATTTAAAAAAAATATTCTGCTGATGAGCTAACCTACAAATGTACCTGAGGATTGTTTATCAAGGTGCTTGTTAAAGCCTTAAAAATAAACTGGTCGGTGCAAATCGGAAATCAAACGCTTTTAATGTCATGTTGGGACCATTAGGAACGGCTCTGGGCTGTGCAATGCGCGTCAAAGAGGGCGCTGTACCGAACGAACACGGCACATGGCTGTACGGCCGAGGAGGCTGGTGTGATGGACTACAGGTGAATCCCTGGAGGGTTGACGTCACCAAACAGGTTGGTTCTTCTCATTTCATCCCTTAAATATTTATGAAATGCCAGACTTAAAGCTCCTCTTAATATGAAACCCACAACAAAACCGTCCTAAAATGTTATTCAGCCACAGTAAGCAGACTACAGACAATCGAGCCATGCTTTATAGCTTTTTAACACAACAGAACTGTTGCCTTAAAAAGAGTTTGAGAATTTCATGTTTCTTAAGGACAGATGGACAGTAATGGATCTTACATGCTTGTGTCATGAGCTTTTTTCTAGTGGTGTCCACAATAACAAAGAGAAATCAAAACTGTCTTCAAAGAGTCTTCAAAACGGATGCACAGCTCCACTAGGCTGAATATTCTGTTATGCTCATTCCCAGCTCAATGTTGACATTACTGGCCTCTGATAGAGAAGCTTTGCATGACTGACAGTTCAAAATAATCCTTGTCTTATTCTTGGCCTTGATGCAGTCCCTCTGTCTGAAATCGTTCTAGCTCTCGTCTCCATTCCTTTTAGCTGACTGTCTTCTGATTGGCTTCCACTTGTTGACAGAAGAATTGAATCCAGATGGGTGGGGCCTGTCATGAACATATAAGGGATATCCCCTTTATGACATCATACAGACTCAAGAGTAGAAAAAAAAGTAAAAGTACAATCAGTTTGCTGTAAGAAGGACACAATGTGAAATCTGCCAGTGGGAATTCATCACTGCGTCTCTTGCACACTTACACAGTGCTTTCTCTAAGGGCTTCTCTTCTTCAGTAGTTTTATAAGAACCTCAAATTGAAGTCATGCTGACGAGAAGCACTTGATTTGAAGTTGTACCCATTAGAATAAAGGAGCACTTTATTATTCTCGAGTGAGTTATTGACCTCAAAGACTCCTGATGTAATCGAGTAAATCCTGACTAGTCTCTGAGACTGAAGCTCACGTCATTTCATTAGACAGGTTTTATTAACACCGTGCGGCTCTCTTCCTGTCCCGACAGCTCAACATGAGCAGGTCTGAATCCAACACTGTCGTCTACTTTGGCTTGTTCAACGGACGGGATCCAAACCCAGCGCAGCCGCCAGGATACATCATCATGACTTCTTCCCTCGTCTTCTACAAGTGATCCCGCTCTTTTTAAAAACTCTCCTGTGAATTTCGATCTGAATGAATGTACAGTCAGTTTGACGATTAAAATGTTTTTTAAAATTTTTTCCACCGCTTTTCTTCACTGATTCCTTTGCTTTTTCTCCCATTTAATTAACTTTAGCACAATACGGTTCTGACGGCAGCAGTGATGCAAAGTAATACCTGCCACGCTCGCCCAGCAAAACCAGCCATTTACATTTCTCTGGAGACGTTACCCCAAAGTCAACAAGAAGACGCCTTACAGCTAAATGGGCACTCCATACGATTTTTTTTGTCTCAAGCTGAAGATGCATTGTTCTGAGAGCAGCCTCTCCTCCGTAATTACATGTAATCGCGTCCAATTTGAAACTTTGGCTTAAAGCAAGTGTCTCGCGCTGAGTCATCTTCCAATTGTGCTTCTTATGGGAGGTGAATCCTCTCAACTTCAGCAGCAGAACATCTGCTTCTTGTCGGTGTTTTTGTTATTTTCGTTTTGGATCTTGTTTAGCAAGATCTGGGGAAATTGTCGGCAGAGTAATTAGCTGCTGCAGCTCAGAGCTTAATGAGTCCCTCTTTAATGGGTGGGTACGGTCAAATGTTTGGAAGGTAAAACGGTTTTAATATACTTGGTTCTATGTTACACACAATAGATTTAAAATTTAAATGTCACAAAAGACTCAAGTGTAATTAGATTTTATTGAAATTTATTATTTTTAAAACTTCATGAAGGAAGTCTGAAACACATGCTGCTTTCGCCACTCCTCGCTTTATTAATTTATCACTTGCATTCTTGCATTATGATTATTTTACTACTTGTGCACTCATGGCTTCAGCTTACAAGTGGAAATTTCAAACAAAGAATCGCCCAGAGATGAGTTTAATTTATGAAGTATACCCACACCTGTGTCGTCAGTTATGTTTGATCCCATGAAAATGGGATGATTTTAAGAAAGGTTCCGGTTCCCCAGCAGTTAAGTCTCTTTGTTTAACATCTAAAACTAAATATTTAATCTAAAAATACACCAGTGAAGCATTATTTCTTTGTTTTTGTGTGTATTTGGAGAGGGGGAAAAATCGTGTCTATTCAGTACAAACCTTAAACTAAGAGCCATTCAATAAGAGCACTTACCTTGGATGCACGTGATTAAAAGGTACACTTTTATTTTGACCTTTTAATGACATTATACGGCATTAAAAATAAACATACACATAAAAAGTATCATTAAAAAACATTGCATTATAAAAAAGAGTTAAATTTTCTTGTTCTTAAAAAAGTTAGTGGTATTTTAACAGAAGAGCTCTGAAGTGACATAAAAATTGTTTCCTCTTTTTCTTTGTTTTAAGACAAATACCACAAATCCAAGTCCACTACATTTAAAACTCAGTTTGATATAATGATGCTTTCTAACATTAGCTGCTTATCTATCCGTGTCAAAGTAACTACAAGAGTACACATTTACTGAAGTGAACTTTCTGGTAAATCTCATATGAATTTGAATCAAAATCCTTTCTAAGCATTTCATATGTGTGTGTGACTGCAGGCATGTGCATGTCAGGCCTTGACACAGGCTTCTTTGCAGCTCTGCTCAGTATCAAACTTGTTGTCATTCCCTAAGCAGCCTCCAAACCAGAACTGAGCACAGGAATTCGCCGTGGGATCGTAGTACCACTTCACCACATATTCCCGACACGGCCCTGGATCCAGGGTCTGGGTGCAGCGCTCGGCTAGAGACCACAAAAAAAAGTGTTATCAGAGACTACACCTGTGCTTGCAGCCCTGTGGGGACTCTTATTCTTTTGCTGTGTTCAGTTACTGGTAAATATGTTTTCTTTTTTGTTTAATGGGACAAGGACAGAGGGGCAAAATAAAGCATTGAAACATGGTTTAAAGTTTCCTGTATTGTAATATATTAAGCACTCTGCAGAACTAAGGATATCTGGGAGAGAAACTGAAAATGGCACTAGAATCAAAATGTGGGACCTAACAGTTTCTAAGAGATCAACAATGTGACTTTCATCGTGTAGACAGGAATTACATTAGAGGATTGTTGTGATTGATCCTCTAATTTTACTGCTCTGAAGCATCAGAGCAGTAAGAAGAATGCAAGTGTTTACAGCGTTTGTTCAGAAATGTCTTTCAAAAATAAGATATATAAAGTTTCAAATGCATGTTTAAATTGTGTGACAGTTCTTGCTCACAGCCACTGACGGATAGTCTAGGTTTGAAAAGTGAATACTCAACTTTCTTAAACCTGCATTCTTTGTAATCTCCAGCAGGGGGCGACTCTTCTAGATAGAAAAAAAACTCATTTTTGCTTCCCTTGATCTGCAAGTTCTTGATGACTTAAGGCGGATCTAATAGTTTACCCAGTAAATTTCAATTGGATTAAAATTATGCTAATTGTTGTAAATAAGTATTTTAAATTAAATTTCTGTAATGGTTAGAAATGATGACAAAGCGGGGCATGCTTTAGCGTGGGCTGTACTTGTAATTAACCAGTTCTTCAGTCCCAGTAAGCATTTGCTTTTGATCTCTGATAACGATTACCAAGAGGTCAAGAGCAAAAATACGCAGCTCAAAGATTTACAATCTCATTAACCAATGGGTGAAGTCACTGTGGCCATGTCCAGCCTTTACAGTGGCTTGCAAAAGTATTCGGCCCCCTTGAACTTTTCCACATTTTGTCACATTACAGCCACAAACATGAATCAATTTTATTGGAATTCCACGTGAAAGACCAACACAAAGTGGTGTACACGTGAGAAGTGGAACGAAAATCATACATGATTCCAAACATTTTTTACAAATAAATAACTGCAAAGTGGGCTGTGCATAATTATTCAGCCCCCTGAGTCAATACTTTGTAGAACCACCTTTTGCTGCAGTTCCAGCTGCCAGTCTTTTAGGGTCCGTCTCTACCAGCTTTGCACATCTACAGACTGAAATCTTTGCCCATTCTTCTTTGCAAAAACAGCTCCAGCTCAGTCAGATTAGATGGACAGCGTTTGTGAACAGCAATTTTCAGATCTTGCCACAGATTCTCAATTGGATTTAGATCTGGACTTTGACTGGGCCATTCTAACACATGGATATGTTTTGTTTTAAACCATCCCATTGTTGCCCTGGATTTATGTTTAGGGTTGTTGTCCTGCTGGAAGGTGAACCTCCACCCCAGTCTCAAGTCTTTTGCAGACTCCAAGAGGTTTTCTTCCAAGATTGCCCTGTATTTTGCTCCATCTTCCCATCAACTCTGACCAGCTTCCCTGTCCCTGCTGAAGAGAAGCACCCCCAGAGCATGATGCTGCCACCACCATATCTGACAGTGGGGATGGTGTGTTCAGAGTGATGTGCATGTTTTCCGCCACACATAGCGTTTTGCATTTTGGCCAAAAAGTTCCATTTTGGTCTCATGTGACCAGAGCACCTTCTTCCACATGTTTGCTGTGTCCCCCACATGGCTTGTGGCAAACTGCAAATGGGACTTCTTATGGTTTTCTGTTAACAATGGCTTTCTTCTTGCCACTCTTCCATAAAGTCCAACTTTGTGCAGTGCACGACTAATAGTTGTCCTATGGACAGATTCCCCCACCTGAGCTGTAGATCTCTGCAGCTCGTCCAGAGTCACCATGGGCCTCTTGGCTGCATTTCTGATCAGCGCTCTCCTTGTTCTGCTGTGAGTTTAGGTGGACGGCCTTGTCTTGGTAGGTTTACAGTTGTGCCATACTTCCATTTCTGAATGATCGCTTGAACAGTGCTCCGTGGATGTTCAAGGCTTGGGAAATCTTTTTGTAGCCTAAGCCTGCTTTAAATTTCTCAATAACTTTATCCCTGACCTGTCTGGTGTGTTCTTTGGACTTCATGGTGTTGTTGCTCCCAATATTCTCTTAGACAACCTCTGAGGCCGTCACAGAGCAGCTGTATTTGTACTGACATTAGATTACACACAGGTGCACTCCATTTAGTCATTAGCACTCATCAGGCAATGTCTATGGGCAGCTGACTGCACTCAGACCAAAGAGGGCTGAATAATTACGCACACCCCACTTTTCAGTTATTTATTTGTAAAAAAATAAATAAAAAAATCTTGTATCATGTATGATTTTCGTTCCACTTCTCACGTCTACACCACTTTGTGTTGGTCTTTCACGTGGAATTCCAATAAAATTGATTCATGTTTGTGGCTGTAATGTGACAAAATGTGGAAAAGTTCAAGGAGGCCGAATACTTTTGCAAGCCACTGTGTATTCACTGTACGTCCGAAAGCTTGTTTGTTGGATTAACGCGAGTAACGCTTATTTGAATTCTTGCCAACAGATCCAGGAGATTTACCGGTTCCAGGAAACCTTGAAGTGATGATGAGATTCCAGGAAGTCAGATCTCCCAACTCAGAAATAGTGCATCAGATAAAGTCACAGACTGAACTCAAAAGACATCTGTCTTCTCATCAAAACAGGAACCTTACATGTAGGCTGACTTTAAGATAAAAATGATTAGAATTTGTAACAATACATTAGCTACTACTTAGATGCACAGAAGAGGCTTTATCTATCATTTTAGGCGCCACCTTTATTTCTCCATCTTACAGTCTCTGCTGCAGACTGTCAGCAGTTACCTGATAGGAAGTTGTCAGAGGGCAGCAGGGGCGGAGTTGGTACCGGTGGTATCTTCTCCTCAGGCGGAGTCTTCAGAGTAGGACCAGCTGGCCCGATGGCTCCGGTCATCACCACATCGTGTGTGGGGTTGTTCACATCAAACTGTGGGAGGAACTCTGTTACCGGCCTGAAGGGCTCCCTGTCGAAGAACGGAAGCCTCTGAGTTTCTAAGGTGGTCCTACTGTTCATCGTCGGCCTCTTTCTAGAGGTGGACTCACCGTCAGGGTGTAAACCAGGAGGGCCGGGCTGAAACAAGCACAGAAAAATATTTAATCTGTTTAGTTTATCTTACTGTAGAGAGGTTCAGAGGTCACCAGGCGACACCTGAGCTAGTCATAGTCACTGAGTGAAATCTGTGGGAAGTGGTGCAGAGCTTCAGAGCAGCTGAAGACAACAGATTTACACGAGAGCTCAGAGATTCACATACATTTTACTAAGAGTCTTTAACTCTCAATCACCAGCCATTTGAGTTATTTAAGAATGTGGTCCACATTTTGTTTTGCTTTTTAAATTTTGATATAAATATTAACAGAAGAAAATATTCTTGGGGTCTTTAAGCAGTTATTCTTAACTCATTGATGACCCCAAGAGGACTGTGTTAAGCACTGTGGTGCTTTCAGCTTGAGCATGTTGGCATATTTAGACAAATGGCAACATTTGCTGAGTTTTCTGAATTGGTAAATGTTTTGATATTTCACCTGAATAAAGAAAAATCTGACCTGCTGTTGGCGCTAGAGAAAAAGTCACCAAACTGTGAAGATGATTTTAGTGTCCTTTCGGTATTGCAACAGAGTCTGAGCGCACAGAACAAAGTTTAAAAAACCAAAAACCAGCACGTTTTCACCATTTTCTGGACTCTCCTGAAGTCTCCTGTGAAAGTGGGAGTGTCCGTGTCTGTCCTGTATGGCGGTTCTCGAGCGTTGCTGGAGACTTCTGGGATTCCTGGAGGAAGCCCCGAGCTCGGGATGGAGCTGAACAAGCGTCTCTCTCCGTTTTCACAGATATGACTCAAAAGTTTTTTCTCCAGAGCTGCAAACACCAGAAGACAAATGGACAGTTCTACTCTGCATTTAACAACACAGCAGTTTTTCTGAGGGAGTATTTCTGAACCAAAGCACACAAATACAAGACGTTCCCCAGTTTCAGGTTCATCATATTTACTTTCATGTTCAGGTGCAGATTGAGGATATTCTAGAAAACAGGAAAATGAGACATCTGTGCCCGCTTCACTTCTTTATAATGATAAATGTTTAGTCTCGCTTAACAAGCAGCGTTTCAGATGCCAAAAACATGTTAGTATTGTGTGGAAAATTTAACTCGTGAATCTCTGGATAAGACGCATGACTTATCCAAACTCCAATACGAAAGAAAACTATTTATATTTTTTAAGTTTGGTTGGTTTTGAATTGATTACAGTTTTTCTTACGGGAATTGGTTTGCCTTGTTTATTGGTTTGCTGCGTTAGTTGTGCTCTCCTTGTGTTAGAATCAAGCAGGATGACAGCTGCAGGTTTTCAGTTGGTTACAGTAAAATGGTTCTTTCTAAAGCCACTTTATTGTATTATACTAGGCTTTTTACTTAGCATTTTTGTTGCATTTCAATCAGACAAAACTATCAGATCATAAAGCCTGTGTCGAGTGTTGGGGAGTAACGGAATACATGTACCGCCGTTACGTATTTAAAATACAAAATATGAGTAACTGTATTCCGTTACAGTTACCGTTTAAAAAGGTGGTATTTAGAATACAGTTACTTTGTTGAAATAAATGGATTACACGGCGGTACTTCCCTGTTTCATATTGTGGCGGGTCAGGACTGTTTGGGTTTTGTTTGACAGCTACGTTCTGTTGTTCCAGGTGGCAGCGTTATGGTTGCCATGGTTACAAGGTGACGCTCTCTCTCTGCGCGTTTCCTGGGTGAGAGAGGCCTTTTTGTTGTTGTTGTGCTAAGCTAATAGGCAGAATGCTACCGGTATAGCTCTAAAGAATGTAGCATCATAGGCAGTGTAGTCCGTGCTGCAGGGAGAATGGACTGCCATACCCGTTATGTGTCTGTGAGCGAGGGAGGGAGAAAAAGGAAAAGTACGAGCTGTCATCGAGCAAAAACGGGAGCTGGAAGCATGTAAATATAATAATAACCACTGCAGCCAAGAAGAGTGCCTGACGAGCCCAGTTGTAAGTAAGCTATTAAGACTCGACTGTACACCGTGTTCGTGTTTTCCTCCAAAAACAATAAGTTCCGTTGTAGCAGCCTTTCAACACCTCTCTCTGTCTCTTGCTAGCAAAGTGACCCAGACAACAAAGTAAAGCTAGTTTTCGGCTACGAGCCGACACAGAACCCACCGTATTAGCCAGAGGTCCCTTTACTACGGTTCGGAGCCGCTGACCTTCAGTAACAGTAATAAATCACAGCAATAGTACATTCATGTCGTTGTAAACAGCATGATAATATATTAAGTAATCCAAAGTATTCAGAATACGTTACTCTCATTGAGTAACGTTACAGAATACATTTTGGGGCATGTATTCTGTATTCTGTAATGGAATACATTTTAAAAGTAACCTTCCCAACACTGCCTGTGTCAAGGCCAGATTATAAAATAGTCACCTGCAAGTGTTGTGAATTCATCGATCAGGTACAAGTGATCACTGTCGGGGTCAGTGGCCATGAAGTTGAGCTCCTTCTTGAACTCTTTGTACAGTGGATCGCTTTTGTTCACCACTCCGATCACAAACATCTCAATGTTGCTTCTCTGGGCTTCTGTCACGGCGCTCTCCAGACTGACCGAGTCCCTCTTATCGGCCTGTCCGTCGGTGATGATGATCGACACCTTCCTCACACCTGGCCGGGCTGCCTTGAACACCTGGTTGGCCTGTTGGATGGCACTGCCTGTGAATGTACCCTCGCCCAGGTAGGTCATGGAATGCACAGCAGACTTGATCTCATCGAGGCTGGCTTCCTGTCTGAGGCTGACCACCACCATGTTTATGTGGCTGTAGAGGACCACGCCAACACGAGTGATGTCCCGGCTGACCGAGGTGTGGTCGATCAGGGCGTTCACAAAGTCTTTGATCACATTGAAGTTTTCCGGGCCGACGCTCTCTGAGCTGTCGATCACAAAGACGAGCTCCAAGGGTGTCTGACGGCACGTCACTGCACAACCTGATGACATGGAGCAAAAACACAACCAGAGGAGCAAATAAAGTTTAATGACTGAAACGAATCCTCAGTGACTGATTTAAGGAAAACTAAAATTCACAAACTTAATTTTGTGACTTACTGCAGATGGATTTTACTATTTTGATGATTTCATCCCTCTGTGAAAGAGAGTACAATATTTTAGAGGTGGTTCAACACATTTTTTTTTAATTTGTCTTTTTAATCTATCAACATATGTTATTGGATTAGTTGGGGACCCTATTATACATTTCCATAACATCTAACATGCACTGTTACTGTTGTGGATGCTGATTTTAAATATGGCAACACAAACAAATAATATCTGTGAGTGTCAAGCTCAGGTTTTTAACTCTGAGTTTCATGCCTTTTTTTTCTAAACCCTGGATATGTATGATGTGAGAAAGAGCAGATATCCTTAATGGTCAACTCAGTCACAGAAGCCACACCCACCTGTTATTTAAATCTCCGCATGCGGAGAAAAACAATAATTTCTGAAGACACAGACAATGCATCAATGACAACAGACATGACATTATGTTAAATACAGCATAAAATGAGCTGGCAGGAGGTGGGTTACAAAGTGGTTTGCAGATCTGCAGCAACAGCACGCAGGCTAAAAAACCTTAAATAGTGTCCCTATATAAGATTATACAGTTGGCTGTCTAGACGATTATCAGCAAACCATTAGCTCATGTGGGTAGTACCAGCATCTAATAAAAAAATAATCTGACATTTAATTGGTTTAGAGCTATTTTAAGTGTACTCATACTTACTGTAAGTCCAGGTTCCCCCTTCTGTCCTGTTTTGCCCTGTCATTTAAAACAAGTCATTATTTAGGAAAACACTATAGCATTTTCTGACTTAAATTGTTCTGTTAACCTACAGTTACAGAATGACTTCTTAATTCATCAAGACTTTCTTCAGAGAAGGAAATAAAAGTTAGTATTATGTCTGGCAAAAATATATCAGTACCAGAGGTCCAATGACGCCCGGCTCTCCAGGTTCCCCTCTGTCTCCCTTATTGCCTTTCTCACCTCTGAACCCTCGGTCCCCCTGCAGGAGGAAAAGAACACTAATTTGTTCAGTGTATAAATGACAAAGTAAAGCCGTTATAGCAAACGATGTCCCATCATTCATATATCGGCCACAATCGCATTTTTCTGCCCAACATGATCTTTTGCATTTATTGTTGCTTCTGTATGTTTGAGGTGATGACAGTGCATAGATTATCTTTCACCTTTATTTGAGAGTTGATTTTAGTTTACATAATAATTCCTCACTTCCCACATTGCGAACATCACAGTACCTTATCACCCTGCAGACCTTGTCCTGGAGGACCTCTGGGGCCGGGCATCCCCTGAAATCCAGACTCGCCCTGTAAACATTCAGCAGAGTTCATGTTGTCACTCATCCCTGTGTGACCTTTCAGACCTTTATGGTTAATGTTAGTGAGATAATGACTTCTAAATTTATGGCAACAATTGTTTCCATACCTGTTTCTAAAAAACTGCATAGATCCACTGAAAAACTTACTGACCCTATCAGATCTTCATTCAAAACAACTTCTCTTGCTGCTAATGACCACAGCATAAAAGGAGGGAATGTAGATTCATATGTTTTAGCTAAAATCCAACCAAACCTGTTAGAAAACTCATTATTTAGTTTGCTAGACTCATTGGAAACACAGCAATTCTTTTATCACTGTGTTACCAGAGTGTAGCAAACATGAATTCCCTAAATCAGCTCATTATTACTTAAAATGTACTTATAGAAACATTCAATAATTCAGCTGCAATTGAATAAATGTGAGTGTCATGTGACAACGGTACCTTTTGTCCTTGTAACCCTTCTCCAGGTAACCCCTGTGGACCAGGTGGTCCTATTTGGCCAGCTGAACCCTGCAGGAAAAGAAAACTTTATATCTACTTTAGACAACAAAAATACAACAAAATCCATTGTTTTCTACATTTCTGATTACCTTTGGACCAGGTAACCCAATTCCTGGTGGCCCAGCAGGTCCAGGAGGCCCAGGCAAGCCTCTTTCTCCCTGAACGTAAGTTATTAAATATTTATTGATACTTGCAATAATGATAATAGCTTTATTTGTGCATCAGTTTTTAGAACGCACAGTTACAAAATGCTTCATATAAGTGTACATGCATACAGACAGACATGCAGTCTTGCATTCTTGCAAACAACAAACAGATTTTCAAAAATAAAAGGAAAAAATGCAATAATTAAAACAATTATTAATTGCACAAATAAAACAGTTTAAAACCAAAATCATCACAGCAACAAGAGGAAAGTCAGAAAAAGTCTTTATTTGTATTTTTTATCAAACAAGAAAGCAGAAGCTTTTGGATAATAGGTCAGATAAAAGGTAAGACTTCAATTCAACTTTATTTATATGGCACCAAATCACAACAGCAGTTGCCTCAAGGTGCTTTGAAGAGTAAACAGGGGAACTGTTTATTCCTTTTCAAAATCTGATAAAATTATCTATTTAAATGTTCCTAAGAGGTGAAGAGAACTACTCCATAATAATAATTTTAAAAAGCCAGTATTTTTACTTACCTTTGTTCCAGGTAAACCAATCCCATCTGGTCCAGTCTCTCCCATCAGGCCAGGAGGCCCGGGAAGTCCCTAAGAATATTTTTTTCAATTGACATTGAAACCTGAGTGTGATTACTTGGAGTCTTGTGCTGATAAAAGAGGCTGTAATCTGGTTTGATACTCACTGGGGGGCCAGTGAAACCTTCTCCTTTTAGTCCAGGTGGCCCAAGGGGGCCCTGTGGCCCTCTGTCACCCTACAAACCAAAACTTAATTGTACTCACATACTTTACTGGGGAGGATAACTGACGAGTAAACCGGAAGTGAACTGACCTTGGATCCAGGTGAACCAATTCCTGGGTCTCCCACAGCTCCGGGTGGACCTTGTGGACCTGGTTCTCCCTGACAAAACCCAGAAGTAAAGCTGTTACTATTACTGAAAGTCACACCAACTTTAGTTATGCAGCCTTGATTTACCTTGGCCCCCGCTATACCCCTGCCAGTAAATCCAGTTGGACCTGGTAGCCCCATAATTCCTGGTTGCCCCTGGAGGAGAAAGCACTTATTAGAAAGATAACTGTACACAAAGCCATTTAAAAATAATTCCCTGAATGCATGATAATATCTAATCATGGCCTTTTTTTAGAACCTGATGGATACCGTGGTATCAGTCCTACACTTTAACAGAACAATTTCAAATTTTGTAAATTTTTTAATACATTTTTATATTTTCTCTCTTTCCTCACAGCTGCTTGCACCCTGGATGGGCCGGTAACACGTCCAGATTAAACCTATACCTCGTACATGTTCCAGGCACCCCTACCACTCTGAAGTTGAACAAAATAGATGGCTGGAAGGAGGGACGGATGTGCTGTTTGTGTAACTGTAGCAGCAGATTTCTGTTTTTTTTTTTTTTTTTCATTTAAGAATTTACTAGTTCACTAATTAACTAATTAACACTAACAAACTTCTGGTTTGCAGGTAGGTCCATGTTGGAAATAAGGTGCTTCTTAAAGCCTTTTGGACCAACATTTAAAGCATGTACATTTTATGTAGCAACAATATTACTTTGACTTGATGTACACTCAGTAATGCAAAAACAACTCCAAATAACATCATCAGTGTGAGTGAAATGCTTCTCCCAGTGTCCAGATGAACAGAACCAGATTTCTGGGAATATCACTTTGATTGCTGTGTAAAATTATTATGACATTTTTTTCTAAAATGCTTCTGGTAAACACACACATACCTTTGGGCCCATTGGCCCCACAGGACCGACTGCACCTTGCTGGCCTCTGGAGCCCCGGTCCCCTTTGTCTCCCTGTCAGAATAACACAAAACAACCTGTAAACAATCTTCCAGATTGTGGCTAAGTGCTTATAACCTCTAGAACAAAATATGGAGATCTGAGACATACTGTTACCTTCTCTCCTGGGACACCTTTACCAGGAGCCCCATCAGCTCCCCGGGGCCCCGGTAACCCAAGGTCCCCCTGATCAGTAAATGACACAGTGGACAGACAGACTGGTAAAATGTATTTAAAGTACATTTAACAAACAGAAAACTGACTGACATCAGGCTTCATTACCTTTGGTCCTGGGATTCCATCTTCTCCTGGCTGACCAGGTATACCTGATAACCCCTCAGCTCCAGGGTCACCCTGAAACAGGTAAATGACACAGAAGAGTCCCAGAAGGGTTGAAACTATGCAAATACAATCAGCAACATTAAGAAGATGAATATCTGCGTTATGTCGTCTTTAATTAAGAAGCTATGGCTAGGAGGCAGTTAGCTTGGGTTAGCATGAAGGCTGGAAGCAGGATTGGTGTCCAAATGAAATAAAATGCATCTTCCTGTTCATAAAATATTGCTCTAACTTTGCAGTAATACCACTTAAGGTTAATTGAGGAATATCTAGAAGAAATTGCTGCTATGGTGGCACCCTATTACATCACCACACTCAAATTATCGCTGAGCTCTTTAGAAAGACCCCATTCTTTCAGATGTTTGTAAAAACAGGCTGCATAGCTAAGTGCTTGTACACTTGTGTCAATGGGACTGAAAACACAAAAGGTGTGGATTTGTGGTCAGTTTTTCTTAATATTGCTCTGAATACAGGAAGTAACAGCAGGAGTAGTGCAGCAGTGCAAAGAGGACTTACTTTGGGCCCTGGTTCTCCAACACCTCGCTCACCTGGTAGTCCTGGCTCACCTGAGAGGCCCTGATCCCCCTGAAGGTAATAGTCACATAGTCATTTGGGTATTCAAAAAAAGATGTAAATATTTAGTATCATTTATATGAGTTTCTTTCGTATCAATTTCTTGAAACACCAGAGCACTGCATCTTTAGAAAACATTACTCAGAAATGTAAAGGATATTTGTTTCTCATTATTTTCTGTCATGTATACCTTGGGTTTGCCAGTGAGTGTTAATGGTACGTGGCACAGCAAATGATAGACTATATGTAAAATATGGACCTTATTATAACAGTATATAGCATAGCATACTACAGACTCAATCGCTGCTTTAGAGTCCGATCTTTCCCTGTTACTATTTTAAACTGAATTGACTGAATTATGTCTTAACCTCCAGCAGCCGCTCTGTAAACCCTCTGATTCAGAGGAAGACCGATGCACAATCATTATCTTGTTTCTGCTGTTGAGATAAAGGGAAAAAAACCTTGTCTGTTATTGTGTGTCTTACCTTTGGTCCTGCTATTCCAACACCTGAAGCTCCTTTGGGACCTGGAGACCCAGCTGGACCCTGATCTCCCTGAAGGAAAAAAAGACAGTTGAGTTGAAGGTATGAGACTAATAACTTGGGGGGTTGTTTGATTTTGTAGCATGGTGGTTAGCGCCTTCTTGCCATCAAGAAGGTCCTCAGTTTGAATCCACCATCCAGGCAGGGCCTTTCTATGTGGAGTTGACCCAAAACACATGGATGGGGTTACGTCAATTGGAGACTGTAAAATTATCAGTAGGTGTGATGTGAATGTGAATGGTTGTCTGTTTAGTGGCCCCTATGCCAGCTGAGATATGCTGTAGTCCCCGTGCAACACTGAACTGGATCAGTGGAAGTAGCTGGATGTTTCTAAATCAACGTGACAGTATAACATGTCTTCAGTTTCAGTTTTTATTTCTAAATGAAACATTAGTCAGGACTGTGTTGAAGGACTTGAATTCTTTGTTATTGTTAATCTAATGTTTTTTGGATTTCCCAGGCTTAGATTTCACACCTTCATACTCACAGGTGAAGACTTAACTCCAAGAAATGATATTAGAAATAAAACCAGTAGTAATGTGAGATGTAATGTACCACAAAGGAAAATAAAAAAAGGCATTTTGGACTCTTCCCTCTAATAGAGGGTGTTAAACTCATTTTAATTCAGCAGGCATCAAACGGTTTAGCTTTACTGTGTATTAACAAAGTCAGACGAGTAAAATCATTGCGTAATAAAACAAAAACAAAAAGTCTCTTTAAAGGTTACGACGTCAAAGAGGGTGAAAATGTTCACAACTAAAGCTGAAAGCCTAAACTAGAATAAAACACACAACAGATGAGACGTTTTGACATAAATATGTGTGATTTCATGTCTCAGTGTCTATTTCAAACTCTCTGCTTACCTGACCGACTGATGCTGGAGAGAAAAACTCCTCAAAACCAATTACTGATAATCTTTCTATGAAATGATGTTACAGTTCACCAGGTGCTTACGATTATTTCAGTTTATATCACATTCATTGAGTCTGTTATTGCATGTACATCATAGTTTACTGCTTACAGCGGAAAGCCCTTCACATCAAGAGATTTTCTTTTTTCCTTTTTACGATTGAAAAAACTTGTAAATCTTTAAATACTTGTAAACATTTCCACTACTGGAAATCATCACAAAAGGATTCGCCAAGCAGTTTGCTGAAAAATAGGAATAATTAATGACTTTTCAGTTTTTTACTTAACAAAGCCATCAAGCTGACAAAATGAGGCCCTTTGATGGACTCATTCTGGCCCCTGGGCCACATGATTGACATGTTTACCTTTTCTCCTTGAAGTCCTGGACCAGGAGCACCAACTGGACCTTGATTTCCTGGTGGACCAAAATTGCCCTGAGAAAAAGGAATAGAAGAAATGCAATGATTAAAGATTCAGATCTGTACATGGAGACATCGACGAGGAATTCAGCAGTAAATTTTAGTTAAATCACCTTGTCACCTTTGATCCCAATACCAGGAGGCCCACGACTTCCCTTTGGACCTTCATATCCTCGATCACCCTAAAGAAAATATGAGAAATCTGATTTATACATAGCTGTATGTAAATTATACAATTAAGAACAGCAATCTTTCAATCCTACCACTTACACTGATCTGTACATTTTTTTAAAATAGAAATTAGTCAGTTTCTTTTCCTAAACTCTTCTTTGGATGCTGGCTTCATTTTGTTCCATGCTCTGTAGAGATGATCCCACACTGCTTTTGAGGTCTGGGCTCGGAGGAGGCCAATCCATGATTCCAGGCGTTCCATTGTGTGCTTTTCAGAAGCTTCAGATATGTTTTTATTGCACTGGAAGCATACATGGGATCATTCTCATGCTGAGAAAAGACGCTGCTGTCAATAAGAAACTTTCCAGATAGGTATTAAATGATGGATCAAAGTCTGCTCAATTCCACTTTAAAATTATTTTAAAAAGTCTGGCTCCTTGGAAACAAAATATGAAAAAGGTGAGTTGAGACTTTTATGCAGTACTGTATGTAATCAAAGTCTTTTCCCACCTTTGGTCCTGGAAACCCCTCTCCAGGAAGTCCAGGATTTCCTTGTGTTCCAGGTGATCCTTGAGGTCCCTGGAACAAACAGAACTTGAAATAAAAGTCTGTACTTGTGAAGGTTTTAGTAGCTGCAGAAAAGGTAAAGCCTAGGACTTACACAAGATTTATCTGAGCTATCAGGCTTAGCTGAAGGTTTGGCTGACAACCCCGATGTAACAAACAGTCAGATCCCATATGGGACAGGGTGTTTACTGTATTTGCTTCAGCCTCCCAAATGCAAACTGCTTTGCAACCCATCTCACTTTGGCTCCTCTATTCATGCTGTGTGAGTCTTCCTGCTGCCCTCTAGGCTAATAAAGCATTCATTAACCTCTTCCATGTGCATAAATGTAAGGTTAGGTAAGTCCCAGAACAGAGCTGCGATGTCACTTATGGTGGATAAATATACCTTCTTCTTGTAATTATTGTGGTCTAAGTTAGCTAACAGGGTAACAAATTAAAAGAAATGCCTAAATGATTACGCATCACAGTAAAATAACCCACAATAACATCAAATGGAAAAAAATACTAGAGAGTTCTAGAGAGTAGAGTTCTAGACATTTGTAGAATAAATGGCACATTGAAGCTGTTTTGGTGGCACAAAGCGGCTCAGCAGCTTACTCAGTTACGTCAGTTTTGTCTAACTTTTATCTCACTTGTCTGTATGTTTATAAATAAAAGCTCACTACAATTCTGTTACTCATAAGATATGAGATCTTAATGCCAAAGATCCTAATCTTTATACTTACCGGGAGTCCTGGTTCACCTATGCCCAGAGGACCTGCTGGACCTGGTCTTCCCTGATTACCCTTGTCACCCTGTAATTAGTAAAAAGTAAAAACAAAATTTCCCATAATTCAGTAATAAAATATCTTTTTTTAATTCAGTGTCTTGCAGTTAGTAGCAGTTCAACTGAGATGATTTAATAGGTATTTGAATTCCTTTCTCACAGAAACAAAACCTCACCGCTGTTTGACTTTCAGCAATGAAATATCTCTCTCCATCCTCACTGACATTTTCACTTTGAATTATGATTTTTATAGTAATTGTAATATAAATGTGTCACCTTGGCTCCTGGGAATCCAATACCAATGTCTCCTGGTTGTCCAGGTTCACCGCTGGGTCCTCTGTCTCCCTGAGAGTAATCAAGTTCAAAGGTTTTATGTTACGTGATGATACAGCAACAACACAGAAAACAGGTTAACAGAATGTAAAATGACGAGATGACAGATGCATGTCCTTCTAATCCAATAAAATCCTTCTAATCTATTGTTTTATTCTTTATTGGGACCTGTTATACTCCATATTTTTACTGCTGGACCCACTCTAACATCACACAGAGCCAAGAGTAGAAAAAAAATGTTGGAAACTGAGAATTTACATACACTGCACCTGGCTATGTTCAGTATGAGAATCCATCATTGCAAAAATGCATAAGAGAGGGAAAAAGCAATAAAAGAACAATCTCAGGGATTCTTTCAGGGAAACTTTGCTGTATACACAGCTGTACAGTACAAACAGTTTATTCATGAACAACTAAAGTCCTGCTGTGGTAGAATTCAAAACTAAATAAAGATGAAGAAATGTATATGAGCAACCATCCAATCCAGGATACTGACAAAGCAGTCTAACTGGGAAACTTTAGTCCAAGCAACAAATGCTGTATATAATGCTTATGGAAATGTTTATTGTTTTTATTACACGTAAACTCAAAGTGCTTGACATAAATGCTGAAGGCCCTGAACGTGAGAAAATACATGAAAGTTCTCTTGTCACCCTGACACTGACTCAGTAAATCAACCTCACTGTTGAAAAAATACAGCACATAGGAATATTCTTCAAACAGCACAGCCAAAAAAATAAATAACAGAGCATGAAGTCAGTCTCTGGATCCAGGGAGACATCTGGGATATTTTCTTGAGAACATCAAGATGATGTCTCCCAATATTTCTTATTTCAGTTTCATAGTGTGTATTTGTGAAGGTAGAATGTCCATTTTTATGCAAATCTATTCAAAACCTTTTTGCAAAAAACAACCAGATAAACTTATCCAATCACATAGCTTATTAAAAAACTGTAGTCAGACATTCAGAGTGTCGGCTATTAAAAAAAATGCTATAAATCACATGTGATTTTATCGGCATAAAGACATCTTTGTTAAAAAGAAATGGGGCAGCTCTGTGGCGATGGAAGCAACACCATCTTATTAGGCTTTGGCGCACACTGTAAAGGTCAGTATTATGTCCCTCGCTTTCTTGAGCCAAAGCTGATATGTGACCGTGCAGATGTTGTCAGGGAAAGTGTCCGCACAGTCCTGCATATGAATGATGGTGTGTCAGAGATAGCAACATTTTCTTTTTTGTCTGACCAAATAGTCATGATTTTATTGACATGATAATCTAAATGTTTGGGATACATAACTTTTAGTTCCCTAAACTGAAGAAGACTCGTATGCCTGTCAGTAAAACCTGAATATGGACATCATTCAAGAGTTTGTATGGAAAAAGAATGAGAATGAGCAACAAGTGAGTTCTTGAGCTTTGGGGGACCTTGTAGACTGCTTTTGCTCAATACAAAGCAACATTACGAGCATTATTTTAGAATAAAAATATGAATGTTTAAGTTGATAAGGAACTATTTTATTTAGAGATTAATGTCACAGTATCTCAAAAACAAGGTTTTTATAAATAAATTCACAAAATTCTAGAAACTTTTGTGGAAATATCCAAAACTTTACTACATAGTTGTGTAATATAGGTTTTCACAGGGACTATATTCACTCCATATAATTTGGAAAAGTCAAAAAGGCTTGACGAGAAGATTCTCTAAAAAGAAGATGGGAGCAGAGTTTAGGTTTGCAAAATTGCATCTAAAAAACAATTTCTGGAACAATATTCTTTGGACTGATGAGACCAAAGTGGAGATGTTGGGCCTTTGGGCTACTTTGAGGCTTATTATTTTGTCGGTTCTCCCCTGGAACCTCTTATTTCCCTAAACTGTCTAAAGCCTGAGGATCATGCTATGAAGCAAGTTCACTGTAGCCAGACTTTCTTGAAGTTAGCTGGCTTGACAAAACCTAAACCCTCAGAAACATCACAACAGTGGTTATCAGTTTTCTTTGTTCACCCAGGCTTTCTGCTTTAAGCGCTGAGCATGCTCACATAAATGGGTTGTTTCACATGTCATTTAATTTTATCTGTGGTGTAAAACGGATCAACTGAGAACCAACTGCTGCAAACAGACACATTATCCAAGGAAGGGTGAAACAGTCTACTAAAAATATTAAACATATAACAGCGAAAGCCATCACTGGTGCTGCAAAGACACAAGGGTAATGCTGCAGAAAATCATGAATCTTATGAAATCGTGATCATCACCAGCACACAGAGCAATCAAATACATTACATATTACCTCAAATTAATACATTTATTTTACAGCTGGGTGCACATTAGAGCTCTGAAACTTTAAACTTGATGCATTTAAACACTAAAGGTTATTCAGTGAGCTCGGTGCTGACAGTTATGTAGCCTGATAAGGGCTGTTGCCAGAACAAATAGAAACTTATCCTATTTATCAGTGTTCTAATCTGTGTTTTAGGAGGTGCAGTTCCAGCAGTGTAAAAGACACTTAGCAGAATTAGGACCAAGCATAAAAACATTCAGTAATTTTCTCAATCGCCAGCTGAAAACATGTAAATTTCAGCGAGAATGCAATGCAGTTTGTGCTTTGGTTGTATTGCTTCAGCAGCTGTATCGCACTAAAAACATACCACAAATAAATCTGCCTTCTGTGTATATGTAGTTTAATGTAGATCTTTATCGAAATGTCTGTTAGTGTTTCTTGTGCTCAGGTTCTTGTTTTTTGGTGCCTCGTTTTCTTTTTGACTCTTTAAATCAACTATTAAATCTCCTCTATTGCTCAGATATTTTTGTTCCTGCAATTTGCATTTTGTTGCAAGGCTCGTCCAACCAAGCAGGAATGACAGAGAATCCACTGCATCTTGAGAAACTTACTTTAGAACCCGATGGGCCTTCAGGACCCACCTCCCCTGGTGGTCCTGGCGCTCCCTGCAAAAGAAATACACATTTACTCATTTATAACCTACATAATCTACAACCTTATATTTCACTTCTCAAATGAATCAAACAAAAAGCAGTCATGTATAAATCAAAAAGGAAGCCCCCACACTGTGTTACTGATCTGCAGGTCAAGACCAACCCACTGTCGCCGAATAAAAAATACAACAGGATTAAGATCGACATTCATGTCTTTCATGCCATTCGATTCTCATGCCTAGCTCATGAAACAACAAGGTTATACTGACACTGTGCCAGTAGCACAGAGGAGGAAGAGTGCTGCTGTGCGGCCAGGTCGCTGCACTAATCCCATCACACAAAGTCTGTTCCTGCAAAAGAATAATATCCTGCAAGCCTGGATTCACAGCTTTAGATAGCCCCAGTGGTATCAGGATTACCCATAATCCAATATTCACATTCCATTAGTGCAAAGATGAATAAAAGACAAATTCCACTTCCATTTTTCATATTGAAGAGAATACCAACTGTCGGATGTCGACTTTTCAGGAGTCTGAGCGATGAGTTTTGAAAGTAATGGAACTTAAATTTTGACACTGAAAAATAGAAAATTGCTTGTGATTGAAAAAAGTCCAAATTCATTAAAAATCTGTTGTCTTTAAAGATGAATTATACCATCCTCAAATCAGTGGATGACAACTCAGTGACTCCATCTTGTATAAACAGTTGGTTTGGTCGCCTTCCGTGAATTACATGGACATCTTTTTATCTTCTCTTTTCATTAATTCACAAGTGTGTGAATAATGTAGACAAAAAGTCAGGAAAGCCTCACAAAAATGTGGGATTTAAACCAGGGTCCATAATTGTCACAATTCAGTATAAAACAAAAACAAAACTGAGACTTGTGGCCACTCTTACCTGTGCTCCTTTTGGTCCTTGTGGGCCCGGAGGACCCTCTGGGCCCTGCAACATAAAACCTATGTCACTACATGGATAAAGTCTGGGGTGTTTACTGAAACATCTCGGAAAAAAATGACCATACAGTGTCACCCTTTTCCCCAGGAGTGCCACAGTCTCCTCTGTCCCCCTACAAGACCACACGACACAACGTTAGACCCGCAGATATTTTCTGAGGACACGTTTCAATAGTGAGAACAGAGCAGCTGAAAGGTCACAGTCACTCACCTTGTTGCCTTTGTAACCTGTGCGGCCCTGCAAACGATTCAAACAGGTTCAAAACCGATGTTTCATCTCTTAACATGCATGCTGTTGTGCAAAAACAAGGGGCAAATCTGCTTTCTTACCAGTGGACCATCACTTCCAGGTGTGCCATTCAGCCCAGACTCCCCCTTTAAACAGAAGCCCACAAATTAAACACTGAAATATTTTAGAAAGACTTTCTTTGAGTCACGACTCACCCTCGCTCCTTTTTGACCAGCTGGCCCTCTGAAGCCTGGGTCTCCTTTTCTACCCTGGAAATATTACCAGTTTTAAGATGAAGCAATGATTAAGCTGTAAAGCTAATAGTGTTTTCCACTTATGAAACTCCTCAGTGTTTAGTTGCTGAAAACTCACAGGACTTCCTGGAGGACCTCTCTCTCCTCTTTCACACAGACATACTTGGGCCTGTGGACACTATCAGAGCGAGAAAAATATTAGAAAGTCAGTGCAACCATCAGCCATACTAAAGAGATGTTGACTTGCATTTAAGTCTTACCCCTTCATATGCAACTGCACCCTGTGGGAAAAAAACAGAAGATAAAAAAATATGTCAGTTACGTCCATCTTTTATCTACAGTCTGAGTCCCACTGAGGAATGGTACTAGTTGCTTAGCAGCAGATGTGTCCACCACTTTAAAGTATTTTAAAGTCAGTACTTTTCCCCTTTACCTTAAGACCTGTTAAAGTTTCCACTATGATCTGACTGGGTCCAAGTGACATCATAGGTGAATCCAAGCCTTCTGGCGAATCCTTTCATGGCTGTTTCTTTCTTTTTTGTGTGACCCACTGACTTATCTGAAGCAACACCACACACCAACTATGTCTTTTCTTTTTCCATTTCTGCAAGTGTACTTGGAAGAAATGTAACGGCATTGCTTGTCTGTGTTGTCAGCAGCTGCCCAACTTGTAACAGGATACTTTCATCATATCCAGATAAAGGATCTAAATATTTCTGTTTGCCATGAACTATGCAAATAATTTAGTAGTGATTTTCAGACTTGTGTGTAGTTTTACTCTTCATGAAATACTATCTGCAGGACTCTTGGTACTGCACAGAACCTGAAAATCATCTCTAAAGCTGTGTTCACATCATTATTTCCAGTGAACTAACCCCAACTGGTTTTTGGTTACCCTGTGACAACACATACAGAAAGATATAAAAATGCAATATGCTAAAAGACACCTCTACAGCAAACAATGAGAACAAACAACTTTGGGCTTTGGGCACAAGATGAAAACTGAAAATCTGTCATTGTTAATGTTAACATTTCATGGTACAATTTTTAAATAATAATTCATCTAATTATGTGAACTCAACATAAGCTTTTGGGGCACTTGGGTGCCCAGGAGCCAGCTCAGCATAGCAGGTAAGTAACCTCTCTAAGCTCTATAAGTTCTACATTTGGTAAAACTGGGTACTGTCCTCAGTCATGTAGCTGTCTCTGTTTTGGAAGTGCTAAATGTGATTGAATAAAATTGCACATTAATGACAAGCAGAACAAGCCATGCCAGTCTCTCAGACTAGCCGTGACCTCCTGCAGATATTTGACATTTCTGGGTGCTGTGGAAAATGCAAAGCAGCCAGGAAAACACCCTCATGCAGACACAACTCTCACAACTGTTACTTAAGATGTGAACCCGCTGTGAGGACAGCATGAGCATGAACGAGACTAAACAGAGGATGATCTCTGTAGCCCAGTTCCAGACACAGCATCTGATGTCAGTAATTTTAGGAGAGTATGCAGGATGTCAGATACCTATGTCATATTCTATTAGAAGGAGCTGCTGAATTATAGGTATCAGTAGTACACCTTTGTGTTACAGTGACAGCAGTCACATTCTGGTTTCTTTTATTTTTTTAATTACAGTTAAGGTTTTTAAGACAAACTCTGATTTTCAAGATTGTTAAACTCTTTCAAAAAAAGAGAAATTGAGTAATGTAGCATTAAAACATACATCAAAGCACAGGTTAATTTCTTCTGTTTGCACATAAACCTTTAATCTGTCAAACGCTAAACTTTTACCTCTTTTAACACCAACCAGAGAAGAAGTGACTCGTTTAGGGCTTGTTGTGTTTAAACTTCTTCTTTAGGGGTCACCACAGGGGTATTTAGAAATACCCTACACCTGGGTGACTCTCTGATAAGAGGTTATTAAATTTTATTTGTTATACTTTTATAATATTTGCCTGTCATCCACCCAATACCATAAAGTTAGCATGCAAACAGTTTGCCTGATAGTTCTAAGATACTTTGACTTATGACCTTTCAGGGTAGAAATGCTCAGCTTGTGTTTAGTGCATCCTCTGCTCTATTTACTAAGCAATTTAACCACCCAGTCAATTAAAATAGATTGTTAGCCACACTGTAGCGCTTGTTAACACTCTGCTTTGCTGAGGCCAATGGCACAGCCAAGAACAAAGATAGCCCTTAATGGAAATTCATAAACTTTTTCTATGAGTGGTAAAAGAATTGAGGTAAATTAGGTGAAATTATTGGTTTAGTCTTGGACTTTGAGGTTTTACTATAAAGTTTAATGTGGACAATTGATATTTTAATATAAATTTATTTAGTACATAACAATATTATGAAAATTTTCTCCTGTATCGTCTTGATGCATGCTCAATCACCCAGACAGGAAATCCCGAAAGGTTGATTCTCTTCGTCTGGACGTGGCATTTTCAGTGCTGTCACCTTATCGCAAGATTGTTCTGGATTCAAACTTTCCATTTAAGTTAACTGTATGAAGATGTGGCATAGATAAACCTTTGAATAGAACTCGATAGGTACTACACAGTTCCAGCCCTTTTCCAAAACTTTCAAAGTAAAACAAGAAGTAACCAAGTAGCTGTGGTAGCACTCATATAGTATATTTTTTGTTTCCCTGGACTGAATCTATAGTCAGCGTCTTTATAATAAGCATTTTTTTGTCATTCAGTAAGCTTTGTCAGGTCCTTCAATAACTGAAGTTTATTTCCAAGCACGACGTTTTCCAAAAAAGCATTTCACCACTCTGATGTTTCTCGACTCTGTACTGGCACCTCTGTGCCTGAGCTCATTTTACTTGAAGCCAACACTCACCATCTCTTTGAGCAGCTTCTCTTCTAGCTGAGAGTCGAGCATACTTTGGACAAACTGCTGAGCAGGTGTGCTGGCGATGGCCCGGAGCTTGGCATTATTCTGCTGGGCAATATCTGATAGCCCAACAGCAAAGAACTTTATGCCATGACCTTTGGCCTCCACAGCAGCTGCAATCACATCAGGGTTACGGGGATGATCGACTCCATCTGTCATTAGCACCGCCACCCTCACGCTGTCCTTTGAGGTCTCATGCACCAGCAGCTGTGAGGCATTGGTGATGGCGTAGGTGGTATAGGTGCCGTGACCGATGTAGTTCATGCTGCTGACTTGACCGTGAAAATAGTCCAGGTCTTTCCAGGCTGAGAATCTGTGCTCTATGGACACAGTGCTGCTGTACTGCAGCGCAGCCATCCGCACCTTCATCGTCCAGCTGGGTACCTGCAGCATGGCGAGCCGGGTGCTGAAGCTCAACACGAAGGTCTTCTGTTTCTCGAACAGTGATATGGTTGCGCTCTCAGAGCTGTCCAGGATGAATGCCACTTCCAGTGAACATGTCAGACCTACTTGAGAAGGAGATCACAAAAACTGACATCAAGCTAGAAGTATTAGAAACAGGACTAATTTCAGGATTGGCACTCTGACACCTTTCTAACTCCTGTCCACAAATTCAGTCCCTTCTGCCAGCAGTCGATATGTATCCATTACACTATCAAAAGTGCTCTAATGTCTCAAGCAACACTTCAAACAGCTGCAACAGTAATCATGAATTCATGAAATATTCTGGAATAAACCTGATTCGGGGGAAATACCCACTCCCAAATTCCTAATACCAGATGCCACAGGAGACCTATAAAGGTCTTGTGTCCTGAGCTGTTTTGGCAGCATGAAGGGAAGCTACACAATAAATAATAAATACAGAGACTTAATGTTGTGGCAAGTCAGTGTAAGTGCAGCTTGTGGGGAATTAAAGCAACAGTTTTGAGTAGTTCTACATTACTAAAACTGTCCAGCAAAGGCTCAAGGACCAAGTGAAAGACCCCAGATTGTCAACTTCCAACCTTAGAACTTACAGTTACTTTAGTTGCAGTTCCTTACTTCAGCTGCAATGGGATCAGAGTTAGTGGTGTTTGTTTTTGTACTAAATGAAATCAAATTGCCACATGTATCCATCCATAATCCATCCATTTTTTTACATTTAAAAATGGGGTGGATGACTTAAGAAATTCTCGTGTAGTTTTTTTTTACTTAAAATTTGATGACTCAACCATTTCACTGACCTGATTTCACCATCCCTCACTCAACAATTTGTTCCCTCAGTGCAACATAGTGACTTTCACCACCAGCATGTGGAGACCTCATCTAAAAAATTACCATTTCTTCCCTCATCTTGCAGCCTGTAGTTGTTCCTGCGCCCTGTCTTTCTCCTTTGGCCTGTGGCCTTGTGTAGGAGAGCCAGCAGCAGAAGGCAGACCCTGACTCCTCTGCTCAGGTTTTCCTTCAGCAACATCCTAAGAATGTTAGGGGGGAAAGCAGTGTATGAACGCACAATGAGTTATTTCATTTTTAATAGGATTCCTTTTACTATCATGGACACTGCTAACCACACCCAGTTGCAGATCCCAAAAAAGGGAGCTGTGTTCTGCAACTGCTGTTTCACAGAAATGGCAGCAATTCTAATGGTATTAATTTGCTTAGATGACACCGTTCCTCCTACTGATAATGCACTTTCTCAAATACTATATTACAGTGCCAACAATATGTAAATGTGTGTAAAACCAGAATAATCTGTGCAAATATGTTTCTGTTAATAAGTTACAAATGCTGCAGAATCTAAACAATATCTTCATATAAAGTTAAACCTCTGCCAGGTGATTGAGAAAAGGACACAGCAACATACCTAGACTGCAGTGCAAAAAAACCTGAAGTTGCCATTCAAACTGTGACACCACGAGGTTCACTACTTTGCAAAAAAGTTTTACAAACAAAGCAAATATATATATATTTTTTATTACCTCGAATCTCATTTAGCTGCAGCCAGTGTTTGTAGTCCAGTCAGCTCTTTGAGAGGCATTTCTCCGTGGAACCCGGGGTCCCTATAAACCAGACTGAGATAAACTGAGGACCATCGCATGAGCTGATGTGCTGTGTGTGTGAGAGTGTTTGTAGCCGGGGGCCCTCCCTGGTGGCGCTCCAACATTTTAGTCCAGTGCAGCGCTTCATGCCTGACAGAAGGGATCCCGTGAAAGTCTTTTGTGCGCATTGAGTCCATGCACTGAAATCATTTAGATTTTAGAGATAAATAGCATTTGCAATAGTCATCACTCCAACCCATAAATAATGCATCTAAAAACCACTGCCAACATAAAATAAAGCAAACTACATTAGTTTGCAGGGATAAAATAATTTTAAAGTTTGTTTTTTTTTCGGCATCTTTTTTTTCTTAACAAACTTGTCAGTTTTCTGGCTATCATGGGTTGGTTACTAAGGAAAATAGCTGGTTGTGCAAAAAAATCCCAAATGAATTTCGTTCTCTTGCCTTTTCCACTCTCTCCCACTAATGTGAAAAGCAGATGAATTGTGGTCGTATGATACTCTTGTACAGCACAGAAATCGACCTCATTTCAATAACATTGTCAGTCCGACAACTCAACTCTTATTGCTTAAATATATTTAATATATTATATTATATTTAATATTTAATAAATTAATTAACTTAAATAGTGATGATCTGAAATAGACTAATTCCTTATATAAAACTGCCAGATTTCGTTGACGTCTTTTCTCTTTCTTTTTTATTCACTTAGCACCCTCTGCTGGTAAACCGCATCTTTAGCGGAACATGAAGTAGCTGACGTTGCTAATAACACGGACGTGTTTTGATGTAACACACAACATCCGCTTTGGCTCCAGGTTGCCATGTGTATTTCAAGCTGTATCTCGTGCATTCCTATAAGTCGTCTTTGTTGTGTTTATGTAAGTAAAACCTCTTCTCGAAATGCTCAAACAGATGTTTTCGACTGCTGGTTAAACTGGCGCGAGCGAAACGGTCACGCGCTTGCTCTCCCTTTACCTGTTAGCATTAGCTTAGTTTAGCTAGCATGTCAACAAACTTAAAAGTAGTACTATAACTGCCCACGGCAACTTTTTAACATGCTGGGCGTTAAATTCAAACCAACTGTGCTACACTTCCACACAGAGCTCAGGTTATATTGACGGTTTGGTTCAGTGTATCATTACTTTAACATGTTAAAAAGATTTCTCAGAGCTGTCTGTTGTCCACCTTGCGACCACTGCACTCGGAGATGCGTAATATTTCTGCGCAGTCTCTGACCTTTGTTCATGTGCTCATTTGTGTGATAATCTGCCGTATTTCCAGGCTGGAGAGGTTAAACTTCCCTGAAAACCTACTAGCGTCTGAATCATGAGCGGTTCCAAACCCGACATCCTGTGGTCCCCCCACCACCCGGACCGCTACGTCATCTGCGACTCCGAACTGGGACTGTACCGGATCGGACCTGTGGGCAGCGCAGAAGCCAAGGCTGGCACCCTCCCACTCTCCGAGGAAACTGCTGCTACATTACTGGCCATCAACTCGGACACCCCTTATATGAAATGTGTGGCCTGGTACCCCAAGCACGAGCCGGAGTGTTTACTTGCCGTTGGCCAAGCCAACGGCAGAGTTGTGCTTACCAGCTTGGGCCAGAGCCACAACTCTGCATGCAAAGAGCTGGTGGGGAAAGAGTTTGTGCCCAAACACGCCCGCCAGTGCAACACTTTAGCTTGGAACCCCGTGGACAGCAACTTGTTGGCTGCTGGGTTAGACAAGCACAGGGCAGATTTCTCTGTCCTCATATGGGACATCAGCAGTAAGTTGTCCCCAGAGACCAGTGTAGCAGCTGAGAAGATTCGCCTTTCATCTGTCGATTTGGACTCTAGCACAGTGGTGACCAAGCCCTTGTATGAGTTAGGCCAGAATGATGCTTGCCTCTCGCTTTGCTGGCTGCTCCGTGACCCAAAGCTGTTGCTGGCAGGCATGCACAGGAACCTGGCAATATTTGACCTGAGAAACACGAGTCAGAAAACGTTTGTAAACACAAAAGCCATCCAAGGTGTGACAGTGGACCCGCACTTCCATGACCGCGTGGCCTCTTTCTTTGAGGGGCAGGTGGCCATTTGGGATCTGAGGAAATTTGAGAAGCCTGTGCTCACACTGACTGAGCAGCCCAAGCCACTCACAAAGGTAGGATGGTGTTTGTTAGAAAACTAACTAAAGTCCACAGTAATAATGATGCACTAATATACTACTAATATACTACTTTGTGTATTGGCCATGTAAATGTTCAACCTTCTGCATTCCTCATTTGAAATTTCTATAATTTATTAACATCGAAAAAGTTCAGTTTCAGTGAAATAAAGGTCAGCATGACAAGTGGCTGGTTTAAAAACAAGTGATAGCATATGACATATGGCTTCTTATCTGGCTGTGACTCCTGTGTCAAAAAATGATGTGACATGATCATATTTTACAACCCAGAATTTGAAAATACTTACTCAAGGAACTAAAACCATGACAATGAGTGGGTTTAAAGTTGATTCAATTGCAGTTAAAAACAAACAAACTGTGTGTTTTTTATCTCTGAAATTTGCATGTGGTTATCTCATTTTCTCATGAAGTTATGAGGGTCAAAGATGCTGGAAATTCTTTTGTTTGTAACTTGGCATAATATTTTCTTACTATTAAGGTACTATTCTGTGTGGCTGCATTACATATACTAAAATTATTGTACCAAAATACAAGTCAGCTGATTCTGGCAGGGTCAAGTGGGAGGCACAGATTGATTTTTCAGGGAATAACCTCTGGTCATTCCATGCCTCTCCTGCAGTTGCTCAATGCCCCACATTCTGAGAACCACTGGTTCTATTAGAACACAGGTGTCGAACTCCAGGCCTCGAGGGCCGGTGTCCTGCAGGTTTTAGATGTGTCCTTGATCCAACACAGCTGATTTAAATGGCTAAATTACCACCCCAACATGTCTTGAAATTCTCCAGAGGCCTGGTAATGAACTAATCATTTGATTTAGGTGTCTTGACCCAGGGTGATATCTAAAACCTGCAGGACACCGGCCCTCGAGGCCTGGAGTTCGACACCCCTATATTAGAAAATAAGAGGTCAGCTTTTTTGTAACCTGTCAATTTTAGATTGCCTCAATCAGGCGTGTCAAACTCCAGGCCTCAAGCCCCAGTGTCCTGCAGGTTTTAGATATCACCCTGGGTCAAGATACCTGAATCAAATGATTAGTTCATAACCAGGCCTCTGGAGAGCTTCAAGACATGTTGAGGTGGTAATTTAGCCATTTGAATCAGCTGTGTTGGATCAAGGACACATCTAAAACCTGCAGGACACTGGCCCTCGAGGCTTGGATTGGACACCCCTGGCCTAAATGTTCAAAGACAGAGTGATGAAATGCTCAAATAATTTTAAACTCTTTACTTATTTTTTTTATCACCAAGTTTCATTTAAATGAAAAAAGAGGGAATAAATGATATCAAAAACAAGATTAAGATGCATTAAAAATGCCAAATTGTTATTTTAAATGTTTATATTAGCTCAGTCAGGGCATGCTTATTCAGTAGAAGTCTTCTTATTATAGCTGATAAAATTCTGCATTTTGTTCTCAGGTGGCATGGTGTCCAACCCGTACTGGCCTACTGGCCACGCTGACACGTGACAGCAACATTATCCGCCTGTACGACATGCAGCACACTCCCACGCCCATAGGTGATGAGACGGAGCCCACCATCATTGAGCGCAGTGTGCAGCCCTGTGAAAGTCAGATTGGCAGCTTTGCCTGGCACCCGTCCTCCCAGAACCGCATGGTGGTGGTGTCAGCAACTAACCGTGTCATGACTGACTTCACGGTGTTTGAACGTATCTCACTGGCATGGAGCTCCACCACTTCTCTCATGTGGGCGTGTGGCAGACACTTGTACGAGTGCGTTGAGGATTCAGCTGAGGGAGTGGAGAGTTTGATCGAGAAAGACATCGCTACTAAAATGAGGGAAAGGGCTCAGTCCAGGTACGGACATGATACCGTCCAGGTGTGGAGGAACCATTTGCTGGCGGGTGGGAAGGATCCCCAACTTAAGTCTTTATGGCACGATCTGTTCTATATCCTTTCAGGTGATGAAATGATGGAAATATCTGCACGATGGCTTATTGATAATCTGTTTAATGGCAGAGACAAACAGTCAGCCACCTATTGAAACTGTATGCAGGGCAGGTTATTTTTATTACTTTACAAAGCAGCAGTGAAGTGCTTCATTGCTCCGATGATGGTTCTCCTCATCTGAAGGTTTCTCCTCTAAAGACTATATAGAGTAGAGATTTATATTATTATTATTACTTCAAAATGTAACCTTTTAATTTAGTTGAGTGAAGAATTTAACATTTAAAAAGGTTATCATATGAAGCCTATAATGGGCATAATAACACCTTTCGAGTGCTTTCAATCTTCTTATCGAACATTTGGTAAGAAAGTCAAAAAGGATTGTAAAATTACTTCCAAATTGAGTCATTAATGGTGATTCACTGATTAATTAAGTTTTGAATCATTTTTGGTTGCCTTTAACCTCCTAAGATCCGAACTCTTCCACGGCATGCATTTTTAATTTCTCTTTGATATTTGGGCTGATTGGGACCTGATGAATGTAAAAACAAAGAATTACCAGATTTTTTTTTTTACCTAATTTTTGTTTCTAAGAAAAATTAGTTCCACATATGAGGATATTTGTTTAAAATTTTGATAGAACAGTAGCAGTATAATGTCCTCGTAAGTGGATATCAGGCCCTTGTAGAGCAAAATTGAGCATTTTGGTCTAAATAACCCAAAATGTGATGTCCACATATGTGGACGCCAGGTCCTAGGAGGTTAAATACATTGAATGCTTCTCATCCTCAGATGGTGACAGATTAAAATGTGGGGCAGCGCCCCCTGGTGGGACATAATGTCACTCTAGGCAAGGCTTGAATAACTAAGAAAAAAATGAATGAATGAAAACGATTTATAACCATAGTAAAAATATTAACACATTATTTATTTTTGTCCTTGTTCAAGTTTAAAATGATTAATGTTGTAGTTGCCTTGTTATGTGCCTGTATTATGTTGCATGGACTGCACACTGTTACAATTCCTATGCAAGTATCACATATGAAACAGTGTGCGGAGGATATGGAGCTAAAACTTCAGGGGAACGTTCAGTCTGTGGTTTATTCTGGGATTAAGAACATTGTCAAGACAACCTCAGGTAAAACAAATAACCAACTGATTGTCTGTGCTATAGGACACTTCACAGTAACTGTGTTTATTTGAAATTTCATACACTGAAAAACTGACTTCCTGTGTTTGTGGTCCCAAAGGGACAACCGAAAGCCGCAGGTGTTGGAGTGGCTCGGACCGGCAGACAGATGTGCCGCGGTACCACAGCGAGGAGCGCTGCCTTGCCTTGCGGCTCTGTGGCTGGATCAGCAGGGGGACTGACACAGATGTGGAGAACTTCCTGCGATCACTGGAACAGGAACACGAGTGGGAGCGGGCGGCTGCTGTCGCTCTGTTCAACCTGGACATCCGCCGGGCAATCCAAATCCTCAACAAGGGAGCCATGGCAGAGAAAGGTGAGGAAAAGTAATTTAATAAGGGGAGATACTTTAGACTACATAACCATAACTGTACATGTATCAAATATATGTAATTGTAATTGTTTGGTCTTTAAAATGTAAGAAAACAATGATAAAATCCTAATCACAGCTTTTCTGTTACTTCCATGTTGGCTTGTTTAATTTGAACAAGCAGTTATTGATGAAAATTGTGTTCGACATCAAGCAAACTCTTGAAAAATGAAATGAAGTCTTTGAAAAAAGGGGGATTTCATTAATGTAACAGCAGGAAACACGTTTTTTACACTTTTTACAGAAGTTTAATGAAAATGGAGAGACAAGGCTGCTGTTTACACACGCCTTAACTGAGGAAAAAAAATGACACCAATGTAGGTCAAACGCTTTTCTGTTGTGTGCACTAATGAGTGCTTCCTGAGTAAGACTGACAGGGTGATTCATTAGATAAGATGTGTCAACAGAGCCACCTCAGGACTTTCAACGTTGCAGCTCTAACTTACAATGTATTGATTCCAATGTACAACCTTAAACCAACATTTTGTTATACCAGAGTAGTTCAGTTAGGTATTTTCCGAGCCTCACCCGGTCATATATCTAGATGTAATAATATGTAATAAAAACTGTGTTGTATAGAGATTTCTGTTAGGGTTTATGATAGCTCGTACGTTGGGAGGCAAAGTCATTAAAAGTTCTTTTCTTTAGCAAGAAATTGCAGTTTAAATTTGAAATAAAGCCCACGGTATGACAAAAGGAATATGGAGCTGGTTTTGGATAGGTTAACCTTTAAAAAAAAAAAGAAAAAGAAAAGTAGGACACTTTTTTTTCCCCTCCAAGCAATAAAACATCACCTTGAACAGCTGCCATAACCTTTTTCACACATGCACTGCAGCCGTGAGCATTTTTACATGTTACCTCATGTATGACAACTAAAATGCCCACTGCAGTAAGAGCAGAGTTTAAATGGACTTAACCTGCCAGATTCCCAATGTTTTGTCCATTTGTGTCCAATGAGTGGGTGTCAAGTGTTCTGCTTTCTTCAAGCTCTACCCCTAAACTGAGCCGAACATTTCCAGTAGTGAGGATGTGTCCGAAGCAGATGACTTCCTGCTGGGTGCTACATGTGTGAAAGGACAACTGTGGAAAATATTCTGACATGTTTTTTCCAACATTAATCTGGCTTCATTTGTGAAAATAGCGTCATCCTCTTTTTCAGATGTGCTGCTCTTACAGTTAAGACTACAGACTGTAAATAAATCTGCTTCTTTCACTTCATATTACTCACAGGTGACCTGAACCTGAATGTGGTTGCCATGGCTCTGTCAGGCTACACTGACGAAAAGTCATCCCTGTGGAGAGAGATGTGCAGCTCTCTGAGGCTGCAGCTGAAGAACCCCTACCTCTGCATCATGTTTGCCTTTCTCACCAGTGAGCCTGGAGCCTACGATGGCGTGCTGGTATTGGATCTCTTTAATATCACGAACATTTGAACGCTAGGAAAAAAAAAAACCTTCTTTTTTTTTTTCTTTCTAAGCACACTTTTCTCAACAGTGGCCCTTTTGTTCCCACTTCATAAAAGCGGTCAGGCATTCTTAACGCAGTGATGAATACTCGGGTAATACTCCAGTGGTGTTTAGTGGGAAAATCCTCAGGTGCACAGGAAAAGATATGTTTTACGTTTCCGTCATAAAACACCTTTATGAAAAAGGAGTCTGTGCCCAGAACACAGTGTTGGTTTCTGCTTTTTTCCTCCTGCAGCTGCTCAGATTCTGGCCTCTGGCTCCTCTCACTGTTATTTATGTCTGCAGACCTTTTCCTGGCAGAAAGTGATAAGAGGATTTATGCAGTCACTTTGACTTTGTTTCTTGCCATCTTTGCTTTGAGAATTGATTATTTGTCACAGATTATTTGTTTCTCGCAGCACTGTGGGTCAGAACAGGGTCACAAACACCGTTTTCTTTGACTTTGACTCTTTAATGTAAAAAGTATCCTCTATACTGAAGCTTCACCCCCTCTAAATAGTGACACAGAGACAGATTTTAAAAGGGAAGATATAATATTCTTTGTTTGTGTTTCAGTATGAGAGCAGCGTGGCTGTGAGAGACCGAGTGGCCTTTGCCTGTATGTTTCTCAACGATGCACAGGTAACTGCAGAGTGAAGCTTTCAGCGGCAGATATAGTCTGAATATATCGCTGTTTGCTAACTTTGGATCTCTGCTGCAGCTGCCACGATACATCGACAGACTAACCCTTGAGATGAAGGAGGCGGGCAACCTGGAGGGCATTCTGCTCACCGGACTAACTAAAGATGGCGTGGATCTTATGGAGAGCTATGTGGACCGAACTGGTGACGTCCAGACTGCCAGCTTCTGCATGCTGAAGGTACCGAGACAAATTACACAGAAGTGCTTATTTTTACACTCATTCACACCAAACCTGCTTAGAATGGAGAGGGCACATGAGATTTGAGAATGAGCCTCTATTGTATGAGTTTCTTTGTCAAGATGAACAGCAGCTCTGTAAGCCAGACAAATAATACACACAGATACACAAAGCAAAATAAACCAGTACACACAAGTCCGTCAGACTGAGCAAACAGCGTTTGGCACAGATTTGCGCTCTGATTGTTGTGCGGAAATTTATTCTCACAGTTTAAAAATTTCTATTTTGCATTTTTTAATTTTCAACTATTTTGTGTCAAAAAATTCAGTTCCACCTTTTTGGACTGCAGTTGGCGATGTTAGTTCTTATTCTGTTCTGCTGTCAAGTTAGCTTTATGTCGGTGTATGTCAACCAGCTCTCCACCTGCTGGCCTGGTCAGAGTGGTGCACCAGCTGGAAGGAGGATATTTCAGAGCAAGATGGTTGGCAGTGACTGAACTTTCATAATATGAGCATGTTTAGTAAATTAATGATAGATGGTGTTGATTTCTTGCATCATACTTGGATGGTTTGCTCTCACAGAGTTTATTGTTTGAGAAACACTAATATGGATGAAAAACATCCAGAATTGGATGTTTTTGCATAAGTACTACATGTGGTTTAGTTATGGGAGCTGAGGAGCACAAAGGAGGCAGTGGTGAATGCCCTGAAATATAACCACACATCAGATAGTCTGATATGATCTGACTTTTTCATTCTCGAGTGCAACCCTGTCCCTGCAGTGCATATGTGAAAGCTGCCACTGTGTCTAAAAACTATGCTGCCCTCATTCTAGTTTTCTCATTCTGGCTGTTGTGAACTACTCCCATAATTAAACAAACACTAGAGTGCATCAAATAAAGAGAAAGGAGCTGTCTGTCTGTCCATACCCTTTGAAAGATCAGTGCACATGCTAAAACCTGCCTCTTTGTTTGTGAAAGGTCACAGCTAACACCTACTGTAACAATACAAGTAACAGCCTCGGTGGAGCTGCTTGCTGCATTGCACTTGTTTCTGGTACAGTAACACTAGAGACATCAAAGTGGCTGAACAGGTCTGTAACTTTTCATGCTGTAAAACAGCTCTCTGGGTTTGCTTCATTTTATTTTCTTGTTCTAACCTGCTTGTGAAAAGACAAAAGCTGCCTACAGCTACAGAAATGTCGCACCTCACATACATATTTAACTAGTAGAGATGAGAAGAAAGGGCATGGCTGCCTTCCCAAGCAGAACCCCCACTGAAGTTGAAATGTCTTACAAGCCTAAATAATCTCTCTCTACAGGGTTCTCCGGGCGAAGTGCTGAAAGACCCTCGAGTCCAGTGTTGGATTGAAAACTACCGCAACCTGCTGGACGCTTGGAGATTCTGGCACAAACGAGCTGAGTTTGATATCCACAGAGGCAAGCTGGACCCCAGCTCAAAACCACTAGCCCAGGTGATTTTAGTGCTGAAATCGATATAGTGTAACTTCACCCACATCTCAGATTCCAACCGCTTAATGCATAGGTTCGAAATATGCTAAAAACTGCAAGAACCAGCAAGGGAGTGCCATCTCCAACTGTGCATTGAGATGTGAAGGGAAAGAATGTGGTATAGTGGTTCATCACAAAATCAAGTTATTGACTGATTCTGTGGTGACATTATATTATCTGAAAATGATAACAGTTTAACATAGACTGTATATGAATGATGGAAGTAGCCACATTGACCTGATTCGTGGTTTTGGACTTGTGTATTTTAACAAACTAGTAAAACACCCACTTTACAGTTGTTGTTAAGGTAAAACTATCTGTAAAAACCAGGCTTTCCTGGCTTTTTTGTACATTTTAAGATAGAACTAGTACTTGATTTTAGAGCAACCACAGCCATTACAGGAACAGCCGATTCTGTCACTTCTGCATTTTGCTGTTTGGACTTTACAGACTTCAACCATGGAGGGACAGGACAAGTTGTTACAGTCTTTTTTTGGCACTATAGTGTCATCCCAAAGAATCGACTCAGTCGCTTTGCTTTGTTTCAGGAAGATTTAAAAGATGAAGTGGGTTAAAGCTATTGTCAACCCATGAAATGCCAGTTTTTATAAATTTGATATTAGTACCAGTATTGACATATTTCATCACCGTACAGTTGTTGTTGTTGTTTAGTTAAAAAAACGTTAGAGGGGAAATTTGATACATGTTTGTATTCTCACAGTAAAACAGTGTTAAAGTGTCCTGTCATAAAACGACATATTCCAGGCTCTAATGTGATCCAGCACCTGCGCGCTCAAAGCAGTCTGTCTTGTTTCTGTGTTTGTTCTTGTTTCTTACTGTATTACGTACAACTACCCTTATATGAAAGTAGGACGGTTGTGCTGTTTATTACACTACAAGTAGAGTTTGCACCAAGCTCATAACACCCACAGCTCGCCTCTCAGTTTCTTGTCATAAAACCTGCTGGTATAGTCAGTATAGTCTGTGCTGTTTCTCCTTTTGTATTGGAGAAATCTGTTCCTGATACTATGCATACTCCACATTGGTTGATTTGTTTTTTTTTCTCAATAGATTCTGGTATTAAAGGGTTTTTAACATGTGATTACATGTAAGCTAAATCTTGGCAGTGCTTCATTGCATTGCTGAAATTCCAATAATCACTCTTACACCTGTTGGAATTATTGCTGTATTATCAAGTACTTATCTCACTCTTCCTTAAAAATAAAACCCAGACAGCTGCTCTGCATGCGGCTGTTGGTTTTACCTTCATGTTCACCGGGTCTTATCAGCCGACCTTTGTGTTTGTTCTTTGGCAGGTGTTTGTGAGCTGCAACTTCTGTGGGAAGTCCATCTCCTACAGCTGCTCCACAATACCTCACCAAGGCCGCGGCTTCAGCCAATATGGTGTCAGCGGCTCACCCACCAAGTCAAAAGTCACAAGTTGCCCTGGCTGCAGGAAACCGCTGCCACGCTGTGCCCTCTGCCTCATGAACATGGGCACACCTGTTTCCAATTGCCAAGGTAAACTGGACTGTGTGGACAGATGCTCAGCTGATATTTCCAGTAACAGGCACACATCTTGGAGCAGCTTAAGTGGCTGTAACACTTAACTGAGCATTTACCTGGGTTAATGTGTGGACTTTGATCTGCATTTAAGCACAGGTAGCACCTGGACATTTAGTGTCAAGCCTTTTCTCCTTATTGCTCATAATAGGATAACATTATAACTTTACTGATATTTTATTTCTTTTTTTGTTTTTTTGCAGGAACTGGTAAATCAGATGAAAAAGTGGACCTGACAAGGGAGAACAAACTGGCTCAGTTTAATAACTGGTTTACCTGGTGTCACAACTGTCGACATGGTGGCCATGCTGGCCACATGCTCAGCTGGTTCAGGTAGGAGGGATGCATGTGCTCAGAAACTCTTCAGACGCATCTGCTGCTGAAGTTCATGTTTTTATTTCTTTATCATAAACAATAAATAACCTCGGTCACAGTCACTCTTAAAGTTTGCTAAAAAGTTTTGCATTGTGTCATATGAAGTACTTTTACAAAATCAATCATAGCAAAAAAAATGAGGTAGAAAAATCAAATGAATGCTGAAAGATATGCAGCATTTAAGCAAGTCGGGTCAATTTATTTATGTAACAGATTTACAAAACAGGCATTGACCAAAGTGGTGCACAGCACGTGATTTTTAAAAAAAAAAAAAGAAATTATTTGAGCAGAATTGAAAATGACAAATGAAAAAAGGAAGTCCTCCTAAGAACAACTTAGAAAATGGTATTACAGATTACAAGGGGGCAGACAAAGAATCAGCAAAAGACACAGTTAATAACTTAGACGAAGACCGACATTAGAATAAATTTGGCTTCAGTCGAGATTTGAATGCAGTTATTGAGGCAGATGATCTGAAGGGGATGGCTGTTCCAGAAAGTCAGTCTGATGCCTGAACCTACTAACTTCTGAGCTAAGCAGTTCACTTTTTAACAGCTCTGATAGATGGTAAAATGTATTTGTATAGCGCTTTCACTACCGGTAGTCCCCCCCCTAGTCCCCCCCCAGTCATCCACCCCCTAGTCCCCCCCCAGTCATCCACCCATTCACACACTGGTGGAGGCAAGCTACAGTTGTAGCCACAGCTGCCCTGGGGCAGACTGACAGAAGCGAGGCTGCCATATCTATATGCCATATCCATATGCCATATCACCACCATACCTACTGGTGGTGGCCCTTCTGGTGGAGGTAGGTGAAGTGTCTTGCCCAAGGACACAACGACCGACTGTCTGAGCCGGGGCTCGAACCGGCAACCTTCCGATTACAAGGCGAACTCCCAACTCTTGAGCCACGATCGCCCCTGGTAGATACTCGGTGTGAGCAAAATAATTAAAAAATAAATCTCGCATTACACTGGAAACCAAATTTTATTTTAGTCTTTGTTCCCTTTGTATAGCTCTTCGGTTGTGTGGTGAGAAAGATTGCTGGAATTTACTGAACGCAGAAGCTGCTCAGACACTATGAATAGGTAGAATTTGGCTTTAACAAGAAAGGGAACAACGGCAGATTTCACCACGAAGAGGAAGAAGCAAAGAAAAACTCAAACGAAGCAACAAAAACAAGGCTAACATACAGAAGCACAAACAACAGTTTTGTTAGTTTTTCATTGTTTTTAACTCTGTTTTTGTATTTGAGTGAAACCAAGTCTGTGCATATTGTGATTTCTGTCTTCTCTGCCAGCGGCGCTAACCTGGAGGGCGAACAACAGCGCAAACACGAACAAGAGCAGCCTACATTACCACATGTTTTTGAGCCTGCTCCCTCGTGCATTCGTTTTTTACAAATTATTATTTAGTTGTCGCCTTGTTTCTTTTGTTTTTTTGTTTGTTTGTTTTTTTTGTCAGAAGAAAATGGTCATTGACGAAGACAAGGACAGAAGTTACTGGTCACTGAAATTAGCTCTGGCGTAGGATTGTTGCACTACCATGTTGGAACCTGTAGGCTGAGTGTCTACAGTGCAGTGATTATTATGAAAAGCAAAGTTTTTGTTCTGAACTTAAGTAACAGTTAAAAAAAATTAACTGTAAGGGTAAATGTGTACCTCATACACCTCATATGTTCTTCTTCTGGTCCTTTGTGTATTTTAATCCTCCTGCACCACAACCGGTTCTCATTTTCGTGCCTAATGCATGTTTCACTGCTTTTTCTAGTTTTCCTCAAAAAGTTGCCTGCTGTTATCTCCTACTACAAATGTAATACCAGTTTGAGTGTTTTCACTGCTTTATTTAAAATTACATTTAAAAGTAAAACTACAGGAATTTGTTCCACATACTCCAAACCACAGTTTCATTATCAAAAATCCAGAAAGACGGACATGCTGTGCTCTTCTGTTTTCTCTGAGCTGAGAGAACTGTGCAAACTCTACACTAGCTTTTGTACACTTACCTGCATGTTTTGTTTTAACCGACCTTAATATGTGTGTTACAGAGACCACACGGAGTGCCCAGTGTCAGCGTGTACGTGTAAATGCATGCAGCTGGACACTACAGGGAATCTTGTGCCTTCAGACAGCAGCTAAACAGGAGATGCCTGTCGGGAACTGAGGCCAAACACCAGCAGGTTCACCTCTGCAATCGCCAGCCAACAATGTGGCAACGGTGGCAGCGATGTCCTTTTCTAAACGGGCTGCTTGAATTGAATAGAATGAAATGATGTTAAGTTATATAGTCTAGTGAATGTAACATTGTAACTGAGCCCTGTATTAAGAAGGGAGGCGGTGTGTGTGACTGATCTGACTAATTGAATCAGTGACCGAAAGGGAGCGAATGCACACTCGATGTTCTGCTAATGAAAATCAAACACATGAGGCTCTGTTGCATTCAGCCTCTTCCAGTTTAGCCTGAATCAGGAATCTTGTGATTTATAGTGATCTCTTACAAAAAAAAAGTTTTCCACTCACACATCAGAATGTAAAGATGTAATCACAGGTGCCAATATGTCTGAGCTGCATTTGTTGGCTCTTGTTTTAATACGCTGTACTGTATAACGTCTGTGTTACAAAGGATATTCACATACCTCATCAAAGCATTGTTCGGGGTGAAGGACGGTACCCCGGGTGACGGTGGGGAGTTTAGCACACAATAACAGTCTTCTTGCTCTCTTCATGTTCCTCTGTGCCACTCTGCATCTGGCATTGTGGAGGGCAGGGGTAATGCGGGTGGGGTGGCTAGGGGAGGATGAGGAATTGGAGAAAGTATGAGTGGTGATGGGTGAGGAGGAGAGTGTGGGGAGGGTGCGTCTTTATTCACCAGCCCACTCCAGGCCTGTGGTCTATGAAAGAAGCGCCCCAGAAAACAGCAGCTGCTCGGCACTCTGACAAGACCCTCCAGATTGTTCCCCTCATAAAGAACCTCAGCTGCCGGAACACTATTGACTCAAAGAGAGGGCGAGCGAACAGAGCCCGAGCCTTGCACACCCCCTCCTGCACCCTGTGCACACACACTTGCCCTCTCTTTCTTTCTCTCTCCCTCTGGTGTCCAAATTGCACCCAAAAACTATGCATACCACACATCAATCCAAGGATGGGCGCTGTCTGAGGTGGGGGGAGCGGCTGTGTGTAAACCACATTGTAAATGGGCTTTCTCTCTTTCTCTGCCACCCTCCCCGCACAGTCACTAACCCAAGGAGGCATTGTAAGTGAGAGGCGGTCTGCACTAGAGCTGGCTAAATCACTTAGTCATGGAGTGAGGAGGAGGAGGAGGTGGTGATGGTGATGGGAGGGGGGCACATGAACTACTGCATGCTGCTTTCACCAGGATCTTTTTCTCGGTGTGGGAGGTTTATAAGTCTGCGTGCCCTTTTGTGAACTGTTTTGGAGTGGAGCTGACAAATTGGCAAGTCGTGTAGCATCCCGAAAAACAGATTGGCTGGAATTTCATCCTTTCACTGTTTCTTGTGTTTTCCCTTTGAAATAAATTCTGACTGACAAATTAGAGCACTGCTGAATGGGGGTGTTTTTCCATAACCTTATATGGCTTATTTTTACATTATTATGTTTCATAGACGCAGTTAGCGTGGGTTTTCTGTCACATGATCTCTTTCTGTTCATTGAGTCACTCATTATTCTCCCATGGGAACTCCCACAGAATCTGTGCATTCAGGAAGATGGTGAGAAAGAAAAAAAACAATAGACTTTGAGCATCCCGATTTTCTAAACAAGAGCTTGCACACAAATAATTCCACTCCAAGTTGGCTGCTTTTCTGGAACTTTCACTTTTATGTTTCTAAACATAACACAAATGTAGTTTGGCCAGTTGTCGTGGAATAAAGATGTTTTGGCCTGAAGTTTGAGAGTGAGATTCTGCCATTGGAAAATGAACAGATGACCAACCGTCTCACCACGCACATTCATTTGCCAAATATCTTTAAGCATAAAAGGAATTTGACCTGAGTCAAGTCACATAAGCAAGCTCTCAAGTCACTTAGGCACAGTATCATTAACAGAGACAAGGAAATCAGGAAAGTAGGTGCAACAAGGTCAAGGCCGCTCAGAGTTGATTCGTATAAATATATATGTTTTTTAAAATCAAATATAGATATAAATTTTCCAGTCCTCTGCAAAAGGGAAACCGCTTGATAAATGAGATTAACAGGAATGGTGCTGCAGTGTTTAGCACTGTTTCCTCAAAGCAAGGTGGTTCTGGATTAGTGAACGGTGCACTAAATGAGGCTGGGATAAACTGGTTGGGTTTTACTTTGTTAATGCAAAAAACATTAAACACATCGTGTGACAAACTAAATGATGTGAAGTAGCTCAATAAAGCAATACAATGTGACAAAATGTATCGAAATGTCTTCTCATATTGCCAGTTAAATAGAAAGTAGAACAAAACGAACAAAAATCTCGATTGCAAAACAATCTAAATACAATAAAATAAGGAGCTCAGTGAGTCATATAGGGACAACAGCTAATAAATGTAGACTTTGTGGTATGAGGTGGTCCAAATTTCCTGTGGAGCTGAAATTGATGACTAAGTTTTCACTGCCTGTAAAGAGGTGCAGAGGGGGCCTGCAGTAAAAGCCATTCACCTCAGTGTGAAATTACATCTGAATCTGACAAAATAATGAATAATGTCATGAAGTCATTTTACAAGTTTTTATTAGTTCAAAGTTTTAATATTTATTTTGGAGCTATATGCTCTTTATGTAATTAAAATAATAATAATAATGTACCAATAAAATATTTACAGATATAATTGGCTGAGAATATAGCCAATACATAAATTTGGACCAATCAGCGTCGTTACTGTACACCCCCAGTGTCCAATCATACGCTCGGAATTGAGCGTTGTGTTCCGCCCACAGACAGCAGCCAGTAGTCTGGTAGAAAGAACTGTCATTTAGAGTGAGTGGACAGGATGGGGAAGACGCAGAGAGAGCTGGAAAACACGAATTAAACGTAATGAGAAGTATTACAAAACAACTTTTAAAGTTGCCCATGTTGTGTTTGCAGCTTACGACGGCATTTGTTAGTATCTAACAGGTAAGTTTATCCCGTAATAATACGTCTTTGACCTGCTTTTTTCTTCGAACGAATGAGCTGATTTTTTTAAAGGAAGCTAACGTTTTTGTTTTTTTGTTTTGTTTTTTGCTAACAAGCTAATGTTTATCTTACCGCCCCCACCCCATCCCATTCTTCCCACCACCATCTCCTTCTGCAGAAAAACAGCAACTTTGGCAGTACGTGGTTTTTTTTCTCACTGCGATAAGAATTACAGTCACTTTGTGAGGATGTCAGCCCCCAGCAACTCGCTTCAGCAGCCGAGGGTCAGACGCAGCAATGCGGGCTCCCCCGGCTCCTTCAACAACAACAGCTGCCGTTTGCACCCCATCCGTGCCACTGTGCCCTACCAGCTCCTTCGTGCGGGTCAGAGCAGTCCCACGCGGCCACAGACCCTGTGCGGAGGAGCCACGAGCCACAGCCGGGGCTCCAGCCCCCCCTCCAGTCCGACACTCAGTTCAGGAAGTGCAAATGCTAAGCAAAGACTGTCCCCCGAAAATAAGGAGTCGTCTTGCCCCCCAGACTCTCCAGTTTCCAGAGGTAAAAACAAGATTTTCAGCAACTTTGCCTGTGCTGGGTCAACAAATGCTCTCCACGTGCGTTTGATTCAGGATGACTTGTCTTGATAGCCTTACTTATGTTGTCAATGTGTGGTGTATAGTCATGCCATAAAATGTGATCACATATTATTTTTTGGGGTGGGTAACAAGTAAGTCTGGAGTCAGGCTGGTACTTGCTTTGAAGGAGGTTTATGCATTAAGCCTATCTTTAAGTGCAGTTATGCAGTCATACAGAGGCTGGAGTGAAATACTGGCTCCTTTACTTTATTTGCTCTTTTGAAAGGAGAGAATTGGCAGAAAGACCTGATTTTAGTTATAACAGCGGCCACGTCACTCCCAGGAGAAGCCACGCCAGAGAAATGGTCAGGTGTTGCTTAGACTGACTCTCACTCCATACATGGATGCATGTACTCTGAACATATGCTAAACCTCACCATGCTGCCTTGCACATGGATAGCAGAGCCTGGCCTTATGTTGTTTCATGTCATGCCCAGTTGATCTTTGGAAGAGATATGGAGATACAGTGAAGGAGCATATGAGAGTTTAGGCAGCACCCAGTGCTTCACTGACTAAACCTTATTTAACTGGCTGCTTCTCCTGCCAAATATTGACCCTGTGGCTGGTTTTCTGTAGCAGTATGCTTTCACAGGCCAGCAGTGCACTTTTTCTTTTTTGCTAAAAGAATACTACTTTTTCTGTAGCCCCCGTGTTTTTGTAGAAAACGCACTCCTAACCACGCTCCGTCAAGCTAGTGTTTGAAACACTCTGTGATAAGAAAGGCCTGCTTTTCCTGCAGGCTCATTCTGCTTTGGTTAACCTAAGTGACTCCTGCTTTAGCAGCTGGGGCAGTGTTACTTCCATTTGTCAAATTCTAATAGATTTTCCCTCTTACCTTTAACGAAATGGGTGCCCTCTTTTCTCAATGCAGCACGATAGTTATTATGGAGTAGTGTGTGGAATTTAATGTTTGTGATGTGCTTCACATTCCTCAGTTCTTTGAATGAGATGACCTCCAGCCTTGACTAGTGTAGCATGCAAGGCAGGAAACTAAGTCTCTTCAATAACAACTGAGTGGGCAGCTTTACCAAGCATGGTGAATTTCACCTGAGTTGGTGTTGATCCCCTGCTCTGTTGGCATGCCATGCATACCTCGGTCCTCTGAGAGAGTCAACCTCTAACCCAGACTAGTGTCCCATGTCAGTGGTGATGATGATGGAGGCTTGACCCTCGTTCATGGATGTGACCCCACAGTACAAACACGCCTGAGAGGCGTCAGATGACAAGTACTATGGGCCACATCAGCAAGTGGTCTCATGGTTCCCGGAAGTGAAAAATGTGGCATATAGATCAAAACAACTGAAACAAATAACCGATAAGATTGCCAGAATAAGTTATTGATCATTAAAATAAAGATATGACACATAGATGCCTGTCACTTTTATTTCACTTACAAAAGTAAGTAAAACACAGATATTTATGATTGTAAACTGTCAAGCAGACAGATTGAAATGAATGAAGTTAATCAGCCCATTATTCATAAGTCAAATCATTTTTTGTGTCAGGCAAAGTTTCTTCCGGGCATTGGCTGATTGTCAGGTCTCATATGCAGCTTTTTTCTTTTTACCCCAATTACTGGTGTACTTATTTTTTAAAAAAAATGTGTAAAACAAATTTTGGCTCTGATATAGCCGCCTCTCTGTGGTCTAATGTTCTGCCTAGAGAATGATTTGATGAGTTACACTTCAAGAGTAAAAAGGGCTATAAGCTCTGAGCACAGTAGCACATTCCTTGTGAAGTAGCTCTGGTGAGCTAGCCGAGTTGTGCATTAATGTTGAAGTTGTGTGACCTACCTCATTAGTGACAAGTATGCAGAATTTCCCTGTTACGTTAGAAATGCTTCACCAATGCAGTATTTTACACTGACCATAGATATATCTGTATTCTTTTAATGACCTCCAGGGGGCAATAACTGTGGTTCCAAATAGACTTGCGCTTCTATAAATGTCTATGGAAAAACTGCTCTCCTTCCTGACCCCAGTAAATACTTTCCTGATGAGTTTATGTGCTCAGCCACCTGTTTCAGATCACAATGAATCAATCATTAAGTTTTTTTTTTAGCAAATTTTGTTTAAGTGTCAGAGGATTATCCAGGATGTCCTTACTGGATAACAACTTGTGTTGACGAGGCTTTGTGCGAGTAGTGTCACAGTCATATGCACCCCCTGACTATTTTCACCAGGTTTCTAAACACCAGGATAACAAAGGTGAAAACACTCAACATGAACTAGAGAAATTCACGGATTAATGGGTCATGTCACAATTAACATCTAGCTGAACTTTCCCACATACGCACTAAGAAGTTCAGCTTCATGATAAAATCCATTTGGACAAATTACAATTTTTAGTGACACAAATTGTATTGACGTCATGCAAAACAACTGTCAGCCTTGAGTACTCTTGTCTTTGTCCTATCTGGTTCACTGTAATTGTGGGTGGGTGGGTGGGGCAACCTAAACCTCACCTCCAGGGCAAGTCTGGCACAGAGGCAGCATGGCCAGAAATGACACAAAATTAGTCTTGTTGCTGTTGTTTCTTCAGCCTCCATCTGTGTTCACGGATCCCCAAAGCAACAACCGACTCCCTCCCAGCAGATTGTTAGCTAGCATTACCCGGCATCCTGGTCAGTAGTGTAATTTAATTTGAAAAATACAGTTATTAGTTAGAGGTGGGAATCACCATACATCCCACGATACGATATTATCACGATACTTAACGCACGATACGATATTATTGCAATTTTTTAAAAATATTTTGTGATATTCAGATTCTGTACATAAAGGTAAACTTTATCAATATTCATTTTATCTAATATCAAAGTCTCACACTCAGTCTTTCTCTCATTTCAGTTTTATTGTTGACAAACTGAACGGTTTGTATTACAGTCTAGTCCAACTTAACTGAACGCAACCATCTGGTACAGTTATAGCTATTCTGAACTATGCAATTTATGAAAACTATGCAGCCCATTCAGCAACTGAAGAATTTGAAAGTAAATTAAAACAAAATATAATTTTACATTAAATAAATTTTTTTAAACTGTATTAAAATAAAACATGTCTTAAATTAAAATAAGTAAACTGTCATGTTTATTGCTGCCGAAAACAAGTTAAACACATTTGGACAGTGAAGGAATGTCAGGATTCTTGCTCAGAAAAAGGATCAACATGCTCTGAAGTCAGAGCACAAAAACCTTTTTTGTAACAAAATATCGATTTCTGCTGTCCCTGTATCGATACATTATTAGCAAACAAAATATCACCATACTACACAGTATCGATTTTTTCCCCCACCCCTATTATTAGTGTTGTCCATGAAAAGTATGGGACAAGGGTTAATAATTGTTATTCGCATTATTAAGGAACCCCCCCATTTAAAACAGCAAGATTGTCTACAGTCTTTACATGTAGTCTGCAGTGATCTCGAAAGTCTAGATTTTGTTCCAGGACTGCTCGCTTATACAAGGCAGAGTCGGTGTGTTGAAGCTTTGGCAGTTTATAGTCGGATTTCTTTTTCACAGCTCACGTCTTCTAGAGCTGCACTTTATGTCCTTGTCCTTGACCTTAAGCCGGTTCTTAGCCCTGTTACATAAAATATCAATAGAAATTCTTGATCTACAGTCTAAAAACATGGTGTCGGGCATGCAGCCTAGGCCAGACCCTGTCCACCAGTGAGTCCAGTTTGCCCTCTGAATGGGTTTGAACTCCAGTTTTTTGCTTATGTTTTTGTTTTTATGAAACAAAGTCCATCATTATTATTTTGTGGTAATGCCAGCCTTACTATATAAAATGTATAGAAAGTGTTTCTAGGCCTAGAGATGATTTTCTTTTTCTTAAAAAAAAAAAAGTGTAAAATAGTGTCCATGTGAAGGTGATATTTATTTTCACTGATCAGCAAATTCTAATCACAGTAGACTCAATAAGACATCCCAATCATCTGTTTTTGAAAATGGAACTTTAATTAAAAAATAAATATTTTAAGAGATTGGGTTAACTTGACTTTGACTTTTGCTTATAGTTTCACATTTCAGAAAGTAATTCTTTAAAGGGGGGTAATGTTTGCAGGTGTTTTCCAGTACAGTGCATTTATTGGTCAGGAATACTTAAGGTCAATGTGGATGCCATGTGGCACTAAATTGAGTTTTCCATGAGGTTAATAAAGAGATGCTACTGCAGAACTGTCACATTCTGACACAAGCTTACCTCTGACTGCAAAACACGATTTACAAACACAAGATCTACTGTGCTGTTATTTTGTTGTTGTTGTTTTTGTTTTGTTACTATATCAAAATTTTTGCATGTATATAAAATCTTAACATGCTTTTTGGTAGTTTACTCAAACCTAAAATACGTTTTTTGTTTATCCAATGTCCAAGTGCAAAATGCATAGACTTCTGTTAAGTTAGGTAACAGACTTTTTGCTTTGCAGACCAGTCAGGCGTTCACGTACAGTCATCCCCATGCAAAGGTCCTTTTTAAGCCAGGAAAAGCCCTCAATATGAGCAAAATTGTTCACTTTATCTTTCATTGCTGCAGCTCAGTGTGACTTGACTACAGCAATAGTCTGTGCAGTGTATAATTTCTCATACACTGTAGTACTTTGAACCCACTCATAGACATAATGCTTGCCATTTGGTGGAAAACTCCGTCCAAAGTGGCTTACAGTGCCACGGGTGTGGTGATGGACTTTGGTTCACATGATTTAGATCTTAGCCTGATGATGGTGGACAGAGTTAAGAGTATTATATTTCACCTTATGACCTTTTAGGTTCACCAACATGACATCATCTTTTACCACACTGTCCCCACAATGAAAGTCAAAGTGCCAGCTGTGCTGAAATGGCCCTGCTTCATTGTCAGCTATTCAAACTGCAGAGTAGGACCAAATGTGAAAATGAATGTGGTCTGAATCAGTGGACTGTAGCACAACTGCACTGTTTCCTGTACTTTCATCTCTATGCATGTGACATTTTGAAGCACCTGGAAGTTTACCCTCAACTTTGATCTAAAGGTTGCTCATTCTTAAGTCCACACACATAAATGGGGGATTTTTTAGCACATACGTTCCTCATTCACTGAGATGCATTCAAACCTGTTCATACTAGCTTGTTGTGAAATATACCTACTGGACTCAGATGTGAATAATGTTTATATTATATTAATGTATACGAATTTATTTTACTGTTTTTTGTGCTAACAAGCAATTTCTCAGCCTGCAAAGACGCACACAGTTACAAACTCGGATGTTAATCACAATTAATTTTATCATCTATTCATTTATTTTGTGTGAAATGGCAGTGCATGCTCAAATGCTACATTTCAAAATTGTCAGACCCGCCCCCTTTTTAATGTAGGATATAGATATAGATACCTTGGCTTTTGTAATGATCAGATACTGGTGTTAAATTAATAATCTCTGGTTCCCCTCTCTTCCTCACAGTGAGAAACATTCTTTTATGTAGGATAACATAAGGTTCATCTTAAATATTGCGTTAAATATTTTCTAGCTTTGTAAAGTACAATGTGATGCATCTATTTAACAATATAAATTTACTTTATTTAGAAAAATTGTGAGAGAAAAAATGTGTTGGTGTTATTCACCAAATCTGTATTTGCAAAAGTTTCATTTAAATAAGCATCTACTGCATACTGCTGTCATATATAGTCATGCTAATTTCTTCTTTTTGTGCATAACTTCACACATAAGTACCAGATATGGACCAGACAGCAACACGTTCTGTTATCATAAATGTAACTAGGCTTCTCCAAAAATAATACACTGGGCCAATGCCCTTTTAGCCAAACTATCATGCTGGTGTGGCGAGATTAATAAAAAAAACAAAAACAACCCCCCCAGAAAAACAAACAAACAAAAAACATCCAAACTGCTGCCACTTTGCTTTTAATGTCCTCCATTATATATTAGTTTCCCTGCTAGCTGGACTGAAACGTTGTCACCTGATCCAGCGGGTTGTTTTATTTTGTTTTTTGTTTTCTATTATTCAGGATTGCACCGCCATCCGATCAACGTGTCTTAAATGTCACGTCACTTTGAGAATTTCTAGCACACGATTATACAATTTTTGCTTCCACAGTACAATCAGAACATGAAATCATCACAGCCGTGATGTTTTTGGAACAGGACGTTGAATTAGGAGTGGGTGATATGGGAAAAAAAATTTATCGCAAATTTTTTTTTTCACGTCAGTGGATATATCAAGATATAAAATCAAATCACTTTAAAAAATAAATAAATAAATATTTTACTCCTAAGTGAAAATGTGTGAAGCTGAACATGATAAATATACTGTAGATCTTCATGCTGCTGCATTTTAAATACACAAGTGTATATAGTAAACTAAAACTTTAACTCTGACCGTTCAAAACCTTCAAGTGTTAAAGAATACAAACAAATGATATTTACCGTATCTCAAATTTTCACTGAAGAAAAGTTTTTTTTTCATAATTGTCTTTTCGTTTTATTGCCAACCCCCATGCTGAACTTTACATACAGAAGAGCATTACTTTGTTTACACACAGCAATGAATACATTAGCCCACCATTAGCTTAGTTCTCATTTTTAGTGTTTTAAAGACTTAATTCCATTTATCCTTTTTATAACAGTTTTTACACATATAGGGTTGTTGGAGATATATATTAGCTTAGGGCTGTGCAGTTAAGTAATTATTTTTATTTGCTTTTTCCCCCCTTCTCATTACGATTGAAACTAAATCTCTGGTATCGTGTGAATATTAACGCTGTCGTCTTGCCTTTCAGCACCCTACACTTTACTTTTTGTTGCGCCCTGAAATCTCAGATTTACTCTCCACCAGAGTGCTTTATATTTATTTTTTATTTATTTTTAACATAAAGCAGTTTGCTTTAATCAGGCAGGTAAATCAATTCTACTGTTCATTTAAAATAAATCTTCTGTCTGAAAGACATTTGTTAGCTAAATGTGCATTTTTTTTTTCCTCTCATCTACTTATAATTGTGTTACATAAAGGTGCTGCTATTGCAGCATATAGATACTTTATATTTCCAAGTATTTGGGATTATTTTTGCCATAATTGAGCAGCACTGCATTAACTAATTAACTGGTTGTATCTTATGTCTTAAAAACCCTAACCCCTTGTTATCAACGTGCAAGTTGAGAATAAGATTTTAGCTGGTGCCTCAAAGTGATTAAAAAACATATCTAAAAAGGAAAAATCGGAGCGCGTTTTGCTTTTCAAACTCAACTAAATACTTGAAATTAATTGATGTCAGTTTAAAAATGAACACCATGGTAAAGTCAGTGTATTTTAACTTTTGATACATGTTGGCACTTTCAGTAGATTTGCCATATTAACTTGGATTAAGCCTAAGTGTCCCATTACAAGGGTTTCTAAACTAGGATTAGGCTTAAACCATGTCTAAGAAACCGAGTCTGTCTCTTTTTAAGCCTGGTACCAATAGGAAAACTTACTGATTTATTCTTAAAATGCACTTGCCTGAGAAGGTCTTGAGTTGTCTTTTGTTTTGTCTAAAACCCAAACCCATTCAATTTGCTATCATATGACCTAGAAAACCTGCCAATTGTCACGCTAAAGGAGTAGAATTGTAGATCATACTAAATTAACCAAATTTTCTCTTCAACCAGACTCACGCATTCCTGTGCATACCTGGGGCGAACAGTTCTCCTATACTTTGCAAAAGAGAACTACCTGTTTGTTATCACATTTGCCTTACAGCTAATAATTCACCATCCTGGAAATGTAAAGACTTCATCACAGCTTGCTGTCTGAACCGCGAAGGGAAGTCCAACCTGAAAATATTTCTTTAATTTGACATACACTTACTTTACCCATGAAAAAAATCAAAATCAGACTGCTTTGATGTCTTGGCTTCCCTCATACTGTTTCTTTTTTCTCATCGGGAGATTATTCTAGTCTGGCAAGTGGGGAAATGATGGAAAATAACTAAAATCCCAGTTTTGAGAGCACTGGCTTGGACTATATAAACATTGATAGAAATTTAGCCTGCTTCCTTTGTCTAGAATGCTTCAGGGAATTTTTACTGTAGCCCAGTAAGCTTACTTAGGCAATACCTTTGGGTGTGTAGGCCTGTGTATTCTGCGAACAAAGAGCAACAATGAACGGCTGTGTAGTTCTAGTAGGAGAGAGGTGCCTCATGGAGATAGTTTAGTCTGTGTGTCTGTTGGAAAGGCCCTTGCCCTAGCCTGCTCAGGCAAGGAATAAAGTAAACAAGCATATTTCCTGCTCATCGTTCTGTTCCTTTACTCTGCCTTTGATATAGGAACGAAAGAAAGAACATACACTTGCTTTTTTAGAAATTACTACAAGTATAATTGAGGCTAATAAATGTAATGCAGTCTCTAAGCACATTCGAGCTAATATATTTACATGTTTTTTTGTTTTTAACTGTGTGGCACTGCAGGAATGCAGAGTGGATGCAGGCAGTATTGATGTCCATTGTGGTTGTTTATGAGTTCTTATGTGGGTGGCGTGTGCTTAACTGCTCCAGCTCATAGCAGATTATTCTCATAATGTCAGATACTGCTGCTCAGCCATTTACATTTGCCTCAGGTCGCAAGCCTTCTCTTTGCTCTGCTGTAACACATCACACTGTCCATACTTTCAAAACTAGAAGATATTGGTACAAAAAACTCATTTGGTTAGTTGAAGCCATGTTTTATTACATTTGTTGTTGTTTTGCTTTTGCTTTTTTTATAATCAAAGCAGTATGTTTTGATTATAACTGGCGTCGATTTACATGCTCCTTTATTTCTAGATAAAAATGTAACTACTGGGTTTGGTTTGTCATTCAAAATATGGCTTCATGTTCCTGGTTGTATTTGTGCAGTAAGTGATTTGTTACACTAAAATGTTAGCATTTCAGTTGAAACTTACTAACACACTCAGCAAGGAAGAGTCAAAAGATGCCTCAGGGTGTTTGGCAGTATTGCACATCATGACATGCACTGATGCCAGCGTGCATGCGTGTGTGCCTAATTCTGTTTCTTTGTTCTTTCTAACTTTACAGCAGAAAGATCCAAATTACAGGTGAGGAATTCGAGTGCCATTCGACGGGCTTCTTCCTTGGACGCCATCACAGGGCCATACCTCACTGGCCAGTGGCCTCGGGACTCCCATGGACCCTACCCTTCCTGCATGAAAGACAAAGCCACACAGGTACACGGTGTTCAGAAAATCCTGCCTTGGCTGTAGGCCTGCAGGGGTTGACTCAACCTAACTCTTTTCAACACTAATCTTTAACCTTTACGCAATGCTGGCGTGCATTTAATCAACCTTTAAGCCTAGTGATTGGAGAGTTTCTGCCAAAATTAACTCTGGGTGTTGTAGACATGTCTCTCTGGACATTTTTCTTTTAAAAATGTATTGCATGGTTTTTTCTGGAAACAAGGAGGTGCCCAAAGTAACTCCCTGAACTTTGGAAATCAATTCTGCAATAAATAATTATTTGATTTAGGAAATATTTGCATCATTTTCTAGTGTTCTGTTGTATATGCTGTTACAGCTATTCAAATGAAACATGGGCAACTTTTCAAAAGATTTTGACATATGTACTTGTGTGTTTGAAGCTCAGGCTTTAGCTCTTTTTCTGTTGTTGGATGTCAAAGACAGCTTTGTATGTGGTCACTGCATTTATTGTAACAACTGTGATTACATCACAATCCCATTTACACTGGAATTTTGGACTCTTTGTAGTCATCTTCTAAGCCATAGGGATACAATGGAGGAAAAAAATCACTACAGGCAAAGAAGTCAACATAAGAAGGAAATTAGTAGCTGAAGTTTTTTAACTGATGCATCATAACTCAGTATTAAGCCTCTGCGGCGTTACATTTTGCGTGCACATGCAATATTAGGTGGTGAAAGAGTCTTTGTTTGGAAAAGTTGAGTCAAAATACTGCATTTAAGTGGAGATGCACAATGATTACTTGTCCCAATAATATCTGTCTAAATGAGTGTGGTTTATGGCCATTTAAAGTTATTTCTACAGTTGACTGGAAAATAAAGACATAAAATATTATAATCTTATTTTAAGGCCACTTTGTCAACCATGAGGCCAGGAGGGCTTTTCAAATTAATGATTTTTCCCGGCAAATAATTGCAGGCATGAGTACCAAAACTATTTTTTGGTTTCTTTCATAGTTTCTGTCATAGTGCTTGGTGCTGGTGAAAGACTTTTGTTATATTAATCTGGTGGTTGAAGTCTGGAGTCGGCTGCCAGTGTAGGCCTAACAGAAGTGTCTGAATAGTCTGAAATTCCCCGAAAGCACAACATTTTAATGCATTATAACACTTCATAAGGCATATGTATGGATTCCACATTGAATCTGACCACAGTATTCCTGGATAACTGCCCACACATAATCAGCTACTAATCTTGCCATGTGACTCGGTGTTAAATGTAGTTTCACTCAAAGAGCCTTTTTTTGTAGGGGGAGGGTTTCTGTTATGAAAGAATATTGAATATGTATGATGATGACAAGGGCTGCTCTCCTCTGTGCTAACAGAAGCCTTTCATGTGTCTGAATGAAGACCGCCGAGGCTCATTTACATGGGCTTCATCCCTTTAACCCCTCATTCTCCTTGCATTTCTTTGTGTGTAGGCTGAGGAAGTGGTGAGTGGGTCCTACGAAGTTTCTTGAGCCGGCTGTGTGCAAAGTAAACATCTCTAATTACAGGGTTCCTGTGCATTCTGGACAGACTGGGCAAGAATGGAAAGTCGATTTGATAGTGATTGGATCTTGACTAATGTTAATAAATGGACCCATCTTTTAGACTTAGTGGGGGGTTTTAAGCACTCTGTGATGTTTGCCTTGGTCTTAACCATATTTACCTGTAAAAATCTGATTGAAGTAGGCTAAAATAAAAATCCAATTTAAGTCTTTAGAAGCTGTGGAAAAAATGGAAAACATTTTGGATGTTCTCAAATTCTTAAATGCACAACCATCCCCGAAGGATAGTCATAGACCACTTCCTGTTAACAAGTTATGCCTGGCCCCAGCTCTTTTTATGAGACAACAACAGAAGCAAGCAGCACACAAAGGATCCACAGACTCTTTTGTTGTGCATTGCACAAGTTCAAGTCAGCCTCTCCTTTGAGCTGTAATTCAGCCCTGCATGGAGGTGAAGTTGTTTGCACCTGTCCCCCAGGCTATGACTGAAGCGAGGAGAAATCCCACTGCTTACCACCTGGCCCTCGTGGCTACACGGCCCGCCTGCCTTTTGTGTGGGAGTTTAGGAGCAGAGGGCCCATACATATGCTAATCACTGTTCCGGGACAGGGCTGCGTGCTCTAGGCCCTGTGGTTACAGAACACAGAGAATGTCTGTATGAAGATTAGGATCCTGACACACCAAGGCAACCTCAATGAACTAGCATAAAAACAAAACTGATCAGTTTGTGTTGCCTCATGTCTTCTATTAAAAGTTGCACTTTGCACACAGTGCAGGAGCCGATGACCAGCTGACCGCTGATATGTGTGCACATTCTGGGCCTACGTGACAGGAAAAGACTCATTAGCATTATGTGTAATTGCAAATGTACAACACAAGCTGTTGTGTTATTTTCATATCCCTGTGAATCACCCCAGAGGACATCTTGAACAGCTTCATATGAATTTTAGCTTCTTTCTTTGACTGAGACTTCACATGTACATGGTAGACATGGACGTAGGCATTGTGATATCACCCGCTGGCGTTTTGCAGCTGCCATTTCGTTTTTTGATGTAACCATATTTGGGTGGAGCGTGGATGCTAAGTTATAAACTAAGGCTAACAAACTTGGTTAGCAATCAGCATTCATAAAGTGTGAAGGTGCAACACACACATACATCTTCTAATTAGTGATAAGTAACAGAAACTACAATTTAATTAATCAAAACTGAAAAACATACCAACACAATAAATACCGGAGGAAGCATCCTGAAGTTATGAAAGACAAAACTATCCATAGAGAGTTTTTAACGGTCTGATTATTAGGAATGTGCATTATCTTCAAATATTCGATTAATCATTCAGTTATACATTTTGACAGAAAAAAATACTTTCCCTTGTGTTTACCAGTAACAGGCTATAATACGCTGCTACCACCCGATGGGCTCTCTGCCAGAACGAGTGTCGATGAATTTACTTTTTGTGACTGGTTGTTGTTTTGTTAAACCTTAGTCGCACAGTTTCAAAAGCTGTTGCAGCTCTCTGTAGAAGAAAACAAGTTCCACCACAGACTCCACCAGTTAAAGCTAGCATTGAATTACAGTTCTGTAGAAACTGGTGAAAATTAAATGGTATTTTTGCTTGAAATCTCACTCCCTAATGGGATTGGCTCACATTGGGAGCCTCAAAGGACCGTTAAAAGAAATGCTGTTTCTCGTGCTTTGAGGTGGTTTAATGTTAACATGCATCCAACGTCTGCCTTGGTGTACAAAGGCTTTTCAACAGAAACATGTGCTAGAGTGCTTTATTGGATGTTATCTCATGCCACATTTTAATCAGTAACTATATTCCATGTTTGCCTCCTCGACGCTTAATGTAAACTGATGTCTCTTGTAGTGATTTTGATTTACTGACTCATAAAGTCAACTCGCCCAGTCAGAGAACATGGTCTCTGCATCTCTAAAATGTACCAAATTATAGCAGCGGCACTTTGCTCGCATGTCTCGGCATGTAATCTAAACAAAACAGCACAAATTCCACTGTGATTCTATTGAAGCCCAGTCATTATTTCCTGCTTTGGAACAGAGCTGGATTCTTGAGGATGTTGCCTGCATGTAACCCTTTGGGTGTGATTCACAATAGGAAGCGAGCTAGGCTGCAGTAACAGTTGGGTTTTATCTGTAGAGCATTACATTATCAGGCACCACACCTGGCACACTGTTCAGGCTTGGAAGTCGGAGCTGAAACGATAAAAGGCCCTCTGAGGTAAATAAAGGTGGGTATTCTTGTTAACACATTGTTCGAGAGGAACAGAGTCGATAAAGAGAGGCAGCCTGTGGTTTTTTTTGTAACTGCCATATCTTATGATTTCCCTGGGGAAGTTAAATTGCAAATTAAGATGCCAAACAATGATGATATTGTGACCTCACTGTGTCATCGTTTAGCCCACTGACTGGTAATAAGCTTTCTTTATGATTAACAAAAAAATATGCCACCATGTTTTCCTTTAAATGGCCCTAACTGAAGTAATAAAAATTAACACCAAACTGTGCATTATAACTAATGAATAAGTATAACTAATGAAAAATGCAAACTAATCATTCCCATGAGACTATACCTTGAAGTGCCAATAAAAGCATTGCAGATTTCATAAGCTACAGGTCCTCCTTGACGTCACACAACATCTGTGAGAACTTAGTTTTTCCTCGAGTCCAAAGCTCCACACAGTCTCTGTGCCCTTTCTAGCCAATCTGCATTCTGCATGAACAGATTACGCTGCAGCATCAAGTCCCTCAGTGTTTGGCAGAGGCATCAAACGGCACAAGCGATTCCATAGCCCATGCACAAAATGTTAATGCTAAAGGCTAGCTACACATCTGCCAAGCACAGTGGTCCCTTTTATGAGAGCACAAGTGCTCATTTAATCTGCTGTCCTTTTCTCAGGCAACCGGCACCAGCAAGCCAGCGCAAACGACTTCACGGGTGTTCCTCATTATTCACAGTGTGATATTCCATATCATAGGGCAAGGCTTGTGCGTTAGTTGGAAAAGCCATAGAGGGTTTTCTGTTTATGTGGGGTCAGACATAAGGCAGTGTGAAGACACTGACATTTAAGTTGCTTCATACTACTGTGCTGTCGATAAAACATCAGCTGTTTGAGGACCAGAGGCTGTGTTGATATGCATAATCAGGGGGAAGTATGTGGTTTCAAACAGCCATATAAAACATCCTCAGTCTGTTTCTGTTTTTGCATATATTTGCATAACTTAACTGTTTTCTTGTTTCCGCTAAACATATCTGAAAGACTTGTTCAATGACACAGAAATGCTTGTGTGCTCTCCTGTAGGGAATGTTTTGTATACGTTTACAAAAAAAAAATCGTTTACTGATGATACAAAACTTCTCTGTAGACTCATTGATCTGGTATAAGCCAGGCATTGTAGAGCACAGCTGTAGCAAATCTGTATTTTACATGAGCCAGGAAACTTTTTCACGACTAAATGTGAGGACGTGGAAACCGTGTAAATACTTTTGTTGCTGACGTTTTCTTTGGTAGGTTTCTGGTTTTTGGACTAGAATTAAGCATCTTGTATTCTGTGTTCGTGTAGTCTGCAAGTAATAAAGTGAATTTTGTCCCCTAACACTGATTTACAGTATTTACCTCAAGTCAGCGTAGTAATGGAAGCAGTCAAACATGCTATGGCTTTAGTTGTGCCTTTTGAATGTAACCGTTTCCTCAGGGATGATATCTCATGACTGTTTTGCTGACTTTCATTGATTCCAGATTTTCAACTTTAATTTTAAACACACGGCAATCATTATGCTTTTAGCAAGCATCTTTCTCAACTGCTTATCTAAACATTTGACTTTTTTAAAGTTATTTATTTATTTTGTTGTTGTTGCGAATATCCTGACTGACTTCACAATGAGGGGATTTATTACCTAATCACTGTGTTTGGTGAGGTTTTAAGAGAGCTCTTTGTGAGCTTGTATTTCCTTAGCTCTCCTGCATGAGCATTTGAATGTTGTGTGTGTGTGTGTGTGTGTGTGTGTGTGTGTGTGTGTGTGTGTGTGTGTGTGTGTGTGTGTATATATAACTACAGTTTGGTGAAAGTTTTTATTCTGTATATGTGGATGTCTTTGTGCACATATATCATTTGTAGCAGTTTAATGAACATTTAAGTAATATAAATAACAATCTATTAATTGGTTAAGCTCACCATTCAGCTGCATATTTTGTGCACTGACACATAATCAGATGCTCTGCAGGTTGTTATATCAAGAATTTATTACATGCATATGAATACAACAATATTCAGTACTTAAGCAGTTATAGTACATTGTTTGAAACCCTGAAGATGTTGATTTAAGATCAAGGCCTTGTCTTGCTAGCCAGCCCACTCTTTTGCCTCTGCTCAATCCATTTGGCGTTAAACCTGCATCTTCCTATTCAGGGTCTTGGGAGGTCTGGAGCCTATGCCAGATGTTCCATGACCTGGAATTGGATAACTGGAAAAAAATGGATCTGTTGACCTTAACACATATATAAACAATCTTGTAAAGCCAGTGCCTGGAAATGCTTACACATCAAACCCGTGTCGAAGGTGTTTCAAATTAGATAATTGAGATTATTGAGAAGAAGCACATTTTTGTCTTAAATAAAACTTTCTCGTATGGATGGATACCCTCTGCACATACCCATGCTCTTTTGCAGTACAGCTGCACACAACATTGGCCTTTCCGTGCCTGTGTAATATAAAACATGCTATCAGGAGGTCACGGTACATTTGAAATGCATATCACTAGCAAATGTATTTATGTTTTGAGGAAATGATGAGTTATGTAACGTTTGAGTTTGTGTCAGCATGTGTATATATCTGTGTTTCAGACTCCGGGTCTCTGGATCGATGATGGAGCAGAACAGGGAAGTCCTCACCAGCGGTCAGCCTCCTGGGGCAGCGCAGACCATCTCAAAGAGGTAGTTTTGCCTGTCGTGTTTTTCTTTCTTACTGTCAGGTTCTCAAGTGTTTGTTACGAGCATCCACTATTTTATCTGTTCAGATCATTCAGATTGTGTTTGCAAGGGACAACCAATCAGAAGAGTTTTCTTAAAAGGAGGGTGTAGGAAACTTTAAATTGTTTGTTTCGGATAGTGGATCATCCCAGGGGCTGCACCAAGACCTAGCATAAGATAAATGACCACTAGCTTAAAATGTGAGTCACGCAAAGCTACTCTAGAGTCCAAAAATAAGAATATGAAGCTGGAAATGAGCGTAATGGGTCCATTTTAACCTTAATTCATGCCACAGAAAATGTCCTATCCACCCAGGCTTGCTGAATACATTAACTCAGCAAGAGGAAAGAATGTTTTTGTCGTTCTTGAGGTTCATATCATTTTAAAGTGTTTTATTTGTCAGGGTCTGTGGTCAGACTAAATATTATCCTCCTTAAGGTTGGTTTCCACTCCTTTCTGTCTGCCAGGCATGGTGGCCAACCAAGCGACCACACGGCATTATAAGGTCTCCAGCTCTTCAAACCACAGTCTAAATTTATCCTCTTTCTCCCCCTGTTCCTCACTCAGCTGTGTCCTTTGCATCTCATTATGGCCTCTTGTTTTTGAGAGATGGTGCAGGAGCTCCTCTCAAGGGTGAAACACCCATATAGTTTCATTTTGGGTATGTACAACTTAAATCGGGGTAACTGAGGCACTGAAGATGTTATATTGAGCAGAACACATTTTCTGTTGAGCATAACAGAAAATATGAGCATAATGGACACTCAGTTTCTGTTTCCAGTCCAAAAGTAGTTCCAAAATATTAATGGCACACAGATGTGTTGACCGAAGAAGTTATCCACAGTTTGAAAGGATAAGGTTGGTGTCATTCCAACGTTCATAAAGCTCAGACATGTGTTTTGTAATTTCATACCACACTACTACTGTGCTTCATTGGTCAGTACTGAGATGTCCTGTTAAATAACAGGCTTTACTTTTTTCTTCATAGCATGTGATCTAACAAGAACAAGACTGTGGTTTATTTCAGAAGTCTGAATGTTCACACTTCTAATTTGACTGTTATTTACTGTCAACAGCTGGTATTCGTGTTGCACTATTGCACTGTTAACAGGTATAAAAGAAAAGGGATAAAGAAACTTTCATAAGTGCCACAAGAGTTTGATCAAAATCTTTTCTCTGCTATGAGCTTACAGCATTTCTATCTGATGGCAAATTCTGTAATCTGATCCATCTTTGCAGATTTTGTTGTTTCTTCAGAGTGAAACCAGAGCCACAAGATAAGTTTAGTGCTCGTCTTTTTACAAACAATCCCTTTGCCTTGGCCTGTACAGTCAATGGGATAGCACAGCCAGGAAAACCCTCTTTCACATCCACTGAGATTACATCAAGATCGTCTGGACTTGTCATTATCATGTGCTACAGTCACTAAGTGAATGTAGTGAACTGGTTTCCAGTGCTCTAACCTCGGCGATTACATAATGTGGGAGGACATCTATGAGAAGAGCAAGTTTCTTTGTTGACTGTGTTGCCAGGATGACAAGATCAGCACTGAAGACCACACCTTTGTCTGCATAGCACAACTGCATCTCACAATGGGTATCCTGTTTTTAGGCTGATGCTGGACCAGATGTAGAAACACCCATTGACTAAATTTGTCTCATTATCTTGCAAGCCTGGTGTTATGCAGTATACTGATCTGCAACTATACAACTCATGAAGACTGACTTGTCTGGCAGGAATAACATCAGACTAAATCCACTGAAGTTAAAAAATAGTAAAATTAAGCACGCTTTAATAGACCAGAGTAAACGATGTCTGTGCAAATATTGTCTGTCTGTTAAAGAGCAGTTTTAAAACCACCGTTCATATATTTTCTGTATATTGAAGAGACATTTAAACTGTTAGTCACATTCTTTGACAACTAAATGGTATTGTTAAAGTGTTGTGGTGTAACGTTGCACACACAATGCCAGATCAGTTTGCTGAGTGTGGCTAATGTTAGCAGTGGTAGTATCAGCAGTTCAGGCTGTATAGCATCTGACTTTTTTGGAGGCCAGCCCAAAAGTTAGGACCATGAATGGTTCCCTTTGGGATTGAAGATCAAGGTTTTTTTTTTTTAATAGTTTTTGAGATTGTCACAGACAAATCAAAAGTAAGCAAGGTAATCTTCACAAACTGTGCCACTTTTATGATCTTGAAGTGTAAACACAATCATGTAAGTGTAAACACCAAAATTAAAAGGCTAATATTAGCAAAAAAAACTACACCAAAGTCCCGTGACTTTAGTGTCTACACCACTTTGTTTTGAATTCGTCTTACTGAGAAATGTCTAAAGCCTGTGTTAGAAGAAACCTTTGAGTAGTCTCCTAATCACTGACATCTCTACTTGTTATGGCCGTACACTGCACATATTTCAGTGAATATAACTCCTCCCAAGCATCTTGAAATCAGTTGGAGTTAAAGATGGTTTTCCTGTATTTTGGCAAAGATTGTGTTCTCACAGTTGCGGAATAACGTAAATTAATCACAGTATTATCTCTCTGCTGACAGTGAAGTACATCAGAGGAAATGTGCTTTTCACCTCCTGACCTCATTCACTTCACTCATGGGAATGGTTAACTCATATGTTCGCATGCCTTCACGGCTCCCATTGTGAGCCGTCGTTCACTGAAGTGCTTGTGCTTTTTTTTCCAGCAGATTGCTAAACTGAGGCTACAGCTGCAGCGTGGCAAACAGGTCAACCGGCAGAGCAAAGACAGGGAGCAGAGCTCGCTGCAGCTCCCACAGCAGGCGCAGCATGGCACTGCATGCCAGCCACAGGTGAGCTACGCGTGTCAGTACTCATGCTTTGACTATGTGGGTTGTTGTTTTCAGGTGAAAACATTAACTAACCCCACACATGTGATGCAGGATTTTAGGCTGACAGCAGCGATATGATAAGGCAGGTTAGCAGCTGAGAGAAAAAACCACACAAATGAGGCAGACCAACCTGAATTTCAACTGTCAAAGATAGGAAAAAGAGCAAGGTTGTTTTCTACATTAGTCGGTTAACAGGATTAAATGATTAACTTGGTTGTATGTCAACTTAAAGTAATGTATAAAATGACCATTATGAAGTTACAATTTTGGGTCCAGGGGAACTGTTTTAGGGAGTAGGTATTGATTAAAATGATTTGAGAAAGATTTAGACTTTGTGAAGGCAATGTTTCATCTTAATGATACCTTTATGATCAATGTTGCTCTGACTCTTACTGAGGAGGCCTAGTTAATAGTGATATGTCGGTCGCGAACAAAACAGCTCTTAGAGCCGGATCTTTTACGTGAACGACTCGAGCCGGCTCCTTATCCCGAGCTGTGGATTATTTTTCTTCTTTCTCTCACCCTCTCTCTTGCACTTTTTTTCCGCTTCACTCACACGCGAGCCTTGTGCTTGCGCTGGGAAGGGGGGGAGGGGCGGTAGTTACACTGGCAGTAGCACAGGAACAGAGCGGGAGGGAGAGAGAAAGAGAGCCAGGGACAACAACGTCACATTAGAAAGGTATAGTAATCATCCACAACTATTTTCAGTTGCAGATGATAAAGGATTCAGAAAGTTTATTCATGCAGGTCCATATGACAGAGAATATGCTGCATCTTTTTGTTTTCATATTTTAATTTATATTTAATTGTGTTGTGGTTTGCAGTGTTTTGTGTTGTTTCATTTTAAATTTGTTTAAAAGGAAAAAGCTGAAAATTTAAATAGTTAAAAGTTGAACGGTGACTAGTTGGTTTTTGTATTATATGATTTATTTATTACATTTTATGTGGAGTGAATAAATAAAAGTATATTTACGGTGGCCCCTAGAGACAAAACACGTACAAACTCCAAAACACGTACAAAAGACAACAGAAGTGCTCCAGGATGCTAGGAGCTTTTGTTACCTAGTGGGTACACAAGCCAGCAAGTAACAACGACTTGATTTGGTGTGTGGTAGTAACAAGTAAATGAACTTTTTTTTTAAATTATTTGAATATATATGAGTGCTTGTGTATAAATACACAAACAATACACATATGCTTTCAATCATGTAATTTAAGTGATCTAGGTAGCTCTGTTTTGGAAGTTCAGTTAATGCTAGAAATGTGTTTTGGAGTTTGTACGTGTTTTGTCTCTAGGGGCCACTGTATATATTTATATATAAACATATATAAATAAAACCACTTTTTTTACATTAGTAATTCCTTTTGTGCATAATTTTATATTGTTGTTAATAATAAATTAATTAAAGCAACAAAACAACCTGAAGAGCCGAAAGTGCTGGCTCTTTTTAGTGAGCCGAGCCGAAAGAGCCGGTTCTCTAAAAAGAGCCGTAAATCCCATCGCTACTAGTTAAGGAATCTCCTCTGTGACCAGTTGTATCAAAAGTAAAAGGGAGACAGCAGAGGAGAACTGTGTCTGGGCATGTCCCTTTCTCCACTGGCTGCAGTTCATTCATTAACAGATGCTCAGCACTGCAACTGCTGTAGGAACATTTCCATAAACCATGATATGCTTAAATGTAAACTACAAACTGAATGTCTATTCAATTCAATTCAATTCAATTCAATTTTATTTATATAGCGCCAAATCACAACAAATGTCGCCTCAAGGCGCTTCATAGATACAGAGAAAAGCCCAACAATCATATGACCCCCTATGAGCAAGCACTTTGGCGACAGTGGGAAGGAAAAACTCCCTTTTAACAGGAAGAAACCTCCGGCAGAACCAGGCTCAGGGAGGGGCGGCCATCTGCTGCGACCGGTTGGGGTGAGAGAAGGAAGACAGGATAAAGACATGCTGTGGAAGAGAGACAGAGATTAATAACAGATACGATTCAATACAGAGAGGTCTGTTAATACATAGTGAGTGAGAAAGGTGACTGGAAAGGAAAAACTCAATGCATCATGGGAATCCCCCGGCAGCCTACATCTATTGCAGCATAACTAAGGGAGGATTCAGGGTCACCTGGTCCAGCCCTAACTATATGCTTTAGCAAAAAGGAAGGTTTTAAGCCTAATCTTAAAAGTAGAGATAGTGTCTGTCTCCTGAATCCAAACTGGAAGCTGGTTCCACAGAAGAGGGGCCTGAAAACTGAAGGCTCTCCCTCCCATTCTACTTTTAAATACTCTAGGAACAACAAGTAGGCCTGCAGAGCGGGAGCGAAGTGCTCTAATAGGGTGATATGGTACTACAAGGTCATTAAGATAAGATGGGGCCTGATTATTTAAGACCTTGTATGTGAGGAGCAGGATTTTGAATTCAATTCTGGATTTAACAGGAAGCCAATGAAGGGAAGCCAAAACAGGAGAAATATGCTCTCTCCTTCTAGTCCCTGTCAGTACTCTTGCTGCAGCATTTTGGATTAACTGAAGGCTTTTCAGTGAGTTTTTTGGACATCCTGATAATAATGAATTGCAGTAGTCTAGCCTGGAAGTAATAAATGCATGAACTAGTTTTTCAGCGTCACTCTGAGACAGGATATTTCTAATTTTAGAGATGTTGCGCAAATGGAAGAACGCAGTCTTACATATTTGTTTAATATGTGCGTTGAAGGACATATCCTGGTCAAAAATGACTCCAAGGTTCCTCACAGTGTTACTGGAGGCCAAGGTAATGCCATCCAGAGTAAGAATCTGGTTAGATACCATATTTCTAAGCTTTTCAGCGCCGAGTACAATGACCTCAGTTTTATCTGAGTTAAGCAACACCCACAACGCCAAGACAAATTCAGTTTGATATGTGACAAGTGAAGTGTTTTAGTATACAAAGCTTTTTCTTCTTCTTCTTCTTTTTTTTGACATGTACATAATGTTCATGTTTTCTTCTTTTTTTGTCTTTTTTTTCTCATTTCAGTTTAAGGCAACTTCAACTTCGACCACGATGCCTGTGATAAAATCCCTCATATGCAGAGTGCCGAGCAGTGTGGAGGGCATCAACCATGAGCTAGAAAATGTGTTTATCAGAGAGGACTTGGAGCAGGGAATACAGGTAGGGTGTGTGCCCATACCTGCGATGGGTCAAACTATGTTTCAACATGATTTGGAGCGCTTGTTGAACTGCATACCTGCAGATGCTGTGAAATCTTATTATTCACCAGCTGGATAAAATGTCAGATTAATGACATACAGACTTTAAAATGAAGCATTCCAGTGGGCTAAAAAGTGGGCTGGGCTGTTTATAAGGTGCTTCTTTGCACATATTTAAGTTGTAAACTTTGTGACTTATAAATGACTAAGCAATGTAATCTCCTGCCTTTCCATCATCCCACGCATAGACTCTAACCTAACCATACTGGAACGCAGCTGCTGACTGTAGTCCTTGTTTTGCTCTACAGCAGTGGTCCCCAACCCCTGGGCCACGGACCGGGCTGCAAGAGTTGAGGCTGTAGGGTGTGAAATTTATGGTTTTCAGGGTTTTTATCGTTAATTTGGTTTCCCTGGGTCTTTTCCTGTGTTGTATTTGTGTCTTATTTTGAAAGAAATATTTACGCGTTACCATAGCGCCCAGAGAGTATTAAGGAGCAGAGAGGAGGACGTTACTCTCGATGTTGTTGGCGCATTTCAGGAGGACGCTGCTAATAAAGTTACACAATTACACTGTGAATTTGTGTTTATTATTATTATTATTATTATTATTATTATTATTATTATTATTTTTACAAAATACCACAGTTTTGTCCAGTTTTATTTTGTTGTATTTATCTGCGACACCTTAATGGCTGGTCCGTGAAAATATTGTCAGACATTAAACCAGTCCGTGGCGCAAAAAAGGTTGGGGACCGCTGCTCTACAGTCTCCAAGTGGTGGCACATGAATTGGCCAAAGAGCAGAACAAGGAGTACTGCTTACAGCTGCAGAACAGGAAGGTAAAGCTGGAGTCCATCCAACCTTTCTAGAAAGTCAGTTTATTGATATTGATAGTCATCGCATCACAGCAGCCTGGTCTACCTGCAGATGGGGAGACACAAGACAGGAAGGGTTGAGTCTAGTGGTTCAATTGCAAGTGAACTTTCAAAATGATGGCATTGTTTACCAGTGAGACGACTGCACTGGTGTACTGCGATGGCTTTTATTATATCTAAAGCGAAGTCTATGTGGGTAACCCTGGAAATACACTTGGTGTGGCTGCTTTGGGTTCCAGCTCTGATGTGGGTGCTGGCACTTATTGCACCCTCACAGGACAATGCTTGCAGTTTCATCAGACGCACCATAGTATTTTAGAAATGTCCCCGAAGTGTCCCTTTGCTCCACAGAGATAATATAGCACTAGATTTAGTTTTTATGGAAGCTGCATCAAGCTGCATAGAGACGATTTGGAGGGGACAGGAATCTAGTTAATTTTCACAATAAAAGGCCCCATGCCAACTACTCGCTCTGCTTCTGATACACATTCGGTGAGATTTGTAGTCGTGTAAAGAAGTCGGCTAAACTGTATTAGAGATTTGACATCAGCTGTCACCTCGAAGTTCACTTCTGTGGCGTCATTTTACATGAAAATAATAAAAAGCACAGCATGGTTTTTTATTAAAACAGCTCAATTATTAAAAAATTAAATTCAGACTCCATAACTCAATCTGACAGCAGGTGTGAACGTTGTCTAGTGCCCTATATTTCAGAGACATTAAGGATACAAAAGTGATTAACAGATTCACATGGCTCTTAATACACATGCAGTATTTATGTACAGCGTTTAATTGAGCTCATTTTTATCTGTTTTAGAGAGTTCTCAGATTGTTTTTTGTTTGTTTTTTTTTTTTAATCTCTCCAGTTTAAGCAACAAGTAAATTAACCACTATGAACATGCCAAGTAAATACTGTTGTGGTATGAAGCATGTATCTTTATCATCACAGAAACAGCTTACAACTGAAACCTGTTTGTTTGTCCTACAGTAATAAAGATGTCTTTTAATCAGTGAGTGCAGCTGACTTCACCAGCATGTAATTGTGAGATGTTGATCATGAGATGTTTTAACAGCTCATGATCAAACCTAAGCTGTGCTCAGACTCCTACGTCACACCAGCCCTCTAAACTGCAACTCCTACACACTTGCATCACACTTTTACAAGAGTCATTGTGAGTCAGTGTTGTCCATGTAGTTTATATTCGGTGTTACTGTTTAACATAAAATAACCTTTGTGTTTACATTATAATGAATTAATTTGCATAGAGTACATTTTTTATGCATCATGCAAACCCTGCTCGATTACATATAACAAGCAGTCACTGTGTAAACGCAATATTTAGATACGATTTTAACATGTTTTAAAAGTCCTAATTGCAAAGATGAGCTCTAGAATTTAATCTTAAACCAGATAAATAAACGTTGACCATGTAAGGAATGCACCAAATGCAAAGGCAGACTTTACCATTTGTATGCACGACTATTGTATACCTGTGATTTAAACAACTTTTAGGCTATGCTTAAAATTCATTACACGTGCACAGGCTTGTAAAGTCACTTCAGCACCATGCAGCCAGACACACACATTCTCACTCACTCTGAAATAAATTGCTCATAGGAAAGGAGGCCTTAAATCTCGTCTGGTGCAGGCTAGTAAACTTTGGCAGGTCTGTAAAGCTCTACTCTTAGAAGGTCTCACACACACACTACAGATTTACAGCCTGCTGAGCACAGAGCTTTTTTTTTTTTCTTCCTGGTCTCCCTTTTGAATCAGCTGTGCCAAAGCAGAACGCTCTGCACATCACACTGTTCATCTGCTGTCAAGCACTACCATCTGCTGTGGTGTTTGCTTCTCCAATTGCCCTTTAAACACCCAGACAAATACACCAGAGGCCTTTTTAAGTTTTAGATTCAGGGCATTTTAGCTGGTACTTTTCACCTAGAATTATTTCATTCAGGGAGTTAGCAGGTGGGTGCAGTGGGTGGCTTCAGCAGTTTCCATATGGGTTTGAGAGTGTTGGGGAAAAGATTGAGGTTATGAGTTTGTCTTCATATTAGGATTCATGTGTGTAACCGCTTGGCTTCTCACCACCTCTTATGCATTCTGACCTCGCAGACAATGGATGTGGTAGATGGCCGCCGTGCCCCCTTCCCTCCACATCGTTACAGCAGCAGCGGGGACACACGTGACACAGACACACAGGCTCCTTCGAGTGGTGAATCCAGCCCATCGCCCCGTCCCTGCAGCTCTGATCACCTGCACTCACCTGATGGGAGCCCCTGTTATGCAGAGGAAATTGACAAAGGTGTGTCTTCACTAGTGATCAGATGTAGCATGTTTGCAATATTCATAGCTTATATAAACCTTTGTGGTTTGAGGCAAATGTGTGAAATCTGATGAATATGCTGAGTAAAGGATATCTAGACTCTATGCCACCCTCATGGAGTCTGTTTCTGATAGTTTGGTCAACGTTATGCACATGACTAGCCTGATCCAGGTCATTTTGCTGGGCTTATACAAAGGAGCAGGGCTGGGTTGAAGGCCATGTTATGGCACCTTTTGCCTAGACAGCTGGGATAGGCTCCAGTGCGCAGCAGGCCTAAATTTGATAAGCCAAAGAAGGTGTGTGTGTGTGTGTGTGTGTGTGGACTGTACATAATATTGCACAAGAGTGACGATACCAATGTTGGTGTTTAATCTGCTGAGAGACTGTACAGAGAGAGCAGAGAGTTAATTGCTTAGTCTGCCTGCAGCAGGAAGGACCTGCAGTATCTCACCTTTAGAGACTGTGGGTGAACCAGCCTGTCAGCAAAACAAGCCTCCAGTGATGTCACTTTCATGCATGTGGTGCGAAGTGTTTTTCTTTTCTTTTTTTTCTTTTTTAAATCACAGATGGGAAACAGGCGCAGTTCACTTAACGAGGACTGAAGTCTGGTTCAAGTTTCTTGATACTGCTAAGGAGGAGCCCTTACTAAGCATTTACACAACTCTAAAATGAGTTCCTAATGACGGCAACAAAATTTAAAAATCAGAGTTTTGTTGTATGTTTTTTTTTTTTTGTTTGTTTGTTTGTTTGTTTTTGATAGGCAGGAAAACAACATTGGAAAAAGAAAGATGTGCTTTATCAGTCTTGTTTGTTTCTAATCTGCCCCTCTAGAGTCTGTTTCCAAAGAATTCCATGATAAGCTTACTAAGTTTATCCTCTTTTGGTGTCCACAAAAATCACAAATAAAGAAACTATGATTCCACAAACGCTTTGTGCTGAGGACACACTACTGCACTTTTTCCGGCAGCTCCTCAAAATCTGCAGCCAACATGTATAATGTACATTTCATGCATTTGTCTCATTATCATTTTCCAAAAAGAAAAAGCACAAAACAGGTTTCATTTTTTTTTTTTTATTGTATTTTCAGACAATTTGTGCAGTTCTCCTCTCCCCAAGTTTGCCACGTCGCCCAAACCTAACAACAGCTACATGTTCAAACGGGAACCTCCAGAAGGCTGCGAGAAGGTCAAAGTCTTTGATGAGCTGGTGTGAGTATTTATTTGTCTTCCTCTTGGGTTTGTTTTTAGACATACCCTCATAGCCTTATATCTGGCAGTTACTGCTACACAATTAAACTGTATTTGTTTGAAATTCAGTTACATTATTTTTATGCTTTCTTGAATTAAAACAAGAAAGACAACAAGCCTATCTGCATTGTGGGTGGTAGGGATGAGAGCAACATGGCTGTCTAGGATCAGTAACTAGCAGTTAATCAGATACAGTTTTATAAAAAGATATCAAGCCAAGTAACTGAGTACCACTTCTGTTCTCTTCAGGTCTGGCAAGTCAAAGGGCTTCCCTCTGTTCTCGTGCCCTGACAAAAACAAGGTGAACTTCATTCCCAGGGGCTCGGCCTTCTGCCCAGTTAAACTTTTCTGCTCCTCCCTTTTCTCCCCGGTCTCTCCTTCTTGCACGTCCATCAACCCTGGTTTCCACGGCAACAGCAGCTCTGGATCACAGGTCACCCCGAGTATGCCCACGGTACCACTAGCTACCTTTTCGTCCTCCACAGACAGAAGCACCGACTCGAGCGGCGGTGTAAACTCAGACAACAGCACAGTCAGTCAGAGCCCCGACGCAGATGTGGGGAAAGACGGCTCGGCACAAGTACTCCTTACCAGCTAGTCCTCAGGTATCCTCGACCAAACAGACTACAGCTAAAATATTACAACTAGTCAGGTATGGTCTAACAGAAGAAAAGGAAAAAAAAATTGCACTCCGATAATCCTAATGTTAGCCAGCAGGGAGTGCTCAAGGTCTAGAAATGCTTCGGAGGATAATGGTACCAGCGTCCTGCTGCACAAGAATCTCTACTTGATCCTAGTGTTAGTCCCGCTGTCAGTTAAGTCTGATGGTTCGGGCATTATTGCTGACCTTGGGCAGAGCCTCTCTTCACCCATCACTAACGTAGCCTAGCCTCCTCTGTACTATAACACTTCCCGTAACAGAAATAGCGTTGCTTTTTATTTTCTACAATAGTAGAAACGACTGCTGGAATGACTGTGTTACTTAGTGTCAGCAGTTTAAAATTAAAAAAAGGAAAAAAAAAATCCAAAAGTCTCACAAAACGCAGCGATGTCAAGAAAAACATATTGTATTAACATTATCTAACAAGCTTATTAGCTGTTCAGTGTTCAGCAAGCTAACATTTCAAAGTGCATTTATGTTTCATATTTTTAAGATACCCGGATGTCAGAATACTTTGCCCCTTTTCCCTCCTGTTACTTATTTGAATGTATTCGTAGCACACAGTCTTAAATGAAACCAGCAGTCACTTAAGTGCAGGCTTCACCTGAGAGGCTCACCAGACGAGACCGAAACCTGCATTCCTAGTTTGATCACTAATAAAACTTGGTAAGCTAAAATGCAAACATCAGCTGTTTAATCAGCAATTAACTGACCGATCAAAAAGCACACGGCTCCTCCGTTTCCTCGTTTTAATGCCCCACACTACCAAGAACAATAACTCAGGTCATGTGGAATGTACTCTCTCGGATTATGTTGCCTTTGCCCAGTGTTTGACTTTGTTCTTCAGAAAGACATTCCAGTCTTTTGCAGAAATGTTTCATTATTATTTTTTTAGTTTCTGGAGAGAGGGAGGCTAATACAGACTGAATCAACTGATTGATGTCACACCTTGTGACGGATGCTTTGCGTGTTAACCTGTTCAGGTTAGAATTTCAGGTGCTATGACACATTCCAGAGACCACTGTTGAATTGATCAACTGTGAGAACTCATGCAAAAGGAACGAGTGACATAAGCTAGACCCTGCGAAAGTAAGATGCTGACAATTCTGGCATTTGTTTCAGCCCTTTTGATAAATATGTACCAAAGGAAATTGCGATGAGAGGCCTTTCATGTGTTTTGGGACACAAAGTAATAACTTAACAAACTGGGATAAATGGTAAACTGATGGTTAACTAAGCTTTAGTAAGTAGTTTACTGTTAACAAACAAGGACATGATAACAAATGTTTGTTAGTCATTAATAATAAAGCAGTTTGTCATTAGTTTGGCCACATTTGTGACAAAGATGGTGAGATAGAGCTCCATCTAAGCCACAATTTTATTTTATTTTTTTCTTTCTTGGACCAAAACAAGTAGTTTTTTGGTGCTTAAAGCTGCCCCCAAAAATTAAATCAGTGTGAGAAAAGAAGCACCAAGGTCCACTGCTTCTCCATACATGCTTTAAAGTAAAGCACAATTTACATTTATGAACGTCACCTGTACTCTAAAGTTGTACCTGGCTTTCAAAATCAAGTCTCATTTCATTGTTTGCTAACAGTAAATATCTGAAGGTTAACTGTTAGTTTACCTGTTCTTAACAATTACTATCATACAGTGTTACTGGAGCACAAAGAAGCAGAATGTTTATTTGCATTTCATTTGTGTTAATAAAGAGCTCAGCAACTACATAAACGTAAGTGCTAATCATTAAAATGGAAACAAAATGATAATCACTATTTTTATTTTAGACCAATTTGTAAAGTTAAAGCAATCAGAACAGAGTGCAATTTCGATTTTTGCTTGAAGTAAAGCTACACTAAGGACGAAAAAAAAAAAAGTGTAACAGTTTATCTCAATATACAGATGCAGCCAGATGTGGCCTGATGTTACTTTGCAAAGTTTGTATTATCAGAACATAATTTTAAAAAACAAAAAAAACATGACTTTGACTTAGGTCCGTTTTGCCACAGGAGCACAAATAAGAACATGTGCAGCACATTCGGCAACAAATGAAGTGCTTTGCTCTGCTTGCAGCTCCAAGACTTTTAATCATACTAATTCTGATTATATTCACAAGCACACTGTGCCGTTCAGAAATGATTGCCGTGTCAGGCAATGATGATTCAGTTCTCCCGTGTATTACACGTTTTTATGTAGATCTTGTGTGTTTTTCAATAAAGGAAAAAAGAAAGCCCCAAAAAGTCTCTTTGGATTGATGTACATTGTGTTTATCTGTGACCTGGGGGAAAAAAACCTTATTAGTATTCATAAGCATGATTTTATATGCAAATAGGAGTTAAGGTAAGGCAATTGCTGTATTTGGTTATGAGTGAATAATAAATGAATATGAAACAAAGCAACAAAAAAATGTCACTGGGTTATAACTCTGTGTTAACGTGTGATTTGATTAAGGCATTTACTCAGATATGTAGTCAGTTTATGCAGCATTGTCATTAAAGTCAGAATAAGACTGTATTTACACAATTCTTAAAGTTTCCTCTTTTTTTGGCTCTAGAATAATGCACTGACGCAGCGTATAATGCCCGTAAAAACCACTAACCACTAAGTAAATACAGGAACGTGGAAAAATGTCACATCACTATAAACATGTAGTTCACTGAATCACGTTTACTGCTTAACATAAAAGAAGGCATGCAACATGCAGTAATAAATGACTGATGTGTTTTAAATCAACACACTTCTGGATTATACTTAAAAGGAGATCACATATACTGTATTTTGCAAACAAATCATCAGTCCTTACAAAAAAAGTCAAGTTTGTGTCTGATCAAAGAAACGACTTGGATTACATGGATGAAATTCCACCTTCAGATGTGGTGAGAAAGGAGTTTAGTTTAAATTCTTGCACTGCTGAATAGATCAATGCCAGACAATTATCCTTCAGTTTGTTTAAATAATTCTGTTTAACTGCATTAAAATTCCTCCAATCAACATGTTCCACTGCTCTATAAACAAACTGTTATCTTTGTCATATTTGCTTTCTTTCCTCTTGTGCATCTCACGCAGTAGTTTGACATCTTCAGTAATGAGAACTGGAAATGAAGCATGAATGCTATGAGAGAGATTTCCAAGGCAGCTACTGTCAAAGGCGTTTTGTTCCAAACTCGTACTGAGGTATCCCCGCTAAAATAATTTAATGTTTACATTTTTCTTTCATGACAAAGCTGGTAATAGTTCATGGGGCTCTGACAGAAGCATAATACTGCCACCATGAAATTAATCTGCTCATTTCTGGTTACAGCCTGATTTAAAGGGACTTGTGCTCATCGCCACCTCCATATTTTTAACTCTGGACTAGCTTAGCACTCAGCACTCGGTCCTTGGTGCAGTCCTTCAGGTCAGCTACTGTCTGAACACAAGCCATTCAACTCTAGCTTTAAGCCAGATTTTTCCTGATTGGTGGCCATTTGCAAAGAGAAGAGTTTAACAGTTGGTGATTGAGGCTTCAGCGCTCACAGCCAGCGCCGTGTGCCTGAGAGCCATATTAGGGATATCTCAACCTTTCTATACACTTATGTAGGCCTTTTGCAGCGATAACATAGATATACACACATTCTGAGCTCATTATTTAAACTGGCAATTATTTAACAAAATAAAACCACAATATTGTTGTAGTTATTAAAAACATATTTTTATGTTATGGCCTTGTATCAACTTTTTCTCTAAAAATATTTTAGATTTTCAATTTTTTTAAAAGAAACCTCATCTTCCTGAAGTTATAATCATACATATCCTCTTTTAGTTGTTCAGTTATGACACTGGGCATTATGCAAGAACATTTGTGGTGTTCTTCTAAATCAGTCTCTAGTCGTATTTCCTTCTAAGATTAAGTTGAAAACACCTCTTGCATGGCTCCAAAATGGGCTGTCTGTCATGCTCATTGTGCGGATGGCTTTTATTTTCCATGGAAAAACCCCAAAATGTTGTTAGGCGTACAAAATATTACTACTATATTTGTCAGCGGCCTGTCATCACAGGCTGTTCAACAGTAAGTGACCGTGGACGCCTTGAGTCAGCTTTTGGAGTGAGCTTTCTCAGTAAACTGAACTTATGAACTACTTAGTCATAATATGCTGATGCGTGCAACCAGGAAACATGGTAAATTTGCAAGTGATGCCACAGTGAATTAGTGAAGTTAATTTTTGTTAAATATTTTTTTAAATGGTTACTAATTCATATTAAGGAAACTAGACAATCTGCCTGTCAACCTGAGACACCCTGTCATGTTCCACTTTAGAAAGAAAATATGAAACTGCACAAATTATTCTTGCATGAGGCCTCTGAGAGTCAGATCAGACTTCTTTTTTTTTTTTTTTTCTGTTTTTAAACTCATGGTGGAAGCCTTATTTCACTGTACCCCTTACAAGGGTAAAATGTGATGCAGAAGCACAACTATGCATTGTGAAGTTCGTGCTCTGTGTTGGTTTTGCCGATCGCGTCGGGATTGGAGAGGGGGTCCAAGTCGGCAAACAGGTTGAACCACGCTGAGAGATCTTTGGACGTCCCTTCTGCCTCTGTAAAAAGATTTGACGAGGTAAATATCACCAAGAAAAGTCAGCGTGACGGTTTGGCGTTGGCTTTCTAGTTTATCCATTCTTATTTTCTAATGTCTTGACTTATATCGCCCAGGCCTACCTCTCTCTGCTGGTTTTGGAGTGCTCTGATTGGCTTCAGATGAGTGCTCAGTTGCTTGAGTGGCAGAATGTGGGGCCCAATCTGAAGAGGAAGTGTAGATTCGGATTACTCACTAGGAAACTGTTACTGTGCAAAAGCACGATCCAACACGAGTCATTACACTCCATCGCACACAGCTGATGACTCGTCCCACAGAAAATCAAAACATTTACTGCACTGCAAACATTTTGTGAATACAAAACAGAAATCGTCTTGTTTCAGACATTTATTTGGTTTCCATTCTTTTCCGTGTCTTGAAAATGCAACATGTAGCAGCACTTCATGGCTCTGGAGGGAACAGTGAAGTGTGCTGTACATTTCTTACTTAACCAAATAGAGAATTTGTTTTTAACTGTGTATTGTTGTTTCACCTTCAGCAGGAATTTTGAATAAGCTGAAGTACTTCGTAGATTTTACAGTTGCACCCTGACCTTGCCTTTTAAGTCCTACTGCCTGGATCTGAAATTGCTCGGCTCTTGGGAATATGTGGATTTTTTTTTTCTCCTTCCTTTGAAGATGAGCCGTTTTAGTTTTGTTTTGCCAGTTTGGACTCCATCCGGAGTTCTGTGACTTCTTTTGGATCAGTCTGCTCTGCTTTCTGTTGGCTTGTCTGCCTCTTGAAGGGCTGACCTCTTTCACCACTATCCGATTGCTTCAATCCAACATGCTCTAGAATATAATAGCCCTTTACTGTCATTGTGTACAATAACAATAAAGGACTATTCTATTCTAGAAGACAAGAGAGACGTACTGAATTTTAACCTATGGCAGAGTCCAGCAATAACAAGGATGGTGGTAAAAGTACAACTTAAAACCTTTATCATAGGCAAAATTCATCAAACTTTGTGTTTTCTTTAAATACAGTTTGGCTGCTGATCCTGTGCAATTTTTTAATCTAAACAGTGACCTTTAACCAAAATCCCCTCAAAATGCTTTCTGTTTAGTACAAGGTTGTCAAGGTCATGCCATAATCATACAGATAACCCACAGCAACTTGTTTTAAAAGCCTGAGAATGAGTGCTAGTTGCAGCATTTAATAATAAGAACAAATAACCATGTTTAGAAGCAAAATAAAGGATTTTTTCCACATTTCTACCAGTTTCACAGCCTGATCATGCACTCTGAATATGACTGCAAAAGAGCTCTGATGTAAATGTAGTTTAAAAAATTTGAAGATTTGGCTCGAAAATACAAATGCAACAGTATTTATAGTGATAAATGGAAAAAAAGAACAAAAACTGTCGTGTGTGTGTGTGTGGGGGGGGCAAGGTGTTTCTGCGCAGTGTACCAGGGGCACGGAGAAAAGTTGTCGTACCATAGGCACGAGGAGTGTGTGTTAACTAGTTTGCATTTGCAGTGGAGACAGACAGCTTTCAATGGGCTTGTGCTTTGGAAGTCACTCTGCAGATGCACAAAATTTACTGAAGCTCTAATGTGATATGTATGCCATATTAAGTGTGTGTGTGATAAGCCTCGTGCCAACATTTGAGAGGAGAAAAAGAAAAGAGGCACGCTCTGTTTCCCTGTAAACTGTAAGAAGCAGTTTTGCATTTCAAGTCAGCCCCTGCAGCACTTCTGTTTGCACAGATTGACTACCGCTCATTTGCTTTATAACGGTTTTATATTTCTACCAACGCTGGATCTAATTATTGTTGGTGTTTACAGTTTCGTGTTCCCTTAATTTGGGGTTCAATCTGTCGTATCAGTTAAAAGTAGAAAATGCATGTTTAACGGCTTTTCATAGGAAGAGACTGAGGCCTCAGTATATTTCCAATAGTCACTCACAAGTTTGTCTCTCTTGATATCATTTGTTTCTCCTTGACCTCGCACATCTTGCATATCTTTATAGCACTTTTCTTTCTCAATGATTGTTTTGGGATTGTGGGAATATTCCCACAGTAATGTGCTGTGACTCATGAGTTAAATCTCAGTCATGCTACAGTAAATCACTCATTAAATCATTTTGTCTGACCTATTGCATTTTAATGATTAACACTGAATTGCCGGATTCTTATATGTGCCTCGGAAATGCAGTCAAACTATAAGCAGTTTTATAGCAGTGTGCAGCTCGCAGCCTTTAAAGCTGGAAATACACAAAACCAAGTTAACAATACCAGATGAGGCAGCAGCAGCCAGAATCCAAGCCAAGAGATGGAAAGTAGTTGGCAATTACCTACGGGTAAGCAAATCTAATTGCTGTATTTTAACAGCCTCCTACTATTACTTTGACAGATGTGGGTTTGATAAATCATTTTAAAGCCACTCTTTTGCCTGTGTAGAAACCATTGGGGAGGAAAAAGCAGCTCATTTTAACTCTGCCTTTTGGTGATTTTGCTAATGCACTGATTCATAGAAAAACAATGTGTTTTATTCGTTTTTAGGAATATGTATCTCTCCTTAATGTGTAATTAATGTAAATTAGGGTTAATTGATGGTTAATGGTGGCTAATTTTTCCAGGTTCTGCATGGTGGTCAGAGAATCAGTCTAATGGTGCAAAATCCAAATGGTCCATTCTTTTGATTACTAAAGAGCTTCCTTGGACCAACTTACCAATTTTCTGGTTCACTCTTGTATAATAACACAGTTGCAATGCGCGCACACACACACACACACACACACACACACACACACACACACACACACACACACAGACCTGAGATGGAAGACTGCAGATTATTCAAACTCTGGTCCAAAAGCTGTGATGGTAGAAAGAAGGAGTTTTCCTTGTCCTGGGCCTCTGTTGGTCTGGAGGATGCAGCACTTGTTCCTTCCTCAGTCTCTCCAAACACTTCTGTCCACTCCTGAGAAAAATCCCCCTCATCCACAGACAAACCTCCCAGGATCTCATTCAGTAAGGCCATGCTGTCTGTCTCCTCTCCCTCCGACTCTGGGAAGCAACAAAAAGTGTTAATTTAAAGATGTTTGGATGATTTTATCTTTTTTTTTCCCGCACAGTGTTTAAATTTTCACATTAATTTTAATTATAATTATCTAGATTCAAGACAGCTTTCCTTTCCTTAGTTTGCTTTGCCATTCACTATGGACTCAAATCACTGAGGGAACCATTTACACTTATTTCCACCTCCACATTTGAATTCATTGACTCTACTGATGTGGCTTTGCATGATTCACAGTTCAAAATAATCCTTGCTCATCTTGCACTACATCTTTAAGCTGGGCCTTCAGGTATCTGCTTCTAATAAGCGCCCTTCCACTTCCCTTAAAGCCACCTTTCTTCTGATTGGCTGCCCCTCATAAACAAAAGGGTTTTAACAGTGAGTGGGTGGGGCTTCTGGGCTCACAGTGCGTCCAAAAGCAAAACATCCAAAAGCTTTATTTAAGCCTCCATCAGTATAACAGCTTCTTTTTATATATGAAAGAAAATAAGGAAACTCATAATTCATTAGAGCTCTGGTGGAATAGTGAGCTAGTCTGTGCTCCATCCTGCTGTAACCCTGAACTGTAGAAAAATTGTTGCCAGGGTTGATAGTAGGTCCCATTTGTTCTTAGTTTTGTTATTTTCCATATAATCAGATTATTTAACAATGAAGTCAGTTACTATTTTCAACCTAAACTGCAATTTAAAAACACAATTAAATCTTCAAGTTTTACATCTTTTACCTTCTCTCGCCTTGTCGCTGGTGTTTTCATTTACAAGAGAGATGAGTCTGCAAAGAAACAGAAATTAAGCTTATAGCATTTTGTTCATATGTGACATACACAGTGTGTCCTCATCCCAGTGGGCCTTCAATATATCAGTTTTTCTCAGGTGCTACCTGTCCTTTTGTCATTGGCACCAATCAGGAGACATTGACTCTGTTTTTAGAGACCTAAAAGTATGTGTTAGGATGTTGAATCCGTGGCGCTGTCAGCTCATGGCATGGTAGTTTGTTTTGTTTTTTGCTGGTTGGGTGTAGGACCTAAAAACTGCTTGGTTAGGTTAGGGAATAATTGTGGTTTAGGTTAAAGTACACCCATTCACAACCATAATCCTGATGGGCTTGGAGTTACACCCATTTCACACTAATGCCATAACCTGTTGCATCACACACCGCCGCTTAAGGAAACAGTCTGCGTAAACGAGACATACCAGTGGCTTTAAGAAAACAGCCTTAGTCGATGCCTCGGGGATGAGTCAGGCTGACCTACAGCTGGCTTGCAGAAATTCTTTGTCTCTGTTCAGACTGAACATTGCCCATACATGTTTGCGTACGTGTTTGGTTTTCTTGCATAACAATAGATATTTCTTGAAGCTCACTGGTCATCTGTGGTTTCTTCTTTCTTTGCTTCTTCTGTTTCTGCCTTGGCTTTATTTTTCCCCTTCTTTTTAGCCAGTTTGTCCACAGGGTCTTGTAAAGTCTGGAACAAAATCATCGCTTATTGTCATTACATGTCTCCAGTGTCAGCATTTAGTACTGTTATTACTTAGACTCTCTCAGACCTTAATAGTAGAGAACTCATAATGCTGACAGCCCTTGAAGCTCTCATGGATGGCTGCCATGGTGTGGGATGTTTTCTCCCAGAAGTGCAAAAGTGTTGTCTAAGACACACACACACAAGAAACAAGTTACACGCTCAGCTGCTCAAGGTAAAAGTAGTAATTCACCCCAGCGGGTGATAGTTTAGACCTGCTGACTAAGCCACATGTGGCAGAGCCATTGAAAACACCATATTTAAGCTCGGTGGAGTGTACGCAGACAGCTGGGACTTGTGAGGCGTACCTGATATGTGGTTAAGACGTGAGAGAGGAGGTTGCAGCGGCTCGCTCCCAGCAGGTCCACTTTCTGGCAGACGTCATTCTTCAGTTTGTCAAAGCTCGTTTTGGTTGTGCGCACCTGAGCCTGAACCTGAGAGAGAATATATGTGAAATGCTCCCCACCTAGTATTATATGACACACAGGGAAAATGCAAACACTCGAGTTCTTGTTCACATAACTGTAAAAAGTGCTGCGTTCTTGCAGGTGGACCACCATCTATGGGTATGTTCTGCCCTCTGGTGTCAGGTTTTATAACATGTTTTCTTGCTTTTTGGTCTGTTGTGTTGTTAATGCTGAATTGATTAGTAAAATGGCATTTGTAGACCATGTTGAAATAATTACATGTTTTAGGGTTTTAAACTGTTGTCCCACTAAAACAGAATAGAAATATGAACCAGACGAAGCACTGTAAGCTGATGATGGACGTTTTCAAGTCTTTCTGACATTTATTTTTAAGACTAAACATTTAATCAAAAGAATTGACAGATTAATTAATGATTGCTGCAGGCCCTGCGGCAAAGGAGGAAATTGAATTTGTGGAAGTCATAATATTTTTGCCAATTTCCCACAGACTGCGTTGGCAGGGCTCTGATATTACTGTTTTTATGTTGCTCTAGGCGGGAGCAACACTTCATCACATCAACAGTGGGGCTGCAGTCTGAGAAGTACCCATTAAATTAACAAAAGAACAATTAATTGGATTATATGCAGTTGTGACTTACTGGTTTATATAGACATTATGAATTGTCACAGGAGGTGCAGCTTAAACCCTGAAGTGTCACTTTGAACTATCACGTATGCCTGAGCCCTGAGATGGGCAAAACTAAAGAGAATGCTGGCAGTATTTGTGCTAGTATGTAAGCTTTTCTTTCTGCTATGAAAACAATTGTTAATCTCTTCATTGCTGTGCTCTGAAAAAAACAAAACAAACCTTTCTGAATTTCTCCATCTGTTTATGTGTATCTGGGTCGAGCTCCTGAGATACGTCCTTCATCCAAAGCAGCGCTCCACGGTACTCAGTCCTTGACTGCTCCATTCGATTCACTGTCAGCCACGTGTCTGAGATGGCACGATAACGAAACGTTTCCACCTCCTGGTACAAACGGCACAGCGGGTTCCTCAGAGCCAATCTGCAGGGTGTCGTATTAAACTCCGTATTAAGGTGCTGCATGTGGCTCGGATCATCATGTGGAAAATTTGTCATGTGTTGTCTACGTTGCAGATTAGTCTGCTGATTTATTCAGCTGCACTGAAAAGTATCTCAGCTCCAGGACGTAAAGCTTTAAATGATCTTGGAAACGCAAATGGTGAACTCAAGAATCACAAGATGAGCAGTGGGAAAAAATAGAAATACTGGCAAAACCAAAATCGTCAACATGGCGTTCATGCTGCCGCTGATCTTACGAAATCTACACAATATAATCTACTAAGTCATATTAATAATAATTATCACCACTATTGTCAGATTCAGACACGTAAATGAAATCCCTGTTTTCAGTAGAGTGAGAGTACATATGCTGTGTAATAACCCTGTTATCTGCTCTGTTAGGGCAGCTATTTTATTGCTCCTGATGAACATTCCTGATACGACTCTCCATCCTTTTTGTGGATTTGGGGTGATACAGTTGGCTGACCTTTACTTGAAGCTATTTTCTAGTGCAGCATGTGATTTATTTTAAGGATGTGGCAGACTGTACATTGATCCGTGTCCCCTACCTCTGCTGTGATGAGAAGCAGAGAGCTTTTCCTGTGGCTTGCATGATCTTTCCAGCTCTGGTTTTATCCTGAGAGCCCTGGGAGCGCAGGAAACGACCCAGCTCGTTCTCTTCTTGGGAAAGGACTGAACGGTAAGAGAGAGAAATCACTCTGGATGGATATTAATATCTTAAGAATGTGTTTGTTTTGGTTGACATTCTAGAAGTCTTAAACTCAATCAGGAGATTCGTTGTGCTCAAAATGATTTAATAATTCTATTTGAACTTACGGCAGATCCTCCTCTGATACTGCTCAATGACCTTCAGCAGCTCCATGCATGTTCTCTGAATCGAGTGGAAGACCTGCATAACAAAACGATATCAGCATAAACACCTAGTCAAATGAAACGTTGTAATTGATGATTAATGTTTAATGGAATTGCAGATGATAAATCCCTAATGATTTTAAATGAACCATCTACACAGGCCGAAGTCTGTTTTCAGCAGACAACGCTTCTGTTTCACTGGCACATTGTGTTACCTAATGCAAGTTTATCATGTTAAAAGGCTAATTGATCATTTAAAAAACTTTTTCCAATTATGTTAGCACAGCTGAAAGCTGTTCAGATGATTAAAGATGCAATTAATTTAGCTAGTTGAGTTTCCAAAGCGTCAGCTTTTCTGAGTTCATTTATTGTGTCAAAACAAGGAAAATAATAATAGAAAAGGGAAAAGTGTCTTTTCAAACTCTTTATTCTTCTCAGAAATTAATATTATTCTATTAATGAAATTGCCAAATAACTTTTTCTCTTACAACAGTACATACTTTTCCCTTAATAGAACAGCACAAAACTACTCCAACAATAGAAAGAAAAGGTGGACGCTCCAATGCCCAACTGAGCAAGTGGACAAGTTCATCAGAGTCTCTTGTCTGACAAACGGATGCTTCTCGGGATCTTAACCGGCAGCTTCACTAAATGATACCTGCAAAACTCAGTTTCTTCCAACAGTGAAAGGTTTACTTCTGTATTTGTTGGCATAGTTGCATAGGAGAAAGTCATATCCAAGTCTGGCTGAGATGAAACCTACATGGACAACACAGATCGTGGATGGAAGAAGATTGGAGGTATTTGGGCCACAAAGAGTATTTGTAAGGTGTGGGACAAATGGAAAGATACTGGAGCTTTATGACACCTTCTGGTGGTGGTAATCTTGGAGGTCTGGGTAAAAGGACCCTGGAATAAGAAAGGTCAGTGCTGTGGCCTGTGGATATTGTTCAATTGGAGCCAATTTCTTTTTACATCAGGAGACCTAAACCACAAATTCAAACTGTGCAAGAACTATTTAGAGAGAGCACTCAGACAGCTACGTTCTGACTATAATGGAGTGGCCAGCACTCCCCAGTCTCAATCCTAGACTCATTGTGGTTACAGCGCAACTGTATTGTATGCAAATGCCCATCAAATCAAAATCTCTGGTACTCTTTACTTTTTTCACAAAAAATCCTGCAGAAATTAGAAGCAGTTTTTTGTTTGTTTTTTGTATTTTAAGTCTTTACTGTGGAACTGGATTGTGATCCCGTTTGCTTTCATGATATTTGAGATGTTTAGATCTTGATTGGGGTTGAAAGGAGCAGACAGATTAAAAAGACAAAAACATCTTTGAGATGTGGAGAAAATGAGCTGGCGGAGTGCTTGATGCCAAGCATGGTGGAAAACTCTTATGGCGACACTTCATGGTGGGAAACTCTGAGAGTTCTACAAAATAAAAAGAACCTACTTCATTTTGCAGCACCATTTCTCCCAGTTTCTTCCAACAACAGGCCAATAATCGTGACTCCATACCAAGGAAAACTGGAGAAGAAGCAGTCGGCTAGTAACCTGTCAATAATCAAGTGGCCAAGCATTGATGGCCATTGTACCATCAAACCAAACTAGTTGGAGGAAGCATAGAGTGAAATTTCTTAAAATTACCTCAACAACCAGCCAAATGTGAAAGGCTGTAAATGGTTGAGTTTTTAAAATACAAAATTGTTTTTTCAGATTAGAAATCTTATTTCAAACCCTTACTGCCCTAAATATTCATTTTTTTCCAATTCATGTGTTTGATAGGTTTGCATTTAAAAAAACAAAATTAAAAAAAACAAAACAAATTCTGACCTCAAGCCTTTCAGCAGTGGTGTAAATAAACTATTCAAAAACTGAAGCTCAAATTTGTTATGGATATTCTGCACCTCACAACCCGGCACATTATTTCTTACATATTTGTAATAAAAATAATTCAAAAGACAAAAAAAGAGGTTCAGTGAGTTGAATTAGTGGAGGTCTAGCAGGAGTAAACTGACAGATGTACGGACACAGGCAGCTGTACAAACAGCTGCCTGTGTCCGTACATCTGTCAGTCCTCCTAACTTTAACTGTTACTGGTATCCAGATGAATATATATAAAAATAAATTTACCCAAAGAACAGCTGATGTTTAGTTGGGCATGGTAATATAAAATAGGAACATAAACTAATCTAACTAAAGGATTAAATACGTGTTTTTTGAGGGTCATTAGTCTGTTTGCACCCACAGGAGTCACCAAATATGCAAGTTTAATGCGCTTCTCCACTGACTTCACTTTATAGACCTGGAAGCTCCGCCCATCTTTTATATACAGTCTAAAATTGAGATGTTTATCAGGGGCATGGCCTAGATTAATGCTGGATGTTTATCAAGTATTGATTTCATGAATTAAGTTCTCCTCGCTCCAGTAATGGATGCCAGACGAGGGGGAGGGGGGTCGAGCAACCTAATAAAACTTTTAAGCCTCGAGCAATTTCTGGCATAGTGTAAATCAAAAAGCCATTTTAGTCTGTGCAGCCTGCCTGAGGGAGGGTACCTTCAGCTTTCTTGATGTTCCTGTGGTGTGACAGAGGAGTACAGGAGCCAAACATGGCTGTCACTGAGCATGCTCTTAAACCATAAGGCCAAACCGTTTAATACTCCTGCTCACCTCCAGCTTGGCATCCAGATCTGCGTCTGAGGCGACCACATGCTCGTCCTCCTTCTTCCCGGTGACCTTGATGAGAGTCTGCTTGGTTTTCCAGTATTTCTGCTGGAACTTGTTTACCACAGATGAGTCTTGGCTTTGGATGAAGCGATCAAGATAGTCTCGGGAGTAACCACTGCAATGACACAAAGAATGGCGCAGTGCTGTGACTGCTCGCTCTCTTGGAAAGAACTTTATAAAATCTTTGGAGAACTTATTGATTTATGTGAAATTATGTGCACAAAGATATACTCACAAGTTTCCTCCCTCCATTTTCTTAGATTACCTGAGGGGTAAATAAAGTACTTGAATCAGTATTGATGTGGCCGTTGGTTCGAACTTTTTTACCATTGACTCCATATAACGCCTTAGTCACCTTATATTCTGTCATATATGATAACACCTTGTATTTCTAATGCATTAGAGAATACATCTGCGCTTAACAAAATCTGCATTTTCTTCACAGCTTTGATGATAAAGCAAAACTTTTACATGTCTGCAATGATAGTATAAGGTAAGGGTGTTGCCTTATACCAGTATTGACAATAACTAATATTTTAAAAAAAATATATATATACAGTTTGATTAAAACATAAAATCATATTCGAAATAATGCATCGGTGTTAGAGTGAGGAAGGGACTTTCTCCATCGCCTTTCAATCCTATTCTGAGTGAGTGTAATAAAAAGTTGGTGGTTAATATGAGTGATAACATTATTTTTTTTAATTTGTTACCATGACGACTGTGGAGTGAAAATGTTATTTTGTTCCAGGAATGTTGTTAACTGTTATTGTTGGGCACTTTTCTTTTTAGGAGAACCTGACATTTACAAAAATGTACCAAACTATCATGAGAAAGTGACCGTGGATCACTTCAGGGTTTTTCAGATCCAGTGAGGTGGGCAATAAAAGAAAGTAGAGTGGAATTCTGAATTTATAATTTATTCACTTATTATTTATTTATTCATAATTGCATTATCCATCTCAAACAACTTAGCAATAGGCAATTTAGTAGCTCATATGTCCTCTTTATTCTTTTTATTCTTTAACATTTGTTGTACAAGAATGCAAAGTGACAATAAAAATCTATCATTGAAAGACAACCAACCAAACAACATGCCAGTTCTGTGCTGACATTTATTTCACCGAAATTTAACTTGGCTATTTTTAAAATAGTGTGAGAGAACCTCTGAATTTGTACAAAATGACAGCCGAAAAAGAAAACCCTCCAAAAACGACGTCTTTTCACCTTAAAACATAATCTTTAACTTTTACATGCAGTAAGTTCTTTTTCACTTTTATGCAGTGTTTCACAAATTAATTAATTTAGCTCATATTCAGCTATTAAGGTTTTACCTCTGATAATTTCCCCGATCCTAACTCTTATTTTCAGCTTCTTTGGAAAATGACTGCAGGTCGTTGACTACTTAATAAATAATATTTATCACAGACCTGTGCTCTGTTCAGAGTGCACACCACATTTACACTTTACATCAGCTGTGAAAGGCTCCAACCACCAACCCTACACCCTAACTTGGAAAAAAAAGGGGGGTGGATGAAGTTGTTATACTGAAGTTATTTATTTTGAAATTAACCGACGTTGTACAAATGACATGAAAGATACAATTATAAATTGCATTTCTCTAAAGCTTCAGTAAAAGTTGACGGAATCCTAAAAAAATGGATTCAGACCCTGGACCCTGGAGAGACTCGACCTTGTTAGTGGATCGTCATGACTTCTATGCTGGATAATAAGACGTGCCCGAGGACTTGGCTTATTTATATTTCTACCAGCTTTGTGTAATCATCGCCGGGAGAGGGATTTAGTTATCTCTGCCCGTTTTAAACATGGCAGAGGAGCACCACCTGTTTCCAGTGAACGCCTCGCCTGCTGTGCATCATCACCGTGAAGAAATTAATAAATAATCACCATATCCTGCAAAGAGCGCGCGCGCGTCACGACTCGTTTAAAACAAATGGATGATGCGTTGCTGTCGTTTGCCTTCCCCGGTAGTAACAGTGTTTATAGAAAGACCCTGCAAATAATCTATACCTCTAAACAGGTAAACGCATGCTCATTTACGTCCTGATGTAAACTGAGCCGTTTATTCAGCAGATCCGCACTGGCAGAAAGAAAGCGCACTGTGCGGAAACCCAGCAGCTCCCCCCGCCTTATCCTTTAAATATAACCGATACATATCACAATAAAACCGAGAGCATAGCAAAATGAAACAGTTTGTTCCACACATACCTTTCCGCGTCGGTGACATGTAGAAGAGCCGCTTTATTTCCTCCCCATCGCCACACACACAGCAGCTCTGCCTGGCTGACAGGCCCTGATGTACTGTATACAGCTACTGTATGTACACACAGCTGCTTCTTCGCCACAGCTCATTGTCCGCGTGCACGAAACACCGCTGACGTCATCCAGACTTCGCCCCCTCCTCCTCCCCTCTCCCGCGCTGCATTCAGCCACTGCCCCACGTTAGTGTGCAAAGTGGGCAGATGTCTGTTGACTAGAAAATAATGACGGAGAGCAGCTGACGGAGGACACGCACACACACAGTGGACGTTTCATATTACCCCCTCTAATGTGTTCTACATTTAGAGCAGTGGACAAAATGGTTAGTAATGTATTAGCACAAAGGAATAACTCTATTCTTAGAAAAATTAAAGTAGAAAATTACTTAAATGTTGCAAAAAGAAGGGCAAATAACAATCTGGACACAGGACTGGAAACACTGTAATTGGACATATGGGAACACTGTTGCACATTTTATTGTGTAGTCAGGTTGTACTTCACATGAATAAAATTCTTCCTTGTTTACAAATCCCACAAATATCTACATAGAAATTGTGGTTAGATCTGCTGCCTCACAGCAGGACAGTTCAAAGGCAGGTGGGGTTTGCATGTTTCTCCGTATGCTTGCATAGAGTTCTGGTGGATTCACTTAGTACTCGGACACTTTTGCACTCAAACACCTCACCCCATCACGCAGGACTAAAAAAACCAAACAGATTAAGATGTGCAAAACTGGAAAATAAACAGAGATATTACAGGAGTGCTCTATGACACCTCTGGTGGGTAATGAACAGGGTCAATGGTGGTCACCCACTGTCTTCCTAACAGTGAAGATATTGGCTACCTACACCCAAAGCACCCAGACAGCTATATCAAATCCTGATCTTAGAGCTGTTCAGACACATGGTAGTGATGTATTCAGACTAATTCATGCACACTTTATTGCGTGCATGAATTAAATGGAAAAAGCTAAATCTGAAACACTCAAACACACAATAACAATGACATCTTCCTACACCAATCAGAACATTTTCTGTGGCTCCAGATTGTGGTCAGGTAAACCATCTTCCTTCATGATTGGTTGCACTTTGATTAGCAGGTGGGTGAAGTCAAAGCCACCATTGCTATAGCTCACCAGGATGAGCTGGCATCCCATATCCTGAAAGCTCATCCTGAAAGCTATTGCAGTGTCCTGAGTCTGCCTCGGACCATCTCCTGCATGTCATTCCCCTGCTTTCCTGTCCTCTGCGCTGTACTATCAGTAAGTATTAAACAGAGAGCAAGGTTTTAAAAGGATGTAAACTTATTGTGGCTGAGTTTTTAATTTGTCATTTTTTATTTATTTATTTTGGTGGTTTGAACATCAGAAGGCGAGCGCCATCTGGTTCCCATACTGAAGCAAAGGCAGGCATCTCTGGAGCTGATATCTGTAAAAATGGAGCACCACTTATACCAAAACAATTTAGATGAATAAAAAGCACTAGGGGACAGGGGGAAAATATGTAAATTTGGCAAACTTTGCCTTTAAGTAAAACGCAAACACATCAATACTTCACTTGAAAAGCTTATGCAAGTAAATACTTCTACACAGAGAGCACTTTCAGCACTTTCTTAGCCACATACTAAACAGGCAAATAGAGGTTAGAGGATATTACATTTCAAGTGAAGTCTTATTCATTTGACCTTGCAGTTTTTCCCCATTTGGGCCATGCGGACAGGTGAAAATCATTTAAAACCTGAACAGACATGAACCTAACCTAAACCCTAAAACCTTATCCCTATAACCTAAACGCTAAATGACCTGCTGGATGCAAGGAGGATTAAAAAAAGGAACAAATGGGAATCGATCAGCTTTACCTGCATATAAACGAATGTGTTTAATATGCGTTATCTTTATTTGCTTTACATGCACACGTGTCCACTTTTCTTCTGTCTACAGTCTTGTGCAGACCTCCACCAGTCTGCTCTCAAAATAATTGCTGATGTTTACTTCTCTGTGTGCCCAAAGGATGGCAGTGCAACACAAAGCAGTGGAGCTGCACCTTTAATAGTCTTCTCTCTCCTGTTTTGGGGCCCCGAGCTTTCATCTGTTGGCTTCAATTTATTTCATCACAGTATACTGCAGCTGATCTAATAGCATGTACGTTTTGTTGTCACCTAAAGGGAATTTCTTGTCATGCTCCAAATTGATGTACCTGTTTGTCGCCTTGGACAGTATTTGTGCTGCACAGTCGCAAGCAGTGTGTGAGCAGCATACGGCTCAGTCGATTTCACCGATCAGGCACCGTGAGGTACATTTAAACAGTACGTTATGGATCTATATTTGGAAGGTGTGCTTTATGTACAGCTTAATTTGATTATCACCCAGGGAATATTGAGCCCTTTGATCATTCGGCGCCCCGAGGTCACTTTGTGCACAATGGAGCCTGATTTCATCCTAGATACATCCATGTTGTGTTTGTTGGGCTATTCAGCGTCTTTCGTTAGTGTTAGAATACCATCTGATTTTGTAAAGGAATTTCATTACTGTGCCTTGGCATCCTTCCCAAGCCATACCTGAGACATCATCCCAAAGTCTTTTGATATGAACAGATGGATAGGGGGTCTCTTAAGGGGAGGATGTAATCTCCATAAAGCCCCATGTCCTTCAACCCATCTGATTGTCTTCCTGCACTCACAATCTTATCTTCAGGTCCAAGATGGTTTTAAAGCAATTTGACTTCACTTAAATAAGACAGGAAAACAATTAAGTGATGCTGTTGGGGGGTCTAATTCAATCAGAGGAATTCCTCTCCGATATTGATCAGAGACTATTGATTTTCTCTGACATTTCCTTACTCTTAACTCTGCACAGTGCTTCATTTGAGAGATTTTCCTTTGTATTAACAAGCAGTGTCTTTCATACTCCGCTATCATCAGCTCTGCATCAACTAACGCCAGAATAGCCAACATACTGATCCCCTTATTTTTTTTTCTGGGACACAGACTAAACCAGACTTGCGACTGGCCTCATTATGAAGGTTTGCCACCCCCTGAGAGTGCCCGACCTGACCCCAAAAATTGCCCAATTGGCTTTTTCCATCTGCGCTTATGTGTGGTGATGGGGAACCATGACATTTACATTTGCACCACTCCAATATGATCCCTTGCTCTGCACGAGTTTTCGACACAGACTATAGCTCAAAACCGGTCACAGGATCAAAAGTGTCTCTTGCCTGAAGGAGCCACTGAGTCGATCCTTTCCATTTCTGCACCAAATGGTGTTTTCTCTCTCCTCCTCTCTCTCTTTCTCTCTCTCTTCTTCTATCTCTCTCTCTCTCTCACCAGTAACTTGCTGGAACACATTTAGATCCTGAGTAGAACTCCTCAGTGCCCACTCATCACTCTGCGTGGTGTTTGAAGATTACTACGCTCAGAGACATCCTCACTGGGCATCCAGGCAGCTTAGAGGCCAAAATCCATAATCCCTTACCCTTCATGGGAATTCTCCATGCACTTCAACATGCTGAAATACAGCCCCGCTGCAGCAGCCACTCATGGCCGAGGAACTACTGCAGCCGGAGGCCCAGATAGATGGATGACATGTCTCAATGAATGTGGGAGAAGTGGAGGAAGTTAGATTTAAAAATAAGTTATATACCACAGATAGTTCCTTCTCTGAAACACGCCGAGTAAAGGGATCTTTTTTGCAAGGTGTTTTATTTCCAAGATATGCATGCACACAACTTAAGTTGGTCCACATGCGCCGCTAACTGTTTTATGCATTACATACCAGCCCAGAAGACATTATTTACTGAAAATATAGGTGCCGTTCTGGGACTCAGCAGTTCCACGGCTTTTCTAGCAGTCGTCTCAATAAAGAATTTCCTCTGAGGCTTTGGTGCCTTATTAAAAAGCGTAAATAAGTGTAGTTCCTTGATTCGGTAATCTGCATGAGCGGGTAATATGTGAAGTTCAGCTGTTGTAGCTGAAGGACCAGTGGGGTTTTCCTCCTCTAGGCTACACGCTAATGCTTTGTTAGTCTGCTGTGCTTAAACCTGTTTATTAGCTTGGGGACTTTGTCTTGCAGCAAACGAGAACAATAAAAGTAATCTCACATTCACATTTGGTATTTTCTCTTTATGAAAGTGTTTCTTTGCTCTGAACCTTTTTCCATTTTCCTTTCTCACCACATAGGTAAAAATATGAGGGAGACGAACAGAGCTGTTCCAGCGTTTTTTAAAAAAAAAATTATTTAACAAGGCAGGACCAAACCACCAGAAAATTGGTTGAACCCAGTTGTAATGAGTTTAATTGCGGACAGAGCTTGTGCTTCCATGAAAATGAATGACCAACATAATGGTGGCTGCGTTGGAGGACACGATTCAACTATGAGGTCAAGAAGTTAACAAAATGCAGTTTGATTATATCTGTAAATATGTTTTTAATATGTTTTCACACTCTACCGAAATTAGTATTGTTGGTAATATCTTTTGGTTTTGAATCCTAATGGATAAACTAAGCATAATGAGATGTTTCATTTTAGTTTAATATTTTATGGTTAAATTAGTATTTTTCTACTTGTTTCTTTGTACTCTTACTTTAATACAGGCTCCACAGCTCTAACTAGCTGTGGAGTCGTACTGTGTACGGTGGCAACGAGCCAGAGAGTCCTGTGAGTTAAACCTGTGACCTGCTAAGTGGTCTCTTGTGGATTATTTTAACTGCAGGAGGGACGCATGTAAGTGCAAGCTAGTGCTTTCTGCTGTAACATCATATATATATTGTTTTGTGCTTTTAAATGAGCTTTTAGTGCATATTACTTGATACACTGAGGTGGACAACACTGTTTTCCCAGACAACAGGGATCTGAACACCACGTTCTCTACCCTTCATTTTGTTAAGGTTTAAAGTTAGAGGCGTGGCTGCGTTGAGTGACAGGTGCGCCAGGAGCAAACCCCTTAGGTGTCTGTTAGGTCTTACCTCCATTAATTACACTTACCGAATTAAACCTGTGCGCTGCCTTTGGAGCATTCTTCGTTGAATTACCTGACAAATAATACGGCCTGCAGCACTCATGGTTCAAGAGGTCTTTGCTTTAGCTTTGGTGAGTAAAACGTTACTGTTTTTTTAGTGTGTTAGCTTTAATTAGCTAATATGTGTGCCTTGCCCCTATACAGTCTATGGATGGAGCTGTTAATCACCTGATAACTCAGCACTAAACCCATTCACACATGGTAGTCTTAAGTCTGGCTCCGGAAAACCAATGTTAGCTGAAATGCTAACACAGACGCTTCCAAATTCAGAATCCACAACCAGGGTGTGACGTCAGTGCGCCCGTGCAGTCTTTTATCAACAGCAGGCGCGTGAAACATAATGCCCGGGGGCCGCAATCGGCTGGCGAAGAAGCCAATTTGTCCCCAACAGATGTGAAGGAAGGCGCAGTTTTGGACCTTTTTCTGTATTTTCGTAAGTTTTACCGCTTTATCTTTAATGATAAATATCTCCCATGTGGCCATTCATGCAACACTACAGTAATTAGGTAATAGATAAAAAAAAAAAAGGTGAAATGACAGGAAAGTTCCTGTTTTGTTTTGGGGTTTTTCTCTTCTGGTTCTGCTATAGAAAATTCTGTGAATTAACTTTGTGTTTTATAATTACAGGACAGTCAATGAGCTGCAGCTAACATATGTATCTTTCATTTATTACAGCAGCATTTCTTTATCATGTATAGATGAAGTTGAACTTCTTATATTAAGATATCTCTTCGATTAAAGGTGCAAACTTCTTTAGCCTGGGTTTCACTGATCCAGCCCACAGCACGTGGTGATGATAGTTAGTTGAACATCATGTAGCAAGTCTGCACTGCAGCTGTAGTTTTTGTTTAAGGATTAGAGGAAAGCAAAAAAAACCCAAAAGACAAATCCTCACCCAGGAAACTTTGAGCATCATTTATTTCATTACTGGAATCTGATAAACCTTTCTGCACCAGTTTTTATTATTTATGTAGAAGGAAATGCATCACATAACAGTTCAAAGCATGCTGGAGTACAATGCAGCGAGGCTCTCGAACGTTCTGTGCCACTTTCAAATAATTAATCTCAGCTTTTCTCATTAGCATTATCACTGCTAAGTCAACACACATATAGACATAGTTTACTGTTCTGTTCTCTCCCGTGTTTGCCTGGTTTCAGAGGTGGGGAATCAGACTATAACAAGCTGACAGGTTTGTCTGATATCATCCTGCTTTTATGGTTTTTCTTTTGAGAAGTAACCTGCACAAATGTGCATGAAACATCTTTTCATCTCACTGAAAATGACACTGATATGCTTTAATTTATCAGCTCCTGCACTTTAATAGCTCAGACGTGTTTCAGCAAGATTTCAGTCGATGTATGAATATAAAATCTATCACACGTCCTTTTTGGGGGAAGGATTTTAAAAGTCTCGTCCATCTTTACTGTGTTTTTGATATTTTTAGAAAACCAAAGGCAACATAATAATTAATATCTAGTGTAATCTCACATCACAACTTGAAATGGTAACTGAGAAAACAAGCCTTGAAAAAAGTGGCCACTGTTTTATTTTAACCATAGACAATGTAAAACATGGACAAAGTCACTGAGACAGCGGCGACTGGTTTGTGAAGTACAGTTAAGTTAAGTGGTGTTACCACAAGCCACTGACTGTGATTGCTCATTGGCTAAAAACTTGTCAATTTCAAGTACTGGCAAATTCCAGATAATCCTCCTTTTTGATGCTTAGAATGACCATAATTTACAGAATGAACTTCATATTTTATTCAGTGTGATTCGAAATTAGCGACTGAGTTCAGAAACTTATCAGAAAAGTGTTTAGTGAGGTTCGAGATCAGGGGAATGAAGGGCTGCTTTCTCACAAATATCTAGATAATCAAAATCACAAGGGTCTATGTGATGGCCCTCTGCTGGCCATTACGCAGAATGTATATTTATGGCACTATAGTGTTCGCTTTACTTTTCAAGATGAGATACATCAGTCTTATACAGGCTATGATTTTAACCCTAACTAAGATCATTATATAAACCTAATCTAAAGCGGGGCGATCGTGGCTCAAGAGTTGGGAGTTCGCCTTGTAATCGGAAGCCCCAGCTCCGACTGTCTCGATCATTGTGTCCTTGGGCAAGACACTTGACCCGTTGCCTACAGGTGATGGTCAGAGGGCACGGTGGCGCCAGTGTCCGGCAGCCTCGCCTCTGTCAGTGTGCCCCAGGGTGGCTGTGGCTACAATGTAGCTGCCATCACCAGTGTGTGAATGGATGTGTAAAGCGCTTTGGGGTCCTTAGGGACTAGTAAAGCGCTATACAAATACAGGCCATTTACCATTTAAACCTAACTAAGTTGGTTTTAGTCCCTAAACCTTTTTTAAGTGTTTTTAAATGCTTAAACCACATTGAGTAGTTTCTAATAATAAATGTGTGTAAAACACAGTTGAAGTGTAAAAACCTTCCATTTGTTGGATTCAAACCGTACTAAATATGTTCTTCCATTGCTAACCCACCCAGCCTCCAAACGTGGACTTTTTCTCTTGCTTTTAAAAAATATTCGGTTTCATATTCGTGGACACAAATCAGCACGTGAAACCAGTTAGATGAAAATTTGTGTCCGGGAACACAAATTGATGGATTAAAAGGTGCAAGCGTTTCACGAAGTGACATAAGACAGCGAAGCAATTTTGGACCTCATCTTCTTTCTTCCTTCCGGCTCCTCCATGCATCATAACCTGCCTGCGTGCTAGAGGAGGGGAGGAGATGCTGTGCAGCTGCTGAGTGAGATGCGTGTGTGTTTGACTGTGTTGGGGATTATTAAATTTAGCAGAAAAGATTCAGTGGCTGTAAGAAGCCTAAGGAATAATTCATATTTCAAGAGTGAAAAGGTCAATTTTTGGACATCGGCTGCTGAGGAATGTGGGCGTTCTTACTTCATATAGCGGGGTGGGCGTTTAATCGATTAATTGATGTTATTTATTTTCAGTCAACCTTTTGAAGGCAGTTTGCAAGGACATGCTTCAGACTCATTCGTTTTCCCATAACAGGTTGCTCCAACTTGGACAAAATGCCTGTGTAAATGCCCTTGGTCAGCAACCAGCCGGACTGCTACCCAGCACTACAGGCTCAACCTGTATCAGAGCGCTGCAGCCCTCTCTCTCTCTCTCTCTGTCTCTCCTCTCCCCGCTGTTTGGCATGCTCCGTGGCACGGCGTGCTGAGGGCAGATCGTGTCACCGAGCTGGCACCGGCCTGAACTCGTTCAAGGTTACTCTTTGATTTAATGGTGATGCATTTTTTAAAACAGCATCATCCCTCTCTCTCTCGCCACAGCTCCTAGTCCATCTCTGTCACAAACACTGGCTGTGCATCTCACCTTTAGCAGTGGAAGCACCGGGAGAGGTTGTTTAAGATATAAATCAATGGCAAACGAAGCGCGAGCTCCAGAGCAAGCTGGCCCCGGTTGTTGTACCTGCCAGCCTGTTTTAAAGGCAGGACGGTGAAGGAAAATTCTTCTATATATTTAGTCTATGACATGGGAAAATGGTCAACTCATCATGCAGACAGCTTTCTGTATGAGAACTTAAAATGAATGCTGTCTGCAAAGCCTTGAAGGTTTGATACATAACCAGATGCTGTGTAATACCTTTATGGGTTTCTCTTCCCTTCTGGAGATGTAAATGATGGAGAAAATGATCGGTTTGTTCTTTTCATTGTGTCTTGCCTATTATAAATAGCGTTACCTATCTCTGTTCTTCAGTGATGTTTTTGACGGGGTGATAATCACCAATCATCACGTCTTCTTGCTGTTGTTTCAGTAAACGTTGCATATCATAAAAATAGATTTTCAACCAGTTGCTCGTTTCCTCTGAGGGGTAGCTGTTTGTGAATTGTTGGGGGCACACTCGAAAACGTTGACAAGATCAAATACACTTTTAACTTTTCTTCTCTTCTTAACTGAGATTGAATCTAAACTATTCAGGCACGAGAGCATCGGCCTTTGTGCGGTGTGGCAGGCTGTTATGGATGGAGATGAGCGTTTTTGATAAAGAGAAAAAAGTGATAAATCAGAGGATAGAAACGGGGCATATTCATGAGCTCTGTAATCCTCTTATATCTTGTGTCATTTTGAAAAGCAAACACATCTTTGAGATCAGTACTTGACTGTGTCAGGTTCGATAAACCTCACCTCCGCCATCTGAAAAATGTTAACATGATAAGAAACCTGATGAGCAGAAATTTCTGGAGCTCTAATCACTTCACTATAAGACTCTGTAGTCAGAGGAGCACTAATGCAATGCTTTTTAAAAATTTTGTAAATAAGTTTTTGATGTATTCCTACAAAGTTTCGCCCCATCCGTCACACTTGCCTACAGACTAGTTGGTGACCCCCTGTCAACCACTGGAGAAAAATATTTTTTCCCTGAGTGGTTGCTGCCAAAGATGGCTACTGCACCATCCTTGCAGAGGTAATCTGCTACTGGCTCGTTCCCTGTAGCTTGCACAAAAGATGTGAAGTCGCCTGCCAACTTGAGCAGCAGTAAAACTGTGAAAAATGTGAGCGAAATCAGAAAGAGGAGACCATTCCCTTCAGGAAGACTTAACAGTGGTTGGTTGATAACTCTCAACACTGCAACCAGAACATTTCAAAAGAAGCAACTTTTATTATTAAGGTGATGGTTTTCCATTCCCAGTTTGCGTCACGCTTGCACCAATCACTACTGCTCGAGAAGCTGAACGTCTGCAGACAAGTCAGTCTTTCATAAAAACTACGAGTAACCATCCTGATCTGCTGGTGAACAAAGTAATTGGTTTTCAGTTCTGTATACACCTTTGTGACCTTTTTCAGCTGTCAGCAATATTCAGCATTTACTCGCCAAACAGTTTTTGCATACACATTTTTCCTTAGTGGTCTATGTGTTACCAGGAGGTGCCAGCTGGTCTCCTAACCTGTGTGACTGGGCCCTAATAAAATAAACGGAGAAAGGGGAAAAAATGAAACACGTAAAATTTAGGTAAACATATTAATTCATGCTAGTTTTACTATTTATACTGAGTTATCTCTAAATTTGGGTGTTAGCCATAGACTGTATATAAAAGCCAACACAGAAAAGCTTTGAACCTGCATTTTTTTTTCTAATGGCCAGCAGAGGGCATCTTCTCTGGTTGCAAAAAGAAGTTAGATTGTGCAGAGGTCATTAGAAAAACGACATCTGGTGAGTTAAAATAACTCGGGAGTCTTATTTGAACACAAAAGGAAGCTCACTTTGTGAGGCCTAATTGACAGATAGACGAGAGAAGAGGGCAAGATTTAGGATTGGTGATAGGATTGACTAGTTACAAGTTTTAAAAATAATGCTAATTAAATTATTAATTTTGGACACAAAGCTCAATTTTACCTTAAAAGTTTATTGTAATTTGAAAAGTGTTTAGTCTGACAGATCAAATCTTACTAACCTACTGTATGTTTTTTTTTTTTTGTTTTTTTTTTAATGACCCGACAGTAAAATAATGAAATGGCAAAACCAACACTGTTGCCTTTGTTGGTAATCTGAGAAGTATAGTTGTGTGTACTTGTTTCATTTAATAAGCTATTGTTGACAAGCTGAAATGGGGAGTGTAAATATTTATGGGACTTTTAATATTTAACCTCAGAGCCTTTGCAGCAAAAAATTTTGGTATAAAAATTCTGGCACAACTTCACCTGCTTCCAAGGTGCATGAAGAGGATAAAAGAATTCACAAAGCAGGAACTCCAGCAACACTTGAGGGAAGATGAACAACCCTGATGACGGCCACAAGCCGAAAGGCGTTGGTCTATTATTAAAGTTGTTCATCTTCCCTCAAGTGTTGCTGGAGGTCCTGCTTTGTGACCTCAGAGCCTTCAGACAGTGTTGTGATAATTATTTCACTTATTTTGTGCTTAAACTTCGATTAGACTTTGATTATCGTGTCTATAGTTTGTAGAGATGGACCGATCCGATATTACGTATCGGTATCGGTCCGATACTGACCCAAATTACTGGATCGGATATCGGCGAGAAATAAAAAATGTAATCCGATCCATTAAATATCAAAAAAGCACCTCACAAAACTTGCTACACAGCGTAACTCTTCTCATAACCGTAGCACGTTGCAGCAGTGTGCTCACGTGATAGAGCGGCTGTGTGTATTTGTAGCCTAGCTAGCAAACCAGCATTTCATCTCCGAGGAAGTTTTCCCAGAGAGAAGTAAAGCAAGTGTGTAAGTTCATCTCTGAATGTCTGTAAAGCTTATGGAGCGACTGCCTCTCTCTCTCTCTCTCTCTCTCCTGCTGCTACTTCAATTGTGAAACTGCTTAATGATCAGCTGATCGGCTTTTCTGTCGCGAGTCCGTCTCTCTTCTTTGTTTTTGCCCCACTTCTCACCAGAAAGAGGAAACCAGCGGCTGAACAACAGCAGCACGTTTAAGCTTGATAAGCTGTTGTTAGAATTTAATATTACTTTCTACACCAGGATCCTTTTCTACGTAGCTGACTGCTGATAACTGTGCAGGGGCGGATCTAGCAAAGTTTAGCCAGGGGGGCCGATAGGGCATGAACAGGGAAAAGGGGGCACAAAGACATACTTTTCTTTCTTATTCTCATTTAAAATGTCTAGCTTTTAATAAATAATTATCTGACTCTTACACCCAAAGTTTTAATCTGATGTAAAATATATAGAAGTCCATTACTGTATATAGTAACTGTTAAGTCTAATATACCCTAGTAAGCTATAGTACTTTTTCCTTTGGGAAGATACCATCTGTGCAGTCTGCAATTCTGTTGAAGAAAGATGTTGAATCTATTTAATTATTCTTGAAAAATAATTTATTTCTGTGCATTTTCCCCCTGCATCAAATTAAATTTGATTACATCGATTAAGCATCATGAGGTGGAGGGTGGTTCCCTATTTTTTTTTTTGCTGGGAGTTTGCAACCCTATTAGTTAGGTTGCTTGATATTTCTGCTAAGTACTCTTTAAAATACCAGAATAGGGAGGATGGAGCAGGTTTAAGGTTATTAGTTTGATCAGTGTTGCTGAACTATAAAATATTTTGGGCGCAGTGTATTTTTTACATACAGGTATAACAGAATAGCTTTAGTGTTGTTATTTATTTAAACTTGAGTATGAACTTATACAAAATGCAGCAAGATATTAAAAAAAACATTTTATTGATTAAAAAACACACTATATCGGATTCATATCGGTATCGGCAGATATCCAAATTTATGATATCGGTATCGGTATCGGACATAAAAAAGTGGTATCGTGCCATCTCTAGTAGTTTGTAATGTAAAGGTTTAGCTAGGTCAAAATATGAACAATCACCGGGTTTGTGTTAATGTTAACATATTAATAAAATCAGCGTTTCTGTTATTGGAAGGTGCACAAGTAACAGGAAGGAGACTCGAACTGAGAGCTCTGTTTCTAAAGTACATAGATCATAAAATTGCATGAAATATATGGACATAAAGTGCATGCCTTCGGTTGTGTTAATTGCATTTTATCCTTTGCGTTGTTATACAATACTGAGTTCATGTAACTTCTCCTTACAGCACGCTTAAAATAAAAAAGTCCAACTTGTCACTCTTAATTAGGCATTTTAAGTAAAGCCAGTTAATCAAATTTCAGTAACCTTTAAAGGTTAAATGGGGAGAATAAGTCTTTTTTTTGTTTGTTTAATTAATCTACGTTTAAATAATTATTTTATGAATTGTGGATCTGTTTATAAAGCACGAAGCCCCTTTCTGCATATTTGATTGCACATATTTAAATAAATAAAATCTTGATTTTAGTCGCATCTGAACACTTACAGAAAGAGAATTGAGATTTCTGATTATAGTGTGTCTTCAGTGTTATAAATGTGTCAAAACAAGCACCTTGTAGACGCTGTTATCAGCTACAAGATGGTTTTTCAGCTGAAACTAAATGAATATTTGGTTAATTAAATGTAAACCCCCCCCCCCCCCCCCCAAAAATAATTGCTACTCTCTGTCCTGCACGCAGATGAAAGGATTAATTGATCCGATTCCTGCTCTCTCAGTTCAGAGGGTCGCTTGACTTGGCATTGAAGTCAATAAGCACTAAAGGAAAACTGCTGCTCAGTTGATCTCAATAAACACTTTCTTAATGAGTCAACTTACTCGAAAGCTATTTTGAAGTCTTTTTAGTGCAGTATGATGTTCGTTTAGACTCAAACAGACAATAAAACGGTATTCTTTGTGACAAGCTCGTGCTTGAGTCACTTTCATATGAGTATGCAGTGCGCTTCTCAGTCTAATCCATCCCCTCTCTGTGATTTTCACTTTAAAAGGGAAAAAAATTACTAACACAAGAAATGTTATATATGGTTTCTGGGACACGTATAGAAATCTTTGGGACTCCAGTGGAGTGTTTTGATCCAGCTTTTTAATATTACCATTCAAGCTGGTTATTTTCAATATATTTCATATGCATTAAACTCATACTGGCACTCACCTTCCTATAATTTTCATATTAATAATAAAAAAAACTAATACTGGGCAAAACAGCTAGTTGTCTTTGATGCTAGTTGATTTTCAAACACAGGTAAACTAAACCCCACAGTGACTGAATCCAATATAAAGATGTCGTAATTCTGTAATACTGATTTTATTTGATTTTATGTATCTTTTTGCATCCACTGTAACATAACGAGAACTTTCCCATCACTCTTTGTGCATGCGAGTGTGAAAATCATGACAATACATGAAAGGAGGGCTTAGCGTTCTGGTTAAGTGTGAAAATGACTCTTGTCTTATCTAATGGGATAAAAGGTTGGAGACTTGGGAGACATTTGGTGTTGAAAGCAGACACCCAGCAGACAGACATTTGAAAGCAGCCTAATTTCTTTCAGATTCATGATGAGCTCAGCGGCATTAGATCATAGATGCGCAAAGAGCAAAATGGGAGAATTAGACAGTCGCTGCTGCTGCTGTCAGCCATTATCCACTGAGGTAAGAATTGACAGGGCTGTGATGCTAACATCCATTAGAGCAATTAACTGCGGCACATAGGTGTCCTGCATTTTAGGTGTGTGAGGTGGTCTATTAAAAGTATTCTAAATTTTTATTCCTTTTCAAAGGAAAAAAAAAGAAAACAGTACGGCAAATGTATTATAAGCAGCGGGACAGAATTAAATAGAGCGTAAACTTAATTTCATGTTGCCACAATTCATTCGATTCATATGGGCTTAATAGTATTGTTCATTTTCCTGCATATTTAGGGGCGAAGTGTTCGTACCTGGTTATGTCTGGGGGGCATTAATTCTGACTAATGAAATGACTCTATCCTCTGTGGCGTTTTAATCTATTCACTGTGAAAGTAATTGACAAGCCCACAGTATGTGCATTAGGATAGCTCCGGCACCAAAGGACAGCTGTCACTAAAGCAATTAAAATGACAAAGGTTAATTAATTCTCTGCAGTTTTTTACCTGATATGAGACATTCACAATGAGTGAGTTTTCATTTTCAGAGGAGTAATAGTGTTTTGAGGAGGGTAATTTATTTGTGGTTTAAAAAAGAAAAACACCAGTCATTGTCTGATGGAGCCTTTAATATGTCAATACCTCACACAAAACTGTGCCCTCAGGACAGCTTCAGCCCCAGATTTGAAATGCATTCTGCAGAAGGACATGATCTGAAATGACAATTGCTTGTTTTTGCCTCTTTTTTTTTTTTCAAAGCAAGCTCCTTATTGTTTGTCCTGTAGCAACGCAAACAGAATGTGATTCGTTTTTAAATGAGGCGCGTGAGGATGTTTTACGCTTTAATTCGAGCAAACGTCTGTAAGTAAGTGGAAGCTCTACATTTTCGCTGCGGTTGGGGGTCAAGCGGAAGAAAAACCGAGACGCAAATAATTACTATGCCAACCACCTCTGACACCACGAGAGCAGAACCCAAGAACTTTCTAATCCACCTAAATGTCAAAGCAACGTTCACAGCCCTCCCTCCATGTGAATCTCCACAGGCTGCCAAAAGGCCAGTGGTTAGTCATCTGTTTACTCCTGCAGCTGCTGGGTGTCATTGGGACTCTGAAGGAGAAATCCCATGATTCTCTCTGCCATTTCTGACAGCTCCCGCCCAGACCACATTAATCAGGGATTGTGGGCGAGCTAGGGGATAGAAGGCAGGCATGGATGGCTCCGGCCCAGCATAGCTGAACCGAGGGAGAAGATCTGGGCCCAAAGATAACTTAGACGTCCAAACACTGCCGCTCTGCAACGCTGTCGGTTTCATTCATACGCACAGAATTCGTTAAACGGACAAAAGAAATGGCCAGATTTGCTTTTCTTGTAAAACAGAGCTTGGAAAAGGACTCAAAACATCTCCTAGTTGTGCATATTGGTGTCTACAAGAGATTAATTCCTGAAAAGCTGCATTCCTTACATTTTAATTATTTAACTCTGCTTTCTCCATCTTTCTGTTAAATTATTTTTTCACTAAGCTGTAATGAAGGTGTAATCTGTGATCTGAAAATGTTTTTTTTTAAAGCTGAAATACAAAGCAGGAAACGGCTTTCATTTCCAAAATGAGGAACATTTGTTACAAATATATATTTATTTAAATCTAAGGACCGTTTTAAATCATTAATGTTCTTATATAAATGAGTAACACAACTCCCTATTTGCAATTACAGATAAGAAATCATCGACTGGTATATAAAAGAAGAATGTAGTCACCAGTACTGTACTAACACTGTTTTTTTCTGTAATGCAACACACTGCTGGATGGAATTCAGTAATCAAATTACATTTAAAACTATACCATTACTTACATTACAAAGGTTCTTCATTTACCTGCACGATGGGCACAGAAAGGAAAAAACTCAAACATGTTCAGTCCTGAACATTTATACCACAATCAGCTGTTTTCAGTTAGTATGCAGGGAAAACAGTGGAATGGTCTACAGCTAAAAAGTGGATAGGTGGACATTACTTTTGTTTTTACTACATCCATGGACAGTAACGTGAAGGTACAGTGCAGAAAACTGAAGCTATAAAATCTGCACAGACACAATGGTAGTGTGGAAGAACCCAGAGTGATGTTAAAGCCGAGTATACGCCAAACCCAGCTAAGCAGACAGCCTGATCTTCAGCTGAAGCAGTGATGAGCAGTCAGGCTCGTAGCACTTCAGCCTCCATTTCTCCAGCCTGCACCTGTTAGTAGAATTACTGTGAAATGCCTTTTGAGCTAGTTTTTAGTTCAAACATTCTTTGCTGTTGTCTTGTTCATACTTGAACACTAAAAGGAAGATCTCGCATGTGTCCTCTTCAGAGGAGGGATCTGTGTCGGTGTGCAGGATTGTAGTCTGGTAATTATGTACTTGTATTTATATAGCACTCCATCCATCCATCCTTCCATCGCCTGCAATCTCTCCAATGTGTCCTGGGTCTGCTCTGGGCCCTCCTTCAGGTAGCACATGTCTCAAATGCCTTACCCAGGAGCTGTACTCTAAACTCCACCTGAATGATTGAACTCCTCACCCTACTGCTAGGGTGATGACCTTTTGGAGGAAACTCATTTCTGCTCATTTGCTCAGCTTTCGGTCACTACCCCCAGCTTGTGGCCATAGATGAGGGTAGGAATGTAGATTAGTTGGTAAATTGACAAATTTGCGCTCATTCTTTCTTCACCACAACAGATTTGTGAAGCATCCAAAGCCCTGAGAATGCCTCCCCCAGTCGGTCTGTGAATCTCCTGGTCCACTCTCCCCTCACTCAAGAAATGGGACGCTGAGACACTCCTCCTTTGACTCCAATAGGAACCTAGTAGGAGGAACTACAAGCTGAGACCATAAACCCATCAGGAATGTGTTTACTGAGTTTATAAACTGAGTGAGCAGTAAGGTAATTAGATGTGAAACCAGAGGATTTGCCCCCTGCTGGCCATTAGAAAAAATGCAGGTTTATGCACTTTGCATTGCAGCGTTTGTTCGGTAAGAAAAATACAAAATTGAAATTTTTCATCAAATACTTGAACTTGCAATAATGAATTTGCTTTGGTAATTTGGGGCAACAAAATAATTTGTAGGCAGAAGACTGAAAAAAAAAATCACCTCGTTGTGTTGATCTGGACTAATTTCTAAATAGAAGAAAATTAGTTTTCATTTGAATCCATTAGGGGTTTAATGGTTCCAAAACAGAGACGGAATTTGTCTTCCTGTCCCCCCAGCTCCTCCATCCGACCCACTGCTCATTAACTTACTAATAGAGGAGTTAATAGAACATAAAGTTCCTATAAAAGTTAAGTGCAGCAACTCGGTGCTTGAATCTAATCTCAAACAAACCAGGATGATTATGTGAAAGTTGTCAGAGAAATTTAAGGATCGCTGGTTAAAGCTGCAATGTTTAAAGGTATAACACATGAGCTTCTTTAAATGAAATAAGTTTAAAATAGTCACAAGCTATGATGTTATGTCCCACACCTATTGCAAAGATATCAGCAGATGTTATGAGCTATTGCTGGCACATCCCATCATGTAATGATCACTGAGTCAATACGGCATCTAGTTTGCCCGAAAGGAAATTTGTAGATGTTTTTGCACATATCAGTGGTGAAAACGTCTTTTGCAGGAAATAGCAGAAAATGGAAAGTCTGTTTGGATTGGTAATAACATGAAATTCCAAAATAACCTGTTGTTAAAGGTTCTACACCTGCTTTGTTCTAGTGTGTGCTACTTTTGCCTTATTGGTATGCATTCAAACACAAATCTGTGTGCTGCAACAGCCATGTGTCGTCTTGTTCCTTACTCTAGGTCTAGTCAATAAAACCTTCCTGTGAAGCTCTTTATTCGAATGGTGAGAGGCTTGGTTATTTACTAAAAAACAGGCTAGGTAACTACCAGTTAAAACTAGGGACTGCAACAATGTTGCAGTCCCTAGTATACAAATATACTAGGGACTGCAACTATACAAATATAGTGTATGCAGTTGAGCTCCTGAGACTCGAACTCTTGTTAGGGATTCATCACGTCTGTGTTGAGCAGAATGAAATGTAAGGTTGTGACGTCTGCTTATGAAGATGCAGGGTCTCTGGAGGTTAAGAACCATTTAAACACTGTTTCGATTCTGATTTTTTGTGGAACTTTTACACATGTACAATGACTGACTTTTTTTGCCTTCTTTCTTCGGGACCTTCTTTCTGTGACGCAGCAGCGCTAACCACTGCTTCACCATGGAGAAGCAGTGGAGAAACCAAATTAAATTTGGTTTCTCTTTTCTTAAATTTGGGGCGACCGTGGCTCAGGGGGTTGGGAAGCGTATCTGTAACCGGAAGGTCGCCGGTTCGATCCCCGGGCTCTCTGTCCTGGTCGCTGTGTCCTTGGGCAAGACACTTTACCCTACTGGTGTTGGCCAGAGGGGCCGATGGCGCGATATGGCAGCCTCGCTTCTGTCAGTCTGCCCAAGTTATTTACTATTTTTAGTAGATAACCGGTTGTAGCTTGCCTCCACCAGTGTGTGAATGTGAGAGTGAATGAATAGTGGCATTGTAAAGCGCTTTGGGTGCCTTGGATTTATATCCCCGGGCTATATAAATCCAATCCATTATTAAATTTGTAATCTGTGCTCTATCAAAGCATAATTCTTTCAGACGGACGCCCACTGTAGGATGGAAAGTTACAGGTGATTGTGTGCAAGCTGGCCAATCATCTACGTTGTGTATGGTCACTCTGGTGCTTGTTGTGCTCGCCAGCCGAGAAGTCATCACAGTCTATTAATACTGGTTAAAACCATTGATCATTTATAGCAGTTTGTGAATAGCACAGGAGTCACTGAAGTCTTCTTCTTAATATGGTACAGCATGTGTTGTCTGTCTGTAGCCCTATCCAGTGGCATGTAGCATATGCACATTGCCCATAAATCATAATTTTAACCAACCAGGTTAGTTTTGCCTTCCTTTCGTCTTTCCCGCTCACCCTGTAACGCCTGTGTTCTTCTCCCTGTTGAGGTCCTCCTTCTAATGTTGTTGGCACTTGTAGTATAGTGTAGTATAGAGTGTCATCACTAATAAATATTTCACCTGTATGTTGATGCTCGAACCTGCTTTAAAAAATACTTGAGCGAGCTGTGACTGTAAAGATGGGGGCAGTAAATTAAGAACAATACGATGAAAAAGCTAGAATGCTCCACGGAGCTGAACGGAAACTGTAGAGAAGAGCTGTCTCAAACACCATTTTATGGGCCATGAGCTTTGGGAGTAATCAACGGCAAATGATCACTGAAAGGAGTTTGGGAAGGAAGTTAGGCGGATAATGTGAGAAGGGGGAAAAAACAGCCCAACACTTCCAAAGCAGCTGAATCCTAAACCCGATAAACCAAATACCTACCTAGTATGTCCAGTAGTGTTTGACCCCTTTCACATCGGGCACTTGACCGATGTCAAGTTTGGTTACTGATAAATACTAAACGAGCATAAGTTATAATACACGTGTAATTGAGGCTGAAACGGTAATTTCTTCAAAACAGTCAGCATCACAGTATGTTGCATTTAGCCTCAGATGACATTAGTCAGGGAACAGATCCATCTCTCAGCAGCTCTCACACCGAACACTTTTGTGCCAGACTGTTTACACTTGTAAGATTATATGCATAATGAGGCTGCATTGTCTCGGGAAAGTGCTGCTTTAATTCTCTGAAGCTGAACAAACTGTCCCTGGCACATTTGGGTAGGGGTGGAGAGATATCAAAGTCACTTTATTGAGATGAAAGAACTGGCCCAAACAGCAATCTGACACATTAGTCATTCCTTCTTCTTAGTGACAGAAACATGCTCTCAATTTACGAGTCAGGTGCTTCCAGTGATTTCTGCCAGCCTTGTTCCTCCGCATCATAAATTCCTCTTTATGCTCACTCATCCCAAAGGCAGACCCCTATTCTTCGACCTGCCTTGTCAGAAAATTCGCCCCATGTTGGCATATTGGATGTCATCCAGGCTGCCATTAGCAGTTACTGCGTTGCGTATACCATGGCATACACTGTGAAAGAGCACTGAATTTAAATAGACAGCAGTGATTGTGCCTCTAGGTGCACATTCATACTTTTTTACAGGTTTTCTATCGGCTCTTTAATTCATTCTTTCTGTGGTGTTGACTCTGCAGAGCTCCCACTTATACTGTGTTCATTTTCTCTAAATGCTTCACGTGGAGCCACTGGCTTCCAATCTATGTAATGAAGGTTTAATAGCCAATTGGAACATCCAATATCATTAGCAGCCAGCGTTAGGCTCATCTGAAATTTTTTTCTTTTTCTTTTTTTTTTTGATAACCAGAAGTGCGAGCGTTTGACACGCAGGATGTGTGATTAGCACCTGCTGTTTAATGTATGTCCTGCCTCTTCTGGAGCTGGAAAGCTCTTTTTACCAGTTCTTGCATTTTAATAGTGTTTTTGTTCTGCTTAAGCCTCAAATGCACTTCAGGAAATCTTCCTCTCTACAATTTCCATGTTCTCTTGCATTCTTGTTCTATGATCTATTTTTAAACAAACTTTTGACCTACCTTTTTTCCGATTATCAATCACTTTTCGATACAAATGATTATTCCAGTGTTTACAAATGGTTATTTTTGGTTTCTGCAGGGGCACTATGGCTCTAATTCTGTGGCTCACTACTGGCTGCTTGTCATGTCAGTGATGCAAGGAGTCACCAGAAATAAAAGCAATGCTTAAATGTCTAAAACGGAAATGCAGTTCTGAGAAAAAAAAGAGAGCAGAGTAATGTTTGGTTATTTTTAAAGAAAAGCACAAAAAATGATCTTCTGTATCTCTGTCATCTTGTGCATCTTGTGCAACTTTTATTTATTCATTGTGACATTTACTTGCTTATGTTTGATCTGATGAGAGCCCTCAATTTGGTGTCATTTACCGAGCGCCGTCCACGGCCTTAAAACTGCTAAACACACAACACAGAATTAAAATAGAACATACTTTTTTTTTCCCGTCTTTGTGTCGTGACTTGGTGAAGATTATTTTTGACAGCTGCAATAACAGGAAAGTATAGATGGACGTTATTAAGTTGTTTACCACATTCGGGTTCATGCATGGGACATGGACGAGATTCCAACAACAATATCAGAGAGGTACATTCACTCTAACAATCACACTGCAGAAAACAACACCACTCAAAATATGTTTGATTTTTCCATTATGCCCTCTAATGCATACTGACAGATTCTTCTTATTTGCATTGACATTTACGTGTTCGCAGTGATTACCAGAGACTGATTGGAGGAGACAGAAAGCATGATTGAGACGGAAATACACCATCAACATAAACAACTAAATTAGCAGGAGAAAACACTGATAAAATTGTTCTCTGGTCTTTGTGTGGAATCCACGATATTTACATAAATACAATCAGCATATTTTTATGGTTGGCTTGAGAATTTCCTTTCGATGTAAGCAGCTATGCATATAAGATGAGTATTGCAAGCCTATAAATGCTTCCCTAAATGCTCTCTTAATGACCTCAGGCTAGGTTTGTTCATTGGAGCAATATCAGTCTTGTGACAAGGATAGGTTATTTGTAATAATGCCTGTCGACATCTCAAGTTGGAAATGTCTTGACTCCATTTTCTTTCATATAATCTGACATTGCTCAGGACCCTGTAGCCTATCTCTGTGTCTTTTTTTTTCTTCTTTCCCCCCCTTCGTCTGGCCTTGTGATCAACCCGTAGGGAGGTAGGGGGTGTCACTGTGGTAGTTGTAGTCTGGGCACACCTTCTGCACCAGCTTGTAGTCAGTGCTGTAGAAGGTGATGAAGATGCAGATCACTTTGAAGGGTTTGGAGCACAGCCAGGACACGTGGCTCTGGGTCTGCTCCTGAGGGCAGCTCTGCGAGGGGTCGTGGGCACACAGTGAGTTCCTGGTGCCTTTCTCCACCTTTTCGTACTCCACCCTACAGTTGAACAGCTTGGTTTCTTTGGTCTCCAGGGCCGTCTGCTGCTGCTGCTGCTGGTGGTGGTGGTACTGCTGGTGCGGCTGGTGGACCTGGAACTCCACAGCCTTGGTGGGAGGAACAAGTCCCACGGAAACGTTGCCCTGACCGGTTGAATTGTGTCGAAAGTAGACGCTGAAGGTGCCGTTACCGTGATCCACAATTTTGCCGGTGATGAGGAGGTTCAGCTTCACCGTCTTGATGTTAGAATGGAAATCACCCCAGCCGAACATCTTCTTAAACTTTCCAGTCTTGACGATGGGGCGTCTTTTCATCCTTGATCGGGGGTCACGGGAGGCTGAGGTGTTGTAAAGCCATTTCCAATGCTCTTGCTTAGAGTAAGAGTCTCCTTCGGCGTAGTTCAGATCCATAGAGGTGAAGTTCTCTTTGCCGTAGAGGCTTTGAGACAGCAGACGGCTAATGGACACGGCCTTGCTGCTTTCATCCCAGTAGGTCTTCACTTTGGATTTTGAGTTATATCTCAAGTCGGAACTTGGAGAGTCAGCGCTCGCAACCTGGAAGATTAAATAAAATGAGTATTAGTTAAAATTTTACACAATGTTACAAACATACTCTAAAGTATGTGAAGTTTTGCCTCATAATACTTATATGAATACAGCTGTTGATGTGTTTTGGGGTCACACGTATTAAATCGACATCGTCAATTGGACAATTATTTCCTTTCAAAGTACATTCCATACCTATAATCAGTTGGGATCTAACACAAAGTGTTGGATAAGCAAAAGAAGTTGGATGGATGGATGTCATTCATCGCTTTTTGATGAATGACTTTTGATGAATCATGTAGCTCTGCCTGCAAATGCCAACAATAGACTTGTTCTCCATATCAGATTTTCAGTGGCATCAGGTGAATCTACAGCCTGAGAAAACTCCCAGCTGATAGGCTTTTGTGACACAGCATTAAGCAAATTTTCTTTGCTGAAGTTAAAGTATGTATAACTTGCATGGACGCATATTAAGTTCTTGTAATGGGCCCTTGAGGGTTGCTCCAAAAGCAACTTATTTGCCATAGACTGTAAACCAACAGTCTATTAACCAACATTAAAAAATTTAAAGCAGGTTTATAGTCTGGTCTAAAAGACTGTTGTTTTCTATGGATAGTTTCCCCCTTTGGGGATAATATAATAAAAGGAACTTTCGGCTGCTCTTATTTCCCAAGGGGTTGCTTCAGTGGATGGATCTGCATATTTGATTTGACACAGATTTTACTCCACCAACTCTTCCTGACCACCCCTCCCATTTATTCGGGACTGGAATTCTGCTCTAGGAATACACCGTTTGTATCCCTCTCAGTATTGCACATACAGGTGGATTAACCAAAAAATGATCTTGATAATTACCAAAACTGGTCTTTTAAGGCAGATGTGGCATAAACCTTACACTGGATGGTGGTCTGATAAACTTGTATTTGTATGATTGTGTATACATGCTCTGAAACTGCACTTTTCACAACAGAAAATGACAGAAAACATCTGAATCTATATATCAGTGGGAATGTGATGAGTGGAGACTGGCCCATCTTAATTTTTCTGAGCATGCATTTTCCTGTGAATGAAAGGAAACGTGCAAAATTTCAAGCGAGTCAGACTCAGCCCATAGAGATATGTCCATTTAAATTAGACTTTCCTCCCAAAAAGGCACCAGTCATTTTCTGCAAATCCCCCAAAACAACATAGTTTACATTCTAGAGACAAATCCCTCCAGTGGTGGTTGGAGTTATGAATTTCGTCTGTGAGGAGCAAGAGGGAAAATAGTTTGTTGCCATTTTAACCATGACGGCAAAAGTCTGAGACAGTCCCCACTTTAAACAAACCCAATCGAAGTTACAATTTTAATACAAATTAGAATGTTTTCCTAATCTTTCCAAAGCTGACTCTGTCCCTAAACCTTGAAAGATTTATTTTCTGCAGCGACTTGTCAAAGAGTTTTGAAAGGCACCACAAAAAGCATTTATGCATCTTGTTGGAGGGCATGAACAAATGTCAGGTTCGAGGGCTTGTTTAATTACAACTGTCATGTAGGTATAGCACCAGCTGAAGGTAAAATGGCATCTAATTTCACAGAACTGCTGTTGAAATGTGCATGTGTTAGTAAATCGTGTAAATATAAGGAATGGAATTTGTTAATAGGTGGGATATTTTGGGGGAGGTTATCTGACATTTTTATATTCAGAAGTTGGAGAAACCGGTGCAGAAATGATGAAAAAACTTGGTCGGGATGTAGATAAAAACATTTTTTTGTAATTATGTCTCTCTATAACCTGAATTGATACTCTGAGGGAGACATCTGCAGCTATGGTGGACCAGACCAACATCCCTCTACATATTACATTCATTGCCAGTGTTCAGTTGGAATACAGCAATCAGTCGCTGCTGCATATGCACATTTCTTTTAATTATGATTGAAGATTTGTGGTCAGCTGTTTATATAGGCTGCTATTTAATATGGTCTGGTATTTGCACAAGCAGTGATGCAGTTAATTGCAGTGGTGTGGAATTGAAGGGATAAGATATACTTTATTTATCACTGAATTGACTACATTTTTATGTTACCGCAGTCAAAAGGACAAACACAATCACTAAGAAAATAAAAATAATAAAGGTAGAGTAGGAAAAAAAAGAATATAAACAGAAATCTGTGTAGTAGCAAAGAGATTAATTTAACAAGATAAAATAAACCTCTAAAATGAAATGAATATGAAATAAAAAGCTGACTATAATATAAGAAATTGGCTCTATCAAATAAAATATCTCACTAAAAGAAAAGAAAATGAAGCAAAGCAGTACGCTTGTGTTGCATTGTACAGCGTTAAATATATCCTGCTTTCACCGGCTTTGGGCTCATGTTTGATCAGCTCCTGGAAGATTGATATCTACTGTTTGTTCAGCACAGCAGTTGTTATTGTGTTGCTCTAAATTCTTTAACAGTTTGTATTGAAAACAAACGCTCCGAATCAGCCTGGAAGCCAAGTCTTCTGATCACTTTGTGCTTCTTCACTTTGAGATGTTTATTTGGAGAGTTTTTATTCTGCTTTCACTGTTTCTAATTTATTATTTGAACATTAGAGAATAGCCTCTGTGCTTCTATTATATGAAGTAAGTGGACATTCGGTGGTGGTGGAGTTAGATTTTTATGGTAGAAATCACAGATGCTGGGATTAATTGGATTTTAATTTCAGTCCCTAAGTTGTCTTTCAACACTTCTGAAGATAATCACAACACGGTGATTACTACTTCTTTTTTTTCACTTGTTTTCGAGTTTTTGTTTTGTGTTATAAATCAAGCACAATGCTTTCACCTCTCTCTAAAAGCCAAAACTCGCTCTTAGTTAGTCAGCCAAGATGGCAAAAAGAGTCTTTGGTTCAGATGATCGCACCATATCCAGGTTTCTGTAGATGAACCTGTGGAAGGATCATTAATGGTTTCCTCCAGCTGCCTTTGTTGGGCTTGTACACCTCTGCCAAAAACACCTGCTAGTCTGGAATCACCACTGATTACTGACTGCTAACGTTTAACTTCAGCTCATTACTTCAATGCGGCTGCGATTATTTTGTTTATGTCGTGTTTAGACTTTGTTCGTCGTGGATGTGTGATGTACACAGTGTCTAAGGCTACGTTCACACTGCAGGCGAAAGCGCATCAAATCCGATTTTTTTGACCCTATGCGACCCATATCCGATCATGCTATGACAGTGTGAACGGCACAAATCCGATCTGGGTCACTTTTGTATGTGATCCTGAATCCGATACATATCCGATGTTTCAGAAAGCGACTGCTGTTTGAACGGTCATGTGGCATTAAATCCGTCTTTTACGTCACTGACACAAGACAGACGCCAATTATCAGCGCCGGAGAAGCGTCTGAGAACGCTTCCTGGCCATCCAGTGTAGATGTCAGTGAAACTGTTGGGAAGACAATGTTGGAGAAATGTGAACATTTTATTTGTACTGTATAATCTGCAGATTCTGACAGAAATCTGCAACTATCCTTTGAAGCACCGCTCCTCTAAAACAGCAATAAGGATCATTATTAGGTTATTTACATTATTATGTAAATAACAAAATAACTTAAAGCAAAAATTGGGAAACGTGAAATCCGAAGTCTTTATATTAAGGTCCATCAGTCAAACAATATTGTTTGGTCTGGGTCTAAACAGAGCGCGTTGTGTGTGACGTCTTCTTTTGCGCATGCGGGCCGCTTTGAGGGTTCACACTAGAGCGCGTTTGCTGTCGCATTTTATTTGTAGTGTGAACAAGCAGACAAAAAAATCGGATTTGATCAAAAAATCGGAATTGAGCATTAAGACCTGCAGTGTGAACGTAGCCTAAGTGTGGCATAGAGAAGTGTTGAGGTGTAACTGGCAAAAGGCCACCGTGGCTAAAACTTCTGCATCTTTTAGCGTATAAACTGCAAATATTATGTACAATTATTCCTAGTTTACTTTCTATAATATTTGCAAAACCAATACTGCATAAACTTCCTTTAACTCGTAATTTCTGAGCTCTTTATCCACTTAGTTCATGTGACTTATGTTCTGTGTTAGTTGGCCCATATTTAGCTTTAAAAATATACTTTAAAAAAAGTCTGATAAATGGTAAGTTCATGAAAAATGAACAATTATGATTTCATCCTTAATCAAGCATCCTTACTGCAGCTACTATGAAAGTATTTTATTAAAGGAATATATTAAAATGTTTTTATTAAGTATAATCCAGGTTCTCGTAGAGTCGTCCAATATCAGCAGTCTGCCTAGCAACAGCTTCGAGTAGACGTGATCGTGCTGAATGCTTGCTAACAAGATCAAAATGAATATCCTTTGCAAATGCAGGAAAACATCAACAAATCTATGCACATTATCCATGTACAAATACGTCTGTCATAAATGGTTTTAACGCTGTGAGAAAGTCTTACAGTGTGTGAAATGTCCTTATCAAGATTAAGGCTATTCCTGTCATACATCGAGACGAATGAAGCGCTTCTCAGGAGCAGGCGTGATGCAACAGCAGACTATTACCTGCTGAATGTACCCTGAATGGATGATTGATGATTCATTCTGTCTCTCTCCTCTAACAATCACACAGATGAGAGAGCAAAGATTTCCCGCGCACCCCACAGTGGCTTGTGACAGTGATGTCCAAGCCCCGTCCGAGGAACGTGACAGCAGATCTATCTGGTCGAAGCGTTTACATTTTGTACCTTCACCCACGATCAATACGCTGAAAATAAGGTCTTCTCTCATTCAGAAAGTTCACCGAATGACATTGTTGTAGTGTAAGCTGGAGTTTGTACGGCACTCTCTGAGTAAACTGCAAGTGCTGAGATCTTTCTCCGAAGCTCCTGCTCATTTTATGCACTTGGATTGAGAATGGAGGAGTTTGAAAGGATGGCCTCCAGTTATTTTGAAGAGGCCTCGTTGATGAATGACCTGATGTGAACGAAGCGTTACTGGCATTGTGATCTTTCTGCCTCTCTGAATAAAGGAACGTAGCCAGAGCATTTTTTTAAAAGCAACATGATACTCCAGAGTCAAATCAATACCTTTATATTGAGCAGAGGTTCAAAGGTAAGCTAGACCTTAGCTTCTAGTTAGTTTTAATAAGTATAAAGGGAAAAATGCAAGAACCTTGCAGCAAGATGTTTAGAGTGACAAGGTGAAGAGAAAAATTTGAATTTCAGCAGTTTCCCTGCGCAGTGGGGCAGTTAAACCACATTAATGAACAGCCCTTTTTGTCTTTCATTGCTGGAAACAAAAGTCTGTCAGTGGTGATGCATTGTAAAAAGATAAAGTGAGTGCGAGGATGAGGGAGACTTCCTTTCCAGGATTTATTGGCACCATTATAGTCAAACATAAAGCTCCTTAGGATGTAAAAGTTCAGTGAAATAGTATCTTACAGACTGTCAGCCAGGGAGCTGTAAAGTCTATTATGCCATTACAGTTCAGTCCTTTTTCTTTGGTTTAAGAATATTCTAGGTTTGCTCTTGTTTCAGTTGTTAAGTTTAAAAGCACTAATGTGTTTTTTTTTTCAAGACTTTCATACTTATTGTTACAAAGGTGGGTTTTCATATTAAGCATGACCAAAGTTTCAGTTGATGAGGTCAGAATATGTCCAGCTAACCCTACTGAGCCAAAACCTCAATCTTCACACTGCTCTGAACACCAGTGTTACATTTGTTAACCAAACACTTGTCATCATAGTTTTCAGCAACAAGTTGTTTTTTTTTCTGACAAAAACATTAATTAAATAAAAACTGATGCATGAGGACAAAAACTATATTGGCACTTGTGCCGACAAATGCAAATAAGATGAAAATATTCTGGAGAGACGAGATCCAATCAGAACTAAAATTAAACTGGATAGAAAGGCGGGACCAGTTTGGAAGTGATCTGCTTGTGCAGTGAGGTTGATCCGCACATTTGATCTGCCCCAGGGAAACGGTACAGCCTCTTCTTTTTTCTGTCTTTGTAATCGTACAGGTAGCTCTCATCCTTCCTGTTTTTCGTGAAAATGGGACAAAATGTCAACGCTCGGGAAGAAGCGAACAGTAGACATATGACACATTTCCCATTTAGAAAATAAGACTCTTGTAAGCCGTGTGGAGAAGCTCTCACGGGTAAAAATATGACAAACTGTCAACTGAATCAACTTTGGAAGTAATCGTGTGATAGTTGGTCGACTAAAACTAAATGAATTCAGATGCCTAAATTATGACTAAAACTTAATGAGATGTTAGTCAAAAGAATTACTAAAACTAGATCAAAATTTGCTGTCAAAATGAGCTCTGCAAAACACTCAGTTAAACCTCTGCATGATGTCACTGAGAGTGGATTTCTTATACAGCGCAACAGTGACTGTCCACTTTGTCTCCACTGTCAGAAGACTTTTATGCTATGAGGTAAATCATGACCATAAAAACATAATTCTGATTTTAGCAAAAGTCAAAAGTGCACAACATAATTACATAATTACAAAGATACATGATTACTTCTAATGATTTAGGAACTACTCATCCCAATGCCCACTGCAAATCCCAGATTCCACAGTGAATGACTGTCAGCCTTTTTAAGTTTAATCCGTTACTATAGCGTCGGTATGGTTAATAACAGTGTAAGTTTGAATATGTATCTACAGTTTGCGGTGCATGTGTGGGGGGTTACAGTGCTTTGTTCCTCACTGCAACCACCGCTCTTGCAGTTTCAGAAGTTTTGCGCTCACTTAGCAACCCGACTTTCATGGGTTTAAACATTTCCATGGTAACAGCGACCTCCACCAATCTGAGACATCACTGTCTGAATTTAAGATTGCAGGTAGAGTAGTTCTTTTTCCAGAAAAGAATAAAAGACATTTTTATTAAAACAAGGTTCTTATCATATAGACTTGTGATTTCTACAGAAGCACATATTATTATTTCACAATGTTGCACCTCGTAACAGGTCTGCTTTGGATGGTTATAACCTTATGGCTCATAATCAAACTCCCTATGGAGAATGTCTTTTGTTTTTTTTTCCTGGAACCTCAGTGTTGAGCTCTATTTGGTCATTCTGTGTGCACAGAGGTGCTGCCGTTCACATCTAATGTTCAGCAGAGAAAACCAATCAAAGTAAAGCTGCCTGAAAGGGAAAGGTGCTAAATCAGCTTGTTTTCGACTATGAATGAACTGGGAGTAAATTATTATTTTCAGCTGAGAAGCACGCAAAGATACTTTAGCAGAGTCCAAGAATAGTAGGATGTATCAGAAATGAGCATAGTAGGTCTGCTTCAGGCTATGTAATGGGTATGTAAATTTTTACCAGTTCTATGTGGATATGCAGCCTCAGCCATAACAATTAGGGGAACACTGATTGTTAAGTGGCCAGTAATCATTGGCTGATTGGCTCAGTATGTTTTGATGTTATATTTTCCTCTGTTTAGAAACCTAAAAGATATACTGTATATACAATTTGAAACCATTTCAAAGTCTTTTAGCTGATCCAACTGTGAAAAACACCACTGAGCTACATGAGAAAACAACACCTTATTTGCAGATACTCTGATATCAAGGCCGAGATGTTTAGAGAGTCGTGTGATTGTCATCACATGTTTTGTTCCCCTTATTTAGCCAGCTTGTTTCACAGTGAATTAAATGAGGGGCTGCTCCATAAATGAGCAAAAATAAACAGGAAGTAAATAAGGATTACGTTAGTGCAAGACTAAAATCATTGGAGCTTTCCCCTCTAAGGAAAACCAGTGACTTGGTTAGACTTGAACCAAGGCCAGTTTAAACATACATTTGAAGATGCTTCCAGTAGTAAAATGAATTAATTGAGTCTAAATGACCTTTGGCCAGTAATCCAAACTGTAAAGCCCATTAATTTTTCTATTCTGAGTTGTTAAAAGACTGTAGTCTCTAATGATCAAATGAAATATCATTTTCAGAGTGCAGTAATTACTGGTGCTTCTCAGTTACTCGGTTTCAGTCTCAGTGGAATCCCAAAACCAGATCAAGGGATATTAGCAAACTGCTTGGTTAAATGCCTGTCTAGCTAATAACTCAAAGTGTGTGTGTGTGTGTTTGTGAGTGTGCTCGTGCAGCTGCTGCTGCAGCATTTTGAGGAGTAAATGTAAAGAATATTTTCCAAACAATGAAAATCCAAGCGGGTTTAGGATCTTTATCATTTCTTCAACCAGGAAATTAAATTGCACTCAGTGAGTTTTGAAAAGCTTCATGATTTCCTGCAACTTCGTGTTATGAATAATTTTCTAAGAGGATGTGTCACTGGAATCAGATTTTTTTTTGAGGGATTTCTTTACTATTTTCTTCCAAGATTATCAAAATTACACAGCGCATCTGAAGTGCGTGCCCAGTCATCGTCAGACCTAATTCCTTGTTGTGGAAACTCTGCTCTGTTGTCACCAGCGTTATGTCTGGTCCCCAAACTGTGACATGCAATTAGCTTTCATCTAAAGCACCTGACAGTCTCTGGATTAGAGCACTCGGAGGCACATTCACAGAGACCCCACTTCACGGATTAGAACCCAACCTGTAATCCAGCCTGGGGAGATTAGGCAGATCAGAGGCAGTCCTGACTAAAGCAACGTTTATATCCAGAACCCCCCGACTGACTGCACCAACACTCGGAGGGCCAAGATTTACCTCTCCTTGGCTTTAAAAACATGCAAGTGAGGCACAAAGGGAGTGTGTGCTAGATGCATGAATGTGCCTGAAAGAGATAGTACAGAGAATAAAGCGCGAAACTAGAAGAAAGAGACAAACAAACATGGCAGCGTAAAGGTCAACAGTCACACTTTGATGGCTTTGGCTTTACCAGATATTGGTTTGTCACTACTGTGTACTGTGAAATATCAAAATGACAAATAACATTGCTCATGACTAAAGATGGGGTTTATTTTGCACTTAACTTGTGTTTATTATTAGCAAAGCAGTGGCTCACAACCCTAAAACGACGAGGCAGCCACTTGAGACGCTTGTTTCCAAGTGTGGCTTCAATCAACAGAAGGAACTGATCATCATTTAAATGCAGGACTATCAGATATTACGTGAATGAAAAACAAAATTAAATCCAAATCTGAAAAAATCAACACATTTGTCTTCCTTTGTTTAATTTCAGATGTATGTTGTCACCCATTTAGAAGGTCATCACCCCCAATGTGGAAACTACTGGTGCAAAGGACCGCGCCAAAGGTTTTGCAAATCTTAAAGTCTGACATAAAATTAAAGACGTTCATTAGACTGACTTGCAACCAAAATAAGTTTTTATAGAGAAATTATATTAAAGATTAGTTGAATAATAAAATAGTTGAACATAAAATTAGTTTAGCTATTTAAAATCAATTTGTAAATACAACATTTTTAAGAAAAGTAATTTGAAAATCTCACATCAATTTTGTGAAATGCCTTTTTTAAAATACCAAAAAACCAAGAAAATATATGTGAATGACAATACTGGGTAGTTATCATAAAGATACCCATAACTAATGTTTACAATCTGTGAGACCATTGCTCCCAGTAGTGCTGAGTAACACCATCTACTCCTCAAGAAGACAAAGAGCAGTATTATTTCAAATTAAAATAGTAATAAAACAATAAACAAAATATTGGAACATTTTGGATAAAAGTATGTTAAATGTACTAAAAACAAATCTTAGACAATCTATAATTTACAAATATCACCAGAAACAGTTTCTAAATATACAATAAATTATTCTGCCCTTAAAAACAAGTTTTAATAATGAAAAATAAAAACAACTAACAGTGAGACAGAAATATTACATAACTGTAAAGTATGTAAAAATATATATGTTCACATAATTTAGCATTTATTTATTTTAGATATTTTAATAGGCGACTATTGACTGTCTGTTATATGACTTATATAGAGTGGGTCCCATATTTTACATTGTCCTCCTCGTCAACATCCTGCAAAAACACCAAAGCCAACAATGAACCGATCCCACTGACAAGTCCTCTGTCCACAAACTATTAAAATCCATCCTGCCTCACTGGTTCATTTCTCTCTTCCTTACAATGAACACACACTACAGTTTATTTTGGGCAAACCCCACATACACCATCCCGCTGCTGGAAACAAACACTACATCACCAAATGTGTCAACTTTCAGTTTTTTGAGCGATTCTTTGCGTGGGATTTCTTAATGATAAAAATAATTCAGGATATCGGACGTAATCGTTTAAAACTCAGTGTTAGTTAGTTAGTTATATAATAATAATTAGTAATGGACTATGATGAACAATTGAATAAATTACGTTTTAAGGGTTTGCTGATACATTTTCCAGCAGCACACAAATAAGGGAAGTCGATGGCTAAAAATCTAAAACTGTAGCTGAAAATGGTTGGAAAAGATGTTGATAATTCTGAAAAAGTTATTAAAATATTTTAGTCAAATCTAAAAATAACTAAAACTAAAAATAAGAGATATTGCCTATCAGCAGATTTAACTGTGTACTACAATTTCATAAAGTCTGAGGACTCAGGAGAGTGAAGCTTTGTCTGCAATATCTGTGTAGCGTCTGTGTTTCCCATAATTTAAACCACTTAAACCCTCCTTGCTTTTCTTCCAAACCCCCTTGATGGAGGCTAAAAAAATATTTTAAATATATAAAAGGAAGTCAGTCAAAGCCTTGAGGAAAATCTGCAGTAAAAAAAAAAAATTGTGAAATATATATTAAATGCAGTGTTTCCATTCAGGGATACTGTATCTTTCAGTCACGTTCAGATGCTTTTATTTCATAGCCCAACTTTTCGTTTTACAGTTTGTCATGCAGGAGCCTCCCACCCCCTCCCCCCCAAACCCCATTTAACTGTCTGTTAATATAATTCCCAGATTCGGCATATGAGGCAGAATCCCTCAACAAGATAACGCTAACAGCATCGCTATGCACAAGTCCTTTAGGAAACGACTCTGATTGCCAGATGCAGCATATAGGCAGGCTGTTGGACAACTTAAATGCTATCTACTCTTGGCGAGGCTGTGATAAGGCGCAGGCGTCCGCTCTTTGAAACAGGAAGATAAACAACCCCCCCGTTCCCTCGGGAGCTCGGAGGATATTCTATGGGACTGGACCCCCGAACAGCCGACAAATTCCACCTTTAATAGAACTACCGGAGGAGCCAGATGACTCTGCGGTGGGCTGTACACAAAACCTTGTGAGGAAGAATGAAAGTGTGTGTCAGTTTTCATTTACCTGAATGCTGCGGCTGCTGCTGCGACTGCTGTGCGGGGAGGATTTGTGGGTACGACAGTTCTGGTTTAACAGAGGGAGAATGGAGAGCGGCCGGCCTGATGGCAGACGTGGGTTTCCACTTTGCAATCTTGCTTAGGTGCTGTGAGTTCAGCCGCAACATTAGAGCTGCTGCTTAACAGCGATTTATCATTATTCTATTTTAATAAACAACAAAAAAATGGAATTTATTTTGCACTCTTTTGCCTTTTTTATCAAAGGTGTGGTTGTTGTGGTTCACCCTGCCTCAAAACACTAGTTCCTAACCTTAAAACGAACTGGTCCCTACTTGTGATGCATATTTGAATTGCGAGCAGTTCAAGTCATCTCAGATTTAAATATTTTTTGTGATAAAAGGTAAAAGTACTGAGCATCAGAGAAAAGAAAAGCAAAGACCTGTTGGCCGGGTCACCAACCCAAGATTGGAAAAAAGAAGATCAGGACTGTGATGTAATGATGTTAAAGTCCAGCAGAAAATTACAAGATGATCATGAGTGTTTATATATAGAGTTGTATTAGAGAACGTCCTTTTTTTAAAAAAGTTTGGAAAAGGGAGCCCTGCAGCTTTATTTTTTTTTAAATTTAAGGTATTAAAGTGATGCTCTTATGGAGAGAAGCTTAAAATATGAGCAGCTATTAAGGGGTTAGGGTTTGGCTGAAGGACATGTGGATGTTGTAGGATCAGACCTGTGACTTTTCAGGTGTGAGACTAGTCTCTACAAAAGCTTATTTTTAATCTAATTTACAACTTCTAGACGCCATGAATCACAGACAATTCTAACATAAGACTCCCACCAGTTGGTTTATGAAATATCATCTTCCATTTAGAGCCACTTCTCTGTGTTTGACAGTAGACGGGAGAGTACTTTAAGAGTCCTTAGAGTGCTGATGCTGTCTTTGGATTATTTTCCAACTGGGCGCTTGTCGTCATAGTCATTTACAGTGAATTTAACTTGTCTCGTCTTGTGAGGTCCCCGCGCAGTTGAGCTGATGGACCAGCTGAGGGCATTTGACGCCCACTAAGAGTTTAGATCTGTTTTCTCCCAGTGATATCAAAGTGTTACCTGAGGGGGGTCAGAGATGATGACAAATCACAAAGTGTGTCAAGACATCACAGGCAGCTGTGGATGAAGCTGAGTCCTATCACTGCAGCACCGCTTTGAGAGGCCAGGGCACAATTATTACCATGACTTCTGAGGAGGATAAATACTGTACGCGGACAGACTGCGGGATTTTGTGGGAAGGGGGGTGGGGGGGCAGTTTGAAGAAGAAGGAAGGGGGGGGGGGGGATCTAGCCACCAGTTTTCCAACTTACCCAGAGGAAAAATGCATAATCATATTATTTCACACACGACTTGGTTCAAAGGCGGCCAAAATAAGTTTGTGAGGTTCCCATGGGTCTGTCAATCTGTTGAAGGAGCTGCAGGCAAAAGCTTAGGATGCACCAAGTACGAAACAATTATGATCATCCCATTAAAGCATAGCGAAGCAATTTGGCAGCTCAGTCTGGAAAAAAACACACTCCTGTCAAGTGATGCTATGAGATCAACTCGCACTACCATGATGCTGTTGTACATATATCTCACATAGTTAATGATTGTTTGTCTTTACATCACGACGGGATGGTGGGAATCCGTGTTTGTTAATGTTGTTGCTTCTGAAATCGATGAATTGTTTTCCTTTAAAGCAGGAAGGGCTCCATAAAGCCCAAAAAAAAGTGGGAGGGGTGAAATGATTAGTGCGCTTAGTCAGCTGTGAAATTGAGTTTATGGTTTTCAAGACGGTGAATTCAATTCGATAATGGGTATTAAGTTGTAGAGAATAATTAATAGTAATTGACTTCTTTCCATCACTATGCAAATTAAACACAGATAACACCACGGGAGCTTTTTAAGGCCAGTCAAGTTTGTGGGGATTAAGTTTATGGAATTTTTGTTAGAGAGAGGAGTGGCTCCTGTTCTGCTTTGATTGCTTTGTTGACAGATTTATCAGCGGGTGAGGGGTTACTGTCTCTTCAAGGATTAAAGGAATTGGGTTGTCACAAACTGTCAAGGCATTGAGTTGGGAGCATTCTGGTATGTTTGCCATAATGGGCTCAGGCTGTTCCCCGCCGTACTGCCAAATATATTCTTATTGGACCACATCTGTAAATGGGAGGAAAAAAAAAAGGGGGGAAATGCAAAGCGAGGATTGAATGAATAGTGCTGAGGGAGAAATATCCAGCGGGACTGTGTGCGGGTGGATTTGTCAAGATGCAGATTTGGATTTGCATAGTTTGTGTTTGTGCTGAGATTGGTTAATTCATCTTGATGTTAATGAGTTAATGCATAGATATGTTAAAACTGATCATCCCAGGACTTAAAAACTGTACTAGAAGGCAGATCACATGTGTCTGAAATGACTATATTATTAGATTGGTCACATTATGAGACAGCAACGTGACCTCAAAATGATCAATTCCAGCTTGTTTGATGATTTAACTGAAACTCACTTGTAGAAATGTCTTTTTATGAAAACTGCAAACATTAATCACAATGTGAGAATTTAAAAAAAGGTCAAATCAAAATAATATTTAACTCACCAGAGAGATGACTGACAGCAGCACGGCGGCAGTCCACAGACATGTGGTCTTCATGCCTCTTTGTGGAACGTCTCTCCTCATGTCAAACAGTCCTTGATTTTCTCAGCTGCTGCAAACAAACAAACAAATCTCCTTCTGATTGAGCCGTTATCAGCTGCCAAACTTGAGGAGAAATAAAGAGTGAAGAAGACGGTCCAGAGATGCGGGAGAAGAAAGGAGTCTTCTCCAGCTCATTCAGGAAGGGTCAGGTGTCTGCTGTTCAAACGCTTCAAGTGAGTACTGGGGTTTTTTCTGACGCAGGGTTCGGAGGCGCTGTGGTGGGAACGGAGGTGTTTGTATATCTGAGTGTGGAGGGATGTTTTATATAGCGCGCTCTGAGGTTCAGAGAGAGAGAGAGTGGGGGGAGTGGATGGGAAGGGACAGAGAGAAAAAATATGGAATGAAGAAGGGGGAGGGAGAGAGGAGACTGGGGGAGAAGAGAAGGAGGTTCACACTTCTGAGAAACAACTTTTAACATCATCAAGGGCTGACATCTAGTGGCAGTCAGCTGCACTGGATTTTTCTTCCTTTCACTGTGAGCAGCAAGCCCAGTGAGATTCAAGAACATAATCCCTCCTCTTGATGTGTTAATGTTGTGCATCCTCTACTCTGACCTGGAATCAAGCATGAAAAATGGCATTTTAACCCTTTGACGCCCAGCGTATTGTATTTGATACAAGTGTTTTTGTGAGTTTTTGAGACTTCTACATCAGCGGTCCCCAACCCCCGGGCCTCGGACCGGTACTGGTCCGTGAGTCGTTTGGTACCGGGCCGCGAGAGTTGAGGCTCAGGTGTGAAATGTATAGTTTTCAGGGTTTTTGTATCAGTTTTCAGCGTTATTTTGTTTTCGTTTTTATCGTTTACTCGATTTTCCTTGGTCTTTTCACGTGTGTTATGAATAAATTTTCTTTTTTTCGGTACCGGTACTAGTTTTATTTTGTTGTATTTATCCGCGACACCTTAAAGGCCGGTCCATGAAAATACTGTCGGGCATAAACCGGTCTGTGGCGCAAAAAAGGTTGGAGACCACTGTTCTACATCATCAGTGTGACTTTTTTTTTACCCTCGTAAAATGATATAAATTGCATGACACATTTTTAATGACTAAACTGCAAAAATATGGCTTATGTAGCAAATGTGATGCAAATGAAAACTCATATATATGCAGATTAAAATTTGATATATTTTTATATATTTTCTCTTAAGGTTCAACAAATACTCCCATTATCAAAACATTAAAGATTTCTGGCAGTTATATCATGAGTCAGGTTTTAAAGGGTTAACACTGTTGGCGCTCCATAATGGTCAAAATACCAGCCACCTTTATGAACCAGGCATCCCTATGATCATGAAGAAATTATGTTAAATTACGCCTAGGTACTAAATAATGGTTTCCACACACAGTCATTGTAAATGGCCAGAGGGGCCGATGGCGCAATATGGCAGCCTCGCCTCTGTCAGTCTGCCCCAGGGCAGCTGTGGCTACAACTATAGCTGCCTCCACCAGTGTATGAATGTGAGAGTGAATGAATAGTGGAATTGTAAAGCGCTTTGAGGGGTCCCGAAAAGCACTATATAAATGCAATCCATTATTATTATTATTATAAATGTGCTGAGAATAAAACTAATAATATTAATTAGTCTGAACGTGGAGAAAGTTTTGGACTTCAAATTAAAAAAACAGACAAAAGCAGTTGAGATTGAAGCTGGAGAGGCTCAGATATCCTAAGTTTTAATCAGCAGGATGGGTCAGACTCTAAAATAATTAGATCCAGTAAAGCAGCTTGATACAATCTACAGCAGACGCTCTCTGTCCGGGAAATGCCAGTGTCTTTGAAACTCCACGCCCCCAGTTTGGAGGACAGGCTATCGGTCAAAAAGTCTTTCTTGCAGCCACAGATGACATCTGTTTGGACCCACACTGAAACCTTATAATTATTCCTACTACACAAGTTACGTTTAAACGTTAACATGCTTGCATTGGAAATGTTTCCACTGGAAGTGGAATGGAACAAACCCACGGTGCTCATTCTGAAGGTGGTAAGAGGCTTCAGTCGGCAGACTTAAACCAAAATCATGCAGATATTTACTGCAGAGGGCAGATAGGAATACAAAGAGAATTTCATACAAAAATGCTAAAACTTTATTTAATTAAAAGCTTCTTAGCTTCTTGTTAAACCTAACCAAATTCTGTCCCCTGTTACTTACATTAAGATGAAGTGAAACCTTTCCCTCTGTTCACATGGGCACCTGAAAACTTACTGTAAGAGCAGATAGAGCTATATTTGAATTTACATGCTGGTCAAGCTGTCTGTATTGTGTCAAAGAGGTATCAGCTGAAGTTTGAGGCTTGGCTGTACTTTTGAGTAATACCCCGTTTGACCTCAAGATGGTGCAGTGAGTCAGAGACTAAAGCATAACTAGTCAGGGTAGCTCCCAGTCTGAGACATACACTGCATTAGCTCAACATTTGTACAGAATTCCCGTCACTATTACACCTAGAAGATGATCAGAAACGGGTAAGTTAAAAATAAAATGAGCAAATACACATAGAAATACTAGAATAGTTGGAAGTAATTCGTAAATAAATTAAATAAAGAAATAATTCAGATGTAAATAGGAGGAAAAATCTGCCATCTAGTGATCAAAATCTTTCAGTTAATTTAACAATTATAAAAAACAAAACAAAATAAAAAACAGCTGTTTCAATAATTTAAGCTACTTTTATAAAGACTGCACTTGTGGCTTGTGATGGTGTCATTTGTTGGAATTAATATGTGTAAAGAAAACAGCAAATACAGCACTGTTGTTATTCAAAACTGTTGGGTAACGTTTTCCTTTAATATTTTGAGCAAATGCAGGACACTCTGTATTGCACCAAAAATGTATCAGTACGCAAAAATTTACTCTCACTTGAGTAATGTTTGCAATTAGCTCAACATCCAGCTGTTAAAGAGAGTTACTGAGAGTTTTACACTAACAAATCATTTATGTGTCACCTGTTATTTCAGATTTATGTCGTCACTGAGTATGAACAGGGCTCAGTCTCATCTGACTGCAGCGGAGAAACAGGAAACTTGATTTAGCCCGTCTCTGCAGTTGTTGATTTGGACCAGTTTTCTGCCTGATTGCACATTTTCTCCATTTAATGCTTCGTAACTAATATAATGTAGTTTCTCAGAGAACCATGGGAAATGAAAGAGGACGGCTATTAAATTTACAAGCGTAATTTCCATAATTACTTATCTCCATGAAAACATAACACACTGAATGCACATTTTAATTTAAATAAAAGTCTTAGGAAGAAAGTAATAGATTTGAAATTGTAAAACTCTTTATATACTTTTTTATTTCTGGGTTCTGACAGACCTAAGCTTGTGTTTGAGAAATTTCTGTAAGAGTTCATGCTGCAGAAAAACACTGTAATTTAGAAAGTGTGCACTTCTATCATAAAATGCTCAGTTTAATATTAATCTTGTCAGAATCAAAAATTACAAACTAATTAGACTGACTGCTAAGAATTTAACTAAAACACACAAACAGATTTTGTTTCTTGTTCAAGCCTCAGTTTCGTCCTTTTTTTCTACATTTTTTACAGTCTGAACACAATGCACTATATACCATTGTTATTATCCATCTATTATCTTGGTTTACTCAAGCATCACTTTTGATCATAAAATTGTCAAGAAAAACAGTAAAATGTATCTTTTTGTCAAATAAGAGAAAATACTTTTAATGGACACAATCCCAGTGAGCTAGTTATGTGTAGTTCGGCCGCTCTGCATATACACAACTATTTGTTATATAAGATCTGATGGAGTAAAGAGAGTCATGCCTCCTCTAAGTGTATTGTAATCCGACTGTCAAAAACAGATTACTGAGTGTTTTAATGTCTTGAGAGGGTAAAATATTTACCTACTTTATGTGCCCCCGTTTCATTTCAGCTCAGTGTAAAGGTCTGTTGTGGTCTCTCTGCTCTCCTCTGTTTTGTTACATTTATGTTCCTGCAACCTACATTCTAGCCACCAGGGGGCAGAATAAAGACATTGGTCCTATAGGAAAATGGCTCAGACCCCAGTTAACAATTCCCTGATGGGTTTATTGTCTCAGTCACTCATTTCAATTCAATTCAATTTTATTTATATAGCGCCAAATCACAACAAATGTCGCCTCAAGGCGCTTCATAGATACAGAGAAAAACCCAACAATCATATGACCCCCTATGAGCAAGCACTTTGGCGACAGTGGGAAGGAAAAACTCCCTTTTAACAGGAAGAAACCTCCGGCAGAACCAGGCTCAGGGAGGGGCGGCCATCTGCTGCGACCGGTTGGGGTGAGAGAAGGAAGACAGGATAAAAGACATGCTGTGGAAGAGAGACAGAGATTAATAACAGGTATGATTCAATACAGAGAGGTCTGTTAATACATAGAGAGCGAGAAAGGTGACTGGAAAGGAAAAACTCAATACATCATGGGAATCCCCCGGCAGCCTACATCTATTGCAGCATAACTAAGGGAGGATTCAGGGTCACCTGGTCCAGCCCTAACTATATGCTTTAGCAAAAAGGAAAGTTTTAAGCCTAATCTTAAAAGTAGAGATAGTGTCTGTCTCCTGAATCCAAACTGGAAGCTGGTTCCACAGAAGAGGGGCCTGAAAACTGAAGGCTCTCCCTCCCATTCTACTTTTAAATACTCTAGGAACAACAAGTAGGCCTGCAGAGCGGGAGCGAAGTGCTCTAATAGGGTGATATGGTACTACAAGGTCATTAAGATAAGATGGGGCCTGATTATTTAAGACCTTGTATGTGAGGAGCAGGATTTTGAATTCAATTTTGGATTTAACAGGAAGCCAATGAAGGGAAGCCAAAACAGGAGAAATATGCTCTCTCTTTCTAGTCCCCAGGACATCCTGATAATAATGAATTGCAGTAGTCCAGCCTGGAAGTAATAAATGCATGAACTAGTTTTTCAGCGTCACTCTGAGACAGGATATTTCTAATTTTAGAGATGTTGCGCAAATGGAAGAACGCAGTCTTACATATTTGTTTAATATGTGCGTTGAAGGACATATCCTGGTCAAAAATGACTCCAAGGTTCCTCACAGTGTTACTGGAGGCCAAGGTAATGCCATCCAGAGTAAGAATCTGGTTAGATACCGAGTACAATAACCTCAGTTTTATCTGAGTTAAGAAGCAGAAAGTTAGTGGCCATCCAAGTCTTTATGTCTTTAAGACATTCTTGCAGTTTAACTAATTGGTGTGTGTTATCTGGCTTCATGGACAGATAGAGCTGGGTGTCATCTGCATAGCAGTGAAAATGTATGCTATGTCTTCTAATGATGCTGCCTAGGGGAAGCATGTATAATGTAAACAGAATTGGTCCTAGCACCGAACCCTGTGGAACTCCATAATTAACCTCAGTGTGTGAAGAGGACTCTCCATTTACATGCACAAATTGGAGTCTATTAGATAGATATGATACAAACCACTGCAGTGCAATACCTGTAATACCTACAGCATGTTCTAATCGCTCTAATAGGATATTATGGTCAACAGTATCGATTTGAGGTCATGTTCAATAAAACCACAGGTGATCTAAAAGGTCAATGTAGTTGCCATGAAAGTTTGTGAAGTCCCTGGATAAGATTTATATGGGCGTCATGTTTTGGTCAGTATGACTACAGATATCTGTGTTTAAGGCCCTAATGAGTAGACTTCACCTTCCAGACTCTGAAACATCCAGGGACTGTAGGAAAATTAGCCTGTATGGCTAAATCTGACACATGAATTTAAGAAGTTTTGTTAATTAATATGCATTATCCCTCTTAAATAAGTATAAACATAAACATACATTCATCTTTTACGCACACAAAGAAGAGCAGAGGAAAGGGGATAGGGTGAGATGACCCACTGTGGTGAGCCCTAACACACTCAGCCTATAGAAAACAACAGGACCCGATAAGAGCGACAGAGATCACATACTTGGCAGGATAGTGGTCAGAGATCAAATCTGAGTGTTTTCCTATAGATTTCTATTGGACCTGAAGGCATTTTGCAAAACAGGTATCGCCCCCCAGTGGCCATCAAAAAGAATGCTGGTTTGAGGTACTTGTGGAGTTTTCAGATCTAGAAGCTATGCCCGACTGAAACTCGAGTCTATAACAGTAAAGTTTAAGGTGGCTACATCCATCTCTTTTGTACAGTTTATGCACTGAAGTGTGTTATTGCCATTAGAGTGCTAGCAAACGGGATGGCTGTGATGATGGCTCTCTAATACAAAATCCAGCCTCCAACTCCTTTAACGCCAGTTTTAAGTATTTTTATTTGAAGCTTTTCCTCCTTAATGAACATATAAAGAAAGTAATAAAAAAAAAGACTCCATAACTTTTCTCTTTGTGTGTTTACAACCGTGTCCGCATTTATTTTTAGTATTTCTTCCCATACATATAAACAACCTGTACAAAATGGCCGACTTTTCCGCTTCTTTTTGCTTTCCTTTTTTGTTTGTCACAACATACAACTTGCATCATGGTAACAACAATCAGCAATATCATACACCCACTTTGCAATATTCAAACTAAACGTTTTCTGTGCAATACAAAATAAATGTACACATACTTTGATTTTTTTTTTTCTCCAAAAAAATAAAAAAATCGCTGTTATTTACAAATCCAACAAAAAGAAGTAAACATTCTCCACACCAGTTTTGCTTTTACGTTGAACTCAGAAGCGTGTTCTCTTATTATTAACATATTGTATACTTGTTTGTACAGATTGTTTTCTTTTTAATATTTCGTCTTCGTTTCGTGTGACTGAAAACAATAGAGCACCTATAATACTTACTACATGAAAAACTTTAAAAACTGGTTCGATCCATCTACCTAACCTCGAAAGAAAATTTAGTTGTTTTTCTTTTTTTTTGTCTAAACGTACTGTAGTGTCGACGTTTGCCCCATTCAAGTATTAAACTGTATTAGAGGACTGTTAGTATTCAGTTATCGTCAGTAAGGCAGAAACGACATTTGCATGACATGAATGATTAAAATTTTGCAGTGTCCATTTTTTTTATTACTCACTGCAAAATTTGAGTGTTTGCACATGAGCTGTTGTATGTAAAGAGTTTAAAAAAAAAAGTATTTAAAAAAGAACTTGTAAAGCAGGCGATCAGTTAACACCTGCTGATATCGTAGTTGCATCTGGGCAGAAATAAAGTGATGACACCAGACGAAATCTACAAACCACAAAAGCGACTTTACTACAACCAAAAAGTCTGACGTTTGTGAGAAATAAAATCTATACATATATTTACTTGAGATTCACACCTGTTTTATCGAACAGACACGTCTAAACGTCCCTTCCTGTCGCTGTTGCCTCCCTTGTAATGTTCTCGTGTTGACTGAAGCTGTTCCTCTGCTTTATGTTTTTGTTTTTTTTGTCTGTGGAAGAGGCAGTGTTTTATGGCAATAGAAAGTAGAAGTCACATGTGCATATCATGCTGCACTAATATAGTGCAATGTAGTGCCTGAAACAAAGCAAGGGTGGAGGGCAAGCAGGCAGGCAGGCAGTAGTTTCCATGAACAACTGATTGCAGGCTACTCCTCCATCAGCATCATACAGATCGGTTTATCCCACAAACACAGGCCTGTGTGCCTCTGAATCAAGCCGGGAAAAAAAAGAGAAAGAGAAGTAATGCCTCCCTTTTGTTCAAGACCGTAAAAGAGATTTGAGTCAAAACCCAGTTGAGGATTGAGAAAAAGGAATCCAAACCTTTTTATGGAGATTTTCCTCTCCCTCCTCCTCTTCCCTGCGGTGACTTTTGGCAACGTGCGAACCGTCAGAGCATCCTAAGCCTCCAGCTACTCAGCATTTTTAGGGACAAGCAGAAAAAGCGCGGGGGAAGAGCTGGAGCCTGCGCTGCCATGTTCAAAGACAGCAGGAGAGCTGGTTCTGTCTTCTGCGCCCAGCATTTCCAGTGTCTCAAACAAGTCTTTCAATACAGAAATACTGGTGTGTAGGGGGCGAAAAAAAAGGCATTTCCTTGAACACGCTGGAGGTCATAAAAGCTCTGCAAAAAGAAAATATTCGAGAAAACAAAAGAGGAGTGAATGAAGCTCTACTTGAAATGGTTAAACCCCACCAGTGTCTCTGCTAAGAGGATTTCCCGTCATTTCTGCGCTCCGTGACGTGTCCATTCACGCTGTAAACATCCATGTCGCTCACTGTAATGGCGTGATGAAGTGGGTCTCTGTGACAGGTGAAGTGCTGGGTGAAGCAGCTCGTGGAGGACTACATGTCCGTGTCCCCGTCGTAGGCGAGAGTCAGAGGTTTTAGTCGGTTATTCTGTTGTCTCTGTCTCTGAGGTCTCTTTGGCTTTTTGCTGTATGGAAAGATGAAAACGGGGTCAGAGTGGCACTTGAAAGATTCTCCGAACACAACTCTGCTGTCACTCTAATCATGAAGTGTTTGGGTAAATGCGATGGCAGTTATGAGACACACAATGCAGGTGAGGCGATGTCACAAACAGGGGAGGGAAAGTGTTTTGAAAAATGCAAAAGATGTCCATATGAATTGTGTTTTGCTTCCTAATTTTGATTTGTAGTTTTAGGGGTTTTTTGATAATCTAAAAAATACCTGTTCCCAGTTTTAAGCTGATAGTGAACCTTCTCAAGTATCTCTAGTCCACAAATAAATTATCAATGCTTAATGTAACGATAACCTTGATCTCTTTTGTTCTGAATCCCATGAAAATGACAAAACCAACAAGACTTACTAAAAACCATTAAATTATTATTTAAGTCTTAATAAAAGCGTTAGCAATTGTTCAAAAGTAGTTCTTCACTTCTGTTTTTGACCTTAAAAAAGGATGCAGATATTACATCACATCATAAACTGTGTGTGGTGATATCTGACATAAGTAATGATAAAAGTTCTGCAACACAATCAATAAAGAAAAAAAGACCCACACCTGATTAAATGGGGCTAATTTACCCATATAGACAATTTCCTTGGGAACGGCCTTGCCTTGTTTTGATGACTCCCTGGAAGTCCCACTCTGACCATTAAACTGGGCACTCAAATCACATTTTACTACAAGCCTCATTCACCCAATGGAGTAGCCTGATCTCTTTGGTAGAACGGCTCATCTACCAGATGAGCCGTTCAACCTACTGAGCTTCCTCTGCTAGTGTTGTGATTTCCTTAATTTTTGGAGAAAGAGCAGTGAGTGGCCGGGAGCAAGGCATTTGGTGAATGTTTGTGGCTAAAATAGTCAGTATGCTGGCCCAGGATAGCTCAGGTGCTCACAGCTCAGGTGGTTTGCTTGAATGCTTTTGTGCTTTTTTGGGGGGTTAATAATGTGACACTCTGGGTCATATCTGGATACCAGGATCAGATTACTACTGATGATCCTTGAAATGAAATTTAGGTCAGTTTGAAAAAAGCTAGTGAAAAATCGCAGAAGAGCAATTTAAGTTGTCAAAACAGGACTGGCCGATGATGATTTAAAAATGGTCCTGAGTTTAAATCAGGTATGGTTTTATTTATATAATTTGGTTCTACTCACTCAATATTTGATTGCACCTTATATTAGGCTTCTGTATTTCAACCATTTCATCACTGGTTCTGATATTTCATGGGATTCAAAATCTGACAGAGCTACAAAAACCTCCTAACAAAATAAAAAAAAACTACGAATCAGGTTACCTTAAAAACTAAAAAGCTGTAGAGCCCAGACTACAGTCACTGTACTGGTTAACAGGTTTTTACACAAACAGTTTTTTTTGTTGTTGTTGTTTTTGTGAGAAATGAGACTCATACATCTCAGTTTAAAAGCATGAAGAGCTATTAGTGAGTTAATATGCAGAGAGACGATCACATGCCCGACCTCTTCTACCAGAGAGGGGAAAAAGCTTCTAGATGAAGCAAAGACACAAAGCTTTTCTCTGAGCTGTCAGTGCTGCTTAAACATCAGGGTGTGTCAAAGTAATGAGGTGTGTAATATTAGACATTTTCAGAAGCATCTGATATCCCATAGAGAACGGCTTTTGAAATCATTAAAGCCAATATTTAGTTCTGCTGTGTATTCTATCATTTAACTTCTATTGTTAAGATTTTTTTTTATTTAGTTTTAACCAGAAAAATGTCTAATTAATATTTCCTCCCAAAGCCAGAGTACGAGACATGTACCGAAATGCTTTCTGAAGCACTGGATTTGGTGAGGACAATCAGAGGAACACTCTAGGGAATTTCCTGTGAATAGTTTTTCTGATAAAGTCGCTGCAGAGTAAACGACAGCAAACGTTCAAGCAAGCAGCAAAAATGTGTTCATCAAACACCTCATCTGTAGTGATGCGTGATCACACTACAGCTCTAGCTGTTTGTTCTTAATAACAAAGAATCTTTTTCAGTTAAACGATTATTTAAAATAAAAAGTAAGAAGGTTAAAGTTAAAGTTCATTAAAATTTCCTGATGTTAAAAGTGACACAGAGTGTGTTTTAGGCCAAATCGAAGCAGAGTCAGAGTCAAAGAAAAGCACCAAAGGTTGATGTTAAATCTATTTAACAAAATACTGATTGCTATTTGAACTTCTTATCTTCTTATCCTACTTTATAGATAATGGTATTTTAAAGTAAAGGAACACAGAGGAACAAAGAGTGTTTATCTTGTAACAATAGTTGATTGGGAAGGAAATAAAGGGCATGTGTTGCTATGGTTCCATCTTTGGCCACAAGAGGGCAGCGTGACATCGTTTTATTAAAGCACTAAACCTGATTTAAACCTTGCCCGGAGTTAATGCTTAAATGTCTCTTTAATGTCATCATCTCAGTCTGCTCATATTCTGCTTGGAGTTTAAACAAGATGATTATTCCCACATATTAACCCTCGTTTAAATAAAATTAAATGAGAGAAAAATAATTTTACACGAGCTCTGAGAAGTATGATGAAAGTATATGATGGTGAAGAACATGTCCCCTGTAGCAATGTTATTTTTAATGTCATTTTTTAAACATTTGAAGTGTAACCTTTTTAATTTTTAACTTTTTTCCGCTCTGCTAACAAGTATTCACACATCCCACTAAATAAAAAGTTTTTTTTTTTAATACATCACAGTTTTGTGATGAACACAATCTCTCTAAGTTGAGTTTATGATATGCATGAATAACTTTGTCCTAAAACAAATCAGCTGTAAAATAGCTGCATTTATTCAGCAGTGCGGAGACTCTAGCATTTCTAATTTCCTGTATTTCTGTGAGGAATCAAATATTTTTACTAGTTGAAGTGTTCAGTTTTTCATACAAACATGTAACAAGCTTATGAAACAGGTATGGATTTAAACCTAACTGTGTATTAACAAAATTATCTATATTTTTGTTCATCTTTTTATTTGAAGTTGGGTTTTGTTTTGTTTGTTTTACTTTTTGAGCCCTTATTCTAGTTTTTTAAAACATGAACTATAATGCATGGGTATATAAAGTAACATTATTGTCTGGGTCAGATTTAAAATGAGTTCAGAAAAGCACAATACAGCCATATGGACATCCCAGTCTCATAAAAATAGCATTAATGCAGATGTTATTATTTATTTAAGCTGAGTAAAATGTTTTTCACGACTACTTTCAGTTTAGTTTTGTAACAATAGTGGCTTACGTCGCATGAATGTAGCCGCTGTAACGCTTTTCTTCTTTATAGAAATCCTGATGCGAACAGTTGAGCTGAGTGTTTTTAATGTTGCCATCTTGGTGTTTTAAAACTCTATTTTTGACTTTCCAAAATTAGCATCGTATTGTATTCACTAAGACTTGAATCTGGAGCCTTAGAACAAAAAACAAGTGTTTTTAGAGGTCATATAAGAACAGAGCGAAAGGTTTTTCTCCCAAAAAGTTTCAGTTTGTCTCTTTGTACAATCAGAGGAGTCGCCTCCTGCTAGCTGTTAAAAAAGAACGCAGGCTTAAGGCACTTACACCATCACTTCACTCTTTTGACCTACAAGCTACGTCCGTCTACACCAAGTCTGTGGGTGGTAGCTGTACTTTTGAACTTTGGTCAGAGCTGACCTTTTCTCTGCAGTTTTTCAGTGTAAGCTGACTGCCTCCTGGCTCTTACTTTCTGTTGTGCACAGACACAGAAGTGGTTTCAAGTTCTTATTCAACCTCTTTACTCTCGAGCTGTCTTTTGGGATTCATGTTTAATATCTCCTCGCTATTTGAGATTAGCTGGACCTGATAAGTATAAACGTCATCATTTAACAGGAAGTCATTATGTTGGTACAGATGTTACATTCTTTGTTACTAAAAAAGTGATGTCATATAGCGATAGTAGGCTTACTTTACAGCATACAACAGGGTAACCTGTCATCAAACATCAATGTTTCGTGGACTCTTTCTTGTCCTAAACAAATGGTTGACATCACTCTGTCAGTATCTTTTAGAGAAACACTATGGTTTGCAATCAGCTGTAATTATAAATCGGCTTTGTGATGTGTGTAGATTTACTTGGAGTGCGTGATTATAATTAAAATAAGGCGGAGGGTAGAGAAAAGGTCAGGGTGACTTAACATCAGTGTGTCTAAGAGCGCTAAAAGATCTCTACGAGAACTGAGAGAAACATATTCTGGGTGGTTTGCCCTCACCTGGACCAGCACCTTCACTGAGCCAGTCAGGCAGGACATGTGACACCTTGACAAAGGTCACAGGGAAAGCTCAGGGACTTGCAGGTACTTATACTGAAGGGTGTGTCGGGGTGGGGGCGAACCCTCCACATCCTCTTTAGCTGCTGCTGCTTTGAGCTAGGTCTTGGCAATCAGGGCAGGTGTAAGTCATCTCGTGTGCATTTTGGCCCATCCACACTGCCGTCCCATTGGCATCAGACTCTTGGGCCTTAAGTGAGCGATGCACCATAGCGCAGTAGCTGCTGCTCTCACATGGGAAGGGCATGAAGCAAGCAAAATAAGTAAAGACAAAAAAAACCCAAAACAGGAATGATGTCAGGGAGGGGACGCTTGAACTCAGAGTGGGTGGGGGGTGAAAAATGTTAATAGTTTCATGAATGAGGATGAGGAGGATGATTATAGGGGAGATTAAACTCATCAACTCACCAAGCTAGGTATATCATAGACACTATGAATATGAGGAGCACAAAGGCTCCAGCTGCTACACCATACACCCACATCTTCAGCTTCCCATCTGTGGAGGAGGAAGCTCGTCAGTTTGTCTGTTTACACTTTGACATGGAACCAGAAGCCATTAAAAGGACTCTGTGAAGATTTCTGCAGTACTTTATAACAGTTAGGGACACACTGATCCAACTTTTGCCAGTTCCAATATGATAGAGAGACACTGGCTCAGAGTATCTGCCAAAACAGTATTGATCCTGTGACAAATTAATAAGCTATATTCCTCACTCTAAGGAAGAGACTTGGACTCATTCTTTTATGCGTAAGGAAATTTAATTTAATTTAATAGCCTAAATAAAAAAATTATATATTTTTATTCATCATGCACTAGTCTCCCTTCAGCTCACTGTGAGCGTCATTACTGTATATTGCTGTGATTTACAGCTGCACCAGCTTCTGCTCTCCAGCTCTGATGCGAGTGTATCACCTCTCATACAAACACGAGCATCCTGAGTGGAGTAAAGCTGACAACTGCTACTTCTTTTTGCTGCTTCCTTTAGAGGTCTCCACAACGGATCATCTGTCTCCATCTCGCCCTCTCCTTCGCATCCTTTTCTGTCACAGCAGCCCTGCGTCTCCTCTCTCACTACATCCATGAATCTTCTCTATGTTCTTCCTTTTCTCCTCCTGCCCGGCAGCTCTATCTTCAAAATCCAGTATATCAACTATCCCTCCTCTGCACATGTCCAAACCATCTCAGCCTTTCCTCCTTAACACGTGAAATAATAATAATCTGCTTTACCACACTGTGTTCGATTATTGTATTAATAATAAAAGGCTGCCAATGAGAAGGTGATACAGAAAGCACTGCCGATGTTGGAGCTTTTCAGTCGTGTCAAATCACTCAACCGCAGTTTGAGGTGAAATATGTCTAAACTGGTGATGCTTTGCTGTTACTGTTGTAGCTCTCCTGCTAACAGCTGCTGATGTGTGGTGTAGTAATCGCAGACAAACATAGAATGATTGAACAGACTGACCCACTGTCAACAACACCCGATGCTGCTTTTTGGATTAGGATTGGACCGATATAACATCCGATTCAAGTATTGGATCAGTGCATCCCTCTAATATCAATAAATAAATAAATCACATAGCTTGTGGTTTACAGTGTAATATCCTGAGAGTCAGGTACTTAACTGGGGGCATAGTGGAAGAAAACAAGGCAAAAAATACCGGGAATGAGAAACCAGCGGAGCATGTTGTTATCCATAAATAGTGCTCTGTGTATTTTCTCAGGGTGCAGCAGCTTTTGTCAGATGGGCAGCGAAGAGCCAGAGCCTGACGGTTAAATGGGCCAGCCGCTGATTCCACACAAGTGATCTGTGATCATTGCTTACAGACTGCAAAGAGTACTAGTGTCCATTTCCCGAACTACTGTCATGTAAACATGTTGTTTCTTATTTTTTTATAATTAGTAGAATGTGTCAGAAATAATGGAGTGGTAATTTACTAACTCTGCAGGGGGTAGAAATGGACTCAAATCGACTGAAATATTAAATGAAATCTGAATTTTTCCTTTATAGAGACCATGTCTCAAACAGAGCTGGAGCCAAAATAAATCTCAGCACTGTAAGAAAATATTTTTAGCCAGTTTAGTCATTTAGAATAATAGATATTTTGTCAGATTACGTTTTGTTAAAACTTAAAGAACCCCAGTCGTTTTCTTTCCACGCTCCTTAGACGAGCACAACTCTGACGTCGGACCAGAAAACCGAAGCTGGCACATACAGGACAAATCAGTGACGCCGTGGGGCATTATAACTGTCAAACACGTACCCATCATCTTTTTTCTTTTCCCAGCTTACAGTCGTGTTTATGCAATGTCGTTAGTACCCTGTAAGTACTCTGTGTGTACTCAGTAAGTATGCGGCACTTGCAGAAAATATTGAAGTGTCGATTTCTCAAACATGCCCGATTGCTTTTCTCTTGTTCCCAAAGTTGACCTGATCACAGTGCAAATCACAAGCTATATAATCTAGTTGCATCTTTATTTCTATCTTACTGTAGTGAAGTATAACAGCAAGCATTGTATTGCAAAACAAGCAAGCATATGGAAGATAAACAATGCAACGGTTACTGTAAGTGATGGTTTGTGGATGTGGAAGTGTTTGCTCCTGAGACACTTGAACTCAATCTGTTCTGTGCTCTCGCATCCTAAATGGTTCTCGCATGCATCATCAGTCACAACGCTCCGTGCAGACGCCGCTCTCAAACGTTAATGTAGCGGAAGTCAAGAGCAGGTAGGAAAGCGTCATCAGTGCATCCAAAAGGACTCGTGTGATATTACATATGTTGGTTTTATTTCATACAGAGCTGCAAGTACAAGCTAACATTAATTCAGCACCGTCAACACTAAATCCGCCCAAACATACTGAAAGTAAAGCACGTCCCGCTGTTGTCATGTGAAAACCTCTCAGCTTTATGTCTTAACTTCACTGCAAGGATTATGTGGAGCTCTGTAGGTTGGAAAAAGTCAGACGCTGGACTCGGAAATCTTTTCCCTTCAGCCACGCTAACAGAAACTTGAAATGGAGGAGTTTTTATTATTCTCTGCACATTCTTTACTTTACAGATACATGTCTACCATCACTGTAAGCAAAGGCTTGCTTTGGAAAGGGTGCAATAGTTGTGCCTACATTCACTTTTCTGTGGAAAGAAAAGCTTGTAAAGCAGCACTTTAAGTAGTTCCCCAACACATGGCATTTTAAAGATTAAATGGGGGTGCTGTTATGGTTTTTCTTATTTTCTGTCATATCACTGCATGTCAAAGATGGGGGGAGTTTTCATTATTAAAACCAGCTCTGGCTGTGAGCACAGCAGCCTCATACATCTGCTGTTTGTGAGAAGCTGTCAATCAGAGGAAAACTGGCTGAAAGTGCAGGTGGCCTAAAAACAGGAACCAGAAAGGTTGTTTTAAGACGGCGGATGAACTGAGGGGCTAGACAGAGGCCATGTGTAAGATAAATACGGATCATTTTGACCTGTGAAACATACAAAATTACTCTAGTAGAGTCCAAGAAATACAGTATAGAGGTGCAAATGAGCATTGGAGATGCCTTTTAAAGGTTTTCACTTGACAGCAGCAAAACAATTGTATTCTCCTTGCATTTGTGATGTTTGTTAACACTGACGATAACCTGTAGTTTGGTAAACAGCGATACGAATCTGCATAAGGTGTGATGAGTGTGTGATGGTCTGACCTGGTCCATAGGGCTGCAGGTACCAAGTTCGCCCGTTGCGTCCGGGCTGGATGGTGGTGGGCAGTGTGGGGTTAATGGCACGACTGGTCTTCACATCCCCTTTCTTGTCCCCTGCTGTGGGGATCTCCAGGATGGGGATGGGGGCACACTGGTCCAGCTGCCCAGTGGATGACAGCACTTCTGTGAAGCCTTCCTCGCACATGCAAATACCAGCCTGCAGGGGGCAGCGCAGATTCATATATGATTTAAGCTGGAGTGACAGTACAGTGCTTGGAGGGATGTTAAACAAGCTAACCTGAAAGTGAATTAATTCATGAGGAGTGTTCAGAAGAGTCCTGGCTGGTATGGCAGCATGGCCGACCTGTTACTGTTTGAAGACGGGTTTAACTGCTGCACCGAGGCCACCACGTGTTGACATTTCTCATTCATTTACAGTCAATCAAGATAAAAGCACAAGCTTCCAGACAAATCGAACCATTTCAGAGCTGTTTGTGACTTGCCGTAGCCTCATTCCCATATACCGTATTTTCTGCTAATGCCTGTTTCCAATTCAGCAGGAACAATAATAGTCTGTACTGCAGTTTGAGGGCCATTTAAGCATTGCTTTGCACTCAGAGTCACCTGCTGTATGTTCACCGAAACACTTACAGTCACATGTATGACCCCAGGTTGGGCATTAACCCCTTAAATCCAAGTGTGTCATTTTTGATGCATTACTTTTTGAGAGCTTCTACATCAGCAGTGCTAATCCCCCTCCCCTGAAAAACCTCAATAAATTGCACAATTCATTCTTAAGCAATAATTTAAAAGATGTAGCAAATATGACAACAATTAAGAATCTCATATGCAAATTAATATTTAATTGAAAATGTCAGAAGGTTCAATAAACACTATTTGAATGCCTTGCTCAAAGGCATTTTAAATGTGGTAAATATTGAGGGCTCCTAACTGATTTCTCCAGCTGTCACCAACTTATTAACAAAATTTAAACTTGTACTGTGGATGTGGATGATCAGCCAACTAGACAATTAAATGTTGCTGCCCTCACTTGTCAGCAACAGAAATACTACTCTGTTAATCTACTGTAATTATTCATGTTTTTTATTAATGCACACAAAGTAGAGAAAGAGAAAACCTGCAGAGCTCTATATTATTATAATGTCAACAATGAGCATTTGTATATGAGCTGTGCTGACTAAACTGGCAATGCATAGATGCATTGTGCATGGACGTGCGGAAGGAAAGAAGGCTGCTGTCGTCACTGCTAAGGTTAGGTTACGTTGCCAGGTGTAGCTAACGTCATGCATGTGCAGTGTTATGCACAGTGGCATTTGAAATAAGCTGTGATTAATTCCTCTTAAATATACACGTGATTTGTGTACAGACAAAGTTTAACTGCCATTAGACTTTGCTTAAACTGGAGTGTTTTCTGATATTTATGGTGTCAAACTGGGCAACGCTTGACTATGTTTGACCCTCAAAGTCCAGTTTATTTGACTGGTGTAACTGGTGCGTACGGTACTGTAGCCTGGCCGGTTTGAAGAGGTGGGCCAGGTCACAGTGAGGTCAGACACTTGCACACCTAGTGCGGTCAGCCAAGTGTGGAAGTCCGATGATTTCTCAACAACTGCTGGCTCTGTGAAATTCACTCCAGTGTGGCCACATAAAAATCACAACGTTTGAGATGCTTAGACAGACTGAAGTGTACTCAGGACTCGGATCGTTAAGCGCAGTGTGAGCGCAGGCCAGCAGGAAAGTGGGGACGGGGCGCAAGGCAACCAAGCCTAGTGTGAACACAGTCTTTCACTTGGCTAGTCAGATATTTGTCGAGGTGTAATTTCATCGTCGTCTTGGACGCTGCAGTTTGTGACACCACTGAACTGCCTTCTCCACACACAGAGGTGTTTTTGGTATTTAGTATGCCCTCACTCATATTAACAGGGTTACAAAAATATAAGAAACACCCATCAGTGTTATGTAATCCAATCCCACAGCACAACAAACCTTCAGAGTGCCCATAAACACCTGTCTGCAAAACTGAACATTACTACCACGATGAAGAGAGCATTTACTGTACAACTGTTGTCTCACACTGCATTAGGTTTTAGCTGAGTGTACCTAATAAACTGTGTGAGCGCAGTTTTTTCATCCTCGTCTGGGGATTGAATGGGTGACCTCAGAAGTCCTGACCCTGCTTCTCATCCGATCATTTTGACCCGATTATTCAGCGGTTACGTAAGGCGGCTGGCTCTACGAGCTACTACAGCTGGTAACCTGCCTTCATTGCTAGGTCAAGAGTTGTTTCTAAAAGCTATTCAAGCCTGGAAAATAGATCGCTCTGTGATTTGCCAGCTGCCGTGTCTGTGAGACTTATTTACATGATTTTGATGAAGTGTAGTTGAATTACACTGTGGAGCAATGGGTTTTACATCTTCCTGCTGCTATCATTTTATTCCCTGCTGCATTCAAATTTAATTCAGTGTGTCACAGTGTTTGCACAGACTACCATTCATCCAGGAAAGCTGTGCTTTAGGGTTTAGGAAAATTGATCTTTTATTTATTGTGATATGAGGACAAAATCCACTCACCTCGCTGCAGAAAGACTTTGGCATGAGGCAGGGCGGGTCACAGGAGCTGTTGTCCTCTGGAGGGTTCATTGGAGGACAACCTCCTGTGAAAGAGACACCAGTATGAGATTGAGTACATTTTAATACGATCACACGAGCATAATCGCTTCGTCTCCACGTTTAGAACATAACACTTGGGGTTATTTCACAGCATGTACTTTCATCTGCAATAATAACTCAGTAAATCCAATGTTTCCAGGTTTATTTTAAAAACAATTTTATGTGTTGATGTGTTAAACGGAGATGAAAAGCTGTACCGGCTTGCCATCGCCCACCACCTTAGATCAATATAGAAATAAGCGCCTAGGTTTTTTTTTTCCTTCTTTAGTTATATTTCTGACATTTTGTGTAAATTTTTACCTCCTACATAAAATTGCCACCAATGGTTTAGGCTTACAGTTGAGCTTAAGAGCGGCTGCAACCTCCAGTTTCTCACTTTAAAGAAAAATTCAGCTGCTCTATTTATTATTCACACTGTGTTTTCTGATCTTTTCTAGCTCGAGACCCTTTTAAAGAAGACTAAAGCGTACTTGCAAGTCCTTGACAACAGTTTGATTTCTTAAGCTCAAACATAATGTAATTTTAATGTGTTTTTTCATTTTATTTATAGACGTGAAGTTAAAACAATTCTAATCAGTTGTGTCATTTAATAAGAACACATCCAGGAAGTATGTATAATATAACAACATGGGCATTGAGAAGTTGCAGTTATTTATTTATTTATTTATTTATTTTTTTAAGTTTTACGGGATAAAAAAAACACTTGATAATAAAATCATCAGAACAAATAATTATAAATGTGATCATTAGTTGCAGAGACTCCGAAAAGTCAAAAGGTGAAAAAATATGACAAAAAGAAGAAGCAATTGAACCTTCAGCAACTCTGCTGCAGACCTCCAGACTCAAAGTAGAGCAATTATGCTTTCCCCCCCCCACTCCATCCATATTTGTATTTTATACTAGAACATTTTTTTACTTGACTGTCTGAATAAGGGTCATAATAATGCTTATCTCTCCAATAATGCTTCAAAGAGCTTCAAAGCCATCTACTTGTCATTGCTACGCTGATGATACACAGATGTTCTTCTCTGTTGAGACTAACGGTTGGACCCAGTATTTTGAGTTTATTATGTTTTGGTTTATTTTTGCATCATGGATTGTTTCTTGTTCTCTTGTTGTGGTTGTGATGATTATTATTAGAGTTTCATGTTTCTGTTATCCATGTTTTAGGAATTGTATTCATGTATAGTTCAGTTCCATGTGTCGTTTTCTGTCTTCTGTGTTGAGTCCGTGTCTCTGAGTTGTGATTCATGTTTCCTGTTTTATTGTGAAAGTCTTTGTCTTATGTTAGTGTGTGCAGCTTGGTCCCCCCCCCCCCGTCTCGTTAGCCCTGATCTCTCCCAGCTGTGTCTCCCTCCTGTTGCCCATTCCCTCATTACTACCCTGTGTATTTAAGCCCTGTGTTTTCCCGTGCTCGGTGTCGCGTCGTACCCTCAGATCCTGCCTGTGTGGTCCAGTTAGTGTTTTCATGTTTGGTTTCTGTTTTGTTGGTGCTAGCAATAAAGCTGTGGTTTTCAGTTATATTTCCGTCTCAGAGTCCTGCACTTGGATCCACATCTCCACCTGCCCGCACACAGAGCCCTGACACTAATATTTACTAATGTTTCAAAATTCCTCAATCTCCGTCCTTGCATAACTGAGCTATTTGAATGAGGTCAATCATGTGATCGGTCTGCTCATCAGAAATGTCAAATCGTCTGCTAAAACAAAACAAACCTTTATTATTTTGGCCATTTGAATTTTGCATTCGCTCTTTTTTCTTTCATCTTAAGCAAAAATCAAAACTTTAATGTTCTCATTTAATCCAAAGGTGAGCACACTTTTGAGGTTGCAACTCCTAAACAGTCCTCCAAAGCCCACCAGGTCAGCTAAAATCTGTGCGGTTTGTTATTATTTCTAAAACAAGCTGTTTTCGCTCCTCTCCCTCAGTCAGCTTTCTTCTGATTGTCTGCCCCCTTTAAAAAATGGGGTTCAAACAGCTGGTGGGGATCATTGCTGCTGCGCTCACAGCCAGCAGAAGCAACTGTGTGAAACAAATGTTTGGAGCATCTTTTTTGGAGTTCCTTACCAGTGACATTGAGTCCATCTGAGCGCTGACACCAGATCAACGGCCGGGTGGAATTTGGGCCAATGCTGCTGAACCATTTGTAGTCGAAACATTCACCTCCTGAAAGCAAAACACAAAAACAATCAACAACTGTGAAGGCTGTGCTGAGTCAGCCAGTGGTGACCATTAATCATGAGAGACACCAGATTAATAAAGCAGCTGCTAAGTTGTGGTTGTATAATAGGCTGCTGACACATAATATGACCGTGTCGTCTCAAAAGGGTCCAGTTCAATGTTTTAATCTTCAGTAAGAGCTTTTGCTTAATGACTTTTTATCAGTGCTATTATGACTTTATCAATATCTCCATCAGTGCAGTAAATGACTGCATTTCCCTGCGGAGTCCTGTGTAACCAATCATCAGTCCAGCCAATTCAGCGGGAGTAAATGAACAATTTAACCTTGAACAAAAGACAGAGCTATTCTCCACAGACGTGGGTACAGTATCGCCGCTCCCGTCAGTGGTACGCCTCTATCTGCCGCCGTACGGGATGAATCCTCTGCGGCTGAGAGGACTTCACCTTTTATGTACTTTACTCTTCTCATTTCTCTCTTTCTGCCTTGCTCCGCTAGAGCTGAAGTCATTTTTCACACGTGTTAACTTATCATTGAATCACTCACTTCGGCTGGCACTTCCCACCATCTTTTATGAGCAGACTGGAGTTGTACTAACACAGAAACATTTCTCAGGAGAAGCGCAGAAGTTTTTTTTCCTCCTTTTTTTCTGGAGGCAGAAATAATGTCAGTAGTAGTTCCAGATATGAGAATATCTGTAAGAACTGAGAAAGGCGATGGATGATTTTCAGAAGAGTAATTATATTCAAGCTTTTTAAACTGACTGCATTTTCACTTTCATATCAAACTGTGCCAATTGCACACATTCACTCTACAGTGGCTGCTAAGCCGCTAAGCGAGGTGCTGTCTGTACCTGGCAAAATCACGGCACCATGGTCACTAATAAGAGGGGAAGTTAATGTCATTCAGGTTTGCTGGGGCGTGCTTTCGGCTGCTCCCTTAATTCCCAGCAGGTCACTAAAGCAGATAGATCCACATATTTGATTTGGCACAGATTTACACCCTCCCACTTATTCAGGGTCGGGGAGTACCTTCTTGTGACATCCTGAAACTGGGTTTGTGGTTTCCTCCCACTCTTGAATCAGGCTCTTTGGTGTGCAGTGCAAATGTCTTAACCACAAAGCCATCTTTCAAGCTTGCTGCGGGCCGTATAAAATCTAGTAACACTTTTAAACCACCATTCATTTTTAATAAATGGATTTTTGTGTTCATAGAACTTTTTTTACTTCTAATAATGAAATGATAGGCTCCAGCACACCTCTGCTACCCTGAATTGGACAAGCAGAACAAAAAAAATGGATGAATATTTTACTATTCATTAGCAATATAATTATTGCTAATGGTAGAATTTGTTACTTTGTTTTATCTTTAGTGATATAATTATAGCTTTGCAAATAACACATTTTATAATGAGATAACATTTAGGTGTGCAGGATTAACTTTGGCACATGTGAGGATATTTGAACCCAAATGTTCCCTTAACCCTTTAAGACCTACCATAGAACCAAGTCCGCCAGAGCTTATATTATATTTTTACATGTTGTAGAGTCATTTTTGGGAGCATTTCAAGTTGCTATACATCAATACAACCATTACAGCCTAAATTCTAATAATATATATGCATTAAGTGCATAGTAATCACATAAATTGCAAAAAAGTGCAATAAACTACAAAATAAATTGAAAATCGTTTTTGTTTTTTAACATATATTTCTAGTTAGAGAAATTTAAGAGGCTTATCCCCCAAAACTGTAAATACAAAAAAGTTGCACAAAATAGTTTCCCACCACAGGAAATTTATTTTGAGTGTCTTCATAGTTTTATTTTTGAAATACACTAATTTCTATACACTGCAGGAAAAACGAAAATAAATATTATAATGCAAATTTGCAAAAAAGCAGCATATGCATCAAAATAAATAAAATAAATTTCCAGCAGTGCAATATGAGTCCTAAGCATCCCAGAAACGACACAAAGTCATAAAGTCAAACATAACTTTTAAAAACACCAGTATAGGCTCATGAGGCCCTGATGGTAAAAAACTACATTTCTGCGAAAATGACGTCACTTTCGGTTTCGGGCAGGTCATGGCGGACATGCGATAGTTCGTGCTGATGGACGTAGGAAGTGTTATGAACAGCTGATTGGATCGGCAAAGCGTGTTTCTGGAATATTATGTTTTTGTTGCTGCAAGTGCTTTTTATGCAGTTTTTGCAAAGCTATATGTGGAAGAAAACCGTGACCTAGGACAAGCTGATCGCATAAGATGTAAGTACAACTCCTCCGGTTTCATATGCAAAAAAAATTATTGCGCTAGCTCACGTGGTTGCAGAGCTACCAGGATTTAAAAATAGTTACGGAAAACGGAGCGTGCCCGCTCCGACCGGTTTTAAAGGGTTAATGGACCTCAGCAGTTTTTGATGTACAAACGGAACCAATCAGCTGGTGGTGATAGAGCACTATAGCACTGAAATAAAGTCTAACGTGTCTAAAAATGCTCGTAGGTGTCTTAAACCCATAATGTACTCTATTTACTTACTGAGTTTTTAAACTTTTAAACGTGTCCAAAGTGAAATTTGTAATGAGGACTTTGTGGGATTTAACAAACATAAAAATGTTTGTTTGGATGCTTAAGCAGAAAAATGTTGCAAATATGGATGTTTCTGCAAATAAGCTGCAATGGCCACAAAATCCCTTATACATGTGTTCAATCAGGCAGCACAAAACAAATCTATATCACCACAGTGTGCACAGTGAGCACCCAACATTATTGTTGCCTATTTATCCATCCATAACCGCTTATCCAGCTAGGATCACGGTGAGCCTGAGTCTATCCCTGCGACTTTGGAAGAAGGTTGCACTCTGGACAGGTCGCTGGTCCATCATGGATACAGATACTTTCTATCTCTGGTACACTAAGAATACCAGAGATATAAAGCCAGGCATTGGCATTGCAGCCAATTTAGAATCACCTATTAAACTAACATGCCCTAAATGAACAAACGATCTCTTTATTGCAAAATTTTACCAGCTTAATGAGATGATGAATTCTTGAGCTACAGCCAAAAGTGAATTTTGCGAGATGAGAATGACCTTTGATGAGTGATCAATAAATCTACTGAAGAAAATCCTTCTAATAGTTTTGAACATAATGAACGTGTCGATGAGTTTCTGGTTTCCTGGAGAATAAATGTCTGATTTTTACCTTGTTATAAATTCAGATTCAAGTTGCAAATTTCAAATTTAAATGCCTACAAATGGAGGGACTCGTGTTTCATTAAGGTTTTGCTTTTATGTCTCTGGAGCTGCTGAAAAGCAGTGAGCAGCTTTGTTGTTTTTGTTCTTCAAATGATTGTGATTATTGCATTGAAGTAAAAGTGCTGGTCACTCCGTCATTCTGCGTATACTGGAGACACGAAGCACAGTAAGAATCACTATACTGTAAAACAGAACGACTTTAACAGCAGAGCAACAGTGTTGTTTTTGTTTTTCTCAAGCCTGGAGCCTCACATCAAACCTTCCTGTCCCTCCATCCCCAGCCTCTCTTTCTCCATCACCGCCTTCTCCTTCCCTGCCTCCACTCTCTCATCCTCCTCCGCCTCCACTAGTCTTGGCTGGGCCACTCCTCCCCCCGTGCCTTGAGTGAAGCTGTGAAACCAGGTCATGCTAGCGAAGACTGCTGTGGGGCTGTGTACAGTAACGAGGGATGTAAGGGGGAATTACAGTACACTGTGTGTTGAGTTTTGTCGTAGTGATTCACAACGCTGCGTCTAATGGGTGATTAATGCAGCAGAGGGAATCGCAGAGATCACTACTGTAAACGAGCATCTGGGTTTCAAACGTTTGAAAATCTGACTCGAGAAATCCCATCTGGGAGAGCACCAATTGACCCAGCATAATGGGAAAGACAAACAATAGCAGTTAGTTTCTTTTTCTTCTCGATTGTGTATCGGGCATGATAGGGAAGCAGCCCACTGGTTAGCACTGATGCCTCCCAGGGAGGAAAATCTATGTGACTCCTGTGTCAGATCTGTCTTTCCCACAATGTCAGCATGTTGTTGTTCAGTAGGTTTCATTCCTCTGACAGTCCAAATGCAGAGAGATAGAAGCCTAAACAGCCTGCGGGTATGACTCTGAAAGTAAGTGTCTTTTTGCGTTAACCCTCTGATGCACTGACGTGCTCTCCACTGCCTTCAACCAATCACACCCCGAGACTGACTTCAGTTTACCCTCACCGTAAATATTACAAATATGCGGATAAATAGAAGGAATAAATGCGTCAAAGTTTGGAGCTGCTGGGCTGCAGCAAGCTAATTTGTATTCATAGAAAGTTCGCTGTTCAAATAGACTTTGCTTCTGTTAATTTGTCAAACTTTCTGGCCAGGAGAGGTTGAAGCCGTCATGTTTTTCAAAGTGTTCTCCACCTGTGCAGGGCTGAGACTCCCACTCCTGGTCAGGACAGAGCTGCAGGTTTTCAGGCTCCTGGGCCAGCACGGCTCGTGAGCGGACCTGAACCGAGGCGAAGTCGACGCCGGCCTCTTTGGCGCAGATGTTGACGCACGAGCTCCAGTCTGACCACTCCATCAGGTAGCATTCACCTGCAGCAAAGAACAGACAACATGTGTCGCTTTCCTGTGACTGCTTCGCTTTAAAAGGAATTCACCTTAGACTCCATTTAATTAACAGATTATTAAAACAAGCAATGATTCATCAGAAATAAAAGTAATTCCCACTTCCCTTAAAAAACAATTAACTTGTACTCCTTGTGTTTTTATTCTCTGATGTACATTTCTGGCACATTTTAGAGTTCGAAAACTACCTAAACACACAGAGTAATATCATCATTACATCATTCTTCATCTGTGAAAATAAATTCAGATTAACAGATAAAAATCTGAATTACAAGGTTACATTTATTTACTGCTGACCAGTCAAGTGGTAATTTGCATCCATGGCATTTTAGGCTATGTAAGATAAGATAACCTTTATTAGTCCCACACGTGGGAAATTTGTTTTGTCACAGCAGGAAGTGGACAGTGCAAAAGTTATGAAGCAAAAATTAGAATACAATAAGAATAAATATAGTACACAACAGAATAAAATACTATATACATCCATTCGCTTCCGCTTATCCTTTTCAGGGTCGCGGGGGGCGCTGGAGCCTATCCCAGCTGTCATAGGGTGAGAGGCGGGGTACATCCCTGGACAGGTCGCCAGTCTGTCGCAGGGCTAACACACAGGGACAGACAACCATTTGCACTCACATTCACACCTAGTGACAATTTGGATTAATCAATTAACCTATCCCCACAAGATGCATGTCTTTGGACGGTGGGAGGAAGCCGGAGTACCCGGAGGGAACCCACGCAAACACGGGGAGAACATGCAAACTCCACACAGAAAGACCCCGGCCTGATGGTGGAATTGAACTCAGGACCTTCTTGCTGTACGGCAACAGTGCTAACCACCGTGCCACCGTGCTGCGATTAACAGATAGAAATCTGAATTTCAAGGTTACATTTATTTACTGCTGACCAGTCAAGTGGTAATTTGCATCCATGGCATTTTAGGCTATGTAAGATAAGATAACCTTTATTAGTCCCACACGTGGGAAATTTGTTTTGTCACAGCAAGAAGTGGACAGTGCAAAAGTTATGAAGCAAAAATTAGAATATAATAAGAATAAATACAGTACACAACTGTACAGAATAGAATAAAATACTATATACAGTAGAATAAAATATACAATAGAATGCAAATGCTATATACAACTGAGTAAAAATACAACGATGCCAGAAAAGATTATTGCACATTAGTGTTATTGCACATTTGTGGATGTGTGGTTTGATCAGTTAAAGTCTTTGTTGTGGAATCTGACAGCAGTGGGGAGGAAAGACCTGCGATATCTCTCCGTCCCACACCGTGGGTGCCGCAGTCTCCCACTGAAGGAGCTGCTCAGTGCTGTCAGAGCCTCCTGCATGGGGTGGGAGATGTAATAAATAAAGTGAAGACTCTGGAGAACGACCTGGGGCTACCTTTACCATCTCAGTGTCTAACCAAATGTAAATGATGTCACAGTCTATGACATCATTCGTTTTGGCAAGAAGTGGTTTTTTTTTGTGCTTTTATGATAAATTGAACTTTTCGCGACCACGAGAGGCGCCCCCTGCTGGTCATTAAAGGTAATGCTGGTTTAAGGGCCTCACTGGATGCACATCTTTGATCTGGAAACCATCCCCATCCCTTATGCACAGTCCAAAAAATTAAACCAGTGCAGAGAAACCACTTCCATCTGGCAGCTCATCTCTGTTATGTGGATTTTTTTAAAGTAACTGCCAAATGACCTGTGCAGTATTGCAAGTTATGACCTTGAGCCAAATCTCGAATTGTTTTTTTTTCCTGTAAGGCCACGTGCAGGGTCACATCCTCAGGCAGATGGCCCTTTTGGTATATTTTGAGTGAAGAGACTAAAAGGTTACCGTGTTTTTGCTATCTGGGCCCTCGACCTGCCTCAGGCTGAGGCGGACAGGATCAGTAATATCTCAAACTTCAGCTCCAGACTTCACTCCTCACTCCAGTGTTTTGTCTTTCATTAAATGTTTACTATTACTTTAGTTTTATCTTAACTCTCTTATTGAACCACAACTCATTTTGACTATAAAAGCTATAGAAAAATATCTGCATTGCAGCTCAAGTGTGCGTGTCTGCAGCAGAAATCTGATCTTTCTCTCTGGCAGCACGGAAGCGACGCTTTAGCGATTTATCTCTGGATGATCTGGGTGAGATGTGTGCTGCTAGGATGCATATAGAATATGTATATATATTTAAATACATCATATGGCAGTCAAGATGCTTTGAAGAGTTTAGTGAGAAGGAAGGCGCGGGTTTGAGATGCAGGGTGGCTTGGTTTTGATCATAGTTGACAACTGCAGCTTATCAAACAGTGGGGGGAAAGAAAACGTGGGTCAAAGGTTGCAGTGCACGAAAGTGTGTGTATTTGTGACTGCGGAGATGCAACCTGCTTAGATTCCCATGCCAGTCTGGGTCTTGCACAAGCAACTCCTTGAATTTCCTCCCAAATCACACTACAGTACCTCCCTGAACAGAAAACAGGCTGTGCTTTTGATTGCTGTTTGATACTTCAGTGCTCCTGCAGTTTGGCAAAAGAGGCTGGACTGACTTGTTATCTAGGGCACCGTTTCTCAGTGTTTTCCATCTCTGGGACCAGCAGCCATCTGATGAGCACTTTTTCCTCCTCCCCAAATGGAAAAAAAAAATCCCACTAGCGAGAAACACACACCACACTTAGAGTATAAAATTAATTCAAACGGAGATACTTTAAAATTAGTCGTGGGTTGAAACAAGGGCTGCATGTTTCTTCCACTGTATTGTAGAGATATTGAATGATGAATGATCAACGACGAGCCAAAATAGACACACAGCACTTTGGAAATGAACTCCACGTTTGTATTTTGTCTCTTGGCAGACACGAGGAACAATAATCCCCCCTTCAGGGACTGCTGACACTGAAAATAACAGATTTATGTTTAAGCTGCACCATGTGAGAATACACTCCTGTTATCTGGCTCAATCGTAAATTGGGGCTTCGGTTTCTCATCTCTTCTTATTGAAATGTTGTAGATTTGCCCTATTTAGCCAAAAGAAATGCTCCTGTTCACTTCTGTGTGCAGCGCAATATGAAGACTGCAGCTTCACAAATTGAAGAGCACTGCTGTGGACGTGGGAGGGACAGCAAACTGTTGAACCTGCAGACCTGATGGACAGATGGAGTCCAGCAGCTGCTGGGCAGAGCACACCTGTCTGCTATGCTCCACGTTGCAAAGCTACATCAAACCCAGCATCTGACAAGCCTCCATCACCAATCCTCAAAACAACTGATCAGACTCAAGCTTTTGAAGTGATAATCCCATCTGTGAGATTTTTTTCTTACAGTGAGGGGTGACATCTTTGGCCCTAAGCTGACATTCTGCTGTTTTTGTGCTGCGGTGTCGAGACATCAGCTGTCAGTCAAAGAGTGGTCAACAGGCTCCTGTGAAGGCTTTTCTCCTCAGAAGTCAAAATATCCAGCAACAGGCGCTTTATATAGAACGGTTTTATTGCTCGAAAAATATGTTTCAGCTCGTAACCTTCACAAAAATATTACAGAAAACTATTTAAAAGGTAGAAAACTATAAGAAACCCGCCCCCTTTTTTAATTTTATTGGTATGAGATTTTTTTTTAACTGTAATGACAGACATAACTGTTTGAAGATGTAGAGACAGATTTGGTTACATCTCAATCCTCATGTTCAAATTAGAAACAATCACCATGTGACTAGAAAGGATTAGCATTTCATCTGAGTTGGTGCTTTTTTTTCCTTTTGTGCCTCCTCATCTCCTCCGTCCTCCTGCCCTGACCTGGAAATCTATCTCGGTCTCAGTGAGAAGACTGAGGAGACAGGGGGGCTCGCCGGAGGAGCTATAACCAGGTGTTTTTTTCCTTTTGTTGCTGTGCTTTCACCTGTGACGCATGAAACAGAAGTGCCACAAAACTGAAATGTGCAAATCACGTCAAGGGGAGTTCGGTATGATCAAACTTTCTAACCTTCACTTCTTTGTGTAAATGTAATAAATAGTAGCACTAAATTTAAGTTTTCGTGACATTGCTATGCTGGTGTGGCTGCTGACATTGTAAATTACAGCAGAAGCCCAAAAGGCAGCGAAGCAGCCGGCTCACACATTACATTTACTCGCCGTTGTTTTAAAATGCAAAGCGAGAAATGGAGAACGTACAAATAGGTATACTCGAAATATTACACTTTTATTTATGGTGCAATAAATAAGCGCAGCTTGTGCCCTGCAGTGCGTGAGCTGTTGATTCCCCCCCCCTATTGTTTTCAACCCAGCACCTTCGCTTTGTTGTTGTGGTTTTGTCTGCATTTTTCTAGTTTCTGTAGTAGAAAAAAATACCTCTTCAGACTTTTATTTACTTCCTGCACCTTGGAACTAAGTAAAGTTTTGCCAGAAACTATTTGTCTGTTGTCTTATACTTTGTTTTGATGACTCCTTTTATAGACAAATGGTTACTGCTGCTTATGTTAAATACCCACTTCTATTTACTTCCAGGAAAAGCGCTTCTAGTGCAGCAGGAAAGGACCCACCACTGGTGAAGCCTGGGATACCCAATCTTGGCTTTTAAAACAACACTCTGCAGAAGTGTTTATGTGCTGTATACACCCTAAAGCTGTGTTCTCAGACTGCTCGCAAGGCTATTAGGTGGCCCATGTGTTTAGAATTTATCAGTTTATTTCCATACTGCAAAAATTAGATCACATATTTGGGATAAAGTTTTGTTTCCTAACATAGCAAAATGTGTACGAGACTGGATTTATTGCTGATTAACAATGTAACCGTTAACACCAACACACCTAAATGTTAATAAAGGTTGATCTCTATTAAGAAACATGGGCAACTTTTCCCTTTTATGGATACTTTATTGTGACAAGTGTGTCACAACAGCAAAGCTCCTAGTTTATGGGTATTTAAGCCCAAGTGATAAAATTCTTTAAACATGCAGAGCGGTGTATACGTTATAAAGGAGAGGGAAGGGAAAGCAAGCTACTCGACTTCAAAATACCCAGTGTGTCTTTTCTGTGCTCTATCAGAACAACTTTGCCACTGGACCTTATTTAAATCAAATTTAAACAAAGTGATTTTAAATTAACCGGTACTGTACACATACAGTAGTCAAAGGAGCTTGCAAAGAAAAGCGTCTGGACTTCTTTAAGTTACTTGAAGACGTTTCACCTCTCATCCGAGAAGATTCTTCAGTTCTAAGGTCAAATGGTGGAGAGTCCCAGATATAAACCTAGTGGGAGTTTCCCCCCACAGAGGGACAAAAGACCCCCTGATGATCCTCTAATCGCCTGAGCCAAGGTGTGAAACTGGGTGTGGGTCCCAATCAGCCAGAGTTTCGGGTGAGCTCATTGTGAAACCTGGCCCCACCCTATCATGTGATTTCCTGAGGTCAGGTTGTGAGTGGGCGTTAAGGCGTCTGGGAAGGGATCTCAAAACTGGATTATAGATGGCAGAGAGTTGGTGTCGTAAACCACCGCCTCTGTTCAAAGATGGTCGCTCACAGTGGACATAGATGCTTCTTTCACTCCTCTTTCAAACCATCTGTCCTCTCTGTCCAAAATGTGAACATTGGCATCCTCGAAAGAGTGACCTTTATCCTTAAGATGCAGATGGACAGCTGAGTCTTGTCCTGTGGAGGTGGCTCCCACTAGGTTTATATCTGGTACTTTCCACCATTTGACCTTAGAACTGAAGAAGCTTCTCGGATGAGAGGTGAAACGTCTTCAAGCAACTTAGAGAAGTCCAGACGCTTTTCTTTGCAAGCTCCTTTGACTACGATGACCTGGATGACTGAGAACCTTCACAGACATACACATACAGTAAGAATAAACAAAATTCTCCCTCAGTTTTTGACTGCTGCTAAGCTCCACGACTTCTGCAGATATTTCATTTTAAAAGCCATCCAAGAGAGGAAATGGCAGACCGTGCCCTTTCAACAGCTGGGAAACATTTATGAGAACATCTGTCCAAAAAGTACTAAAGTTCATTGACAGTCACAGTGAACAAAAAAGGGCAAAATGCATCAGACTATAAATACTTAATCAGTGTTTTATGATATAAATAAAAGTGTCAGCGTGATAGGGCATGGCTCTATTGTTACAAGGAAACCTTTAAAAGCTGAGCTCTACATTAGCAGCAACAATCATCAACCATTTATTAAAATGATCAAATCAACAGGAAAATATGCTAAATATACATTCACTGGCCACTTTGTTAGGTACACCTGTTCAGCTGCTCATTAACACAAATGTTTAATCTACTAGTCACATGGCAGAAGCTCGGTGCATTTGGGCTTGAAGATGTGGCTAAGACGAGCTGCTGAAGTTAAAACTGAACATCACTTTGGTGTATCTGAGAAACTGTTGATCTGCTGGGGTATTGCTGCACAACCACTGGAAAATGGTCTGAAAAAGAAACTAACTAGCGAGCTTCAGTTCTCTGGGTGTGAATGGCTTGTTCACATCAGGGGTAAAGACCAGACTAAACACACAGAAGGGCAACAGTAACTCAAACACTTGTCAAAACCAAGGTATGAAGAAGAACATCTCTGAACAAACACGGCGAAGCTTGAAGCAGGTCAGCTACAGCAGCAGAGAGTTGTTAACCATGTCCATCCCTTTATGAAGGATTATGTGCAGTGTTACAAAGGGCACTGTACTCTGCAGCAACTGTGTGATGCTTGCTGAATATATGTCATAAAGAATTAAGGCAGCTCTGAAGGCAAAAAGGAGCAGAATCCAGGTCTCTCAAGGTGTACCCAATGAAGTGGCCGGTAAGTGTATATTCCCAGTTCCTTCTTCAGCTAAAGAAAATAAAGCATTATAACTATGAAAAACCATTGTTTTGTCACTTTAATTAGGCAAACACCGCAGAAAAATCAATTTTAATGACTATGCGATGGATTGTGACTTTAAAGCTGGGTGGGCTGAGTCTTTTTTTTTTTTTAAAGGTGGTTAAATCACACCCCGACTGCTGGACTCTGCACTAACCAGACAGGAATAAAACATTCAAGGTCCTATGGTAATTATACAAAACCTTGCATCTGTGTGTAGTTTAACATTTCACAGGTTTTGCTTTGTACGGCCGTATATCACATAAATCACAACAGATGTCCAGCACAGCATAAAGACTGTGCAGAGACCTAATCAGTCACCGAAATTAAACAAGTCATCCTGTGCAGGTCGACTGTGGGCTGACACTGCCAGATTTGTGGGGTTGTTACTTGCTGGGGCTACCCATGCTGAAAATGCATGTGCACATGGCACACTAACGAGCGTAGTGTGCAAGCATCCTCCAAAGCTTCAGAGCCTCGGTCTTATTTTTGGTACACTTGGTCTCGCTCTGCTTGATAACTATTATGTTAGGTATGGTTGTCGCAATATCACATTTTCATTACATAATTATCATGGCCAAAAACATTTAACAATGACTATAAATACTGTTAAATCTTTGTCACAGTATCAGTCTAAATAAAGGCTTAACTCTCTTCCTATGCGGTGGTTACAACTTGCATATGAAGTGATAGTAAACACCAATACAACAGAGTGAAGATACTTTAATTCACTATTACCAATAAAACCAGCACGGACAAATACCACTGAACGATTGCACACCTAAAACAAAGCACAAACTGCAGTGACTTAAACAGACAATCCACAAACTGAGTCAAAGCGCACATAGTAGTGCATTTAAGCAAAGACTGTATAAAAAAGATGGAACCACTGGTTTTTCTGCCCAAATGTTAACAATTTGGCCTCTGCATTGTTGGTGTTTTGGAGTCAAAAGTAACCATATTTGCATGAGGTGATGTTTTAAGTTATCAGCTGACAAGGAAGCAAGCTTAGTGACCTGCATCCAAAAAAATGTGTGTGTGTGTATGACACAGAGACAGCAATGCCTGCTCATTAGCACTACGTAACAACCTTAAAAGTACTTTAATGTCACCCGTCAACTTCCCTTCTTTGACAGGATGTACACACAGAATTCATTTTATGTGTTGCACCGATCAACCACTGCTGCTTGTTTCTGTGTTTGCCTATAAATCAAAGAGGTGACAGTCCTAACTTTAACTTTTAGGAGGGAGAGTTATAAAAATAATCCCCCTACATAGTCATAGGAAGGCTACAGAGGCCAAAAAACAATTATTTTGCCAGGCTCTAAATATACTTTTATACACTGTAAAAGTGGACAGTTTTACAGTATTTACACTCCTGGTGTAAATACTAGAAAGAAAGATGACCCTTGTAAACAGGAAAGTGAGTCTAACTATGGCTGTCCTGGCATCAATCAATCAATCTTTATTTATAAAGCACTTTTCATACAGAAATGTAGCACAAAGTGCTTTACATGGTTAAAAGCAGCCCACCCCGCCATCCAACTCACTCCCCACACTCTCATTAACATAAACGATCATAGATACATACATCCCCCCACTCACACTCACACACATACATACACTTAGAGAGTAAAATTGGGCTGGGCACACATGAGCCAGGTGAGGAAACACTATCACAGGGAGCCGTCTGCACTGGGAGCCGGTCACAGACCGCAGCCTCCAGGCTGGGCACACAGCAGGAGGGAGGCAAAGAAGCCCCCCCGCCAGGCTGAGAAGACCCACAGAGCCCCAGCAGCCACGGTCGATCACACCCCCGGTGCAGAGAGCCCCCTCCGAGGAAACACTGGAGATATGACCCAATAAGGATATATACAGGATAAAAAGATAATATAAATAAATATGGGATACAATATAAATATAAATAGAGTAAGAAGATAAAAAATGAATAAGAATAAAATCAATAAATATTAGGTAAAACCTAAATTAATAATATAAATAGAATATCAGGATAGAATAAGCAAGCATAAAATAAATAAACATTAGGTGAAAGCTAAATTAAAAAGGTGGGTCTTGAGCCTGTTCTTAAAAACATGTACGTTCTCTGCGGCCCTGAGCTCGTCGGGCAGGCTGTTCCACAGACGAGGACCATACCACTGAAAAGCTGCCTCTCCGTGACCATGTGTCCTGACTTTAGGGACAATCAAAAGGCCAGTACCAGAGGACCTCGGGGTCCGCGAGGGTTCATATGGTAAAAGAAAATCTGAGCGATAAGAAGGCGGGAGATCATTAAGACATTTAAAAACCAACAAAAGAACTTTAAAATCGATCCTGAAACACACGGGGAGCCAATGCAGCGATTCTAAAACCGGTGTAATGTGGGCCCGCCCTCTGGTCTTCGTCAGCACACGGGCTGCAGAGTTTTGTAAAGTTGTAAAGGTGAAATATTCTTTTTGGGGAGACCAGAGAGCAGGGCATTACAGTAATCAATGCGACTGGTAATAAAAGCATGCATCAACATCTCCGTGTTGGCCCGAGAGAGAATAGGGCGGACTATGGCTATATTTTTTAGATGATAAAATCCAATTTTGGTTACATGTTTAATATGTGGGATAAAACCAAGCTCAGAGTTAAAAATAACACCCAGGTTTTACACTTGTAGCGAAGGACATAGTGAAAATGCCTGTAATTTAGACAAGAGTTTCTCTCTCTGAGCCTCAGGACCGATGATTAAAACTTCAGTCTTCCATCTCCTTTCTGCTGCCCTGCAATTTCTTTTGAGTTTTTTGACACCTTCGTTTCTCCAGGGTGATGCATGTTTTACGTTAATCTTTTTGGTGGTGAGTGGAGCAACGGAGTCGAGGCTTTTCTTCAGTTTGCTGTTAAAATGATTAAAAATAAAATCACAGGGTGCAGGTAAAATCACAGGGGGGCATTCGTCTAAAGCCTTGGTAAAATTTGCAGCCACTTCAGAGGTTAGATAGCGAAAGTGGTAAAATGGTCAAATAAAATGTGTTTGGTGGTGAGTGTGTTGTTGGTTAAAGATGCAGTCCCACCACCTCTCTTACCACTTCTAATAGAAAAAGAGAAATTTAAATTTGGTGGGGAGGCCTCAGTGAGAACAACTGGTGCATCTGAACCCAGCCATGTTTCAGTTAAAAATAAACAATCAAGTTTATTATCTAAAATTAAATCATTAATAATAAAAGACTTGTTCAGCAGAGAGCGGACATTTAAAAGTGCCATACTGATCGAGACTGGTGGATCTTTGACAGTAGAGTTCAATGGATGTTGACATTTTTGAAGGGGCTGAAGGTTATTAATGTTTTTGGAGTTTATGATATTTATGATAATTCTGTTGTTCTCTGTTTGTGATTATGGCGGGTATTGTGTTGACTGTAGGAGAGAGCGGTCCGAGTCCAGGGTTTTGTGTATTACTGTTAAAAGTGGAACAAATATAGGAGCTGGGACCAGGGGGACATCAGTCAGTGGCGGACAGATCAGCAGGTAATGTCGGTTTGGGGTAGTGACAGGGCCGTGTGTGGGAGTGCTGTACGCCAAATGCCAAATTGGCGGACAGCAAACGGCGTCCCCAGGCGTTGAGGTGGAGCCCGTCTGCCCCAAAAAGATGCCTCCTCTCCCAGAAGGCATCAAAATTGTTAATAAAACCCACACCGTGGGAGACACAGGTGGGGGAAAGCCAGGTGTTAAGGCTAAGCAGCTGACCTCAGCGACACAGCGGGATGGCGAGGGCTAGCGGCCAGAGGAGGAAAGTCCACAGGATCCAGGACATTGAATTTATTCTCCAGCACTACTGCATCGGAGGGGTGAGGGTGCGAGAGACGGATCCTCCTGGCCCCTCTGCAGCCACCACGCATCTCAACCACGGTCCATGGCGCTGGAGTGGAGTGGAGCTGACCAGAGCCTTGGGTCTGGCCCCTAGTTGAAACCAGCAGTTCTCGTCCGTGGCAGAAACACCAGCGACACAAGTTGAAAGCCTGGGTTGACTGTTGGCGGGATCTTGGGACACAACAGCTGGGTTGGCTAGCTCAGCGCTAGTAGCGGTGGTTTGAGCTTTGCCAAGGAGGATCGTGTCAAGTTCGCCTTCAGCCCCCTGGATTTGGTATAGCGTGGATACCCTTTGTTCCAGCTCGATCACTTTTTGGCTCAGGTTGATGCAGCTTTCACATCTGGATGTTGAAGTCTGCCAAAAACTGATTGCTCGTATTTAAACTGCTATAAGTAACTTGTTGGGCTATAATATGTGAAACATATGTCAAATGCATCCCTCATGGATGACATAAAGTCACCTTGAGCCACAAACAACATTCGTGTAACAAGGTAGAAGCCGCAATCAGTTTGTGGCAGTGACTTTTATATAACCTTTATTTATGGAGTTAAAAAAATCTCATTAACATTAAAAATGTCTTTTGTAAGAGTAAGTTGGCCAAGACAACAGCAGAAATGGCAGCAAATATTACAATAGTTCACGGTCTCTCAATCACACCACCACACAGTACTGACCCACACATATAGTTCTTACACACACACTGGACATTCTGGACATTGTTTTCACTTCATCACTTAAACCACTTTAAGCATATTTGCACTGCACAAGACACTATATAATGTGGATTGCACAACACTGGACATTATATTCCTCATTTCCAGTTAATACTTGTACAGCTGCTGTTATTGTGTGTATATATATATATATATATATATATATATATATTTATATTTCTTCATACATTCTTATATATTTCTATACTGTGTATTGTGTATTTTGTTGTACAGTTATTTAATTTTCAACTTTAATTTATATATTTTATCTTATTCTTTCCCAGTTAAATTTACCCTTCATTCTAATTTGTGTTGTACAGTTATCTCATTCTTAACTTAATTTTTATATTTTATTTTATTTTATTCCTTCCTGGTTAAATTTACCCTTTTTTATTTTCATATTTATTTCCTATCTTATTCATAGCCTTTTCTTTTTTTCTTTAGGTCACGAGCAGTTGTCTAAGCATTTCACTGCATATCGTACTGTGTATGACTGTGTATGTGACAAATAAAAATTTGAATTTGAATTTAATTCTATATATAACCCCTTTGTAAACCTTGTTCACTGAAGTCTATTTACCAACATACGTAAAGATATTACACAGAAAAAATACACAGAAACATTGGAAATCAGTTTTTGGCACAACACCGGCAACAGCGTCAAAAACAAAAACAAAAACTGCCACTTTAGCTCACGTTAGCTAGTTGTGGCAGTTGCTAGCATGCGTGCATGCAGTCAGGATGCTCCGACACATCGGATTGTTTATGATATTATCACATGAGAGATACATTTTTCATGTTAAAATAAAGTGATTATGAATACAGGTATAATCACAAAAGCCAAATCTACAGTTTCTATGGTAAATATTACACAAGGCTTCAAAATCCGGAACAATACGTGCAAATGAGCACAACACATGAGTGTTTATAATGTTTATAAGCTAAACTGTAAGCCATCTTTGAAAACAGCAGTGTTTTGCTCGAGTTACATTGGAAGGATTTAGTGGGGTTTGCCATTTTGAATTCTTTCCTGAACACCTTGACAGAATAAGGAGTAAGAATAAACAGTACTGCACTTCGAACTCTTTGCCGTGTGCATCTAATTAGCTCATGGCCTTAAATAGGAGCCACTTGTCACTTCCAAATCATTATTTAGCTAAGTCCATTGTGAGATCAGAGGTTATATTAAAAAAGGCCTGTTGGTCCTGGATGCAATGGAGGTCATGGTATGATTAGTTCCTCTCTCCTGCTCTTTATTGGATTTAGCTAAGTTTACAGCTCCAACCAACATAATCAGGGATAACAATACACTTGGCAAACTCATTTATTTATCATCCAGAGTGCTGCCTTCAAGTAATCAGGGTATCTACAGGTATAAGCAAGCAATGTAAGACTTTTTAATGCCACTTTAAATTAAATTTAAGACCAAAAGGGCAGTTCGATCGTCAAGCGTTTCCAGGCACCCGCTTTAACCACCAAGAGTAATTGCGGATTTCCAGCTATTTCCCGTTAAACTTGATCTTTCCATTTTTGTCGGCTAATGAACAGGCTGCCTAAGAAGGCATTCGTCTTTATCAAGAGGATGCTTTTTGCCTCAGATCTGTTCTCTCACAATGCCCCACCCTGTATCTACTGTGTATTTAAGTGTGCACAAAGCCACTTTTGTCAGTTGGAGCAGGAGATTTGAGCCCACTAGTGAAGCTTGTGTTGCCCTTAATGCCTCAATAAAGGCCTTATTTGTTTCTCTCTTTTTACTCATGGGTTGAATTTTCCTGACCTTTTATTGTCTGGACTTATTTAACAATTTTAAACGGCGTACACGAATCAATTCGAGCAGCCTTTGTGTATGAGATGCACCATTTTAGCTGGCTCATGCCTCTGCTGCTGCACCACGTTTCACCCGAGCCTTTCTTACAATCAAAACACAAATACATCTTCAATCTATTCTCCTCTTAATCAGCATCTCCATTCATATGTGAGGTGAATAAATGAATAAAATCTACACGTCTCCGTACAGCAGATTGTTATTCAGTGCAGTCGTATCTTGGCTTGCCATCTTGTCTTTTTATTTCAAGCCCTGAGGATTTTTTGTTATCTCGCCCACACAGATTATTGATTGCACCTTTTTTTTTTACTATTATTTTATCTCTCTCACTGTATGTGTGAGTGTGTTCGAATCATTTTTGCTTCTAGGTTTCTTTGCTGTACAAATGGAATCAATTGAATTGTAGGGGTCACAGCTTTCATTTAGATTCTCCTCTCTGTCTATTTCACCGGAAGAGCAGGTGGTCCAAATATTTTGTGCGTTCCACATGAAACAGTTCCTGACGGCTGTGCCTCTGGCTTGGCCGGACACTTCAACACACTAGCAGGGCTTTGCTCTGGGGAGGACTGTGAGCGATCGCCCTTTGACTGTTGTTCTAACGATAACCTCAGCGTGTTTCACTCTTCTCGTGTGCTGCGAGAGGTGAAAAGAAGCAGCTGTGACTTACAGCTGGAGATAGACACCTTGTGAAATTGGAGAAAATGATAGAAACTATGAAGCGAATCGAAACCCACACGTATGCAGAGTAGAGCTGTCATGATTTGAAAAAGCAGAGAAGACAAGAGTGCTGTCTAAGCTGATACAGGCGATGAAATAGAGAACCCAAAAGTAAATGAAACTTCCATAAAAAAGCACAGTTAGACAAAGCTTTGGTCATAATGTAGTCCATTTATTCTGCCTTGAGCTTTGCTGCTGCTTCTCATTTTAGAGGTCATGATAGATAGTGAGCTCTGTTAGAGTTTCGAGGTAATGCTGAGACCAAACCCACACGCAAAAGACCAACTTTCAGCACCTCAAATAACAACTGCCAAACCCATTTAGGCATTTCAATTCCCTTTTAAACGTTACAACAAAGCTTGTTTTAATGTGTATTTAAGTGCTCATAATGGCTTCCCTGTAGTATACATCAGACTGCTGAGAAGTGTCGACTGTGCTGTGTATGGAGAGTGACTTGTTGAAGCTGAGAGCAGCGGCACAAAACAGTTCCAGTGTCCACATGCACCACTTTTAAACACTCTGTGCTCCGTCTTACAAACACAGCTCCTCCTCCTCCATGCTGATGTCATAATTCCCACCCCTTCTTGACTCTGATTGGTTTGTGAGGAAGAAGTGACATTACATAAATTGTAAAAGCTGAACGCTGAGGGTGTTTTTACACTCGGAGCTATGAGCATTGATCACATTGAGCTTCATAGGATTTGCATAGAAAACTACTCTGTGGATTAAAGCCTTAAATCACTGCTTTAATAGACAGATAATTAGTAAACACTAGTCTCAAACACCTTCTACAGATATGATGATGTATGAGCATGTATTTACCTGAACGCTAGATTAACTGACACATCTGTATCAGCATCTTCAGCACACGACAACCGATCCAAGTACTCAAGTGATGTTGATGTTAGCAACTATTGCTATTTCTAACTCTGGTCGTGTCCAAATTCATGGGCTGCATTCTGAGGCCGAATTTGTAGACTGATTACGTCACAACGACGCACCGAAGGCTGTCCAAATTCGTAGACTCCTCCGAATGCAGCCGACAAATGCGTCCTCCTTTTCCCCGAATTTGAAGGATGGGTCGGGTGTGTCCTTCTTGGCCCACCATATCCCAGAATTCATAGCGCGGCCCAGCCAAGCTCCAGTTTCCGGCAATGGCGGCCGCTACTAAGTTTTAAAATTACTCTTATTAATCTTTCTGGGCCACAAAATAAACTTTAAATATATTTTCAGGCGAGAATGTGGGTGTGTAAACTTCAAATATCTGCTCGGTTTGTCAAGATATGACATATTTGCAAAAGTGCTTCGACGTTTTCGGTGACGTCTGTCACCCCACCAGCTGAACACAAAAAACGGAGAAAGATTTCGGGGTCCATTTTCGATTTTTGTGCCGTGGCGCTGACAACCGGAAATACTCTGAATTAAGGGCGGGAGTAGATCGAGAAGGCTAGACCGTCCAATTCCATAGCCGTTTACTTCCGGCCTACCCGACCTCCTGAGGACCCGGCCCACATAGACCGCGAAGGCCGGGTCCTCAGGAGGATGCAGCCCATGAATTTGGACACGACCTCTGTCTCCTGCTAGCAGCATCTGGGGTTGAAGTGCTGAAAACTGCAGCTCCTCTGGTGGCCACTTGAGGCTGACGCAAAAAGTGTAGAGTCCCCGTAGGCTCCTATGTCAAAATGCCCAATTTCGCAGATATGAAATTAACATGTTCACAGCATAGCATACCCCTTCATATCAACTGTCCAGGTAAAGTTTGGCCTCTAACTGACAGATGTGTTATTGCTGTCTGCTCGGTCTCACAGCTAGACTAATTCCAGTCATTGAACTGGACCTCCTGTTTGCAGTGTTAGTGCTTTTGGGAGTTATTTTAATGAAACTATCTGAAAAATATTGCAGATTGCTGTGCGGTATAGCCCTTCCAAGAATTTGTGCTCCATTTCCGGTTAGTGAAATTGCTGTTTTATTACTCGGTTAGCACTAATTAGCACTGATAACCGTCTGGTTTAAAGTTGATTACTCCTGGATCCAAAAGAACAACCTAGCAACCATCTAAATGCTAATAAAAAATAAACCCAAAAATCAAGGGGCTCTTTTACATAAAGTCTATAGACTCCTTGTGGGTACTTCATGCCTGATCAGTTTTACTGACAGAGACTGAGGTTAACAGTATCCAGCATATTGCTGCCATACCTCACTATTACTTTGTGTGGCAAAAAGCTGATTTGGAGGAGCTATTTCATTCACAGAATATTAAAGAAAATGAAAGTAAAGTAAGAGTAAAGTCATAATTGATTTAATTTTTTTCATTAGATAACTTTTTTTTTAATAACAGTGGACTGTGCATCTATTTGCTTCTATTCAGTGTTCACTTTCCAAGGTTGCTCATGCAGCCCAAACAACAAATAATTACCACTGAAACCTTGAAGTCAGCATTATTACCTGGACATGGGAGGACACAGCTCTCTTTCAGTCTGATCTGCTTGTCTCCATCGACAGCCACCTCCAGGCTGCTGCACAGCTCCTCGTCCACCAGGCTGCCCTCGCCATCGCTGGAGCCGTCCGACACGAAGCAGGACAGGTTCCTGAAGCGCATGCCGTGTCCACAAACCACATTCTGACAGGACATAAACACCACAGAAGAAGACAGAAGGTGATGAGTTAACACAGTGAGGGAAACCTGCAGCAATCTAATTAAAATAATAATAATCACAAACAAAACTGGTAAAAAACACTTTGGAGCATTTAAAACAAGAGGTGGGGCAATATTTTCAATCACATTAGAAGACAACCAAGTGTAAAATAATCTGCACATTTGTAACAACCACCCTTCTGTGCAGACAGGAAGGGTGGCTGCACAGAAGCCACCCTTCCTGCACAGAAGCCACCAATAAACCTAGTAAATTCAACTTCTGCCATTTGAATTGATGGAAAGATCAACTAAAGTCAAACAAATACAAAAAGTGTTTATGCGTCTCAGACGTTTTAAGAGAAGAGTAAAAAGCATCACTGAGCTGAGCTGTAGGATGAGAAACTGCAGGCATTAAGCTGCACACCTCCAGCTTCTCAGCAAGGCAGCATACCTGACCTGGAAACGCATTGTTGCTTAGAACAGAATACGTTCTATATATTTACAATGTGTACAGCGGTTTGTATTTTTACAGAAACAAAAGAGAGCACAAACACAAACATGGATGAGTTAAACCTCTACTTTTTAAGCTGTCATTCTGGAAATTGTGTGAACTGTAACAAATGATTAAAGGGGACCATTTTCCACACTCGGATAAAGGCAGAAAATTAAGGTCAGGGATAGCATCTCATGCAGGACTGCACATGTAGACAACTTGTTAAAGTGCCCTTGTGGATTTTATTATGTGGGTAAGACTGGTAGGGCGTTGAAAACACAAAAGCAGTATTGGAAATGACCTTCTATTGGCAGACAGGCAGTGCAGAGTGTCTGCTGTTCTTGTTTTGAAGTTATTGGGACACTAAAGAGTGGAAGGGATGGAGAAAAAATCCTGGTGGATTAAATGAAGAATTGTTACTGTCCTGTTTTGTTTTACGAGTAGAGATAGAGATCTATTAAAAGGGATTTTAATAGATAAAAGTATAAGGAAGATAAGCTTCCCCATATATTTTCAGTCTCTTTCCTATGTGGGAGTTAAATTGTCCTTTATATTTGTTCATGAAAGAACAAAATATCTCACATGATCATTCTATCTGATACATTTTCTACTAATATTTGCATTTGCTTAGTTAGCTAATATCATTTGGGAGTCCTCCAGGCTGGGTCCTGAGTTTGATAAGAGGTTACCACCCACAGGATGGTTTGCCTTTTTCTGAAGTGAATGCAGAGTGCATTTAATAAAATGTCGACTGTCTCTGCCTCTCACACAGCCGAGGAAGGCAGAGGTTATAAGCACTTCCTTTTTGATCATCTTAAGTGAGGGGCAGCAAAGGATGTTAGTAACAGATGACATTACCTGTCTCTGTGTGTCCCCATAAAACCACATTTACTCTTGAAAAGTTTTGCTTTATGTCATAAAGTATTGCACTGGATGCTTTTAATAATCTGACCCGGTGCCACACGATGCAAAGTTGAGTGTACAGGCTGCCAAATTTCTTGGCAAAGGTATTGGTTTACAGTAATGCATCAGCATTAAAAATGCATTAGATTGATTTTTTTTTTACTGTCTATCTCTCAAAATAACCGTATGAGTTGGGAAATGATGAGCTTGTTCATCAATACTAAAGACTCTATTATTTTTTATCAGGTTCTTAGACTTCACCCTCCTGAAATCCACCTTCTGGCTCAAACTGTTTTAGAGTATTGATCTCAGCTGTGCCTGAGCTCCATTTCTTGTAGCTGACAGAGGTCGATACCATTATTAATGTTTAATGTACCTGGATTATGGTATAACTTTTATATGTATTGACATACCTCTACCCGACACTCAGACCAGGGGCTGTACTGCCAGCGGTAGCAGGGTCGGACAGGACAGGGTTTCCACTGCTCCATCTGAGAAGGGCACGGTCGGCCGTCGCCCTGAGAAGCCTGAACCACCGACCGCTGTCGCCACATCTTACCTGGAGAGTAAAAAAAAGGTTAAATTTATCTCTGGCTTTCTGTGGATCTCTCATTAGACTTTTATCTAAGCAGGATTTTGTTACTTGTTGATCTAGTGGAAATAGGTTAATGTTGCTCTTGAACCTTTATAAATCTTTACTAAATGTCTTTTTGTTCTGTGATTTTTTCCTAGAGCATCTCCACACACATAAGCACGTTCAATTCATGATTTTTTTAAGACTTTCTCCACTTCAAAATTTGCTCCCTACTGTGAAAGAAAACAAGATTATCATTGTTATCCTGAATGGAAAATGAAACCCCTACGGCATAAAGCGCAGTTTTTCCTTCTAAAGATGTCCAAGTAATGAGCTTAAATCACCAGGAGTAACGATATTGTTCCAACCATTTAATGTTAATGTTGTGCGCTGACGTTATGCAGAGTTTTGCAGCATCGTCTAAATGTTGCTGCTGTGTACTGTCACCAGGGGGCGGTCTCAAAATTATATGGAACCACCTTTAATGTGGGTCACTCTTGCTTGTGTTTGTGCTGTTGTTGTTCCTTTAGCACAGAAAACTCTTCACTCTTGATTTTTGGAAGACTTGACAAAGTCAGTGCAGTAGCATAATCTTCTCAGTTTTACAACTGTCATGAACCAATGTTTGTTTTCCGGTTTGGATCACTGAAGGCAGGTATGTTTGACTGTGCTTCCACTTATGGTGCACACTGCAAACACTGCTGTCACATTCTCCTATTTCTCTGAGCAGCCCAGGGCCTACTACACATGCTGCAGCGGTGGGCTAACTGGGGTTGGGGTGGCGGTCAGCCTGATTGGGGCAGGACATCCACTGGACCCTTTCCTTCTGGGAAAAACAAAGTTCCTGTCCCTTTACTGTTTTGCTTGACATTGTTTCCCCCTTGAAATGTTTTCAGCAGCAGACAGTATAGGGAAAGTGAGGCTTATAGGGAACCAATCCAACATTTAGCAATGTCAATAGTGTAAAGATTTACTTCATATGAGAAGTCGAAGCAAAAAAAGTCACTTTTACTTGTTTAAGTAGCTAAAAACAGGTTCCTGTGTTGAAAACTCTCCACCCCAGCACTGAAATCTGAGCATTTTGTTTTACCAGCATGAGAGAAAATTAATATCAGGAGGGTTTTTCTTTTCCTCAAAGCCTCTGGAGCTCTTGGTTTCTTGATAAAATAATACAATTAATGCAAAGTTCAAAGAGACGTTTTTTCCTGAACAATAAGCTAAACACAGAAACACATGCAGTGACCATTGTGGTGTACCACACAGCAGTCATCCATTCCTTCTATAAACAGCTCATTTAAATTCATGTGTATGCGTTTGTTTTGAATGTATTAAATTAACCCTACTGCGCACAATAGCACTTCACTTAACAGAGCAGGAGTTTCTAAATGGCATGAAATACTGCACCTTTTTTTCCCTTTGCCATCTTGATTGGTTCTTGGTCAACTTGAGTAAAAAGGCTTTTATTCCACATCAATCAGAAAAACCTCTTTAAATAAATCCAATTCATCGCAGAACCCCGGAGACCGTTTGATTTAAGTGCAGAATTGATGCTATGAATTAACTGAAAGACTCGACATAGAAGCCCTTCACACACGTTTCTAAAAGCAACCTTCCTGTCTACCTGCTTTAAACTGCCCACTCTCAACTCTCACAGCCCTCCATTTGTTGCATATTCCACTTACATTTTCACACTGACAATCCAGCAAAGTGCTCACCTCGAAATCCACCTTTACCAACCTACATTGGCTTTCAACACATAAAACAACCAGCGTTCCCACACATTCACACGCAAACTGTACAATTTCATATCCCACTCCAATAAAAAAAAAAACTTCCCCCACACATACACAGATAAAACGCACATCAAATAAGATCCCCGCCTTTGCCCTTTTTTTTGTAAAAAAATTTTTTTTATCTTATTCCTTTTGATTTACCAACTATTGCTGTAGCGCCCTTTCTTCAAAGGGCTCCCTCGGCCCTGAGGAGCAGGAACATATAATGGGACAGAATCAATTGTGTGAACTGCTGGAACAACAACCAGGCAACAGGACGACAAATTTTCTATGGTCATTTGGAAAGACTATGTCAAAGGAAAATTGTTTTTATATAATGTGATCAGCTTCATGAAATGTGCTTTTTTAGGATCACTAAGCAACCAAATGTCTACGTGACTTTTGACATGAACTCTTGTGTGATAAACAACTAACAGCTTCCTCTTTTCTAAGAACATGCAGACTTAGAAAAGGGTAACCTCAGCTCTGAGTTCTTAGAATAACTTTGTTACCTTTGTACACACACACACACACACACACACACACACAAACACACACAGATAAGTATAAATAAAGCACGCAGACAGTGATGAGACGCAGGTCGTGCGTCCATGACTGCCCTCGCAAATGAAAGACAACTGCAGTGTTTGTGTTTTCTAACTCAGGTGTCTCAAGCTGAAGAACTGCGGGGTGATTCTTAGAAATCCCCTGTCAGACTATAACGCAGTAACTTTGACTTAAATAAAGACTCCCTCTGCTTTCTTTGTGGGAGTTTTTATAGCTAGCTACATTTCCTGCTGCAGTGGGAGCAGCATGTGTACATAACATGTATGTAGCCCACAGTAACAAACAGAAGAAGAAACCTTTTGTTGGAATTAGTACTAATGTGTTTTTGTTATTTATTTATCGTTAGTTTCTGACCTGAATGGATAATTTAATTTTTAATCAATAGGATTTTTTGTCCCGCCTTTAACTGTTCCCATTTTGGTTACACTGGTAAGGCTGCTTAGTCCCACATCAGCATGCATGTGAAATAACTCTGAACTTGGTCAGGTTTCTTTTTTAGTTGGAGATTAAAAAAAACCCAAATTAAACAAACTGAGAGTCCACAGACCTTCTGGAAATCCACAGAAGTACGCTGATCTTTTATTGCAATGGGTGTCGAGCCACAGCTCATATGGAGCTCAATCTAATTCCCTAAATGGTGGTAGGACAGACTGTGCAAAACATCCATCCTTTGTTTGGCTAATTTCACACTAATAAACTGCCCATATAAGCCAGCAGGCCTGAACTGGATAGCACTGACATTTAAAAGACCCTGGTCTGACTTTATTTTACTTTCTTGGTCTCTGTGCATGCACGCCATTTTGATTATTGTTGTTGGTTGTGATACAAAGCACAACATTTTAATACAACCAGAACATTGTTCCATCATTTCTGCAGATGTATCCTCATTGTGGTTACCCATCCTCCTTTTGCAGTTTGGCATCCTCTAGTATTTTTGTTACACACTGGTTACATATAGTTACACTTGGGGACATTAAACATGGCCAGTTTCAAAGGTCAGTGTTTCTACAAGTAATTCCCCGTTTCAGACAGTTTATTCCTCCTGACTCTGTACATCAGTGAGCATACATTTCCTTCACATGGTCATCTCATAAACACTTCTTCTCTTCTGTTTGTGGGAGCCAGTAAATCATAAGAAAGCCCTAAATGGAGGAGGAGAAGCTTAAATGGCTTGTTTCAGATGATGTATGAGGGCCTAGTATGAGATAAATAAGGAATATCTCAAACTCTGCAAGAAAAAAAATCCTCTCCTACAGTTAAATTTGTTTTAAATGCACCACACACATGCACACAATTGACCACACTCCAATATGTGGTCACACCAGCTGTGGGAACAATGAGTTTTTAAGACTACACCTACCAATAAACTTGGCCCACGTTTTGATTTCAAATGCACACCTGTAAAGTTTGGTAAAGCTGCCAAGAGTTTACATAAAACTGCATCCTGCACAGACAGACACACAGATGGATGGGTAGACATAGTACAGTCAACCTACCAAAGTACTAAAAACTGCTTGTTTGGCAGTTCTTGCTACAGTAAAGACGGACTAAGGAGGTAAAAACTATAATAGCTCCGTTATCACAGTTGGATCTTGTTTCAACAGATACATGGTAAGTATAGATAAAGCAACAGGAATGTGAGGTGGTTGGAAATGGTCATTATTTTTTATTTGATAGGACAGTGTAGCACAGACAGAAAAGTGAGGGGAGAGAGGATGAGTGACAGACAGCAAATGGGATACATGGTACCTGGGCCGCCTGCTCTACCAGGTGAATTACAAGGAGCCTGTGTTTCACCTGTTTTAGCTTTAGTCGTCTGTTGCAAATTCAAGAATCTACGTTTGGCCATTTGCCATGAAGACTGAAGTGCAACTTTACAATCTGGCATCCTCTTTTATAACACGTCTTAAAACATTTATAGACCATCTTAAACGTATATGTGCTTCATTATGTTGCCTGAACTTATTTATCTCGTTTACTTGTTTATGTTGGCATTTGCCTTTATTCCAGTGTAATCTCATTATTGCACTTGAAAAGAGCAATGGAATTAAATCAGTAAGATTAATGTGCAATTAATGATGACGTTTAGAAAAGTTGCCTTGTTCGTGAAAGGTTACCGATTTCATACTCCTGGATTTTGATGGCACCGGAAGCTGCTCGGGACAAAAACGCATGTCTGAAATTCTCACCCTCTAGACCGCAGGTCTGCGAACACTCTGACCAGGCCGACCACTCCGACAGCTGACAGTTGACAGGACACTCGACCACGCAGGAGATGTTCATCTGCCACTTCTTCTCCAAATTCATCTGCAGCACATGTTTCAAACAACACATCATCAAATCATTCACATAACAGACAACCAATCATTACGCTGCAAACTCAATCTGCTATGGTCAGACCCTGACTTGACCTCTCAGTACTGCAACTCCCAGAAGTCTCTGTTCTGGCAAAGGGCAGGCTTCCGGCCAGCTGAATTGGATTATAAAGGCTGCTGTGAAAACCATCCCGACACAGTGCGTTTTTGTGAATGAGCCAGATGATGAAGTGGGCCAAGGGTTAAATAGCTGTGGGGAAGGCTCTGCCACAGCCCGCCGGCTACAATTACATGGAGTTGACACATTATGAATGAATAAAACGCCCAGCCAGAAGCAACGACAACAATCTCTGCATGGGAATATTCTTGAATATTTCATGTTGCTTCGGGCTGAATAGTACTGGAACAACAGATAATATATTTTAATGAGTTATGTGATCACGTCATTAAGAAAAGAAATTAGTGTGTCAAACAAAGAAAGTAAAATTGGATTTTTCCAAGAAACAAAAAGGGAAGGTCCAAAAGCAAACACCTGAAGGATTTTCCAGTCTCACCTCTTCACAGAATTTTATATCCACCGATTTGCCATCGCTGCGAACGCAGTCAAGCATCCGGGTTTTGATGCCGCCGCCACAGACAGCGTTTGGACTCAGCTGACACGTACTCCAGTCTGAAGAGAAACAAAACATATTCACAATTTTACTAGTTTTAACATTAAAATTACTAACACAAATATTGAGAATCACCGCTGAAGACGGTACTGCTCTTTGTGCCTACGAACAGCAATTTGCCATGACCCCCTTTGAAGAAGTCACCTTATACCCAGTGGCATACCTCGTCCTAGTGTTTGGAATGCCCAGTGGCAGTCCTGTTATATAAATACCACCTGCAACGTAAGCTGGATTTTCTTGCATTGTCAAAATGAGGATCTTCAACTTGAAATTCAGAAGTTAAATCTGCCAAGAAAGGCAGGCGAGCAGAAGCCAAAAGCCAAAAACTTGCTTGTAAAACAAGCTGTGAGCTGCCATGTTGGTTCATGTCAAGAAGTTGGCTCCAAAGGGTTCTCTTTAGACAGTTCAGGGTGTTAGGAGTGAAGCTCGAAAATGACAGTCTAGTCCTGGAAGAGAAATTTGTATGTGCAACAGTGAGAATGCAGAAGTGCTACAGGATGCTCCTGATCTGATGGCTGTTGATGGTTTGTTCATGGTGAACGGTTACATTTGGGCCTGCTGAATAGCATGCTTGGAGTATTCGACACAATGCAGATTCTAAGGATGGTAGTGATTCTAACACAGGTCCTGATGTTTGTTTGTGCAACTTCATTTTCAATGCTGACTCCAGGCACATTTTTTCTGTGCTGCAGCAACAGCCCGGGAACTTCTTGTACTTTGTAGTGATGCCCAGCACAATGTTTTTTTTAATACTACCAGGATTTATTTTCACACAGTACATGTAGCCTGGGACATAATCGGAAAAGTCGTATAGAGAAACAATCTCGCTTTGTTCCTTTTTCTTTATCGCACTCACAAAATGGAAAATGTCAAGCTTTCGGAGCAACAATGGCTCTCTCACAGAAAATATAAATAAAACCAGATAATAAGTTGAATAAATATGCAAAGACTTGGCATCTGCTGTGGTTTAAATAACTAATTTCAGTTTGTTTTCTGCAAATAACTGAAAATAAACACTGTTGAATAATCCAGCACAAAGACAGCACTGCAACGTTGCCCTGAAAGTTATGAGTGCAACTCTACAAAAGGCTCAACAGCACTGGCAGTAAAACAAAGAGCTGTTCTAAAGCTTCAACAAACAAATCAAGCATGGCATCCAGATCTTTAAGGAAACTAAATAAGTTCTGAAATATGATCTGAATAGATATGATTTGCACTGAAAGCATTAAACGTGCTATTTAATTGAACTGAGACTGTGTTCTCCCAAATGTGTCAAAGTTGGATTATTCCATTATGCAAATTCTTTCTAAAGTTGATTACTTTTATTATAGCGTACCACATCAACTTGAATAGTTCTTCTTTGATTCTCAAGTGAATTCTTGAGAAAGTCTTCATTTAAGTCCTCAATTTGTAATTTTTGCCACTTGGAGGCAGCAGGAAACGATCACAGATGCTGCGAATCAACAGTAGCATTTATTTAGAGTTACATTAGTTACATTTGTTGACAAAACCACAATTTTTTACAAATCATTTTAGCACAGTTTCTATGGGCTCAAAATGTGGTCATAAATATTTTGTACTTGTAAATCAGTTTTGTACTTGTAAATCAGGATTTGTATGTGTAAAAAGAATTTGTGTGTGCGTAAAAAAGAATTTGTGTGTGGACTTAGCCAAAAAAAAACCCTGCAAGTTACAAGTACGAATTTTGACCCTATTTTTCTTCCTTTCATCTGATTGTAACAATGTAACAATCCAATCAGAGAACAGATGGGTTTGGCTGTTGGAGGGGCACTTTTTTTGAACTGCAGGTCCTTGAAGGGTAATACAGTTTGAAGCTGGAGGATCTCTATATAAATATCCGATAGCAGTTAGGTCCCCTAACTTTCAGCAGCTGTTGAAAGGATAAAGTTGTGGTATGTCAGTGGTTGGAAATACCATTATTACTTTAGGATTAGTTTAACACAAAGTCAGGGCTGACCCGGGACCATTGCTGTGAGTCACAGTGCGCAGCATAAAAGTCCTTACACATTGGACGCAGGATGTGCTGCTAATGCTAACTAAAAGCAAAGGATCCAGAATTTGTTGCTGGCTGCTGAGCTCTGTGGGTTTTTGCAGCAGCTCTACCTGCACTAGATGCACCTGCTCCTTGTTGTTTCTATCTCTGACTTTATGTCCTCTACAAGAGTTTCTGTTTTTTTTGTTAGTTCTTCAAATGTTCAATAAAAACATGTATGCTAATTCATAACGAAGAAAGCTTTGTAATGAAGACTGTCATTTCCAAAACACTGCCCGCCCCCACACCGCGGTCCGCAGCGCTGTTGAAAAGGCTGTGGAAGTCCCTGTATTAAACACATAGACCTGAGACACAAAAATCACCAAACTCGGACGACCACAGGCTGTTTTCCTTCGTGGTGATGAAGGAAAACGCTGGGTTGGCATGTAAAAGGGCATTTATTCCCTTCAAAGACCTGCAGTTCAAAAAAAGCACCCCTCCGACAGCCAAACCCATCTGTTCTCTGATTGGATTGTTACATTTGTGATTGACATGACATTGACCAATCAGATGAAAGGAAGAAAAATAGGGTCAAAATTCGTACTTGTAACTTGCAGGGTTTGTTTTGGCTAAGTCCACACACAAATCTTTTTTTACACACACAAATTCTTTTTACACATACAAATCCTGATTTACAAGTACAAAATATTTATGACCACATTTTGAGCCCATAAATTTCATTTTACAAATGACTTAAAGAAAATTCTGGCTGTTTAGTACATTTGCCTGCTAGGTGCTAGCTCTGTGGTTCTGCAGATTTTCAAAGGCTTTTTTGGCACCAAAAACAGCTGCTCAGTCTGCAAATAAAACCTTGATGTGAGCTCTCTGAGTGCACAAACACAGTTGGAGGCTGGATACCAAAATAATGAGCTGAAAGATGCTAAATGCTCCGAATAACTGAGAGGAACTGCTAAGTTGGGTGATAAGGATCTGCGGGTTTGTGACAGGAAACAGCGCTTACTTGATTAATGATTATTTAAAATAGTTAATTCTAGCGTTCTAGATGAATACAGAATTCTGGATAAATTCCAGTCTGGTTTTCGTAGAGCACACTCTACTGAAACTGCACTTATTAGAGTCTCCAGTGACATCCTGATGAATTATGATGCTCTGTCCTGCTGATGTTGGACCTGACGCCTGCCTTTGATACTGTTGACCATCACATTTTGCTAGATAGGCTGAGACATTGCGTGAGTATATCAGGGTCTGCTTTGGACTGGTTGACATTTGCCAAACCTTCTATCAGGAACCTTGGTGTAACTTTTGACTCAGCTCTGACTTTGGACACTCATGCTAATTTATTGGTTTGCTCCTGTTTTTAAATAAAAAATATTGCTAAGCTGAGTCCCACTGTTTCACGCTCAGAACTAGAAATGGTCATCCATGCATTTGTCTCATCTCGTTTGGATTATTGCAATTCTTTGTTCACTTGTTTAAGTAAAGCCTTTGTGGATCATTTGCAAGTCGTTCAGAACGCTGCCGCAAAGCTTCTCACCAAATCTTCTAAATACTCCCACGCTACACTCCTGCTGATCCAGTTGCACTGGCTCCCCATAAAATTCAGAACCAACTTCAAGATTTTGACTTTGACATTCAGGGCTCTGCATGGACAAGCACCAACCTATATCAGAGATCTTTTACATCAGTACATCCCCAGCAAGTCCCTGAGGTCATGTGATCAGGGCTTGCTGGTCGTCCAGCATACGAGGCTGAAAACCAAAGGTGATAGGGCGTTTGTAACTGTGGCCCCCAGACTCTAGAACTCCCTTCCTTTAAGCCTGAGATCTGTGGACTCAGTGGTTTCATTTAAAAAAACAGCTAAAAACCTAAAAATCTTTTTAAACTTGCTTTTGGTTGATTTCTGCTTTTATGTTTTAGCTTTTCATTCTGTCTTGAAAGGTGCTATACAAATAAAACTTTACTTACTTAATTAATATAGTTATTAAATAGCAGCGTTCACTAATCCTGGCATCAAGTGCGCTGTGTTTTACAGCATTAAATGACCCTCACAATACAACTGTTATCTGCCTGCTTTGAGAGCACATAACTTTACCACATATCAAATATTTGCCAGCGTTCAGCAGGTTGCAGCTGTTGATTTTACCACCCTGAGTGCGCGCAGAGCTGAAAGGCAGGTGAGAGGGTGTCATGATTTAGATGAGAGCAGGAAGCGAAAAGAAGAGGAGGAAGCATTGAAGTCACAAGAAACCAGCCTTTCACAAGTGTTCTGCCTCTGTACTTGGATGTATTTTCAGTTCAAGCGGGATGATGTGGAGGGGACAAAACACAAGGAGACGCTGTTTAGAAGTGTTCGAATGCCTCAGCTGTCACGAAGTCTTTACACTTCACAGAGAATAAATCCCAAACAGTGAGAAACAACCGTAGTGTGTCTTCGGCTTTTTATGGGGGAGCACACAAAAATGCAGTCGCTTTATGTCGTCTCATTCCTCTCTGAAAGTTGCTTACCTTAAGCTTTTATACAGTACGCTCATACACAGAGTCTCCCAGCAAGGACAAGAACAAGGCTTTTTATATAAAACATCAATTAATTGGTAGATTTTTTTGATATGACGTATTGACACAATGCGACACGATCAAGTTAATTACCAGCTCCACTGCTGACACACTAAAATTTCCCAGCCATCAGAGAACAGAAACTACATAGACCTTTTAGGATACACATGCCAAGCATATAAATGAACCATTTGAAGCTGCCAGATGACTCAGCAGAGCAGTGCGCACGCCTTGTACTTGCCACACTGTAAGTTTGACTTCAGCTCATTACCTTTGTGGCATTACATTCTTCGTCTCCTTCTGCCACCTCTTTAAAAATAATCAGTGTGGCTTTGTTGTATTTCTGGAGTCTTTATAGCTTCTGGCTGTTGAAGATGACTTTTAATAACAGATGCCTGCAAAGAGGTCATTTAAGATTTCTAACGTCTCACTTATATCCAATAAATCTGGCTGACATCATTGTCTTTTTATGGCGGCATTGTGTTGTGTGGCCATTTGGTCTGATTTGAGTCGCCTCCTTTGAAAAATAAGCAGAATTTAAAAGCTGCTTCAATACAATTTCAGTCCAATAAATATGAACAGAAAAATCCAAAGATTTAGGAAGCAGAACTTGGCACCCTGAGAAAATGATTTCTGTGAAGGGAAAAAGCAGCATTTTATTCCAGACTTGGGGTTTCACTGCCTTTAAACAACCACAGTGCTGCTTAAAAAAAAGAAGAAGGAAAAAGAAAAAAACTTGCAACAACGGGGAGGCTGAGGTATCACTCACGAAGAGCGCCGTGCGATGAGCGGCTGTTTTTAGCTGCAGTGAGCTCGTTTGCAAGCTCAACTCGGGAAATTGTGTCTCCTTCTGCTGAGGAGCTTTGTGGCACTCTGGGGACTGGAAATAGGGAGATCGCAACAAGAAAGACTGACAGTAAGAGACGGAGAGAAAGGCAGCAAGAAAAGGAGAGAAACGTTGCAGGAAGGAGCAGCTTGGATGATCTCTGCATCGACAATGGAAAAAGAATACCCAATAATAATTTCTGCTCATATATTAAGTACATATACCCCAGGATACCTGCATGCCACTGTGAACTCAGCAGTTGGGATAATATGTCACCTCTTCCAAAGAGCAGAGGGAGCAGGAGGGTGGGCTTCCAAACTAAGTGAGTGCCAAACTCTGCTTTTATTCGCTTCTATTGAAATTGTTTCTTACAGTTTCCAAAAAGAAACATTAATGCATAACCTCAGTGACATGTGAGGTGGAGCTGTGATGTCCCGAGGATTCGAGGGGGAGGCTCGGGTAGGCTGCCAGCTCAAATCTATTTGGGAAATCTTTCTGTTTACAGTTAATCAGAAATGTTTTCTGTTCTAAGCAGTCGCGCACAGAGGTGCCACTGAGCAAGGCATTTAACCACAGTGGCCTGCAGCCAACTGGTTTACTTGTACTCTTCCAGGCTTTAATGGTTGTAGCTGCAGAGAAATCAAACATAATGTGTGCCTATTCAACCTCCCTGTGCAAACCGGCGCTAAAGAGATAAACAAGCAACCAACAAATAGCCGGCTTTTAGAGACGAACATTGTGAAGACCAGCTGTGAGCTGGACTAAAAACAGTCCTATTAACGTTACATTGCCATTATACAAGGTTTTGATAAGACCCCGCATGGTCTGCAATTATCCTACTAGAATGAAACAAAAGCGATAAGGATAATGAAAAAAAGAAAATAGATGAGTTGTTTATTGATCGCTCGTCCCGCGAGGGGCTCAATCTGAAATGGATGCTGCATTTTAAGGCTTACATTTAAGGGGCTGATTTTCATGTCACTGATTTGGTTCACAGCACTGACAGCAGCCCCAAAAATCACACAAGCAGCAGCAGTGCTGCCATTTTCAGGAAATACGTGATGATACCGACTGCCAGGGGGCCACAATCCCCGTGTTAATCATCCTCATCCACTTGGAAATGTAGTGAAATAACACAGACAAACCTAAAAAGGCCAGAATACTTCTTTTTACTTCTCACAGTAAGGACTTGTTGATTAATAGCACTTTGAGACATCTCTACTATTTTAAGGAACTCCTGCATCACCATGCCACCACGCAGTTACATCACCATGGCGTTGTTAAACATTCACATATTAACTGAACATTAACACTGGTTACATGTATCATCGCCACAGCAACTTCCGGTGTGAGACACCCACCAAATTCCTGAACATGCATGAACATGAATTTTATTTATACAGCACCAAATGACAACAACAGTTGCCTCTCAGCGCTTTATATACTAAGGTAAAGACGCTAAAATAATACTAAGAAAACAGCGAAAACTCCAACAATCAGATGATCCCCTATGAGCAAGTGTTTTGGCAACAGTGGGGAAAAAGAACACCAGGCTCAGGGAGGGGCAGCCATCTGCGTGAGGGGAGGAAGACACAGGAAGTCACAAACCTGCTCTTTGTATGTGGCTTGGAAGGAGTCTAAATAAAAGATACGGAAAAAAACAGCTATTAGCAGTTCGTCTGGGCTGGCTTTTATAGTCTGGAAGGCTCAAGTGAGCCAGGACCTTCTCCAAGACAATGTGTGGAGCGTCATGCTGTTCTGAGCCATAAAAACATATTGTACAATCACAATACTCAAGGAGCAAACACAACATGACTGCAGCAACTACAACAGAACATTAACAGTCCCAAGAGTCGGTGCCTTTCCTGCCATGAACTGTCTGTAAGACGCTTTTCTTTCTCCACCTGATTATTGTTAAAAAACAGCTGCTATTAGCTGATGATTGTTTCTCTTTTATATCAGCACATCCTTTTTGGGGAGATTTAGTGTGCCATTTTAAACCAACCAATGAGTGTGGGTTAGGCTATAAACCTGGGCTTCCTTTTACCTGTGATGTTGTAGAAGTAGTTGAAACAGTTGAGGTTAAGGCTGCAGGGTTCCTTTTCGGTCGTGTCTGGACACTCTCTTCCCACGCTGGGGGGTCGAATGGTGTATGCTGACCGCACTCGATAGTTACTTCTGGTACAGGGCTGGAACAGAGACTTCCCATTAAAAACCTGAGCCATTAGAATGCATAAATGATTAAACAGGCCATATTGCAGCGAGTGATAAGAAGTGAATGGAGGCATATCCTTGACCCGGAACAAAGTCATAGCGTTCCTGCAGCCATGGTGTTCATGTGTTTTGATGATTGAAGGCACTAAATGTGTTAGAATTATTTATGAAGTTATTGGGCCGCGGTTCATTTAAAATGTTAATGTCAAGATGTTCTCCGATGGCTTTCCTACGCCTGGAGGAATGCCTTTAAATAAGACTCTTTCTTTCCCAAAATGTGGAATTCGATGTGTTTTGTTCCAGCAGGAGTTGACAGAAGGGCTGAAACAGATATTCTGCTGGAATGGTAAATCACCAGACTCTACACGGTCGTTGCTCGCAGAGAAGAGAGTTGGGGGAGAAAATGACAGCCTTTTGAATAACTCCATTGCTGGCATGATGAATAAAACATGTGAGAGGCCCTGCTGGTGCCACTGCAGACTCCACGTCGAGACTGGAATTGTGGGAAGATGGTGCGCGTCAAGCACTTTGGGAGAGAATGGGGTGTGATTAACAATGGCCAGGGTGCTGCTGTGAGAACAGCGGGTGAAACCAGAGCAGTTAAAGCGGCTTTTTACCATCAAACGGAGGTGTCGGGCGGAGGAGTTGAACAGGATGTTCTGACACCTTTGGAAGTTTTTGCAAAAAGAATGAACATTGCGTGTGTGCTGCAGCATGTAGGTGTGTGCTGATTGCAGGGGCCGCTGTCTTTTTACAGATCTGAAGTCACTGTGGAATAGGAAACTGTCTCAGCTGTAGACCAATATCAGTTATATCTAATTTACCATAACTTTTTTACAGTGATGTAATTTTTTACAAACTGAATTTGTGGTCTTGTGTAAGACTATTTTTGGTTGTCTGCCAAATCATGTTCACAAATTAGCTGCAATATTTTTAGCTTCAGCTTTTATGTTTGCTGCTACATTACTGCTGAAATATATCCAGGTGTGTGTGTGTGTGTGTGCGTGTGTGTGTGTGTGTGTGTGTGTGTGTGTGTGTGGCTCTACATGCTCCCGAATCTTTATCATAAATCACGTTCCCTCCCTGCTGAATGCACAGTGAGTGCAGTGTAATATAGGTGATATATAAGCCATTTTTCTCCTTCTTCCCAGTTCATATATCTCTTTTATTCCTCCTCGGTGGATGAGAAATAACCTGTTGACAAAGATTCACACACTGCTCACAATGATACAGTGCAGCCACGCTTTGAATTCCTGAACCTCAGAAAATTTTTTCCAACAAGAAAAACACATCAGTGGACTTCACAGAAATCTGCCATATCTGCTCTGTGCCAGACAGCTGAGCTGCTGCTTTCTGATGTGGGTTCAGCTCTCACCAGGGTGCAGCGACTCCAGGGGCCCCAGTCGCTGAGGACACAGTCCTCAGGGCAGGGCAGCCGGCTTTCCCTGGCCCCCAAGGGCATCTCCTCCGGGTCGCACAGGTAGTCCTCGACGGGCTCAGACGGGCCGTCAATTGTGTTGAGCATGCACCTGTGGGATCGGGCAAGAAACACCCAGAGTTTGACCTTGTTTTAGCAATTCTGCTGTCGTGGTGCAAAGAAAGAAATAGTCAGACAGTGTGTTTTAACTGGACAGGGAGCTGGCAGGTACATGAAGTACCTGACAACCTATGTGCTTCTCACACGGCAAGGTGTATCCCCCAGAGTAGGTGAGGTCAGGTCTATAAAAAAAGTCTAGTTTCACCTTTATTTTAACTTTTATTGTAAGTTTTAACAAAAATATTTTTTACAATAAGTAAAAAGTAAATTGTTTTTTTCAATTAAACCACAACCTGGATTTCCTCAACGACCTCGGTCAGAGTATTTTATTTAAATTGCAGCTCGTTACACCCCAGTAGGCCATTTACAGTATTAATTTCACCTGCTCTAAGGAGGGACAACTCAGCTGAGGTCATTAGCATTTTTACTCACTCTGACTGTACATTAGCCGCTCTAGCAGCTTAATGGACCACCAACAATCATGCTAAGATGCCAGGTTGGTTATTATCAGGACTGTATATGTTGATATCTTTTCAAGCAGAGCTGCTCCCACGTATGTGTGTTTCAATCCACTGTTTTTAGGATGCTTTTGTTTTGAGTAATTCAATCTACTTCATCAGCTGATCAGTACCAGATAATGATTTTCCAAAAACAGAAAATGTGCATATGTTTGTGTACTTTAATGGTGTGCCATAGGAACACCAAATATCGAATAATTGAATTAAGAAGAGCAGCATCAATTAGTGGAGTTGTAATTATTTCAACTCTAATAGACACAAAATAAAATTCAGTCAGTAAAAATAAGATTTTTTAAATCTGCAATGATTTTAACAGGTGTTATGGTTGCGAGGGGCCTCTATGCTATCATTATGTCCAACTCCAGTCCTCGAGAGCTACCGTCCTGCAGCTTTTACATGCATCTTTGTTCCGACACACTTGAATCAAATGAATGGCTTATTATCAGGCCTTTGTCAAACTTGATGGCATGCTGAAGAGGTAATCCAACCATTTGATTCAGCTATATTGGAGCAGGGATGCATCTAAAAGCTGCAGGACAGTAGCTCTCGAGGACTGGAGTTGGACACCCCTGCATTAAGCTTTGTATAAGTAATGAGAGCCTCATATGGAACAGAGCATCAGTGACAACATATAACACACTGAATAAGTCAGGCATAGAATGAAAGGAGGAGCTGGAAGGTTTGTGGGCTGCAAAGTGGCTTGCATAGCAACTGTAGCCACTCCAGTGCGGCTTAAATAAAAAACCCTATATGAGATTTGCTGTGAAGCACAAACAGCTGAGTCATCAGTTAATGCTGGCTGCAGCTGATATCTGCTGATCTGCCAGGATTGAGGCTTAGCTTAACTTTGTGGCCTGCCTGAATAAATGCCATGCTCAATTACAATAAAAATGTTTTGGTAAACACTGAAAACAAATAAGCAAAGCCACAATGGCAGGCAATCTGACAAATACCTGACTCTTCTGGTCTGGACACCTTCTCCACAGTTTTCTTTCAAATCCACGTTGCTGACTTTCCACACACTCCACGGCTCGGCCACCCACACGTACTGTTTGCAGTCACTCTGACACGGCACCACCTCGTACACCTGAGAAAAATAACAAACACTCTGAAGTTGATAGAGCAGCAAATCAAACGTAGCGGATTGCAGTTTCTTTTCTAAACTTTTTTGCTGCAGGCAAAGTCTCAGAGGCTAACAAATATGATCCTCGTGGTCAAAATGAAAAAAGTCGCCTCTACAAATATATTTATTTTTTTAATATTTCATCTTAGCCATGCAAGTTTGTCAGATGAGGTTTGCCTAATACACTGTGATTCTTTAGCTCAGCTCTCTGAGGTTTAACTCAGCCAACGAGATTATTTCTGCCCCCAGAGAAGCTTTGCCACTGAGAAATGTCTGCAAAAATAAAACTCAAGTCTCCTATAGGACCTTGTTTAGCTACATTCATGACATTGTGAGTGTGTACATTTATCTGTCAGTGACCTACTGACACAGGTGACACTGTGAGTACGTTACAATTAGCTGAGGAGAGCAGCTCTTACCTGGGCCTGTAGCAATGAGTCACATCCAGCGAGCATCGGGTTGGATTAAAAGGAGACAGATGGATTAATGAGCAGATGCCAACTGTTCATACAGTGCAAAACCTATGATTAATGCAACATTCAAGAGTTCATAATCAGAAAAGCCTGTGGCATAAATACCTGTGTGAACTTAGCAGATTCACACACACTGCCAGGCGTACTTGCTGATACTCTAAGGCCTGGAAAGCATTTCATTTGAGCAAATCATAGAACCTTAAGGAATCAACTGGCACATTTGGGGGCATTAATTCAGTGGATGGGATCCATTTATAGCACCCGTTGCTTTTTGCAGTGTCGCTGCTCAGAAAAAAAATGACTGCAGCAATAATGAGTGGAAGGTAAGAGAAAGCTCTGCAGACTCAAGTTTATTGTCATAAATAATTAATTTATTTCTTTCTCTCTAGTGCTGGATATGTATAATGTGCAGCATACTTGTAATAACTACAGATATATTGTAGCACAGCTCATAAATATTAAACAATGGTGAGCTGAAAAGAGCTTCAGCTTTGACTTTAATCTCCTGCTCAGCCACCAGCTCGCATGTCTTAGCGCGTAGATCAGTTTCGCTGTCAGTACCTGGTTGATGTGGTCCAGTTTAGGACACGGCCGACCTCCGTTGTAAGGCTTCTCCCGAAGCCATTTGGAGCGAACTTTGACTCCGCTCCCACAGGACTTGCTGCAGCGTGACCAGTTGGACCATTCACTGAGTTTACAGTCTGAAGGGCAGGGGATGATGCACGCCTCTTCAATATAACCTGAAAGGAGGTGAAAAACAGGCGTTTTTGTTGGTTTTTTTATAGCGCAGATTCTACTCTAAGGTTTGTGACCTGTAAACTTAAATGGATGAACACTGTGACCTGAGAGTTAGCTACAGACATCAGAAGAAAATCCAAAAACACCGCTGTGCTGCTTTCTCATGCATTTTCAATAAATTATTGGAGCGCACAGTATCGTCTCTTACTAATTATTTCATGAGGAAAAAGCATTCACCAGAAAATTGATTCACAAGAAATTTGCTTTGAAATAAAAACCTTTGTTCTTTCTGCCTCCCACCAGCAGGATCTAAGCCTCACAGGTTGGAAATGACTGCTTTAGAGAAAAATACCCAGCGTCCTGGTTGTTGAACCCGTTGTTTTCTTCATCTAGTGCAAAGCCACATTTGTTCCATGTAACATTTCAATTTTATTTAAAAGGTGTAAAAGTCCTGTAAACTATTAACCAATACTTTACAAACTAATCTAAATGCATTTATTGATTTTCAGCCAAGTGGAATAAAAACAGGGTCCATATTCAAAGGCCTCATTTTTTGCTCCATTACTGACAAGTGAAAAGAAAAACTCCCAAAGCAGTCAGTCCATCTTCCCACAGCTCACAGAGTCTTGACACCATCAGCAGGGTGGTGCTTTTTTGGATCTTTCTACATCTCAGTTGTGATCTCCTCTGTTTTGACCTCCACACAGAGGTCAAGTTTCAGTCAAATATGATGAAATATTTCTACACTCCTGGCTTTGTGTATTGAAACTTTCTCTACAGATTTCTTTTCCTTGCTCAGAAACAGTCTGTTTAGTGCATCAAGTACATTTTGTAGGCTTATGCAACAGCACTGGTCTGCAAATCAGTTTAGCCTTTGATTAAGAAAATCAATGAGGTGAATGAGCTAGTAAAGTGGACTGTCTCACCGGATGCTTAAGCGCTTCCTGTTTCTAATGTGAGCTTCTCCAGGATGCTTTTATTTTCAGCGAGACATGTGGTGCTACGCTGATGATGGGCTTGCTGAGAACACACTTCCCACGATTCAAGAGGAATCCCACACAGGCCAGTCACTCCTCACAAATCAATGTTGTCAAGTGGAGTCGTTTTCTTGCTTTTTCTAACCTGGGAAAAGTCTTGCTGTTCCCTTCGCGCTTCACACTGACATACTGAGCTGCCGGGTACAACAACACCTGACCACTGAGCTCTGTGGGATCTCTGTGCTGTTAGTAATTCTCCATTCTGTCAGATTTTCTGTATTGGTCCAACAACTGAGCAAACAATGTCTCAGGCTCAAAGCCCAAGCTAAGGTTTAGGCTAACACAGCTCAGCTCAGGCAGAGCGGTCTGGTGGTGTGACCATGTGCTGGTAAGAAGACTGAGCCTAGTCTGAGTAATACATTTATATGTTTAGGGCAGAAAAACACTGCAGAGGTTTATATTTAAGTTTATCTCTGATGGGCAGAGCCATGGTTAAAAGGACAATCACAACCATCAACTCTGAAATTTGACTGGCCTACACCCTCAAAGACTGCTGTGATATCAGTGCAACCATGGGCAGAAATTACAGAGGGAACAAAAGGGAACAGATGCCCTTTTTTCAGGGAAAACAGTTTTGTCCTCTTCAGTGCATCGTTATAAATATATGATATTGATTATAGTATAATAATATGTATTGAAAGCTCTTGAATGGTTGGGTGGGTCTCACTAGTAGCACCAGGAGAACAATCTGGAATAAAATTAAGTTGAATTAATATGGTAAATGGTAAATGGACTGATTCTTATATAGCGCTTTTCTACTCTCTCGGAGCACTCAAAGCGCTCTATACAACATGCCACATTCACCCAATCACACCCATTCTCACAAGCACTTTATCTATACTTAGTGCTATCTAAATGCATTCACACACATTCATACTCCGATGGACGCATCGGAGAGCAACTTGGGGTTAGTATCTTGCCCAAGGATACTTGACATGCAGACTGGAGGAGCCAAGGATCGAACCACCAACCTTCCGATCAGTAGGTGACCTGCTCCACCTCCTGAGCTACAGCCACCCCAAAGAAATATGATTTTTCTTTGCCACAAAGTGATGTGTTGATTGATAAATATTGTAGGATTTATGAGTTTATATTTCCAGTGGTGCATGCTAGAAACATTTTATTAAATAATTAGCTGCAAGTGCTAAAAATGGACCTGAAACAAAGCTTGTGTGGACGGGAGAAATCTGGGTATGGCATTATTTGGTTTTTGATGCGATGCAAATGCTGGCATAAATACAGACTTAGTATTGCTTAAAACAGCTAAGGAACATCCAGACCAGTGCCGCCACAGGCAGTAGCCAAATGGATTGTTAGACTTTAATCACGGGGTTTTAAACTTGGCTCGACTGGAGAGGACAGTTGAAGGGTGATCGTGCCACCCAGTCTGCTGGACCAGAACAGAGCAGTACGTTTTCTTAAAGCTAATAAGATTAGAAAATAAAAGTCTTTTTAATCCAGTCAGATCTAGAGTTCTGGCAGCACTTTGGCAACAACTACAGTAAATACACAGTGATCTCGTCCATACACATACACACAGTCGTGTCTCCGTGGAGCTGCATTCGTTTAATAAAGCCCATCTCTAAATGTAACCATAACTATTACTTGCATACTCTGCACTTAGCCTTACCCAAACACTAACGCACATCTTTCCTAAAAATTAAATGATTTATGTAACAGGAACTTGCTTTTAGTCTCCATATGCAACTGTGCAAACAGATTTAGGTCCCCACAACATGAGTAATACCTGTACACACGCACACACAGACACACACAGACACACACACACACAGACACACACACACACACACACACACACAGACCTTTCCCTTTGGTGTCTCTGAGCCCAGATCAGCATCTCTACATCCACACCTTGCTGAGTAAAGCCTGGCCTCTAAAACAGCTCCATTACCTTCGACCTCCACTTCAGTCCAGTCAGGTCATTCTAAAATCACTCACACTATCACTTGGAGGTTCACCCTGTATAAAAGCCACAGCACCTGTGCCTGCAGTTCACTTGTAATTCAACTGATATAAACTTGTTAGGTGTCTTGTCTCCTCTGCGAAGCCTTTGGGCTGAGGCCAGGAAGGAGATCACTCCTGCTGCCTTTGCAAGTCAACTTAGGTACAGCCAGACACATGCTCTCACTGCAGTCTCCAAAGCAGCCGGAGCTGTAGAAAGCTTCCTTAGCTGGTAAAAACAAAATGATACAGTCTTACTAATCATATGCTTAAATCTCCTTATAATAATTTGTATATGCAACAAACTATCTAAAAGATTAGTCAAGCTTTGTGGAAAGATAAAAAATATTTTGTAGCCTGCAAGAATGTAACAGTTGAATTAAAATGACATTAAACTGTACTTTGCCAGTTCTCAAATTTCACAATGCCTTCTGAGATTAGTGTCTTCATCTGGTCCTGAGTCTAGTGGCATTTTGCATATATAACCACCTGACTGTTTGTTTTTTTTTACTTATCTGGATAAGTAGGTGGATGTTAGCAAATTACAGATGCGCAGAATGGAACTGACAACACAGCTCCACCCCCCAATCCAAGGACTTCCCTCTATACACAACTACTATCATCACTGTGCAATACTTAGGCTACGTCCACACGTAAACGGGTATTTTTGAAAACTGAGATTTTCCGTTTTCGTTTTAAAAAATAATCCCGTCCACACGTAAAGGCAGAAATGAAGGAAAACGCTGCTAGGAACATGCCAAAGCAACAGGTGGCGCTATATTCCTAACCGTGTAGAAATGTTGGCCAATCAGAAGTCTAGAAGCCTCGGTGGGAAAAAAGTAAACAAAGCTGGGGCATAGAAGCAGAACCGAGTCGTATGTGTGAAGGGACAGTAACTGTGTGTGTATATGTAAGCATTTAAACAGTGCAGAGAACAATTAACAGTAACAGTATTGTAGAAATTCATTTCACCGAAACAATAACGTGGCGCACAGTGTGACGTCAAAAAAGGCGCACACCTTTGACGCTTCGTTTTCTCCGTTTTTCTCGTCCACACGTAAATGCAAAAACTGAGTTTTCAAAAATATCCACCCTGGCTGGAGTTTTTAAAAATCTCAGTTTTCAGTGACCAAAAACGCCGTTTACGTGTAGACGAAAGGTGCAAACGCATAGAAAAATCTGCGTTTTCAAAAATACCCGGGTACGTGTGGACATAGCCTAAATTTACACGTAATAACCCACACTGTAAATATAAAACACTATTAATTTATTTATTTTTCTGATTTGTCTATTTGTACATTTTATATTGTTGAATACTGTTCATATGTATATAGTGTATATAGAGATGCTCTGTATCCCATTGTACATGTATATAGTGACAATAAAGGCATTCTATTCTATTCTATTCTATTCTTAAAGCTTCAGAGTCCCACTAAAGTTGTTTTCACATTGGTCTGTTCTCAAATGACAAATGCTAAATTAAAAAGTATATGTAGATGCTCAATTAGAAGACAACCATATATGTCTAGATTTACTGAAAGGGCCAATTAGAGCGTTGACACAATTATAAAAAGGTGCAGATGTGAGTGGAAAGTGGTTTAACAGCAACACGCTTGTTCTTTTAAACAGATGCAGTCTTTGTTTCGATAATTGCCAAAACAATCAACCAAGAGCAGCACAAATGAGCAGAAGTGACGTGGGTGGGAATACTTCACACGTGCATAGTGTGTTATATTTAACCTAAAAAAGATAATATAGTATAAGCATAGCTTTTATATGTTAATAAGGTTAATGCAGCTGTGCCATGTGGGCAAATATGCACATTGATCTTACATTTCCTGCATGTAGTGTGATGCTGAAAGCATTTACTACAGTCAAAGGGAAGAATCTGACAAACAACAAGAAGGACAGTCGATAAATTTAAAGCTTCTGCAAAATCCTGAATAAGTGACAGGTCACACATACATCCATAGTTGTCATGCATTTTATAAACCCCACCTCCATTGCTCTAGGTTAAACTCCACCCAGTTGTGTTATGATTTGGGACGGGAATGCTTTAGCACCCAGCTCACGGCTGTGAACTGTCCCCCAAGCTCATTCTAATAACAGCTATCACATTCGTGGTAAGTGTGGACGAGGTAGGATATCGGTTTTCTTCTCGTTGTGTAAGTAAAAGATTCATTAAAACATTTAAACATTCTCCTCTCCAAATTCTGCAGTGTGAAAGGAAAACTGCGGCACATACATATGCAATGAGGACAGCCACAAGAGTAACTGAGTCCACATGTTTCCTTTGCTAAATTTTTACTGTGCCTTTTTAATGAGTCACAGCAGTAGTTTTTGCACCAGTGCACACCCTCCCAGGGTGTGCTCACAACTGCAAAGTTAATGAAACTTTTTTGTAAATTTAACAATATTTTTGGTTGTTTTGACAAATATTATAATAATAATCAAATACAATAAAAACAACAAAAAGAGGAAACTATTCTATTGTAAATATAGCACAGATAGAAAGACACATTAAGTTAAATGCTGCTGGGCTAAAGTGAACACAACGGATAATAACGAGACTTTATCAAAAGATGATTTTCTGTTTGCATCACTTATTTTGTCCATCTGGTCAGGAATAAAGTCCAGGTTATTCATCAGCTAGGCATTTGAAACCACATTTCATCTCCCTGATGGCTGTCCTGCGAGACTTTAGATGCACGTTTTGGCTCTAGGGACCACCCAACATTACTGCCTGTTATGCCCCTCTGCTCCACAATCCTCCTCAAGGTAATAGAGACAGCCTAATCCCTAGATGCTCTGAAAAACAACCGTATACGCTTTAGGCTCAGGTAGGGGCACAGAGGGGAACAACAGCAGTGGCCATTAGGCCAGAAGGACTCGCTGATGTTTTTTACTAAAATGATCAAACATTGACCTTTGTCCTCAAACCTTCAGGAGAAGGTCTTGCCTTTATGACTTCCCCCAATGATTGCATCCCCCCCTCCCCCTTTACCACAGTGCTACAGTGCCGAGCCATCCTGTAATATGATGAGGCCAAGGCCCCATGAGCCATCCCGTAATATTATGAGGTTAAGGCTCCCTGAGCCACCCTGTAATATTAAGTCACAGTGAAGGTCAAAGCATCATGGGTTGTTGATAGCAGCAGAGATAAGAAATATGAGTAACGCTGAGCACATCAGAGATGAGAGATTTTCCCCTTCTGTGTCATCATCTTTGGCGTAGTTTAATGTTACTTACCTATACAGCTTTGTGTGTATGGTTTGAGAAGGCTGTTGGTTTTTTGTTTTGTTTTGTTTAACCTCTTAAGCCCCAAGGGGGTTTCAGAGCTTCCTGCTCGAAAATGTAATGCCCAAATTTAATTGATTATTTCTCTGCAATTACAAACTCTGTCCTTACAATCTTGGTATCAAAATAAAGCTAACACTTGGGAAATTTCATCAGAGGTGTAAATACTGAAGCAGATATTACTGTGTCAAAGTTACTGAGACTGGAACACAGAAAAAGTAAGTAGATTTTATCCTCGCCTAATTATTTTTTTTAATTTTTAGCATATAACCCTTTGAAAAATATGCCTCAGATCACATTTGGTTCCAGAAATTCCGTAACCAACATATAGACATCATCTGTGCAAAGACTCATGTTTCTAAAGTGAAACAGTGAAAAATTACAGCCCTGTCAATACATGAATATCCAGACGTTGTACAAAAATTTCCAATTTTGGCACACAATTGGACACCATGCCAGTTGATTTTTTTAGGTATTAAAGAGCAGAAATTAATAAATTTTATTAACAGGCCTAAAATGCTTTTTTTTTTTTAAATATATTTTTGAAGAATTAACCACACATTTACATGGCAACGGCCCTTTTCTGCAGCATATAGAGCGTTTGATTGGCCTCTGGCCCTTTAAACTCCGAGGGGCTGTAACTTTGGTTTCTTTTGGTCAATTTGCATGATTGACACCTCTTTTTAATCATTTGAGCCAATAGATTCACAGTGACAATGACACGTTCACGTCACTTCAACCAATCAGACGTTGTGATGCCAAAACCCACGTGGGCCCAAATTTACTGCATGTGGCGTCTGTCCAGTCACGTGTCTGTAGGTGGGTCTAAAATGGAGGTTGTTGATGGAAATCTGCTCTGATGCGGCTAGGTAGGCATGGTGACTACTGTTAGTCACGTGGCTACCGGCTACCGGCGAACATACCGGAGGAAATCTGGATGGTAAGCCAATTTCTGTCTTAGCGCATTTGCGCCGCTGTGTGTTTTTGTGGTCTTCTTTTGCGGCTCATTCAGTGAATTTTGGTCTGATCGTGGTGAAACTTGGTGTGTGGAGTCAGTGATAGCTCTGGAAGCTAACCAGCCCATCTTTAGCCGGTTACACGAAGTCTGAAGAATTTCTGGTTCGGTTTTGTTTGTTTAGCGGACTTCTGCGCATTTACGTAACTGCTCGTTTAATCACGGCTTGTTTTCGGTGTGTTTGGTGGTTGTAGAAATGGTTTATATGACATTTTAGCTGAGATTAAGTTACACCAAACAGATGATCTGCTGTTGAGAAAATAAGAAATTCATACACACAAACACTGTTTGCAGTAATTTTCCATCAAAGTGAAGAGTTTAAAGACATGAGTGGTGGCTGAAATTCTAAAACAGGAATGGTCGATTTCTTGACAGGACATAAGAGTGGACAGGAGAGATGAGGAAAGGACGTGCCGGAAATGGCCTGGGGTAGACTCGCCAAAACCAGTAAGTTATGCTGGTGCATGAGAAAAGCCAGGCCTAAAGATCTAGGCCTAAAATTCAGTCAGCGAGCCCCTTAAAAATCACAGGTCTGCATTCCCCAACTGGTTGGTGAGTAGCTGCTAGAGGTTGCCGGCAGTTGCTTGCAAAGAAGCGTACGGAGCTGCACCAGAATGCTCCATGCGATTACTCTTTCCTAGCAGATTGCTGTGGTCGTGTGTAGTTTGCCTGGAAGATGTCAACTTGTCTGCCAATATTCATCAACTGCTTGGTGAGCTGCAGGGAAAAGTGTGTCTTTTCTGTGTTGGCGGTAAGGCACAAGAGCCACCTGAAATATCAAAATCTCATAGCAACCAAAGCGGTCAGGATTTCGGTGCAGCATCCCCTTTGTGATATATTTCACCTAGCAACATTAAGCAAACACTCGCCAACATTTTACCCTAGCAACCTGTGGTTTCCAGGTGGTGCCAACTGGTCTCTAAGTCTGCATGACTGAAGCCTTAATATAGTGTTCACTCTCACTGACTTTTGCTGTTATTTATGGCTGTGTTATTCATTTTCTCCCTCTTTCATCACATGTGTGCTTCAAGTGTGAGAATTGGTCATTTAAACCACTTGAAGCTGCATTTATTCAGGTCATCAACAATATACTGTACCTGCCAGGCAGAGATGGGTATATTGTTGATGACCTGTAATCCGATTACTTTTTTCAAGTAATGAGTAAAGTAAGGGATTACTATTGCAAAAACGGTAATTAGATTACCGTTACTTTCCCGTAGGAACGCTGCGTTACTGCGTTACTAAAACCGTGATTTTTTTGCAAGAATGTCTCATGACAGTGACGTAAGCGAGTGCTACGTTTGTGACAACAGCTGTGTGCAGATCAACAATGGATCATATATCGAGTGCGGAGAGAGTATGAGCGTGCAGCGTTTAAAGTGTGGAAGTACTGACCTTACTTTAAGTTTGATTCCGTAAAAAGTGACAAAAACATTAGTGTCCGTTGTGCGTGGGAAGAAAACTTCTTTTTACAGCGAAAAAAACCCCTAAACTTCCGAGCAAGCACCAAGTGCGCAACGACGTAATGGGAAATTCACAGAGAAACTCGCGGATTCTTCCACTGACCGCTGCAGCACACCTGCACCAGGGTAAACCTCCGCCTACCCCACTCCTGCTTTACAGGTGAAAATAGAGCAACAGGACCGCTAGTCTTTGACTTTATTTATTTTCTGCTGTGTTTTACTTGCATCTATTTGAAAGACTGAGTGTAAACACACAAAAAATATTTTATTTTATGTGCTGGAATGTGCAGAAAATAGGTTTAAATATTAAACAAATTTCTTTGAGTCAGTGAATGTTGCATATAATTAATTTTTGCTTGATGCATAAAATTAAAAGATTAAAACTAATAAAACAAGTTTTAAAAAGAGACTTTTCCATTTGATTACATTTTATATGATGGATTATGCAGAAAAAGTAGAATTGGGCTGAAAGATCTATCACTTTATCACCTATTCAGGTTGTAAATTGTGTTTTTAAAAAGTAACTAAGTAACTAAGTAATTAATTACTTTTGAAAATAAGTAATCAGTAAAGTAACGGATTACTTTTTGGGGGAAGTAATCAGTAATTAGTTACTGATTACTTTTTTCAAGTAACTTGACCAACACTGCTGCCAGAAGATGAATGGTTGTTGAAAAAAAATGCAAGAAAACACAAATGCCTACAGCAATTGAAAAGATGAAAAGTTTCCAACAGAACAAATAAGCAGAGTGAGTGGTTTAACTTTTTACCCCCTCAGATAAAAGATGAATCTCCGACCTCCAAAGGGAGGATCAAAGGAGTCGGGAAACACCGATGCAATGAAACAAGCCAAAGGATGAGAACTGCTCATCCAAGATTCCCAACAATTCACCTGCCAATTGTGTCCTCTGTCTATTAGAGAACTCCTTTTGTGGTTGACTGGATTATTGCTGAACACTACGAGAATCATGAATCTTTCATTTGGATGCATCTTTTGCTGCTGATTGCTCCATCCCTGCTGTCAAGGTTGACTTTTTAATTGGCTAAAAACATAAGCCTATATAATAAGATATAATATAATAATCCTCACAGGGTTGCTTGCTGTGCCTGTGTCAAAACCTCAGAATAACAGCTTATTGAAAACAAGTGGTGCTAAAGCAGAGTGAGTGTTATCTTCTCTTATGCAAAATTATTTTCACAGAGGAATAAGACAATCTGAAAAGTGTGCAGAGCCACAAAGCTTGAAATAACGTCCACATTTAATGATAACCCCCTTTTTTTCTGGTGATGTCTGTGTAATAAAGAGATAAAGGGAGCACAGTTTGCCTGATCGACATCATAGCCGGGGGCATCGTGTCAGCTGCGGAGACGTGGAAGGACCACGTGTCTCCTCCTCCATCAAGATTAAAAGTGATGATGGTAAAGATGGAGAGAATGGCTGAGAAATTGGGAGAGGGAGTTGCAAAGAGAACAGAGGAAGACGGCTGAATGAGGGGAATAAAAGAGATTTAATGATCTCTTTGAGCTTCACATGCACTAATGCCAAGCTTCCTGAATGTGTTGTTGTTTTTCTGTGCACCTCAAGGAATATTCCTTTTTTCTTAGCTCAACAACGCTTAAAGATGAATGCATGGGTACACACGTATGCACTCACAAACATTCACATAGGTGTAAAAATACACAGAATCTGACAAAAGCACACAAACACACAGAGCCCCAGCCTTACCATGCGCTCTTGTCACACCCACACTCAGATTAACTGACGCATATCTGAATCTGTGACTCACACGAGGAGAATAAAACCATGTTTATATATGCACAACACTGATGTATTCATTTGAACATCTCCTGCATTCGATTCCACAGCAATTTCGCATCGAGTTTCTGAGCTGGGATTCTTTGCTTGAAGTGTTTTGGATCTAGGATAAAACCTTACAATGAGGGGACAACTGATTCTGACAGGAGTGTGCCAGAAAAAGGCCTCCTTATGTGAAATTCAGTATTCAGAATGAGTCTTTAGCAGCCATGGGAGGGGTTTTCATATGTGCACAAACAAAATCTTTTGCTTCAGATGAATATTTAACAGAACAAAGTTATTCCTGCATCTGCTACATTCCAGTGCACTACAGTAAACTTCTCACCTGAAACCAAGAAGTAAAGTAAAGAAAAGTCTGATTTTCTACACATTGTGCTCCAACTCAAGACTGAAATCCAGATTTCTGAGAGCTGCCACCAAATTTTAAATGGTATCAAACTGAACTTAACTCCTAAAAAACAACAACAAAATATCCCAGAAAGGTTTCTGTTGCATTGTGTAGACATAAATGGTAGTTGTGGTCAAGTTGTCTAATTCTACAGCAGCACCACTTTTGACAAACAGCATCTCTGCATGGCTGGATTGCACAGAAAACAGTGTCTTCGTTATAAATTAGTTTCAATAAAACTAGCCAGAAAAAATCTTCAGGAATTATGAGACATGGCCTGTGTGCACACATCTGAAATTAACCACAGTTGCGGGAGTAGATGGCGTGGCTCCGTCTGGCACAGCATCACCCACAGCTTGTCACCATTACTGTTAGAGATACATTGAGCCAAAACCCCAATTTATGAGTTCTACCCTGGTTTTAAAGCAAGTTAAATAACTAAAGCCATGTAGAACACAACCATTTAACACAACCATCAGTCTGGTATGGTGCAGCCACTAAACAGGACAGGAGCAGACTGCAGCGGACTGTACGGGCAGCAGAAAGGATCATCGGCGCCCCCCTGCCCTCCATCCAGGATCTGTACCTCTCAAGAACCAGGAAACGGGCAGGGAAAATCATCACAGACCCCTCACACCCTGGACACAGACTTTTTGATCTGCTGCCCTCTGGCAGACGGTACAGAAGCCTGCAGACCAGGACCACCCGACATAGGAACAGTTTCTTTCCCCTCGCCATCTCCCTTCTTAACAGTTGACCTGTCACACTGCTCCCACTGCAACTGCACCTTATGTAAATTCTGTAGTATTCATTCCACCTCATTTCATTCCTGTATTTTATGTATATAAGTTTAGATTAGTTATTTATAGTTGGTTTACACAGCTTTGTGTATGTATGTGTATGTATGTGTAATGTGTGTATATAGATGTGTGTGTGTGTGTGTGTGTGATTTACATTGCTGTGCTTGAGAGCCACCATCTACCGGAACCAAATTCCCTGTATGTGTCTGCACATATACTTGGCCAATAAACACGATTCTGATTCTGATTCTGATTTAATGCTGCACTTCCAGCCACTATAATGCCCACTCTGTGGAATAAACAGAAAGGTCTTCAGTGCAGCCACACATCGCTGCTACAGGTACAGTATACAAGTGTTCAGACTTTTAAAAAATACCCATTTAAAGGAGATTTAGGACGAAACTCATATAATAAACACCTGAAAATGAACAACGTGGTAAAATGAGAGTATATGGTTGAGTTTATGAACATTGCCCAAAGGTGCTACAACCATAAAAAAGCAGTTTATCTAATGAGCCTAGCGCTACTGCTAACTACTTTTAAATATATAAAGACGTCCTAAAAAATGTCAGTTCAACTATAGAGCCAGTTTTATCCTCAGTAGTTCAGCTGATATTTATATACTCTATGATACGTGATCCAAGTGAAATTTGGGACTCATCCAAATATTTTGAAAGGGTCTAAAGCATTATGAGATACATGTAAAATGAACATCCTCCAATTCTTAGGTCTGCCTGGTGAGTGTGTAATACACTGTCCAGCAGCTTATGAGGAGATATGCCAACAAACAAACTACTATCTATGTAATCTGTACCGCACATTTTCCGAGGTTTTCCTTTACAAAAGGAACAAGCTCTGGGACTACACTCCTACACTGACAAACGCACATGCAAGCGTACGCACCATGACTGTTGCAGCGTGACGTCTCCACCAGCCTGCTGTCCTGATCGTAGCACACCATGGCCTGGTAGCGGTAGCCCTGTCCACATTCCTTGATGTCTCCTTGCACCTTCATTCCTAGGATGCTCTCCACTCTGCCTCCCTCAGGCAGGATGCAGTCTGACCAGTTCCCCACTGGCTGTGCGTTGTACTTATCACAGGGGCAGTACTGCGTCTCACTCAGAGGGTACATTTGTGTGTTCTTGCACTTGTCTTTCTTCTTGCTTCTCCCTGCGGAGTGGAGCAGGATATAGATTAAGAGAATCCAGAGACCTACGTGTCTGCTGGCATTGACGGATTTCAGCGTGATACTGAGGCTGCTTTCAAGGTCTTGTTTACCCGCTAAAAAAAAAGACTAGACAACACAGGAGCTGCTGTGCCCCTATGCATGTGGGATACATGATGATAGATTAGGCTTGCCAAATAGTTTCCAGCAGAGTGGGCTCTTACTCAAACAGCTTGATATTTTTTATCCTCACACATGCCGAGCATCGTTAATCACAGATCACTGTGCAAAGAAATACTCTTTTCCTTACAGCAGCTCTCATTAGTAGCTGTTTCCAATGTAAATAAGGAGATGATGTGTGGATGACTGTCCCTCTGATGAGCCGAGGCTTTACCTGCAGTGTTTTTGCCATCAAATTTTCGAGCTGTGGATTCTCAAATTTGTCTTGTGACAGGCGCACAGCTTTGTGTCGTCGATACTGTCCACAAACATCACAGTGGCCAACAGGCAGAAGAAATGAATGCTTCTTCCACCCAGGGATCCAAATGTTAAACCAACCACAATTATTTTAGATTTGGTAAAAAAATGACTAAGGCTAAACAGAAAGCAACAGGGAGGTAGTCATGATATTAATACAAATGCTTTTGAACCACAGGATAGTGGATAAACCATAAAATCCACACTTTCTCCTTCCTGATTTAACACTAGAATCAATTAAAGCATGTCTCTAAAAGAGTAATTACCTGACTTATGACTTACTAATGATCCGTCTGCTCTCTTACACATGGGTGAATGGGTCAAAAGGTACTTAAAATTCACATCGCTGGATAACAAAAGCTTCTCAAATCCACTTTCTCACAGATTCGGGTTGACTTTGTAACCTCTGTGCGCAGTTGTGGAGGTACCTTAATTCTTTACACTATTAGACATGACTGCGATGCACGACGTACCCCCTGGTGACACTGACACGGATCACAAAGGCAGACGTCTTTTCCTAGACTTGTTGCTTTAATTCCACCGGAACATTTAGCTGTCAAAAACTAAAACGCACAGATTTTTTTTACCTTGTGTTTCATTTTAAAACTCCTCTGTTGAAGCGCTGCTCAAATCTTCTTGCACTCCTCAAATGTTAAACTCCAATGCAAATAAGTCTGCCTGAAAACGGTTCACAGCAGTGCATTGTTTGTGCTATGCCGCTCTGTCCTCACCTATCAATGACCTCTTTCTGGTGCGGACCCCCACACAGTCAGCTGTGCAAGACGAGAACTTGGACCAGTTGGTCAGCTGGCAGTCATCCTGGCAGGGGAGCTGACAGCGCTGAGTGATGGCAGGCATGGCCTTGGCAAATTTCAGACACTCGCTGATATCGGCCTGCGTCCCGTCCAGCTGGCGGCAGGACACGGCTGGAAGAATGAGAGGAAGTCGGGTCAGAAGACCCCATTAGAACATTAAACATTGTGATTTAATGACTGATTGTTTCAAATGATTGATTGGACGTCGTAACATGAATGGAAAGTTAAAGACATTGTTGAAAGGTGATCAAAAGTTGAATGTTTATAGGAACACTTGTATAAAAAAAACCATTCAAGTTGAGATGACTAAATACCATTTGTCATGACTGTTACTGTTACAGTTTACTTTACTTTTTTGATACATTTTCCATTTGCAGGACTTCCTCTGAATCTTACTTCACCACAGCATATTTTGATTTTGTAGACAAAACAAAATGTCCTAAAAAGTATTTATTAAAGTATTTAGCTCTACATTCAGCAATTCCAAAATGAGAAACACACTTATATGTTGTATTTGTGCACAATAAAAATATAAACGCAAGGGTCATTCATATTTCATATAGTGTGGTTGCTTCCAGTTCAACCACAGTAGATTTCCCTGCAATGAAGCACGGAAATCTCACTTACGGTAAATGTCTAAATTTTACAGGAAGGAAAAGTTCAGCAAGGTACTCTCAGCTAATCCCTTATTTCCCAAGAGCCTACCACGGCACACGGATCTGCATTTTTGATTTGGTACAGATTTTACGCCTTTCCTGACACATTCCTGAGGCTGGGTTTGTATCTCCTCCCAGTCTCAAACCTGCTCAGTATTTAGGTCAGAAAGCTTGATAATAGTTCAATAATTTAACAACCAGTGTTCCAGTTATTTGTGCATTATGCACACAATATATAGAGTTAAGGTGAGATGAGTTGCAGAAGGGCTTATAGGCACATTTGGTTTCCTATAGAAAGAAATATCTGCTGTCTGTAGTTTGATGTTATAATTCTACTGCACAGATAAATTGATAGATTTAAACTAAAATACTCAAATATTTCTCTAAAAAACTAGACAGCAAAAGTGATATTTTTGCCTCATGATATTGCTGCGTTTTAAAAAGGCAATATAGTATATTATACATTTCGCACTTGCAGAAGTCATTTAATAGAGGTAAGGCTTGACTAATAAAAGATTTTTGTCGGCCAAGAAAAATTTAAGGGAGTGAAAACTTCCGATATCACTAACTATGCTAATAGGATTTATATAGATTTATAAATACATATATTTATAAACTCTCTCTATATATGTAAACACTATTGGGTTCATTAAATCACCTGAATCACCTTTCAGTTGTGTAAGTCACAAGAGCATGTTAGTAACACTGGCACTGCTTGGTTTCTATTTATGGCCACAACCAGAAAACAATATGAAACTTAACATTACTCTGAGGCTACAATTCATAAAGAAGATGTCACATTGAAGATTCGCTTAACCAACAAATGATGTTACTTATAAACAAAGATAAATAAACCATTTGGGTCTTGGCCCGGTACACAATAGGCTATAGAGGACTTTCCCCTCTAAACTAATTTAATAGTAAATGAAATAAGCTAAATACCCCCCCCCCCACACACACACACACACACACACACAAAGAAGAAAGGAACTGAAGGGACAGAGCTACTATAGAGCTATACCCAATTTATTTTTTCTGCATTATAAATTTTTTTTCATCATGTCAATATAAAATCTTTAAAAATGATCACCTAATTAAATCAGATATTATTGCTAGTGCGCTAACATTGTCAATTGGCTAGATAGATAGATCTTTATTAATCCCACAGGTAGGTTCCTCCGGGAAATTTAGTTTCCAGTAGCAGAACATAGCCAAAATTTTTCTTAGTAAGAAAAAATAAAGGGGAAAAAAAGAATATGAATACAAGTATAAAAATAACATATAGCAGCCAAAATATCTATTGCTATAGATAAAGCTCTTTCAGAACTACACAACACATCCTACAACCTCTGACAGGCCAAGTAGTTCTTGTGACAAGTGAAATGACTTTGATATGTGAAACCACTGAAGTGCCCCTTTAATTAGGAGTTCTTAACCCACTCGTGAGCACGATGACTTGAAATATAGATTTAAAGGGAGCGGATGAAAAATAGATCAGAACTTTACGATTCAGATGAGCTCTCAAGGGGGGTTTAATAACAATTAAGAAAAGAGCAGACACGAAAGCATCTCTCCTTCAATTGGTTTAAAGCCCAGAAGTCAATTTGTCTTTGACTGCATCATCCTTTCCTTTGTTCTTTCAATAAAGGGTAGTACTTGTGTTGCTGCAATATTTCATTTTCCTGTGATGCAGACATTCTGCAGGGCTGTACCTTCATAGAGAAATCAATCTCTAAGCACATTTTGCTGAACCCCCGTGGGCACCGCTATTGGTTTGGAAAGCCTCCGTCGGCTGGTGTGTTAGGTCAGGTCTTATATTGTTGTGTGTGTGTATGTGTGTGACAGAGTGGCTGTGTTCAAGAAAGAGAAAGAGAACAGCACAAGCCCTCTGTTCTGTGTGTTTAATAATGCCACAGTAGGGTTTTTCCACCCTCTAAGGAAAGCCTCTTTCCAGGTAAACAACACAATACGCTGTCAGGAAACACGGACCAGAAAGGACAGCGTGTCTCATTTGGTCTGAGTCGATGACAAAATGATTTCTGCCATTTGGAAGTGACAGAAGTGTGAAAACCAGTGCAGGAGAGTCTGAACTTCAAGTGTCACATGGCATCAAGTCACAGAGAAGCTGCACAGAATCTGGAAAAATAAGGTCTATAATGGACCTTGAAGCATTTTCATAAACCGATTCTTCTGTCCATTAATGCAAGCTTGCAAAGGCGAGACAGAAAAATAAGCACTAATAATGGCTTTCCATAGGAGCTGGAAATGAAATTGATCATTCTGCGTGACCCCCCTGAAATTGGATTTTTATGAAAGCCTCCTAGGACTCTATAGTGTACCCATTCTCTATAAAATGGCGAGAGGAAATATGCTTTTAAAGAGAGAGAGCCGCAACTCTTTTAAAGTACTTGTCACTTGTGCGTGAAGTCGATATGAACAGGGGTCTGGGCTGTTGTGTGCTATAGGCACGGTGCGGCATCTTCTTCTAAATTTGAGCGAGAGATATTCGATTAAAATTGCATGACAAGAGCCCGAGGTGGAAAAAAAAAGCCAGAAGTGAAACAAGCCAAGCTGTCAAACAAGTCTCAAGAGGAGGATGATAAGGTGTGAGCACATTTCCTTCCCAAACTCTAGAGGATTACAAATAAATAAAAAAATAAAAATAAAAACAACTGGAGGAAAAAAAGTAAAAAGAAGAAAAATATCTTTTACTGCTGGTGTTTATAGGAGTGTCATCTTCAGTTTGGGCCACGTTGTGTGAGTGGGAGGATTTGATGTGTACTCTAACTAAATTGGCCTATTCTCCAAACCTTGGCACATCCATCTGCTGCTTCATGGCCGGATTCCAGAGGCTCCGCAATGAGCAAAAATTTAATTTAGGGTGATTAGGAATGGCTCAGGGACGATGCAGGGGGAAACAGGGGACGGAGAGATTTGTTTCTATACCTCGTGTTTGAAGCCCTGGTCCACAGGTCTCTTGTGCACCCGGAGTGTCCTGTCTGAGAAACCAGGTGACCAGCTGGCACTTCCTCCATTTGTGGGTTTTCCACCTAGAATAAATAAAATAAGTACATACATATAATTGCTACAATAATATTCATTAACACAGCAACATCTTGCAAAGCACCAGGTCAGATTCTGAATAGAATAAACTCATTTACAGTAATGCTGTGTTCTGCCCACACAGTATCAGCCCAGTTAAGGCCACATCTGGATGAGGTATTGCATTGGAAATAGAAAGCATGTCCCACTTGACAGCTAATGGTTTTGTCCTGCATGACATGTCATCATGAATGAAAACCAACTCTGCATCTGGAAAACCTCATGACTTTCCAACAGAAAGACAAGCATGCTAGACGATTTTCTACGATTGTCTTCCACGGACGTTCTATCGTTTCTCTGAGGTTGACCAAAAGGAGCAATAAGTGCTGCACCAGCTGTCTCGTTGTACAGGCGTAAACATGATCAAATACAACTGAAGCGATGCAGTGTAGCTAGGCAGAACTGTGAAAAGCAAAACAGCCTTTATGATGCACGATCTGATATCCTCGTGTTGGTGTTGTTCCCAGATCATCATACTAAAGGTTGTTCCAGGATCAACATTACAAGTGACCAATCAGAATGTTGTGATGTCATACTTTTGCAACTTCGGGAAAAACCGGCGTAAAACAAAAAACTGTACTTAAGCTGCGAGAAACCGCCTTTGTCCGCCGATCAACGGACCCTAACCCTGACCCTAACCCTAACCCTAACCCTTTAATAAACGCTAAGCAGAATTGATATTGTCCTTGCAACATTGAAATTTCATAAATGCACGAATGGGTTGGTGCGCAAAAGAATAACGTCACAATAATGTGATTGGTCACTTGCAATGTTGAACCTGGAACAACATTTTCATGATGATCTGGGAACAACACCAACACGACGATATCAGATCATCCCTTTATGATACGCACTGCTTTGGTTGCTATGGTTGGTTTACATTATTTCCGTTAATTATCACCTACTTCTTAATGATTAGCACACTGTGAAAGCACACAGGACTGATCTGGAAACATCACTTGTCGTGTCTCTCAGCACTGAAAAGAAAAAATTGCACATCTAGGAAATGTGTTGTGAAAATAAGAGAAAAGGTCTGCCTGACCAGACAGGTAACCGTGATTTGTGCTGATAAAACAATTACACTAATGAAAAGGCACGATTATGACTCACACAGCCACAGCAGCTGTTTTACAGGCACAAATCTAATCAAGTCTGAGCACAATGAGGCTGAGTGATTTGAGAAAAATATGCCATTTCCAACTTTTCAGATATAGTGCACACATCATTAAATGTTATCTGGTACACAACCTATTTTTATTTATTTACTTTTTAAATCTGAACATTTAAATGTATTGAAAATAATCCGTTTTGGTCGAAAATAACCATTACATCCAAATGTGGGCCTTGAGGCAACATTTTGGCACTTATATTGGCACCATATAAATGAATCTGAACTGAAAGCCTTACACACAGTGTGCCTGCACAAATAAAAGTGAAATTCATAGACGGATGCAGAGTGGCTGCAGAATAACCAACTTAGAATAACATAGGATTGCTGGATAGCAATTGGCAGTAAAATAAACACTGGTGTTGCTGACTGTGCCGTATGAAAAGAGAAAGTCTAAATAAAGAGTAAAGTATAAAGGGGTCTGTGCTGTTGGTTGAATTTGTATTCTTCACACAGTATCAGGGAAGGGTCTCATTAAACAACCATGCACATACATCCAGAGTCTTGCAACAGGTATGTCTGCTGCCACCACCTAACCATGATGTCACCATCAGAGAGTTAATCTGGAATTACATGAAGAGACAGAAGACAAAGACAGTCTAAACCCACAGAAGACCTGCGGTGCTGCTTCAAAGGAAAAAGGATAGATGCTGATCTTTTGGGGTCTTTTTTGTCTACATATGATGTTTATTCATCAATAACAGCTATTGCAGCAGCACTTTTGAACTACTTTTAATCCTGCCTTTGTTTTTTGTCTTTTTTGTGTAATGCATTCTTGTATTGACCATGAAATCATGCTTCATCATCACTGTAATATGCACATGCAAAACAAAAAAGCACATTGCTATTAAATATGAACAAGCTTAAAATATGTTATTGTATTTTGCCATTGGGGTGGCTGTAGCTCAGGTGGTAGAGCAGGTCATCTACTGATCGGAAGGTTGGTGGTTCGATTCCTGGCTTCCCCTAATCTGCATGCCAAATATCCTTGGGCAAGATACTAACCCCAAATTGCTCTCCGATGCATCCATCGGAGTATGAATGTGTGTGAATGTTAGCTATAAAGCACTTAGAGAGATGTGCTTGTGCGAATGGGTGTGAATGGGTGAATGCACAAGTTGTGTAAAGCGCTTTGAGTGCTCAGATGAGTAGAAAAGCGCTATATAAGAACCAGTCCATTTACCATTTACCATTTACCATAACAACCTCCTTTGCATTTTTCAGTGTTTGGGCTCTGCATAGGTCCTGTTAAACTCGACTATGTTATCACAAGTGTCAGCTTTTCCGCATATTGTGCAGGCCAATACACAGGAGTGCCCAAACCTACTTCCTTTGTAAGACTTTAAAAGTATGGTAGTGATCAAACATTTATTTTGCAAAATTAGAAATTTTTGGGCAGCACAGATGGAGGACATTTTTCTAAAAAGTCTACCCCTTTTGTCCTCAGACACAGCAATCCAATCTGTCCGTTTCAATTTTATGTAGTACACGCAACAAATAAAAACTGCCTCTCCTCCTCTGATATTATGTGTCTTTTGGGCTAATGGTTCCTGAACATAAGTTTGCACACAGGGATCTTTGTCTTTTGTTAAAATTGCACTTGACATGACATTTTCAATCTGTGACAGCTGAGCTAGGCTCCCCCTCCCCCCGTGACCTTGACGTGGATAACAAGGAGAAAACAAATGGATGAGGTTCTATAATGAAACTCTTATTTTTGCTTCACAATCTTTCTTTATATCACAAATGAACCTAACATTTTACACTATATGCAGGTGATAAATTGCTTCTAATCTCCTTTTTGTAATCTGTAATCTGTTCTGGAGAGTGAATGACAAGCTGCTTGAATAAAATACCAATTTTAACTCATGACCCCAGAGATGTCAATGTGCAATGTCCCGGTATCTTTTAAGTAAGTTTCTGATCTCGATAATTCTGCTCTGAAGCATTCGACACACTTGCCTTTATTCACTGCAGAGCCCAATGCTCTAACCAGTGATTGGACTAGAAAACTGACAGTTTCTTTAAATGTCATGTGCTTATCCAGCCTTAAGACAACATATTTTTACTTCTAATCAGAACACGACAGCTCCATTGATCCAAGATTACAATGTACTCACTTCTCTCCAACTATTTATTTTTTAGAATCTAAAACATACTATTTGTTTTTTTAACTTCTATTTCCAGCACATTCCACAAAAATGCAGCATGAGCTGTCAAGTGCATCTAAGCCATTTGTTATGTCGCACTCACATCCTGAGTAAGCACAATGTTGCTCATGTCAGCCCATGTTTTTTTATAGATATGCCCATAGAAGTCTTTATAACAATATATCTTTTACAAAGAAACACCTTAAAGTCAGATATGATAATAAAAACTATGCTAATGATGTTGGCTAATAGTGCTAACATTAGCTTTACAAGCTAAAAAGATGAACAACTTAAAAGCCATAAAAATCTGAACTTTTGTTTGTTTTTAGGCCTTAAAACATTAAAATGAAGTGGGAATGAAGTTTAATCAACGACTTTACCAGCTACTTTCTAACTAGTGATCCAAACACCTTGATACAGTCGATGTATATTCATTGACTGTATTCAAGCCAGTAAAAATCAATTCTGGGTTAAATAAATCAATAAATGATAAAAAATAATAATTTATGTTCCAGATATGGGGGTATAATGAGAAACAAACAAAAATAATAAAAATGCAAAAATCAAGTAAAAAAAAAAAAAAGAAAGTTCACAAACTGTCCTTTAATTACAGTAAAAACATGAAAAACTAACATTTGTGGATAAACAAACATTTGTGGTTGCACAACAGCTGACAAGAAGAGACTACAGAGGGTCATCAGAACTGCAGAGAAGGTGATCGGCTGTCCACGCCCCTCCCTGCACTTAATTGCCAGCTCAAGATGTCTCTCCAGAACCAGGGCAATTATAAAGGACCACCTCCATCCTAACCACCACCTCTTCAACATCCTGCCCTCTGGAAAAAGGCTCAAATCCATCAGGTGCAAAACCAACAGACTAAAAAACAGCTTCTTCCCGTGGGCTGTCAGAACTCTTAATGCAAACTAAGAGTGTGTAAAGACTTCCCCAACACATCCACCCTGACACTGCTGTTGATCATCTATGTGCAATATCTCAGTCTTTCCATGTTCTGTGCAATATTTTTGGCTCATGTGCAATTATTTTGGTCCCAGTCTGTTTCAATGTTTCCTACACATACACTATGTATATAGTTCCACTCACATATGTATACATATACACTGTTTTTTATTTTATTTTATTCTATTTATTTATTTATTTATTTATTTTCCCCCTTCGTTGTATATTGGTTTCTCTTCTTCTTACTTTAGCACCTTTGTGGTTCAGCTACCCAATTTCGCTGTGCAAGAAAAACTGCACAATGACAATAAAAAGCTCTCTAAGTCACAGGTGAAGTTCAGGTTGGACCTGTAAACAAACTAACACTTGGGAGTTTTCAAGAGCTGCATATTAAATCATATAAAAGTTACATCATTGTGAAATAAAACATCAGGTTGTCATAGCTAGAGCGGTTACATGTCTAGTCAAGCATCATAGTCCCTCTTCAGTTAAATGGATTATTCTCATTTGAACATTTATGTTATACATGATGCAAAGTGCTGCATATTTCAATGGCATTTTAAACATGATTTCACTGATGACTTATTAAACACAGAACATGTGTTATAGTTTTTTGTTTTGTTTTTTAGCTTTTTAAAAGCTCTTAAACTACACACAAACTATTTGTTTGGCCAGTATTTACAGTCATCCATTACAGTGTGCTCAGCTTAGAAACATTTTCTTCTGTTGTTTAATCAACGAGTCACCAGGACGATACCTGCTCACCACAAAGATAGAATCAAGATGGTTGCAGCACCTTGTCACCATAAGAAAGGATAGCACAGCTACATGGCACAGCTTGGTTTATATAACCAGAATATCCAGGTTTCTTTATCACAGAGTAAAACCCCGCTACCACTTATTGCTTTTTTGTCATATTTAATCAAACTGTAGACTTTCACCTTTATTTTCACACTTTTTTGAATAACGTTTATTAGAAAAAAGTAAAGGAAAAAAGTTCAATTGCGGTGGAAAAAAGATTTCCATTTATATTCTAAGATAAACTCTCGGCACCACAGAAAGGTCACAGTCTGAAATTAATACACTGGATTATTGGATTTCCCCTCCCCCCCCTAATTTTTCCTGATAAAACAACCTCGTTCCCAGTTTTCATCACTAAACTATTCATTTCTGACCAAAGGCTTTGATTTGAACACAAATTAAAGCCAAAGAGACTGATGAGACTGGCATAGATATCCAATAAGACAAAACACTGACATTATTTTACTTTATCTCATTAGTTAGTCCATAACTTACATTTATTTTGTCTCTCATGGTGGCAAACAAGGAGTTAACAAGAAAGTGTGCACCTATAAATAAACACATGCAGCTGGTATTTTGAGAGGTGGGAGCAGAAAGTCAGACTGACAGCGTTTACAGGTGTAGAGAAAATCTGTATCTTTATATCATAGTTGAATCTTTTGATGTTTGTTAAATATTCTAATAAATTATTAAATAAAAACTTGGCTGTTTGGGATAGGCTTTGTATGTAGGTTTGTATTTTGGCTTTTTAGGGCTGCAAGTGAAAACCATTTAAACACAAAAGTAGAGCATAGAACAAAAAACAACAACAACAAAAATCTGTGCAATGAGCCTCAAGGTTTAAACATTTTAAAACCCACGGGTACATTGTCCATGTGACAAAACATTCAAACAGCAACAACAGTGTTTGTCGACACCTGAAGGCGGCTGTCGTGCGCTTACCTGAAACCGGGACAGATTTTGGGGACCTCGCAGTCCCTCTCTTCTTCGAGCACCTCTGGACATTCCTGCCCTCCGTTGGATGGCATCTGGATGATAAGACGTTTCCTTGATTGCTTTTTCTTCACAGCAACACCAGCTGAAGGGACGCAGACAATTAATGAATTAAATTAAGAAATATGTACAGAAAAGTGATGAGAAAAATGTCAAAATGATAAGCTGACTGCTCTGTTAATAGTCCTTGAAGAATGGACTCGGAGACTGCAACTGCCAATTCTAATTGGACAGCTAGCGTCAAAAGCGCACACTTGTGATTACTGGGGAGATCAAGCCAACAACGATGATGCGGAAAAATCCCATTAGACCTTGGAACTGACTCAGATTAAATTTATGGTATTTACATGTGTGGCGATGCCCTCGAGTAGTTCATTAAGTTGAAACAAGCCTCTGGATAGCCCTATACCCTGCTTCAAACCTTTCTACGTGGGCGGCGTGTAATTCTCTGCACAAGGTTAAGATACCAACAGCATCAAATTAAAATGCACTGCCACCAGTAAAGCATGCTTACACCAAAGAGATTTATGCCACCGTGTCACAGGAGGAGGTCATCAAAATACGGATGATAATGATTTTCAGTCGTAAATCAACTTAATGTTTTTGCCACCACTCAACAACTTGGGCAATGGCCGCCTGACGAAGGTGACTTCATCTGAAAACGTCTTCCTTTCACCGCTTCAAAACAACAACACCGACCACTTGCTGGCCGGAGCAGGCGGACTTGCCAGGCCCACTAACGGAGGTCAGCCCAAATGTTGTCCTACATGCCAGTCTATCAAATTAATGATCTGTAACGAGGCATGAGAGCATGTGTTTATGTGGCAGTCATTGTCTTCAGCTCAGTGTAGGCCAACCCAACTCTAGAGTTGTTGCACTTAGTCAATTAAAATTATCTTCTGTTTTCCATTTGGTTATCTTTTATTATTATGTTATTACCGGCATATTATCGTCACCTCTCAACTATGATTGGAAATATTGTGACTATCCTGAAACCACCAAGGTCTGACTGACTGAATAAAGTACTTTTTACAATGTAGAGGAGTTTGGCACAACTTCACCCACTTCCAAGAAAATCTAAAGAGGTCCAGCAACATTTTCGGTATAAAGAACAATTTAATGATTTGACCAGTTTATTTCGGCTTGCAGCCTTCATCAGGGCAAAACATATTACAGACCACATTTTAAAAAGCAAAAAAATTAAACAACCAATCACATATGTTCAACGTGCACATCCACCAACCAGACACCAGCAAGGAGGCTAGGCCATGTGGACATGTGGTATAAAGCCAGTCTTGGAGAGTGTCCACTATAAAACATAAAACCTGGGTCAAACCCTGTTTAGCGTTTAAACAGGACAAATCTAAATGAAGGGCGGTGTTTTAAGTTTTCCCCATCAATGTCATATACAACCAGTACAAGTGACACAAAAACAAAACATAGAATGGATAAAAGTAACATGTATGTAGATGCTTATTATTTAAAAGTACAAGCTAAGAAAATGTAAAAAAAATGAGAGAAAAAACCATGAGAATGAAATTAAGGAGAAATCATGAAAATACAATACCATAAATAATTGAAAAAGTGGTTTAATGGGAAAGTTGTCGGAGAGGACTTAACTTCTTTAGACTTTATGTTCTTCTGTGTGTGCAAAGAAGCAGGGAAGTTGTGCCGGAAACTTTGTTTCTTCAATACTCTTGAATTTTTTAACAGCAGCAACAACAGTTATCTCTGAGCATGAATCTTTGTTTTTTCCTTCATACCTGCATCACATGTAATTGGACACGTTGCCCAGTCACTGAATGGGGTCATGATACAGTCCTTCTTGCAGGGCAGCTGGCATGGTCTCATTGTGCTTGGGCGAGGACCGTCAGGACACCTAAGCAAAAACAAAATCTCTTTATACATTCATCAAAACACGAGAGCATGAAGTGTCTGTGAAGGTTCTCAGTCATCCAGGTCATCGTAGTCAAAGGAGCTTGCAAAGAAAAGCGTCTGGACTTCTTTAAGTTGCTTGAAGACGTTTCACCTCTCATCCGAGAAGCTTCTTCAGTTCTAAGGTCAAATGGTGGAGAGTCCCAGATTTAAACCTAGTGGGAGTTTCCCCCCACAGAGGGACAAAAGGACCCCCTGATGATCCTCTAATCACTTGAGCCAAGGTGTGGAACTGGGTGTGGGTCCCAATCAGCCAGAGTTTCGGGTGAGTTCATTGTGAAACCTGGCCCCACCTTATCATGCGAATTCCTGAGGTCAGATGGCCCAGGATGTGAGTGGGCGTTAAGGCGTCTGGGGAGGGATCTCACCCAGTTCCACACCTTGGCTCAGGCGATTAGAGGATCATCAGGGGGTGCTTTTGTCCCTCTGTGGGGGGATACTCCCACTAGGTTTAAATCTGGGACTCTCCACCACTTGACCTTAGAACTGAAGAAGCTTCTCGGATGAGAGGTGAAACGTCTTCAAGCAACTTAAAGAAGTCCAGACGCTTTTCTTTGCAAGCTCCTTTGACGAGAGCATGAAGTCTAAACCTAAAAAGATTTACTCCTAAGAAAATAGTAATTTTGATAAACCCAATGTATCTGACTAAATCTTTAATCTGTTGGTGCTGAGCAAGAACACTTCTTATGGACTCTTTCCCTGCACTGGTTGTGTTACGTTGCCACAGCTCTGTACCAAACGGGCAGAGAAGCAGACACCCATGTGGACCCTCACGCTCACCATCCAATGAAATTTATATCACTCAAACCTAAGCACACTCACAGACACCAACAGTATAATCAAGGGCAGACTCTGTGGCGTGTGGGTTAGAATTTAAACCATTGATTTTCATTATTATCAAAAATCACAACATTTTATAGCAGGGGAATCCTTTAAATTCACTTAATGTGAATCCATGTGAATAAAAGAAAAGAATTAATTTGCAGTAAGCATAGCAGAGCAGTGGTTCTCAAAGAAGGGTCTGGAAGCTTCTGGGAGACAACAGCCACAAGGTCCATAAAAATCATTTAGCTATAAATTATAAAATTGTACTCTATTATTTAAAAAGGGTCACAAAGAATAAAGGAAGCACTCTTCAGTGAGGCAAATTTTAGTGTTCAAAAAGCTAAATCCAGGAAATATTGCTAAATGTCTCGAGCGTCAGCTTAACCCAAGACAAACAACTAAGACACTCTGTTTTCAAGTGGAATTGTATTTTTAGTTTGCTCTTTGATCATAGTGGAGAAAAAACACAAGACAGATGACAGGTGCAAATCTACAGATGGGACCAATTTATACCAAAACAAGCATTCTGTGTCCTTTACTCCCACCCACGTTATCTTTGAGCCAACAGAAACTCTGCTTACACAAATCACATTAATGTGTCTCATTGTATTTAGAATGAAAAACTTCAGAATATCAATAGTTTCAGTGGCATCTTGCATTAAAAATTGTATCAGAAATAATATTTATAATTTTGAGAGATCTCTGGAAAATTGGATCCCCTGCAAAAAGTCATTGGCTACAGATAATTGAGTATGCCTGGTACTGTACACTAGGGCTGGGTATCGTCACTGATTTCTAGAATCGATTCAATTCCGATTCACAGGGTCCCGAATCGATTCGATCCACGATTCGATTTAATTCGATTCGATTCGATTTAATTCGATTGATTCACTTTGATTTGAATCTGGGAAATTTTGACAGTCAGAAATATTATAATTCAGATCAGTACATTTACATATTTTTGTATCTATAAAAAGGAAGCTGACACACCAAGACTTTATCAAAGGTGTGAGCGTCACAGCAGAGGCCTTTGTGTCAAAGTAGCTGAGGATAAAACACAGAAAAACATGAAGGTGATTTTCCTGTTCTGGGATTTTATAAAAATTTTCTGCAGTAGATCAAAAACGAAAGAAAACCATTAATCAACACATGAACATTACCTCTGAAGTTACAGCGGTTTTATTAGAGACAAGGCTGAGCGTTTTGCATTTTGCATAATTTTAAAAAGTTTAAATTTGTTCGGTATTGAACGGCAGAAATTAGGTTTTATTTTCGGAAGTATATAAAACGAAAAAAAAAAACGTCGGCCGACAGCGCTGTAAACAACGGTAGACTTGTGCATAACAAGCAAGCGAATAATGCAGAAAACAGTACAGAGAGAGAGAGGGAGAGAGAGCGCGCAAGAGAGCGAGCATGTGAGAGAGAGCTGTGCATCGTGGTCGAAGCAAAACAATAAAAGTCAGAGTGAATTCATGACGTTGTTTATGTGAAGCCTAGTTTGGATCTTCTTTTGCTGCTGGTTCGGTCAATATTGTTTGGAGAGAGATAAAACTAACAGCTTTAGAATCAGCGCATAAAGGGCGTGAACACAAAGCGCGGACCGCCAACAGATCAGAATCAGCGCGCTGTCGGCTTTCAGCCCCGACTGTGAGAAAGGCAACATCTCACTGATTCTGATCCGCGGTTGGGCTGTGTGTTTAAGTCTTTGTGCAGAATCCATGTTCCTGCTCTCATTTACTGTCTTAGCTGTTTGGTGGTTGTTGAAATTTTGTGAGATTTCACCAGAGATTCTGGCATTTCGGGCAAAATAAATTTATATTAAAAAATCGATTCAGGATTTTAATGAATCGATTTTACGTTATCCAAGCCAGAATCGATTTTAATCGATAAATCGATTATAAAAACCCACCCCTACTGTACACATAAAGAGAACCGCAGGATGAAGATAAAAGAATATACGAATGTTCATGAAGTCATCACACGATGGTCCCATAAAAATATAACAAGAATCTTTCATTAGCACTGATATAAACATCATGCCTTTGTCCAGTGTTTCATTTGGCTTTCTAATAAGGTTTCTTTTCAAAATAAAAGATCTTTTAAATATATTTTTATTGACTGCGTGCGTGATCACTGCTGCAAAACATGATGGTTTATTTAAGGTATCAGAACTTGTAATGAGGGAAAAATTGAACTGGGTAACATTTAGATCTTTTGATCTTTTGGCGAAGCATTTTACAGATATCAAAGGAGTTGCCAAACATGTGTTTTTGTGATTTATGGAATTGAATTTAACATATTTGCAGGCCTATAACCAAAAAATATAGTGTGTAGATTTAGCTCTATTTTTTTTACCCCAACTTAAACCCACCCCCTATAGATTTTGGCATTTGTTCCTAAAAAGACCAAGCTGACACTTAACCATGACAGTTAAAAATATAAACCATGCACTCACGCTTTAATAAATATCAACTGAGAGGCTTGATGCAGCAACCATCTGGGTAGTGCTCGAATACACAATGTAATTATTCTCGCCTCAATCTAGGGCAATAAAAACGTCTGTAATTACTTTCACTTTATGACTGATGTATGCCATCTGGATGACACATAGGAAAGGGATGGTTGTGTAACCCACCAGAGCATTGTTAGCATCACAGGTTTGTTTTACAGTAATATATCTCTGTGAGGAAACTTTAACTCACTGAGCTAAAGTCAGCCAACAGGCCTCAGGATAAAACTTCCAGTTTAAATGGATTCAGCTATCAGTGAGTAATAATCCTCGTGGTCAAGCAGAGGTTTTTCAAAACAGGGGTTATGTTTAATCTTCAGGTCCCCTGTGCATAAACGAGACAAAGATAAATAGGTCATGACAAACCTGCTGGAAGACATCTTATCTGATCTCTCGCTGCTCTTGCAGTTGGACGTTATGACTATGTTTCCTCATCCCACTGCTGACTTCTGATCATCTGGGTCAGGTTTAACGCTCTTTTGAATTAGTGTTCTCCACTGGGTGCTTCGTACTCGTTAGCATGGCGTTATCAGAGAAATGATAGGGAGCCTCCCTGGCAAAATGTAATATTGCAACAGCAACACAAGGAGAGATTTATTTTTAATACCAATAGACAGAGCTAAATCCCTCTTGAGCGGAACAAATCCTCGGTTGTCTTCATAAAAGTGAATGGTCCCCAGGAAAAAAACAGCTGTGGGGAGGATACATTTATGTCTTCTGCTTTTAACTGATCGCCAGGTCCATAAAGAAGGAATAAACAGGTGTCTCTCTCGAGAACACTTCAACACGATGGGAAGCTGTTAAGAACTAGTGAACCTGCTACCGCAAAACAATCTCCACACTCGACCCCAGCATGAACAAGGGTTTTATCATTTTCTCAAGAGCCTGTAGGGATCAACACGTTCTCCATCAAGGGAGACCTGGCACAGAGAAGACACAAGCAGCATAAAGATATCTTCAAGATCTAAATAGAATCAAAGTGTATATAGAAACCAACACCAGCTTAATGCGATCGTGGCTCAAGAGTTGGGAGTTCGCCTTGTAATCGGAAGGTTGCCGGTTCGAGCCCCGGCTTGGTCAGTCTCGGTCGTTGTGTCCTTGGGCAAGACACTTCACCCGTTGCCTACTGGTGGTGGTCAGAGGGCCCGGTGGCGCCAGTGTCCGGCAGCCTCGCCTCTGTCAGTGCGCCCCAGGGTGGCTGTGGCTAAATGTAGCTTGCCATCACCAGTGTGTGAATGGGTGGATGACTGGATATGTAAAGCGCTTTGGGGTCCTTAGGGACTAGTAAAGCGCTATATAAATACGGGCCATTTACAGGCCATTTACTTAATAATCAAGGACTAGATCTCAAACATGTACCAACCCAAATTAATCAATAAAATAAGTACTTCTTATTTGGTTAGGAGGAACTCACCAAAACAAAGTGCTGATTATGACACCATTAAACAAGTACTTAATGTGAAGGTGTGGAAACATTTCTCAAAAAGAAACAGGATGAAAAAGAGGTGCTGGGAAGGAAGAGGGCTGCAAAGAGGTGCTATGGAAGCTGCACCGACATCCTCCTTGCAGTTGATTTGGCAGCTAGCACTTTGTTGTGGATGGTCATAGTTTGCATGAAAGATGCTGACTTGTCTGCAAACACTGTTCAGAAGGTACAACTTTTACTCTAGAAACAGTCTCCATTTGTGGTTTGTGTTGTACTTTTTACAGTTTCTGTACTGCATGGTGAGTACTGACAGATACGTGGATGTCTTCCATTCAAAGTGTGAGAAGCTGTGGCAAGTTGTAGCAATTTCAAGGAGGTTTCAGGGCAGCACTGTAACCAACAACTTCCTGCAACCATTTCCCAACTTACTACTAGGGAAACATTATTCCTTACCAGAGCTAGAAGGTCGTTATTTGGGCTTGTGTGACTGCAGTCTTAAATAGCATTCCTCATTAGGAAATTTGCCAATAGAAAGGTTATGGAACTGATCAGTTGCTCAGTTATTGGTTAGCTTGACTTTTGTGGCCTCCCTGAATTCAAGCTATGTTCAAACTAGACGCAGTTTGCAGAAACATAGTGACCAGAGACCATAGAACAGCAATGACATTTTATGACTTCAAGCGACTATGGGAAAAATAACCACTGGCAATGGGAAGGAGGGAACAAGAAAATATTTTTCTCAATTTCCAGGCGAGTGGCTAAAGTGATTACCAATTAGAGAGAAGAATACTGTTGATTGATATGTGACCTGGGAGTAACTACATTACAGGGTCACCTAGGCAACTGGAGCCAGGGATGTTTGCAAGCAACCACCCGTCTTTTTCTAAGCAATGGGTGATGAGTGTACCACTTCCAGTGTGTATGCAGCTCAATAGCATGCATGAATTATTGGACTTCTTCTGCTTACTTATTGATTCCTTGAATATGTGTCAAAGACAACCCTCTCTCTATCTCATTTGGGATTTCTTTAATACTGTGACACAAACGAGTCTTAAACAGACGAGATTAAACCTCTGACCTTGTTAAATTCTTCCTCCTATACTCAAAAATGGTAAAAGTCCGAGCATGAATTATAGTTTAACCCTTTTGGGATTGTGAAATCTGAAAAAGCCATGATAGTTCTGTTTAGGTTAAATACTACAACTTAAATACAACTTCAGTTTTGCCTTCGATCGAGGAGAAACACTGTGAATACTAAGAGAGACCTTAGAGGACGAAACAACTCCTTTCTGAATTGCAGACTGCTTGCCTTTTCGATTTCACCTTTTCAGTGTTCCCTTTGGGTCTCAACACACAAACAAGCAAGCGTATGTTCTGGTGAAGGCGGCCTTTACCGGAACAACAATCTTGATTGGTGTTTCAAATGCCTCAAACAACTCGTGTTTACATTTTCCTGTGAGAATGAACTATGGCTGTTGTTTCTCAGAAGCAGGTGGAGTCTGTGATTAAAAAAACGTGCGTTCACATCTCATTTTGAGTCAACACTGAAGGCTTTTTCCAACCAAAACTATGATCTTTTCTAAACTATAACAAAGATGCCCTGCTTCCCCCAGCAAACAAAACCTAAACAAGCAATCACTGCTTCCTGTCAAAACTTGGACAGCACTGCAAACACAACACTCGCATAGAGTACCAGCTCAATTTATAGGACAAATCAGGAAAAGTTACTTTAATCATGTAAAGGCGTATATATGAATATTGCGGGACACATTTTTAGACCATTAAGTGTCTACAAAAGGCACATTGGAACATATAGGACGGACTTTTATCCTGCAGTTACATGAGACTTAACCTTTACAATAGTACCCAACTCCAGGTTGAAGTTAGTTCAGGAGATTTAGGCTCTAACTGTAGTTACTTACAAGGTATTACACAATCTTGTCTTCTTAAGTCTTAATCTTAAGGTAAGGTAGGTCCACTCGGCATTGCAATTGCATAAATGTAGAAAGGATGTATATAAATGAATTCAGGGAATGGGATTTAAGTTTGAATTTGGTTCATCTGGTTCTGCCAGATGTTTCCTTCTATTGAAAGCAAGTTTTTCCACCATCATCTAACGCTTGCTCCTAGTGGACTGTGTCATTGTTGTGGTTTTCTCTCTAATATTGTAGATTCCTTGACTCTCTAGTTTACATTACATGCATGTTTGTGAGTTCTTGTCAGCAAACAGAACTGATTTGCTTTCCATCTGTGAATAAAATGTTGAGCTCTATTATTTTTCAATTCAGTTTATCAATGTAGTAATCACAAGTGGCCTCACTGTGATGCAAGGTGAACTCCTAGACTGGTATAAAAGTGGGACTGTGTTTAGGTGTTCGGAGAATCTTAATAAGAAGAATCGGTGGAAACAAATGTCAGTGAAAGGTCACTTCTGATAGCCTCCATGTTTGAGATTTCAATTTGTGAGTTTAGAATGACTGGGAGAACACATTTATCTTTTACAATAAAAAATAAAAATGCTCTACATATAGGGCAATGAGTGGACTCATAGCATGTCTCTGTCTGCAGAGAAAACAAACCTGTGTGCCACCCACTCCCAATCCCCTCACTTATGTCTAATTATATTGCAGCCTCACTAATGGCGGATATTATCCAAATTTAGACAATTAAAATTCAATTAAAATCCAGTTTTCAGAAAGAAAGAACGGGCAATGTTTGTTGGCAAAGCACAACACCAGCCAGAATACTTAGAGCACTATGCCTGGCTGGGAGATTCACTCTGTGTGGGTGTGAAATCAAGCTATAATGTTGTTATTTATGCATTTTTCTATCATGTATACATTTTATCATTCCAGTGTGTTTTCTTTCGTTTTTCTCCTGGTGTCATTGTTGTCTTTAATATTCAATTTATTTATCCTTGCTTGTCACGTTGATTTTATTGTTCGTTCGAGGAATAAAATTCTTATTTACTAGGTGCTTGGGGTATAATATCCCAGCCGCACAATTTCCTATTCTAGTCTTTCCTCTTTCTGTGTCTTCACTTGCGTATATCACTGGGGAAATGCTCTTCACTGAAATGAATCCAATAATAGCATCTGGTTTAAACTGACTTGCTGGTTCCAGTCAGTGTCACAAACTCATTATGATGTTTAAACGTAATGATTTGTAGTGAGCCGAAGACATAGCACTGGGAGCTTGTCCCAAAGCACGACATCAAGATGAGCAGCCAGGCTAATGCTCATGTTTTGCTTGCCGCTATTAACGCGATGAGTAATCTGTTCAGCGAGAGGCTGTTTTCAAAAAACGAGCAGATGGTTGAACAGGATGAAGATTCGAAGCAAAGAAATGTCAGTAGTTTTAAGTGTACGCACACAAAAACATGGTCTGGTGGGAAAAGATAAGGCCTAATTAATTTCATTATCAAAACTATGGACAACAAAACAAGAACATCATTAGTTTAATTTAGCATAAAAGTAGTGCAGTTCTTCAAGGACCCTTTCACTAGCATCTTATGGCCCTCCGTCTCGAGGGCTTTTAGCTATCTATCATAGTCAAAACCAGAGTAAACACAACCTCCGTTAGAAAACATGGCAGGAAGATGATTGACTGGGCTTAATACAGCTACTGTCCAACATCATAATCATGAATCATTCATTTTCACAAATTCCACAGCATCAATGTGATTATACAAACGCACAGTCGGTGTGTGTCAGCACACACTGTCAGAATCAATAAGCAGACGTTATTGTTTTTTTCCCCCTCACACCACAACAGCTTTCTCAATAGGGATGATCGCAGCCCAAGCCCGAGGCACTGACATATTTGTCTCTGTTGTGTCTTTGGGCTTTGACAGTCACTGTTTGTGTATGTGTTGCTTGCGCATGTGCGACTGTGTGTACGAGGGTGACATGCACTCTGTGAGGTTCGCTGCCTGAGACTGTGGGAGGAAGATAGCACAGCTCCATCTGTGAATGAGACGGGGCACATCTGCATATGGAGGGTTCGGGCGGCCATGTTTGTTTGTTTTGCTGGGATCCCATGGGTGCACTGATCAAGAGTACCTGCCAGTTAGATTGTGCCAGATGAAGACATGTAGAGCAGGAAAAAACACAAACAACAACAAAAAAAAACATTCGTGTCTACTCACTCCTAGGAAAAAAATGCCAGTGATGAAAACAAGGCCTGGAAACCAGAGCCGTCACAACATTCTGGACAAGGAAAAAGTGATGTAAAATAACGTGTTTTTATAAAACAGTTAATTTAATCTCGAGGGGTTATTATAAAATAACAAGGGTAGACTACAACCACGTGACAAGTTAAGGGAAAAATTGGATAAATAATTGGAAAAAAAGGAATGCAAATGGCTAAAGGCATGAGGGATAAAAAAAAAATGTTATGGTCTTTGAAATTTCATCACATCACAACTAGGGATGGGTTCTGACATAAACGGTAGTAACCAGACCGAAAAGCAGCGCACATTTCGGTGCTTTTTTTTCCTGAGATGTCATACACTTTGGATTCTAGCCAATCGTTTTACCTTTCCGAGGATAGTAGGCGGGCCCAGGTACGTACATTCCTGGGCTACAGATTAAAAATACCCAAGGTGAAGCGGTCAAATTCTGGCTTTACTTCACAGCAAAAGATGCAAACTCAGCAGCCTGCAACAAGTGCTTTAAGCTGATACTGTGATACTGTCAAAGGAGGTAACACCTCGAATCTGATGAAACACCTGGCGACGTAAAGCATTTTGTTAAAAGCCGAGAAATGCGCCGTATTTGATAGCTTGCTGCGAGACCTCACACTGGGCACATCTACTGCGGGTGTGGTGCCTGTTATCGGACCCGGAGTTAGCAACATCCCCCAAAAACCCGAAGAGGAGAGTCCTGGCCCCTAGCCCTGCCAGTGTAGCAGAAATGATGACGGATGATGATGCAGCAGCAGCCGTTCTTCTCTGCGTGAGTAGCTTAATGTTGTTCGTGTGTAATTTACATTGAGTAGGCTAACCACGTTATTACATTAATGCATGTAAGGTGAACTAGCAAACACCGTCGTAGTTACATGCAGCTGTCTTCTTGTTTGATGGCAGATACTCCCTTCACCCTGGCCAAAAAGGCTAAAATGACCAAAGAAAAAGAGGGAAACAGCTAAACATGAGAGGTTTTTGGACAAAGTTGGTGTTTTTTTCCATTGATTAAGCACTGCTTCCAGCCAAGAGTGATACCATAAATCCCCTATAGCTGCAGAAAAGGCTAACATTGTTATCTTTTTACAAAAAAAACAGCTAAACATGAGAGGTTTTTGTTCAAAGTTTGTGTTCTTCATTCTTTAAGCACCGGTTCGAGCACCGTTTAAGCACCGGCACCGTTTCAAAAGTACCGGTTTGGTACTGGTATCGGATAAAACCTAAACAATACCCATCCCTAATCACAACATAAATGAACATATAAGGGAAAATGATGGAGCAATTATTTTTAATTATTAAACAGAGTTTTCCACCATCGTAAATCAGGCATTCTCTCCAACTGTTTGACTGGCGTGTAGGCTCTATAAAGGGTCACCTTGTTGGCCTTGTAGTGAATAAATTCCCACTGTACACACTGCTATTGCACGTCTCACGATTCATCACTAGGACACATTGTCACTTATATGTGAAGGGAAATAGAGTTGTGGCTTGATTTGTATCTATGATTATATGGGAGAGAAAATGGTGTCACCTCCTTATCTGAGGGGATTAAATCAGATAAATTAATTCTTTTCAAAGTCAAAAGAAGATTGTTATTTCCACCTGCAGTTATAAGTACGGTATCGCCGTTATTTTGAGTTGTAGAATCTATAACAAGCGTCACTGAAGCTTTTTCTCAGTCCATGTGCTGGGTAAATCACACACTGCTACTAATATGTTTTATTAAAAGTAGACCTAATGAATCTTCTCTTGCTGAACTAATCGCTTGATTTATAGAACAAAAAGGTCAGAATTCTTTAAGAAGTGAATGGGAGGCTGTAAGGTGCTTGTACAAGCCCAAGAAAGGATCAGGATATTAGAAAACCATAATTTGAAGCAACCGTCAACAAGAGAGAAGGAACTCGTGACAATAGATACTACACTGATAGAAAAAAGAACTGAGGTGTGTTGCAGGTTGCCAAGTGGCAGAAGCAAAGTGGCTGTGAGCAGGCTAAAGCAGCTTAAATAATGCATCCAGCAGTATATCAGCATTTGATATTCGGATGCACTAAAGTACTTTAGCCAGGATTGTAGCTGAGCTTGACTTTTTGGCCTGTCTGAAATGACACTAGGCTTATTTTCTGCATCCCCCCCCCACCCACACACACAGTAATGGATTAAAGGATTGTCCGACTAACAGAACAGCAACTGCTCGATTTTCAGTCCACACACTAATGAATGAATCTAACTTTCTCAACTCTACTAACAAGCTGTCTCACTTTAGTCTTTTCCTGTTGTTATCTCAGGGTGGTAAATATGACATAAAGTGTGGAACCATTATAAAAGATCAATTAAGTTATTTCATCTTTGTTTCATTTTTCATGTTTGTCAGAGCACATTTGATGTTTGGATTAGGAGCGGGGTCCTATAAGGTTTGATTGAGAAAAAACAGTCTCCAGAACATTAACAGAAAGAAAAGGTGGTGGTGATGGTGGTGGAGGGTGGGGGCATTTCTCTGTGTGTACTGCAAGTCGTTTTCAGTAAAATACATTGCAAATAAATAAATGAAAACCAGTGAAACTTCATCTCTCGTCATCTCTCTATGCTGTATGTGTCATATCCTTTTTTATTACTGCTGACGTCTGACTAGTGCTCGTTCCAGCTGACTCTGATTGTCTTTGTTAGGTACTTGTCACTTTTCATACAGTTTCTCTTCAAATCTGCAGTGTACAAGTTTGAGTTCGTCTTCTCATCGTGTAACACTTTTGGAGAAGCATCTGATTGTTTCTAAGTTTATACTGGATGATAACAACACCCCACATAAAGAGATAGTCTCTGAAAAAACAATACAACAAGGAACCATGAAAGGCATGGAAGCTGATTACCAAACACATGATTTCTGATAAGATCTTAACGACACGTCTCCTGCCTAAATCTGTCCTCGGGGCGACCGTGGCTCAGGGGGTTGGGAAGTGTATCTGTAACCGGAAGGTCGCCGGTTCGATCCCAGGGCTCTCTGTCCTGGTTGTTGTGTCCTTGGGCAAGACACTTTACCCTACCGCCTACTGGTGTTGGCCAGAGGGGCCGATGGCGCGATATGGCAGCCTCGCTTCTATCAGTCTGCCCAGGGCAGCTGTGGCTACAATCGTAGCTTGCCTCCACCAGAGTGAATGAATAGTGGCATTGAAAAGCGCTAAATAAATCCAATCCCTTATTAGCAAAGCTAATTAGTGATGACCCAGAGAATAAGACAATCCATTACTGTATATCACATGTATAGGGTTGGAAGAAAGAAAGAATAATGCATTACGTTAGCATTAAGCTGCTGCTCAACCTGGTTTAACCTGGATTCAGGCACTAATGTCACCTGAATCCACTTAACTTTGTGCTACTGATCACCTTTGTAACTGTGATATGTGATCAGTGGAAGTTCCTATTATATTATATATGTGCTCTTCCTGAAATATTGAAAAAGTTTCATATGCTTTGCCTCTTCTTTCTGTTTTGACCAAAAACTCCTGATGCCTTTCCACCCTGTCAATTTTCTTGTGTTTCTTTAGAAACTTGCTTCAGTTAAAGTGTTGATTGCCAGTCTTTATAGCAGAGAATGTGCTGGTTGGTATATGTTAATTGGCAATTGCATTAGAAGAAGCCATCTCGGTGGCAGTGTTTGCCGCAGTAAAGTGCAAAGTCAAAGTAATTTCCGAGTGAAGAGTGAAAGTTGAGGGCAGCATCCAAAACTTTTAAGTGTTCAAGGCTAAGCAAAAGGGCAAAGTTGTGCAGTCACAGAGCCTTTTTCTGCAGTGCAATAAAGCTTGGACCCCTTCCAGTGACTGTGGCTTGAGATAAATCAACCTCAAGACTTTGAACAAGATACCGGTTTAATTATTATAATGTAACAAAAAATGTTCAATGAAATTACAGATGAAATCTCATTATGTTACTCACAAAAAAATTATAATTGAATGAATAAATAACCAAGTCGGAAAACTATTTTTGTGCAGGAGTGTGGAGGATGAATTTAATAATTTCATAGCCAATAACAGAAACTGCTCTGAAGTCTGGTGCTAGAGCACTGCACACATCTGCGCTGCTTGCCAGATGGCAGCTGAGTGAACAGACTGCGCGGCTGTGGTGGGTATTGTCTTCTTGTATCCTTTGGGCTCTGCGGAGAAACCGCACCTCGCCGATATCACTGATGTGGCTGAATGATTTTAATCACCCGTTGCAAATCCTTCATATACTGGCAGTGTTGGGAAGGTTACTTTTAAAATGTATTCCATTACAGATTACAGAATACATGAATGAGATAAATGAGAGTAACGCATTCTGAATACTTTGGATTACTTAACATATTATCATGCATTTTACAACTACGTGAATGTACTATTGTTGTCTCATTTATTACTGTTACTGAAGGTCCGCGGCTCCAAACCGTAGTAAAGGGACCTCTGACTAATACGGTTCCGTGTTGGCTCGTAGCCAAAAACTAGCTTTACTTTGTTGTCTGGGTCAACTTTGCTAGCGAGAGACAGAGAGAGGCGTTGAAAGGCTGCTCCAACGGAGCTTATTGTTTTTTGGAGGAAAACACGAACACGGTGTACAGTCGAGTCTTAATAGCTTACTTACAACTGGGCTCGTCAGGCACTCTTCTTGGCTGCAGTGGTTATTATTATATTTACATGCTTCCAGCTCCCGTTTCTGCTCGATGACAACTCGTGATTTTCGACTCTCCTTTTTCTCCCTCCCGCGCTCACAGACACATAACGTGTATGGCAGTCCATTCTCCCTGCAGCACGGACTACACTGCCTATGATGCTAGATTCTTTAGAGCTATACCTGTAGCATTCTGCCTATTAGCTTAGCACAACAACAACAAAAAGGCCTCGCTCACCCAGGAAACACGCAGAGCGAGAGCGTCACCCTGTAACCATGGCAACCGCAACGCTGCCGCCTGGAACTACAGAACGTAGCTGTCAAACAAAACCCAAACAGGCCTGACCCGCCACAATATGAAACAGGGAAGTACCGCCGTGTAATCCATTTATTTCAACAAAGTAACTGTATTCTAAATACCACCTTTTTAAACGGTAACTGTAACGGAATACAGTTACTCATGTTTTGTATTTTAAATACGTAACGGCGGTACATGCATTCCGTTACCCCCCAACACTGTATACTGGGCCATCCATATCCCATTCTTTGTGTCTGTGATGGTTCCAGTTAGGATGCTTTCTACTGTTCCTCTGTAAAAGTTGACAAAAACTACTTCCTAAATTTCCTGGAGTAGTTCTCTTCCATTGGAGCTTTCTTCACCAGAGTGGAGATCTGTGAGGAGTATGGCTTTTTAGTTGTCTTTGCATCCTCTTTACTAAATGAAACAACTGTTTTGTTTTTTTTTACATGACTCTGCTCTGTGCATGACTCTACACTAGTTTTGATTCAACTTCCTGATTTTAACTCGCATTATTGGTTGTAATATGGTGGACGATGCTGGTGTTTTTTCACCTTAAAGTTCTCTTCATGCCTGCAAGTGCAGTCATGACTGTACAGCATGAACTGGAAGGAACTGAGCACACTGTTAAGGAATAGAGTGGAGGAGGTGTGACTGCCAATTCATACTGTCTGGATTCTGTTTGGGAGGAAGTTCAATATCCAGTTGCAAAGCACGGTATCGAATCCTGGAGTGCAGAGTTTGCCAGCCAGCTTCATGGGGGAGTATTGAATACTGAGCTGAAATTGACAAACAGAATTGTTATGTAGGTGTTTTCATTTTCAAGCTTTTTGAAGACAAGTGGACACAGCACCTTCTGTGGTTCTGTTGGTTCTGAATGTAATCTAGTGAGGGGCGAGGCTGGCACAGAAGAACCACCCTCTCAAAGCACTACTTCAGAATGGGGATCAGTGCTGGAGGGCATTCAGACGACACACTACGCACCTTTGGATAATTGCGCCTGTCTTGAAACAGTGACAAAATGATGTGCTAAAAATGTTAGTAATAGCGTGTTTTAGTGCACGGCCAGGTTATCAGGCCAAACAGCTTTACTCATATTCATCCTCAGGAGGATTCTTCTCACAGCCTCTGTGGATACTGATAGTGGCAGATCCTCTGGAGGTAGAGTCGACTTTACAGCTGACTCTTTGTTGAGGAGATCAAAGCGAAGGTAATATGCAGCCCATCTGGCAACGTGGGCTCACACATGGTGGGGGCGCTCCTGCTTTTGTAGCCTGTGATGCTCTGAATCGCCTGCCACGTATCCTTGGTGCTGCTGGTGTTGAGATCTCTCTCCAGTGTCTGCTTTGCCTCCTCGCCCATCGAGTATAAAAGCTTGATGCAGGCTATTGTGATGGAGCTCAGTCTCTGTGAAGATGTGGGCGCAACAATCTCTTGTATCCTATTGCTAAGCACACCTGAGACATTTTATTTTCCTAGACGTGAGCTGGAAGGAAGTTGGGTAGAGGAACAGCCTTAAGTCAAGCTTTTCTCTTTTTATTGCACTGCTTGAAGTAATCTTTGCTTTGGCTGATCTGACTGGCTGCCCTGAGAATACCAAGGGCAGAGATCATCTTAAGGTCGGCTAAACTTAATCCAATCCATGCATTTACTCTGCCATCAGTGTATTTCTGTCAAAACTAATCATGAACGTTTTTCGATGAGTGTCTTTTAGAATTAATGATTTTTTTTGTGCAATAACTTGAGTGTATTTATTTACCTCATGTAAAATTCTACCTTCACTATGAAAACTCTCTGAGTTGCAAGTCCTTTGGCACAGAGAAATAGAAAAACATATATACAGACTCTTAAAAGCTCAAATCAAATAAGCATTTTGGCTCAGAACCATTTTTCTATACCTAACTTCGAGGATCAATAACATTTGATATACTTAATATTATTTTTTCAGTATTAAAACTGCACCAATGCACCAAAAACGAGAGAGAATAAAACAAAAAATGTGGTCAAATTCAGGGGAGCTACTTTGCATCACACATACATACAGGAGATCAGGAAATGTCTTCAGCACCATGGACAGCATGACAATGATGAGAGGTGAAAACAGCTAGCGGGAAAAATGGGAAAGGCACAACGACTTTAGGAATTCAGAGCTACTATGTGGAAAGATTTATACACGGGACTGGGGTTCATGTTATGTGTATTATTAATTGAATTATTTTCACTTATTTTCCACCAAATATCCTGCCACAGATTTGTAAGGTTAACAAAAGTCACCAAGGCTTACGCGTGTGCATTTCCCGTGTTTCTAGTACGAACCAAGAAGACGTTCTCCAAGAATGCTTTCTAGCAGGAAAGGCTTTCTGCCAGCCCTGAAGGCTAACTTCTTCCATAACCGTGAAAAGCCATCTCACAATCTGTGGAGAGACTTCTGTTTGACAGCGCTCTCAGTATCTGTCACTCTGTTTTTGCCCCCAGGCAGACAGAAACTCAAGCAGTGATGATGCACACACTTTTTCTGAGGTACAACCCATTAAACACAACTGCTAGTCCCATCCCTTTTAAGAGGCTGCGAGTTAGAGATGGATGCCAGAAATGTTTCATCCAATAATCCCATTATCTAATGGAAAATCTGGTCTTTCTGATAAATTAAAAACAACAACAACAACAATTGTGTTTGTGTGCGCTTTTAAGTCCACACAGTACAGGCCATTTACAAATGTTTATTCTGGCTCTAGAGTTCAGGTCTCCTTTTTAGTGTTGTTTGTTATGTTGACAAAACACAGCCTCTCTTCTGCAGCAGGGGCTGTGTTTTGTCAGCTGCAAATACATTTCGATCAGATCCACTATGGTCAAAATATGATTATTTCCATCTTCAGTCATTTACAAAAAGTTCTGCACAGTCTGAGATTTCTCACTGCTGACTAATCCTGACACTCATTTCATCCATCTGATTTTCTCGCATCAGACATTAGCCTGAAGTAGGTCAGGTACAGAAGTAAAAATAAATTTATACCCACCATATTTTCTCTTTGCCTAACTGGCTGGTCTGAGAAGAATAGGGACAGCTGGCTGCTATACATAATCCAGTTCCTGCCTTTCCTTTTCAGTTTGAATGTATTTCATCAAATTAATCATAAAAATGCTCTTCAAGAAAAGACAAACAAAAATAAAAAAACAAACTTGGAAAATACAATGTTTCTGTTTAGTCCACACTCTTATACTGGTTTTGTAATTTCTTTTTACATAAATGGTTTATGTCTGACAAACATTAACCTCCCTCATTCTGTAAGAGACACCTGTCAATCAGGCCGCTGCTTACTTGATTTAACATTCAACGTATTTTTCTCCTGCATTGTTTTTGGCACAGCTGATATTTTCACATTTCTCAGTCCGGTCCCATTACAGTATTCCTTTTTACTTTGGCCTCTGAAATAGTTACTGGAACAACGCCAGTGTATCAAAGACTGTTCTTTAGTACCCAAAAAGATCTTCCTGCATTTTAAATGCATTTCCAGAAACCTCAGGTTTGTACAGCCAAAAAAACCCCAAAGCAAAACAAAGAAACAGTGAGAATTCTCCCAGCCTCGCTCCTCACCTGCCATGCTGCTGTACGGCTTGAAAAACATGTACTCTTCAACTTCAAACTGTTGAAAAGAAGCATGCTGCTGTAGCTGGAGTTCCAATTCATTACCAGTGATGATACTCCACATAAAATTCAGGACAGTTTGAAAGAAACTTTCATTTTTGCTCACTGTCAAGTTAAAATGGTCTGACGTGGACTTCCAGGAAGTCAAAAACAAGTAAAACAAATATTCTGGAAGCCCCGTGAGACGACACTGAACTTGAGATCAGCTAAGGTTGAATCAAGTAAAGATTTCTGATTTTTATAGACCTGTTCTCACCACAACAGATGGTACAGCTTCCACCTCTCGACAGGTGCTACCTGAATCTGTCTCTCAATCTCGTCTGTGAAGGTTCTCAGTCATCCAGGTCATCGTAGTCAAAGGAGCTTGCAAAGAAAAGCGTCTGGACTTCTTTAAGTTGCTTGAAGACGTTTCACCTCTCATCCGAGAAGCTTCTTCAGTTCTAAGGTCAAATGGTGGAGAGTCCCAGATATAAACCTAGTGGGAGTTTCCCCCCAAAGAGGGACAAAGGACCCCCTGATGATCCTCTAATCGCCTGAGCCAAGGTGTGAAAGCGGGTGTGGGTCCCAATCAGCCAGGGTTTCAGGTGAGCTCTTTGTGAAACCTGGCCCCACCTTATCATGTGAATTCCTGAGGTCAGATGGCCCAGGATGTGAGTGGGCGTTAAGGCGTCTGGGAGGGAACTCAAAACTGGATTATAGATGGCAGACAGTTGGTGTCGTAAACCACCGCCTCTGTTCAAAGATGGTCGCTCACAGTGGACATAGATGGCTTCTTCCACATCCTGGGCCATCTGACCTCAGGAATTTGCATGATAAGGTGGGGCCAGGTTTCCCAATGAGCTCACCCGAACTCTGGCTGATTGGGACCCACACCCATTTTCACACCTTGGCTCAGGCGATTAGATGATCATCAGGTGGTCCTTTTGTCCCTCTTTGGGGGGAAACTCCCACTAGGTTTAAATCTGGGACTCTCCACCATTTGACCTTAGAACTGAAGAAGCTTCTCGGATGAGAGGTGAAACGTCTTCAAGCAACTCAAAGAAGTCCAGACGCTTTTCTTTGCAAGCTCCTTTGTCTCTCAATCTCCCACTGAAAAATAGAAAAGACCCTGATATAGGCTACTTGAGTTCCACCATTTGGTGTAGCAACTCCTCTCCAGCCGAGATTAGGCACTCCACCCCTGATCCAACTGAGAATCATGGCCTCAAACATGATGAATATTCATTTTCATCCCAGCTGCTTCATAAACAGCTGAAATGTCTTGTCATTGTTTTCCATAATAAAATAAAATAAAAAAATAGTGAGGAATTACAGCAACAATAATCCTTTGAGTATATAAAGACTATGAGCATGACAGACCTCCTGTTACATGGGTGTGGATGTGCTTTACTACCTGAAGGATGTTCATTTTCCTTGCATTTTTTGTTCTAATGGACTCTTGTTTTAAAGCTTGTTACCACACAGAACTCAGCATCACCAAAATAATTCAATTACTAAGTAAGTCACAGAAAAACCAATCTCCACTGAAGGTTGAAAATGTCAAACAACTCTTTGGACCTCTTTAAGGTGCCTGTGTGTCTTTCATTATTCAAAACCTCAAACAGGCTCAGCTGAGGTTAGCAGCAATAACCTCCGTCTGAGAGGGTGAGTAGGAGTCCGCTTTCAATATCTTCTTTTCACTTTCTGCTAGTGACACTATTACATGCTGCTCTTTTGCCCTTGTTGCAAATTACAGTTGATTATATAAGTTATTGAGCAGTAAAAACAAAGATAATGGAAACAAATTGACTGAAACCTCTTTTTGTCAGAGACTCAGAGCCATTACCCTTGACACATTTGCACCTCCCACTCTCCAAGCCACTGAGCCTGTGTTTATCTGTTGCTCCAGCTTTGCCAGGAGTGTAGATTTAAACCACGCACGATAAAAGACTTCCAGGATCTTGACCCCTGTTCTGCAGCTTCACTGACTGGGTCAGCTGCTCCAACAGCCACCGCTGAACTGGACATTAATCTTCATTTCATCCTGTGTTGCTCTCCATGAATCACATTTCCCTCGTAACATGCTCAACACGCGCCGACCCTTTAAATAATTGATGTTGCCATCCTCTCCTCAGTGATAACTACGCTTGGGGACTTTCTGGTCCTCGATTATAGCGAGAAACAAAAGGAACTAATTTAACATAAGAGAACACACGTTAAGAGACCCTTTGTTTTTATTTTTGCAGGGCCGAAATCAATTTGCCTTGGATTTATTTTCTGCAAAACGCAACAAACGCAGATCAACTCCTTTATCTTCTGTTGTCATGTGAATCAGCCAAGCATAACTGACACCAGACTAGAGATGAACTTTTTGGCGCATGTTAAAGTAAACGCTTCTGTGTTTTGAATTCGCCTCATGCGGTGTGGTCTTCAGAGCTAACCACAAACATCTTGTCTCTCATCTCCCCCATGATTAAATTGCCTTAAAGTATCAATCCCATTTAATTACTGTCATTATCATCAATGAGAAATTACCAGCGCCCAAAACGGCAGGGTTAATTAGACTTTCAGGGACAAAGATTATTTATTTATCTGTGGATGCCTGCAAAGGGGAGATAGGAATTGGGAGTTAACTTCACGTAGAGTCTTCTCAGCGTCTCGTTATTTCACTTTGCTCCCCACCCACTGCTGTCTCTCTCGTCCATCTCTTGCTTTCTGACTTCTCCTTTGTGTTTTTAATGTCATCGACTTTCAGTCTCAGTTTTGCCATGTACAGTTAACCGTTGACGTCCTTTAAAATAAACAGATGCAAATAATTTACTCAATGTCCTGGATACTCCATTACACACCAAAACAAATGCTCGTACATCACTGTTTGACCGAGCATGTAAGATGGGCTTTTTAAAATTTCATTTTCACTGTATTTCTGTGTTCATTAAGCAACAACCCCAAACACGAGGGGTTCTTTAACACATCATTTCACTCATCAAAAGACAAGCAGAGCTCTCGCTGTCGTCGTTTCCTCAAAGCTGCTACAGATTTCACTGATTAGTTTCTTCCTTTTGAATGTGAAAAGTGTCCAAATCAGTCAAATCAGCTGCCATACAGAGCCATTTGAAATGGAAACACACGCCTCCTCTTCTATCTTCGAGAGCACATGATTGTGAAATACTGTTCAAAGCAAGTGGATTTTAGGTCTGAGAACTTAGCAATTTTCATCACAACACAGCACTCCAGGAGTTGATTTCACAGTTATATACAGCTACAAATCAGAGAGGCAGGAACTAAGCAATCAGTGTTCTGTAGCAGGATTTAAATGGCTATACGCTGGTTAAACGGCAACATAAACAAGTGCTCAAAGAAAGCAGAAATAAAGCTTACTTCTTGGGTGGCACCTGGCCCACATTCACTCGGACACAGATGACCTTGCGAGTCTGCATTCCCATGGAGCAGGGAACCTCGCCGTCACTGTTGGGCTGGACCCCCACAGAAGTGTTGAAGGAGGAAGTGGAGGGGTCTTCAGTGCAAGGCCCCCAGGGCCCCGTCTGCCAGTGGTAAACTGTGCAGGGGTGTTCGTTGCAGTTCCGAACCTCCTGAAGGGCGCTGCTGTTCGGGCAGAGGGCGCCGCCTGAGAAAACCAAAACACAGTGAGGACAGCAATTCTAAAAGTGTTCTCATGTGAGGAGGTAAAACAGGAGTAGTCATTCCTGTACTCTGTTTTCACAGCTGATTAAAACACATCATGTAATGCTAATTAAGAGAATCATCCAGCACTATTACATTCACTGTTTCAGTGTAAAAGTTCAGGTAAAACTACTTTACATGGATTAGGCTAAAATTAGAATTACCAGCCTCAGATCGATATTTGCATACACTCTCAAGCATGAGACAGTCATGGAGCTGTTTCCTCTATGTAGGTATTTTCTAGGATAAATCTGGTCGGGTGATGATGGAGTAAAAAAAAGGGATCAATTTGGTTAAAAAAATGAAAGGTGAAAAGTTCTTTTTTAAGCCTGTTACAAAACACTTTACACCTCACATGTAACCGCTGACAGTCAAAAAAAAAAGGTTTTGTTAGTGACGGAAAGTTTTATTCTTGTGGGACCAAACAAAATAAAACTTCTAACCCAGTCTCTCATTCAATGTCAGTTTAATATCTAGATCTAGATATCTAAACAGCCTCTAATACCTTGTGACAACCTAATAATCAAAAATCTTTTTCTTGCACTTCGGAGGTGAGAATTGTTGAATAAAAAGCTAGAAGAGAAACTGTAAATGAGCCAGTTTCAAGTCTCAAGAAAGGTGCAAGAATTTGTTTCCCCCGAAGCTAAACGCTGAGGCTTATGTTGGTTGATTTATATGCATCTGCACTTATGGCTCAAAATATCACTGCACTGCATCTTTTTTTTTTTGCTTGCTTTTCCACCCAATTTTCATTAAAACAGAATAATGCATAATGTAGATGTATCTGGCATTTTGTTTTTACTGACAGCACGATCAGTTCTCTTCTCTTGCTGCCTTTGGGTATCAGGGGTTTACTTTAAAGAGGGAGCCTAAACTTTTTATTTTGATTTTACTTTTTCCAAAAAGCCTCCAAAGATAGCCCTGGAAAATGTCTAATGTTTGAATGAGACGTGTATGATTTTTATGTAAATGACCAGAAATGAATAATAGTCCTTAAAAACATCTGTTTAGTTATGAGCAACATCTTACAAAACGTGCTTTGGTGAAAGCTACAAGGCTGAAAAGTTACCATGTTTGCTGGCATGTCGTGGAAAAATAGTGATTTTTAAAAAAAAACAAAAAAACATGTCTTTAAATTACTACATTTCTTGGGTTGCCAATGTTAAAAACAACCATTATTTACCAAAAATACTTGCAGGTCCTACCCTGTTGAATGTTAATGTTACAAATGCTGTTTTGGTCTGGCTTTATCAGGGATTATTCAGGATTTAGGTTTTAACCTTTGGTAATTTATTATGTCTACAAGAGGAGTTTAAATGTTTGTGTATACTACTGCAAGACATAAGTCCAGCTTTAATGCACTACTTAAGAGCCACCTCCACGGGACAAGACTCAGCAGTTCATCTGCATCTAAAGGACAAAGGTCACTCTTTCGAGGATGCCAACATTCACATTTTGGACAGAGAGGACAGATGGTTTGAAAGAGGAGTGAAAGAAGCCATTTACGTCCACTGTGAACGACCATCTTTGAACAGAGGCGGTGGTTTACGACACCAACTGTCTGCCATCTATAATCCAGTTTTGAGATCCCTTCCCAGACGCCTTAACGCCAACTCACATCCTGGGCCATCTGACCTCAGGAAATCAAATGATAGGGTGGGGCCAAGTTTCACAATGAGCTCACCCAAAACCCTGGCTGATTGGGACCCACACCCACTTTCACACCTTGGCTCATGTGATTAGGTAGATGATCATCAGGGGGTCCTTTGTCCCTCTTTGGGGGGATACTCCCACTAGGTTTAAATCTGGGACTCTCCACCATTTGACCTTAGAACTGAAGAAGCTTCTTGGATGAGAGGTGAAACGTCTTCAAGCAACTCAAAGAAGTCCAGACGCTTTTCTTTCCAAGCTCCTTAGTCCACTACTTTAGTGTTTAATACCTTTAACTATCGCCATCGCTATGCCACCTCTTTGCCCATGTCCCTTTCCTTTCTCTTGTAAGGCAGCAGTAAGTCAGTTGTTGGGTCGATGGGCTAAGAGAGCCATCTCTGTTTCAGAGTAATTGCAGACACTTAGGGCCTTCAGGAAAGATTGAGGGGCATTGCAGCACTGCGAATTCTTCACACCTGTATTTCTCTGCCGGAGTTGAAAGAAAGCCAGCTCCTAAATGAGTGCCGGTGTACACACAGTCGGGTCTGAATCACAGACTGCCAACTCTGACAAATCCCAGCCTAATAGCCACTGAGCATGACTTCCTTTCTGCTGACTGCGCCATGCCACCTTAGCTGACTAACAATGGGGCAATGCTAGACTCGACACTGGCCTGACACGGTATCGCAAATGAGCCTCAGCTGTGGCTGAACAGTGACCTAGAAAATGTTGTTTTGCTGGACAACGGGGGAAATGTGAGGCAGTTTAAAGGAAACATATCTCACATGATGCAGTGACAAATAATGGTGCATATATAGTTTGGTCCATAAATTGCTAGACAAAGAAGTTTTGGCTCTGCACACCAACACAGCGGTTTATAAATCGAGTAATATGTGATTTAAGTGCAGACTTTTAGCTTTAATTCAAGGGATTTAGCAAAAACATTGCTGTTAATTGTTTACAGAATCACCACATATGTACAATCAGACTATGTAGAACAATGTCTGTAATCCCTGTAATACTTATAACATGTGATTTAATCACATATTGATTAATTTAAAATCCAGTATTGTGGTGTAGAGAGGCAAAATCATCTTTTCCCAAAGATTTATGAACCTAACTGAACGTGGGACATGTCGTTACTGGGTATTTATTAGACAAGTAGAGTCAAATGTTGTTTTTTCATCATTTTTTGCGTATTTTCTGACACCTTTCCATCAGTTATTTAAATGCACTCATGTTTGCAAGACAAACTATAATTTGCTGGAGAAACTGCCACTTAGCATGCACCTTGAATGTGATTCAACTGATGACTATAAAGCAGTAAGAGCCACTTGGGCTTTCCACAGTCCCACCATAATCACCACAGAATTAAATGTAAGCAGTTATGCTAAATAGGTCATTAATTAAGCTTATTAAAATTAGCACAGAATTCTATGCAAACATTGGTGGATGCATATTATTAGAGCCCCGTGTCCTAAGGTTTGAGCAGTTCTTTAGTTCCAACCATTTTTTTCCTCAATATTTCATTAATATGTAACACATGGGTAAAAAAAAATCTGCCAAGGAGCAAATTCTAATCAGATAATCTGCTCTGGGGGGGAAACTTGTGATGGAGAGAAAGCTTCCAGATTTCTGGTATTGTTGTGTGTTCATAAAACTGTGTCACAGTACAGTAGGGGGTTTAAAGCTAATCTAAACTACAACTCTACAACTACAGTTTATCCAGTCTGCCTAGAGTCAAATATTTACCATAAAGTTCTGGAAACTTCGGCACCTGGGAAAGACCTTTGATAAATACAAACGTCAGAAATGTTAATGTGGCAGGTGAGGTCTGCACTAGATGAGCTAATACTACAGCAGAACAACTGAAAAGCGCTAACAGAGTTCAGTCATTTCACACATGGCTAACAAGGCTTGACTGAATTACAACTGGCTGAATAAATTCAAAATCAATTATAAGCTACCCTAAAGCTGTTATGGTAATGTACACATTTTTTAAAGCTCAAAACAAACAAACAATTTAAATTTTTCTGCATGTAGACACACAGCTAGAGGGATACAAGAGCTACCATCAAAATGTGTTTTCAAATGTTACCCTCCATCACAGTGATCCACGCCACAACCATTGCAGTGACTGTGAGGAAAACACACACCCAGATAAAACATTCAGAGACGTGACAAAAACGGACGGCAAACAAAACACGACGGACGGTCTTAGAAATTTAAAACCAGAGAGAGAATAAGCATATGCAGAGAAACGATCTTAGAAAGAGATAAAAAAGTGAGTGTCAGGCGAGGAGACAGACCAACAGAAATAATCACCAGGACAGATAAGCAGACTGTTTGAGATAAGGACAAATGCACATGCAGAGAACTGTGAAATCCAGACATTCGAAGAGTGACAGCAAAGGACGACTTGAAAGGCTGTGACTAAGCCAATATTCAGGCCTCATCTCCATATATTTCCATATACCACGGACAGTCGACTGTTGGCGGGTCCAGACTCACCTTCCCCAGCGTTGTAGGCCAGAATAGAGCGGGTCCTCATCTGCTTGCCCTCAATGGTCTTGCTTGAGCATGTCTGAGAGCAAGTGGACCAGGATGTCCAGTCACTGAGCACACAGTCTCTTGAGCAAGGCACCTCACAGGGCACAGGTTCTGGAGTTGGGTTAGACGTGCAGAGATTTCTATCCACCTTCTCTCCTGAAGCAAAACAGAACACACAACAGGGTCAAAAGCCCATAAATGACCGCTTGTCGTGAGGCTGGGGTGATCACTTGGTAACCCCAAAAAATTGGATAATAATAATAATAATAAAATGACACAACTCTTCTTATAAAGTTACAGAGTTATACTTGGCTGATCTTTCCTTCAAGGCTTTTTGCTTGTGCACATCTGGACCACTTTCAGCATTACAGGTCAATTCAGAGTATATGCACTTCTGCAGTGGGTATCTATCTATTAGGGGCGCAACGATACACAAAATTCAGGGTTCGATACTTTGGTGTCACGGTTTGATATTTTTTCGATACAAAAAAAATGTTCATGCCTTTTTAATTTGTCATTTATTAAAATTATAAATATATATTTTAACTCAAAAGTACAGTTTTTAAATTTAATGTTGCTGAAACAACAAAGTAATAAAAATAAATAAATCTGATCAAGAAATCACTCATCTTTGGAAAAGAGTTTATTACAGAGAAATGGCTCTTTCCAAAATAAAAGCTATACTATACGCTTCTTCTGGGCTATATTCTCAGCAGCATATTAAACATATCAGGTCCCCATAAGGAGAATCCTGTGCTAACGGCTGTCGAAATGACTCGGCTAAAGTTTGTAGCATGCTGCTTGTTGTTTTTGTCTGCTTCCACTTGTCTTTGCACTAGGATGCCATCGGAGTAAATCTGCAGTCATATCCGTTGTGTTCCCACTAGTGCTGTCAGCGTTAATCTCGCTGAAATGACGTTAACGCCACAAAACGGCAAATCTCCGTTAACGAGCTACCGCCGATCGCCCCGTGCGTGCACGTTAACGAGCAAACTGCGCTAACGCACTAGTTCCCACCAATGTAATTGAGCATTGCGTGCCACACCTGACATACTGTTTTACTTTTGTCCATGATGCGCTTACCTTCAGGGTCATACGTCACATGAAAACCAAAATAGTTCCAAACGCCAGATCTGAATGAGGGTGGGGGAGGTTCAATTTGCCATGTTGCAAGGAGAGCTTAACTTCTGTCTTGCTAGCTTGCCCTGCTGTCAGTGAATCTGCGTTCGACTACTCCGCCTAGGCTGCACTGTCGAGCGCAGATCCACTGAGCGCTCAACACCATTGACTGTAGAAAACAGTCAATGCTCAACACAGACAGCACCGTCGGAAGGAAAGTTGATAAAATAAATTAAAAATTTTGTATTGTTCATACATATGCGTACTGAACCGAAAGCACTGTATCTAACGGTTCAATATAGATACAAGTATTGTTGCACCCCTACTATCTATCTATACACACAGGCTTAGTCACCTTGATTGAACCTAGTAAGAGTATTCTGTAATAAAACAACATTAGAGTCATTTTCACTGTAATGGGAATCACAAGACATTTCTATTTGCCAGATCTGATCTATGATTTGCTTTTTTTCACCTCCTTATTACACATGAAACCATAACATTACAGCTATAGCCCCATTAGTATTACCTATGTTTAATTTCAGTTCTCGAGCAGCACATATGACTGTCCTGCTTGAGTTAATAAAGGGCAAACATTCCCAGTTTATCTTACCGTCAACATCCCAATTAAATCATGGTGCTTTGCAGTATATACAGTAATTAAACACCTGTGTGTTTAATAACTGATTAAAGTTTAAATAGAAAAATATAAACCAGATAAAGACCTGAAACACAAACACAAGTAATTTTCTGATTTTGCTTTAAAAGTCTGCTTATTATTGTTGAAAAAAATCGGAAAACATTCATTGCAAGAATTTCATTGTTACCCATTACATTTCAGCACAGAGGCGGAGGGAAGAGCTGAGAAAGTGAACAGCTGTGTGTCTTAATTGATGGCACAATGTCAAGCACACGGCCCACTTTAGATTTTTGAGTCACGCTTGTTCTCTTAAGTGAAAGCATAAACTTGGTTTTGTTTAACTGTTTTTGTGTATACAAAAGGTAATGCGAAGACAAGAAAAGACAAAAGATTTTAAACAGGAAAAGCCCGGAGAGCAGATTGAATCAAATACTGTACACAAGTAGCTTAAAATTTCACAGTTACTGTACTTTACTCATACATTCAAGTCTTATGCATGATCTATTTTGCTGTATGTCTATTCATACATACAGTAAATTCTACTGAGCCCCAAATAAGATATGCTTATTAAACACAATGTATTATTAACAATCACATTTTTGGTTTCAAAAATAAGGTCTGCCGTTTTTGGGGCCCAATGTCAGCCTTCAGAGTGATAACAGTGTAACATGTTACTTTTGTTTTACCTTATAATAATCTAATCTTGCAATCTAACCTATGCAAAAAGACAACTTTGTATTGTAAAACTATGTTAAGTATTAGACTGCGCTGGTTGTGGATGCACTCTGTACTACTGCAGTTAGAAAGATAAATAGAGGAGCTCTCCCAGCTCTCTCACCGAATGCTGCTGAGGCTGATTGAGACAGGCAGTAGCTGAGATTATGATTGCAGCCATGCGGTGACATAGCGATCACTGTGGCTGCAGCCACAGCTTTGCTTAGGGTGTTATGATTATGGTTATGAAACATTAGTTTATAATAGTTGGGCGTGCGCAAATTATTAATATGACTGTGCTGCTTGAGAACTGAAATTAAACTTTTTTTTCTAAACTCCTGTGAACTAATGGCAATAAATAATAATAAATCTGATAAAAAGCACACAGGTTGCAACAGTTAAAGAGGGACTATTACTCTTATCACTGTTTCATCTAATGGATAAAATATTACTAATGTGGATTCTTAAATTAAACTTAGCCAAAAGGTCAAATAATAAATAAATAAATAAATAAATGGACGCATCTGCAACTACTGTGATCGACTTGTTCAAGGCCAATGTTTATACTCAGTTTTTGAATTTATCAGTGAGAGAAGCATCACATCATCTCATCGACTCATTATCGGGAATAATAGTCACAGTATCGATATAAAAACTCACAAATGCCAACAAATTCCTGTAGGGAGATTATGGAAGCTATCAACATGAATGATGGAAAATGTATAAAGACCTCAAAAAAGTTGAGCAATAAATATAGTTGACTTGAGTGGGGATATAGGAGGGGGGAAAGTTTTATCGTGGCTGGTATTGCATAGCATAAAGTTACACTGCAGAAGTCTAAACCACCAAACAGACTGCATATAACAGATGGACAAAGCCACAAAGCTTGAAGTGAAGTTAGAAGCAAATTCTAGTAAGCTTGAATCTGTAGTGCACGGGTGCAATCCACAAGTCCAAGAATTTCCCTCACCAAAAATTAAAAACATTTTAAAACAATGCCAAAATAATTTAAATGCCGTGTAACATGAGAGTCATCGGGGTGTATGCTGTTCAAACCTTCTGTTAACGAGGGGCTGCTTATCAGAAGACAGATGACCCAAAGAGAGGGAGGGGGAAATGTGCTGGGGAAATGGTTGTTATAGCAATTCTTATAATAATGACACTAATAGTAACAACAACATTTTAAATGTAGATGTGTCACATCAGCATATCGTCTTTCTGCAGAGAATTTCCCTAATGTGGCAGTGGATTATAACTACACTAATGTTCCTTATACTGACATGACAGATGATTATGACTCTTTTAAATTGATTAGCTGTAAAATATTCATACTGATGCACTATTGACTGTGGCTCGTCTCCAAACAAAGTGGCACTGAACATGGAAACTGCACATTCACATGGGATTCCCACATTTTTACACAACTATTCATGGTTTATTGATGAGCTGCTGGTATCACGCTTAAGTGGATTAAAATAACCCACACATTTGTCTGGTTTGCTTCATGTGTTGCCATGAACCAGGCGGAGAATATTTTCCTCTTTCGGCAGCACACACACACACACACACAAGCAAATGTAAACCTTTCAATGAGTGAATTGAAAATTCAAGCAAAAGAGAGGCTTCACAAGTCAGACTGGGCCTGACTCTGCATTAAGATGTCACTTTGACAGATACGCAGTGAACCAATCATGACTGAACTAAGAAGGCATGAAAATAAGAAGTGACAAGGGACCCCAGCAGTTTTCAGACTCGCACAGAGGAAACATGAGTGAACAGAACACCCACTATGAGAGGAACACCTCCATGCTCAGTATGCAGAGAAGAAACAGCTCCCTGTCTAAGTGGGCAGGCAGTCAGCATGGGGAATATCAATAGCCAGTTTCAATAACATTTGTATCGACCTTCGTCTGTTGTCTGGGGCCTGGCTGTGTGGCATTTTCTTTTATGGCTGGGACACACTCCGAGAAAAAATACAGCCAGCGTTGCAGTGAAAAATCTCTGAGGCGAAAAGCAGAGCAAAAATCCAAACAGAACAAATCAATTTTCATCAGATGAGGGAGTGAATGTGAGCGGGGATCAATCAACCAAAGTCATGGTGTGAAAGAACAGCGCAGAGTTTCTGCTGTACTCCGGCCGTACAGGGGAGAGTTTCCAGCAGCCCAGCTTCACTGAGCACCTGCAGCTGATGCATGAAGTGAGATTTGTGGGAGACGTTAGAAGGACAAATCAACTTCTCTAGTGTGGAAAACAGGAACAAAGTCACTGCACTGCATCATAAATTCAAGATTTACTGAGTAGATTTGCAACTGAATGAGATTCCCAGAACAACATCACAGTATAACTTTACATGCTGACTAAATAAACGTGCCATGTCATTTGATGCACAGCTCACAGCAGCTCAAAAAAAAAAAAAAAACAACAACTCAATAGTGTGTTGTAACCAGTGTTGGGAAGTAACGGAATACATGTACCGCCGTTACGTATTTAAAATACAAAATATGAGTAACTGTATTCCGTTACAGTTACCGTTTAAAAAGGTGGTATTTAGAATACAGTTACTTTGTTGAAATAAATGGATTACACGGCGGTACTTCCCTGTTTCATATTGTCGCGGGTCAGGACTGTTTGGGTTTTGTTTGACAGCTACGTTCTGTTGTTCCAGGCGGCAGCGTTACAGTTGCCATGGTTACAGGGTGACGCTCTCTCTCTGCGTGTTTCCTGGGTGAGAGAGGCCTTTTTGTTGTTGTTGTGCTAAGCTAATAGGCAGAATGCTACCGTATAGCTCTAAAGAATGTAGCATCATAGGCAGTGTAGTCCGTGCTGCAGGGAGAATGGACTGCCATACCCGTTATGTGTCTGTGAGCGAGGGAGGGAGAAAAAGGAAAAGTACGAGCTGTCATCCAGCAAAAATGGGAGCTGGAAGCATGTAAATATAATAATAACCACTGCAGCCAAGAAGAGTGCCTGACGAGCCCAGTTGTAAGTAAGCTATTAAGACTCGACTGTACACCGTGTTCGTGTTCTCCTCCAAAAACAATAAGTTCCGTTGGAGCAGCCTTTCAACGCCTCTTTCTGTCTCTTGCTAGCAAAGTTGACCCAGACAACAAAGTAAAGCTAGTTTTCAGCTACGAGCCCGACACAGAACCCGTACGGTTCGGAGCCGCGGACCTTCAGTAACAGTAATAAATCACAGCAATAGTACATTCATGTAGTTGTAAACAGCATGATAATATATTAAGTAATTCAAAGTATTCAGAATACGTTACTGTCATTGAGTAACGTAACGGAATACGTTACAGAATACATTTTGGGGCATGTATTCTGTATTCTGTAATGGAATACATTTTAAAAGTAACCTTCCCAACACTGGTTGTGACTTATTTTGTCATACATATGTCTGATAGCTGAAGGCAAGAGGAACTCAACAAAGTATCTCTGCTCGGTCACCCTTAATATTAAAGATTTACAGTAATAAAGAGAAGCAGTAAAAATCAGGGAGTAGCAAAGGGCACGAGATACTCTAAGACTCGGGGCTCGAGGATTGATTTGATTTAAAGCGAGTGAGGTTTAATTGTGCGTGCAGAGAGGAAACTGTAATGAGAGAGACGGCAGGAGAGAGGTAGCAACGCTGAACCGAGGAAGCGTTAAAGTCGAAGAGCTTTAACAGGGAGAGGGGGGAAGGGGAGCCAAGGGAGAGCATTCCTCACAAAGACGAATGGCAACTGGGAGTCATGTTGTGGAAATCTCCTCACGTACAGCGCTGTGCCGCAAGAGTTGCAGGGTCGGTGGACAGGTGACCTTGAAAATATAGGATTTTTCATGCAAGGGCAGACCAGCAATTTCTTTTTATTGCAAATCAAAGTGGGTCGAAAACGCAGCAAAATGCAAGGATGCGCAGGGAGCAAGCATCAATGTCAGCCAACAAACACTGTCTGTAAGCAAGAGTGTGGTTAGTTTTTAACAAATGACTCGGCTCATTTTGAAAATGTGGGGCATTCCTCGCTCACCGTTGCTGTTGACACATTGGACCTGCACAATCATGGTGCCGGAGCCACACTGCTTCCCATCATCAGGAATACACGGACTCAGACTCATCAGCTGCCAGTCGTAACAAGTGGGCTCGTCACATGGCACCGCCTCCACAAGGTGTGGACAGTTTCCAGGACCTCCCGTTGGCTCGTTTGTAATCTGTCGTTTCCTCAGTTTGAAACCTGCAGTGCAAAGACAGTTAATCACAACTGACAAACTTTTGTGTGTATAGCAGGCTTTAGTTTTTTCACACAACCACATACATAAGGGGAAAATAGTCCTCATCTTACTCCACTACATGTTAAAAGTTCAGTTTTATTGCATTGTATTTATTTATATCATGTGATATTTTTTTTAATCATACACATTGTACTTTTTTTTTTTTAAACTGTCTAGTTTCATCTGTCACAGGTGGATTTGATAGCAGTTGGTTAGCACATGCAATACATGTATATAATTTCCCCTCTAGAGGTTTTCTTTCTTTTTTTAAACTACACTATAAATAATATCACAAATGCTCAGATTTATCTTTAAATCCTTGCATAAATAAGCCTCCTTTTAGGTTGGAGGCTAATGAGTTAAATAGGCTCCATGCTGACTAGCTACACCCCTAAAACAATCGTGTATATATAGCAAGTATTTCTCTGTAGACCAACTACTTCTCTGTTTAAACTGGGCCTTTCATGTTTTTCCTTACTTTCTGTCATATAAAAACTGTTACAGTGATGGATATTCTAACAAAACATGGTGAACAGTTGAATAAATTACATTTGTGCATATGCAAGTAATCCCTGTGAGCCAAAAGGTCAGTTCTTTGAGCACTCAGTCTTCTTCCTGCATCAGTGAGACAAGATATTACTTATATGGTCATCTCTGACTCCCAGCTCCAACCAAATACTGTTAAAATCTTCTGTTCACTGGAGTCTGAGAGTGTGCACCGAGTTCCAGTATAACACAAGTAAGCAATACTATGTATTAACAGACCTCTCTGCATTGAATCATATCTGTTATTAATCTCTGTCTCTCTTCCACAGCATGTCTTTTATCCTGTCTTCCTTCTCTCACTCCAACCGGTCGCAGCAGATGGCCCCGCCCCTCCCTGAGCCTGGTTCTGCCGGAGGTTTCTTCCTGTTAAAAGGGAGTTTTTCCTTCCCACTGTCGCCAAAGTGCTTGCTCATAGGGGGTCATATGATTGTTGGGTTTTTCTCTGTATCTATGAAGCGCCTTGAGGCGACTTTTGTTGTGATTTGGCGCTATATAAATAAAATTGAGTTGAATTGAATTGAAGCATCTTTTTGAACCATTAATCCACTTAAAAATAAATAAAGCCACTTGAAAATAGTGCAAAAATAAAAGGATTTATACTATTAATTAATTTAATATTATTAATGTAGGATTTTACAAATAGTGAGATCTTACATTACATTTTACTTTACTAAAGTCTGAGCACTTAAATGTTTGTTTGATGGTTCGTTTCTTGATCTGGCTCATCAATAAGAAACCTTCATGATTTCACTTCATTGCTTAAGTTTATACTTATGTGCAATATTTGCATAAACATTGTTATTCACTATGAACAAAGACTGCCATATTCTGATGCAACAAAGGGACATTTTCGACTGAAAATGTAATTAGGCTGCTGTAGTTTCCTTAGAAATTGTATGCTTTTTACCTATTTTGTAACAAGATGACCTGCTACTACTGGAGACAATCAGTCATTAAAAATTCAGCGATATTCCCTGAAGCTATGTGGTAAGGTGAAAGCCAATAAAAGAATGTTTTTTAATGTAAAACGATATAAAGACTGCATATTCATTAAGCACATTCAGGCTCAATCATATTATTCTACAGCATTCTAATTATAACGGCCTCGTACAAAAAGATAACAAACGTGATGGATGGTGTACAAGCAGCGTTTAATACACAGCAGCCACTTTTTTCATTGTTTTGGAGCTATAATTATTAGAAACAATAACAAGGAATAATTTAAGAGGTTCTTGTATTTTCAGCACAAAATAGTGAATCGGGTGAGAATTTATCTCGGTGCCAGGAGCACAAGAGGGTGACAGATGACTGACAAATTATTTTTGGCTTGTTTATCTCCTATAATGAAGACTACATGGAGGCGAGAAGGGGGAGTATTTAGGAAAAAACACTGAACAGCCGGTCTTAGATAGTGTCTGTAATTATTTTAAACCAGTGTAACACAACAGCTGATAAAGCATAATAATGCTTAAAACGTGACACACTGAGTATAGTACTTAGAGCAGACAGAGACAGTTTAGTTGATAATGGCAGCTCATATTAGCTGAAGGCTCAGCTGATACCCTATCTGAGGCCTCAGTCAGGCAGGCAGGCTTAGAGGCCGCTCGGAGACTCCCTGGCAACTGTTGGTCACCAGGGAAAAATGTGACTGGCGAATCTGCAACCTGCTTTGAAACCCACCTCCATCCCGACTCCTGACTAAATTAACTGACTGGAGGCATTACCTTGCCCTCCAATAACACTGTGAGGAGTCATTTTTGACCAGGACATGTCCTTCAATGCACATATTAAACAAATATGTAGGACTGCTTTCTTCCATTTGCGCAATATTTCTAAAATTAGAAACACCCTGTCTTGGAGTGCCACTGAAAAATGACTTCATGTGTTTATTACGTCTAGACTGGACTACTGTAATTCATTATTATCAGGATGTCCTAAAAACTCCCTGAAAAACCTTCAGTTGATTCAAAATGCTGCAGCAAGAGTCCTGACAGGGACTAGAAGGAGAAAAAAAGAGAAAAAAATCCTGCTCCTCACGTACAAAGTCTTGAACAATTAGGCCCCACCTTATCTTAATGACCTTATAGTACCATATCACCCCATTAGTGCACTTCGTTCTCGAACTGTGGGCTTACTTCTTGTTCCTAGAGTATTTAAAAGTAGAATGGGAAGCAGAGTCTTCAGTTTTCAGGCTCCCCTTCTGTGGAACCAGCTTCCAGTATGGAATCGAGAGACAGCGACTATCTCTATTTTTAAGATTAGGCTTAAAACTGTCCTTTTTGATAAAGCACATAGTTAAGGTTGGATCAGGTGATCCTAAGTCCTCACTCAGTTACTCTGAAATGGGTCTAGGCTGCAGGGTGATTGAAATCCCACTATCAAAGCGCTTGCTCATAGATGCTCATATAATTGTTGGGGTTTTTCCTCTGTTTTCCTTGTATTAATGTTGGGTCTTTACCTTACAATATAAGACATTGAGGCAACTGTTGTTTTAATTTGGCACTCTATAAATAAAACTGAATTGAATGTCATAGTGCCGATCTGTTCTGTGCACGCCATGGAGTCTTGCTGCTACTCCCCCAGCTTATGCGTTACATGTATGCAGTTCCACAAACGTAGAACAATTGAGAGTTGCAAAACAGAGCCACGGTGCCAAACGTAATAGAGTGCAGTTAGAAATAGCAATCACCTTTTGACTATAATAGTTTGGACTGAATTACATATTTCAACCATTCAGGTACCTTTCTTTCCAGCCTGATCATCACAGTTTTCAAAGGTGCAGGGCCCCCAGGCACCCCAGGGTGATACCTCACAGTCGATGGGACAGGGGATTTGGCACAGCTGGGATCTGTTGGGGATTGGACCTTCGCACAGCTTGTTTTCCACTGGGCGGGAGGCTGTGCAGATAAACAAAAGGGAAACACACAATAAGCAGCAGATAAAATGAGCCTAATTCTGAGGAATCTTTCTTCTTTAGCAGCATTGAAAGGAGCAGGAACAAGGGACGCAAAAATGCTTATTTGCTTTTATTCCTGGCATGAAATCCCTGCAGAGGGTAGATGAGAGCCACAGTGAAAAAACAAAACATGCCTGTGAAGTAGACACTATTATCCCTTTGTTTTGTTTATCGTCTCCCTGTTAGCATGTCAGAATGATAAATTAGCAATGATTATCTCGTACAACGCCTTGCTAGCAGCATAAAACATAGTGAAGCCCTGCCCACGGACTCTCAACGGAGACATAGGAAGAGGAGGCAACAATACAACACTAAAGGTGTAAGAGAACACGGACAATATCTTGGCTCATGTTTATTCCATGAGGTGTAATTTGGCATCTACTTCTCCTAGTCGTGCCATGCTGGATTCTAAAAAAGCTCTTTCCACGAAACCACTGGTAAATGCGTGCCAGTCTGAACTCTGGGGGGAAGAAAAGAGGAGATGCTATCACCGTGCAAGGAGCAGCTCTGTGACAACTGCGCAGAATACATTTCTACACATCTGCATCATGATAAATAAATCTGATGTGTGGAGTTCCTGAAGATACAAAGTTAATGCATTTATTCATGCACAAAATCGTGCAAGTGTCATTTCAAAGTGGATGTTTCTGCTTTCACAGACATTTTTCTTTTTTTCCCCTTCACCCTTTTGAGCCTCGTGAGACTAGAGGCTGACAGGAAATGAACAAAGAGACTAGGAGAAAGGGGACTTTTGATACAACCCTGACCACACGCAGTATTTAAGGTTTTGCAGCTTAATCGCATATTTTCCATTTGTATTGTTTACACAGTTTTAGCAGAAAGTAATACATTTAATCTGATGCAAAAAGGCAATGGAGAGGTTTCTTTTCCAGGAAAGTAAAACCGACTGCTGACTGTATTTTCCAAACAATGACACCATCAGCATTTAGATTGGTTGCCTTTAAGGTCTGCTTTTATCTTTACAATTCCGGCTCCCTCAGAAAATAAAAGCAAACTGGCAAAACTGGGGAAAAAAAAATCACTTTTTTTGCCTGTGGACAAACCGGAGTAACTACATTACGTGAAGAAGAACAGAGAATCCCCTTTTTTCTGTGTCCATAGAAACTATTGCAAATGACCTCAGTTGGAACAGGGGTGTCAACAGCCCTCACACTGTGTTTTGAGAATTGACTGATGTTTGGGAACCCAAAGTCCCTTCTCTGAGAGAAAATTTAAAAGAGTGTTGCATGTAAGTTGAGGCAACAACACCATTCACTGGACTGTGGGGAAAAAAAGATGCTTGCAGGTGGCATGCCAGCTGCAAATGTGCTGTCTGTCAGGCGTTGTGTGGAGGCGAGGAAGAAGGAACCCAAACGCAGGACTCACAGGTAGGTGAAGACTGGTGAAGGTTTATTATAAGGAGTGGAGGAACAGAGGGTGAACGGACACTGACTGGCTGGAACACTGAATGGCTGACTGAACGGAGAGAACACGGGGAGGACAACATCACACGAACATCAATGACACGACAAAGAACGAGTAGAAACAGAAGACTTAAATACACAGACTGATGAGGATGATAATGAGAGACCGGTGAGTACACAGCTGAACATAATCTGGCTAATGGCACGAGACGAGGTGACACAGGAACAAACAGGAAATGAAACAGGCAGTGGCAAAATAAACTGAACATGAACAAAACGGAAAGCACTGGGTCACCGACCCAGGAACCCTGACACTGTCAACAGAGCTTTCAGCTGACTGCGCAACCAAAAGAATAGTTCATTCCTGACATGTCAAATGGCAAAGCATACAGGTGTTGTTACACCTATGTTTGAAAGACAGATATCCATTACACTGATATCTACTTTGTTTATGGAATAACTATGTAATCAAAACAGAAAATAGAGATCAAAGGTGATCCCACTAAAGCCCCGACTCATGTCGCAGTTAACTTATCTTAGCATAAAGCCTGAAACCAGGGGTAATCAAACTGCTTGGCTCCGTAACACAACATTTTAAGTTTGCTAATTAACACGTTACACCTTGTTGACTGATTGATTGTTGGTTTGCTGAACCAATCAAGTGTTAAAATGGCAATTTGTCTTGATGACATGCGACATAAGCTTTGGAGGTAATGGAGAGAAGCAGGCTAGCTGTTTTTCCCCGTCTCCAACCAGCTGCTGCCTGTAGTTTCATATTTACCAGACAGATATGAGATCGGCCTTCATCTTTTCGTGTAACTTTTAAAGAAAGAAAATAAGTGTGTTGCCTACAATTTGAAATCATCCCTTTAAAGCATGAAGTCAGCAGCACACCAGCTTCATGCTTCCAGGTTTTCCTGATTAGAAGGAGTCTGGCTCACTGAGCAGACAAGTCCAACCCTCTGCCTGAAGCTCCCCGTATTGACGGACACTTCTGAACCTCTCGTCCTGCAGCTACACTCAGAAAACCTGCAAAGCTGAGCTTGTAAATCAGATTTCATTCTGCGCAGAATTCTGACTTCAACATTTTTTGAGCTATATGGCTTTAATAAAGATAACTATAAAACGCTGATTCCCAGGAATAATGACAAGTACTGTAGAAGGTACTTCTTCACTACTTGGAAAAATTTACTATTACAGTTATTTTTGTTTAATTTAATAATTGAAACGTGGCCTACACAGGGGGAGATATTTGAATAGTAGCTAAAGGTACTGAATGAATGTTTAAAATAGTGAGCCGACCATTATGAATGGTTGAAACATAATTATGAAAATATGAGCTAAAAGTTGACCAGGTCTGATTTAAGATTTCCTACTTCAAATTGAAAATGTTTTGAGGTGAACTGTGGGGATACAACAGACGAAACTACAAAAACACAGTTTAACTACATGTTGTTATACACAATACAATATCATAAATATAAACGATTATACATGAACGTTAATTAACTGTAACAGTGTGGGTGGACTGTGTCTGGTTTTAAAGTGAAGCTGTAGGAGAATAAATTGGCACCATCTGTTGTAACAGGAAGTACAGCTATAGTAGATTTTGCCCCTATAAGAAAATCGTCTCTCTGTGAAAACTGATTCTTCGTTGAAAACAAGATGTTGAAAAATACATATCAGAAGCTTTTTCTCTACAAAGTCTGAGTATGGATTGATCTCTACTTTTGAAATATTGTAATTAATACTGGAGTGCATTTTTTTTTAAAAAGAAGATATTTAAGATTCATACAACAATTAAAAAAAACTCTTCTTCATGTTCAACCTGAAGCACTTTATTTCCTGTATCCCAACTGTTCCTACAAGACATCTAAAGCTTAAAGTCTCTCATAGGCAGGAGAGCCAAATCATAAATCCTTCAGAACTGTACAGGGAAAGGCAGAAGGGCCTTTTGAAATGCAAAATGTCTAATTCCTTTTACAAATACACTGAAAGTCAAATACTGAGTTTGCTGAGCCACTGTTAATCCACATCTTATTGGACTAACTACACTCTCTTCAATCTTTTAACATCAGTCCATTTGTGAATACTAAATTGGGGGCTGACAGCGTATCAGCCTCTCTATAAAAGGGAGAAAATATCCTGGAGAATATCCTGACTCTCTGTTAGTCCATTTTGTGGTGTACTCTCCAATGAGTCCATTCCTCTATTGTGCAAAAATGACAACGGTAGAAAAAAATCCCTCTTGCAAGTGCGGCTTACTGTCTGCAGCGGTGGGAAACGTCTTGCTATCCGTATTCCGTTTGTAGTGGAACAAAGTTTGTCTTACAGTTCCTTCAAAGCTTTAATTCTTCTATCCAGTAGGAAACAGAACTTTAGTGTAAAACTAGTCATCCTTTGTTTTACTTGAAAACAACACTAAGAACTGGCAAGAGAGCAAAAGTTTGGGATTGTAACTGCACAACTGGCTCATGTACGCTGAACGTGATTATGATTATCTAAATTATCTAAAGCATTACAGCAGCTGGGACAAACTCTAAGGTGTCATTTCTGTAAAAAGAACAAGGAAGAAGAAAAGCGGAAAAGGAAACAGAAAAAAGAAGAGACAGAGAAAGAATAAAAACCAAATGAAACAACAAAAAAAGGCAAATAAAGGAGGCGAGGAGTGAAGGTAGATGAGGGTAGGATGATGGGAAAGGAAACAAGTGCAAAAAGAGAAGAAACAAAAAGAGAGCAGGAACCAGAGATGACAAAAACATAGGACAAAGAAGAAAAGTAAAGACAAAGCAGAGGGTGGAGAAGTGTGAAGAAAAATAAAGAGGAAAGAAGAAAATGAAGATTGACAAAAAAGAAGACAAGACGAGTTGGTGCAATGAGAAGGGAGACAGATGGAGGAGAAGTTACGAACTAACCAAGAGGTTAGGACAGGAAATGCATGAGGAAAAGCAAAGGAAACATGGCAAAGGGAAATGGAAATGGAAAAAGCAACCAAAAGGAAAGATGAAAAGGATGAAAGCAATTGGAGGAGGGGAGAAGACAGAAGGGAGGGAGGGGTGAGGCAGGTGGGGGATGCATAAATCGGGGAGACGAGCTTTGTGACAGCATGACTAAAAACACCTACCTGTAATCTGGAAGGTGATGGAGAGAAGAGGGGGGACACTAGGCTTCTGCTGTTTTTGGGTCTGACCCGCTGCAATTACAAGGGAGATAGCGCTATTAGCTACGCACACACAGGGGAGACAGAGGCACTATCAAAGAAACAGAGGGAGGGAAACGGCACAACGGAGACAGGCAGAAACGAATGCAACAACAACAGCAGACCTGAGCCTCATAACCCAAACATGTTCAATTAAATGCAGATCAAATCTTTGGTTTGAGTGGAAAGCATAAAATAATTGCTGTGCATGGTTCATTTCTTCCTAGGGTCCACGTGGAAAGCCACGTGGACCCTAGGAGCATGCCATTTTATCAGCTTAGATAAGAAAGTTGACTCATGAAAAGAACACTTTTCTTTTTTTCAAACTTAACGGCAGCAGACTAGGTAATGAAAGTGAAAATAAACATTAGCTGTGATTATGCACTGCAACTTTTTAGTCTGTCTGTGTATTTAAAGGAGCAGTTAAGCAATCGCTGAAATGCTCTTGGCTATATTTGAAAACAGCAGCAGATCGATTTCACGAGCTACGGAGCTAATTGATGCCTGTTTGCTCACTGTAGACAGGGGAAAAGTTCATTTAAGCTTAATTTATGAGCAACAATAGTTCTTTCAAGGCACTTTATATTGAAAGGTAAAGATCGTACAACATTCTAGAAAGAGCTTAGTGATCAAATCCCCTATAAGCAGGCACTTAACGATCTTATATACATGCATGCTAAGGTATTTCAAGCTGACACATAAATATAAACACATTGTTTATTGTGTACAAAAAACAGAAATTAGTCCCTTTAGCACAAACTGAACAGCAGTTATGCGTTTGACAAACTCAGCCAGATGCAGTGACTCTGCCCAGCTTCCGAGAGTCTTGTCGTCACAGCAGGGTTGCCAGTTTCTGACGCTACACTGTCTGTATACAGACCAAACCCAAAACCTGTCGTTTGATACGATCGCCGCAGGTTGCTGACTGCATCTGCCAGCCCACGCTATAACTGGAAATGCTGCACAGAATTGCTCCGTGAATGCATAAAATGGTGTTTGTCTAGAAATATTTTCAGCAGCTTTCCTTTTCTCCTCTCCGCACTTTTTATGAGAAATTGCGTGGCAGAAGTCGTGTATATTCATCGCTTTCTTGGGATTCAGATCGATCATTTCTGTCACTTATTTTGGCCTAAATACTTGTTCAGTAAAAAGAAGAACAAATCAATTTAACATGCAAGTCTCTATAAATTTACAAAATTCTGTTTTTACATTCTTATATTGTGAATAAAAAAAAGTCTCATAAACTTAAAAGACATTTGTGTACTGCAACACGATTTTGGAAAAATGTCTTTTTGGCACAGATTCAACGAGGTGAATATCATATCATATAAATATGATATGTATCTATATATGACACATATGATATATGTGATATCATATAAATATCTTGGGACCATAATCAATGAAAAACTGAACTTTGATCAAAATTGAAAATCCGTTTGTAAAAAGGGTCACCAGCACCTTTATTGTCTTAGGAAACTTGCTCATTTCCACATTGACCAAAAAAGTTTAACTTCGTTTTATCGTTCTTTTATTGAGTCTGTTTTATCCTTTTGTTTGGTGGCGTGGTTCGGTCAGACCTCTGTCACAGAGAAAAACTCTCTAAATCAGATAGTGAGATGGTCCAGTCGTCTGATAGGTGAGCCACAGTCTCGTTTAGCCTCCCTGTGCTCTAAGCAGGTACAGAGGATGGCTTTATCAATCCTTAAAAATGGTTCCCATCCTCTAAGGGGTGAATTTCAGCTTCTTCCCTCAGGACGGAGGTTTCTATTTCCGAGATGCAGGACAAAGCGTTATAAAAATAGCTTTGTCCCCGTTGCTGTCACTGAATTAAATAAGAACTGTTTTTGATTCGAAATATTAAAATTACTATATATATGTGCCACAGTGAGGTTTATATCTTTACTAGGTATGTGTGTTTTTAAAGGGATGCCAAATGCTGTCATTTTTTCTCTAAAGCAAATTTACCTTGCCTATGGGTATAAATAAAGTTACCTTGACCTTGACCTTGACGAGGTGCTGGAAACATTCTCAGAGATTTTAATCCATTTTGACATGATTACATTGTGCAGTTGCTATATATTTGTTATGCAGCCAACAAATCTACAGTCAAACTCCCATTCCACAACATCCCAAAGGTGCTCTATTAGACTGAGATCAGGTTCCTGTAAAGCACATTTTTGAGTAAAATTAGCCTTTACATTAAAGAAACCAGTTTGAGATGACTTGAGTTTTGTGATATGATGTGTTATCCTGGTGGAAGCAGCCATCACAAAATGCATACACTGTGGTCATAAAAGGATGAACAAGGTCAGCAACAATACCCAGGTAGTCTTGACTGTTTAAAAGATGCTCAGTTGATACTGAGGGGCCCAAAGTGTGCCAGGTTCTGACCTTTCTTGTTCTTCGTTGACAGGTGTGGCATCCAGTGTGGTCTTCTGCTGCTTCAAGGTTCAATGTGTTGTGCATTTAGAGATGTTTAGGTTGCTTTGGAAGACCTCGCTTGTAATGACTTCCCTGACCTCTGACATCAACAAGGCATTTTCTTCCACACAGCTGTGGCTCCCTGGATATTTTCTCTTTTTTGGACCATTGTCTTTAAACTCTAAAGATGGCTATAGGGGGAAATCCCAGTAGTTTGGTGAATAAAGCACCAAATCCGCACTTTTAAGCTTAAATTTCAAAACTTACATTTTAACTACTGATTTTATCTACTGTTCTGATTTTATCTGTTTTGATTTTATATACTGTTTTGTTTGTTTGTTTGTTTGCTTGTTTTAATCAATTTTAAATCATGCTTTTTATTGGTTTTTCTTTCTAATGTCTCTGTAAAGCACTTTGAATCACCTTGTTGTTGAATTGTGCTATACAAATAAACTTGCCTTGCCTTGCCTAGATCAGCTGTGTCTGAAATACTCGGACCAGGCCATCTGGCGCCAACAACCATGCCATATTCAGAGTCACTTAATTATTGCATTTGCTTTACTGTCCATTTGAGTGATTAAGTGCAAGTACATGTATATAATGTATTTATATTTACAGTTGTAAATGATTTAAACAGCTTGTAATAGAAACACTAATGTTTATGATTTATAGCCCTTAGAATTATAATTGTATTCTCAGTGTAAAAAACTTCTACTGCAGATTACTGTAGGCACACTGTAAAATAGCAGTCTTTTCATTGTACCCTTATAAAGACAGTGAGAAGCATAGTCTTTCGAGGAAAAACTGCTTTTATATCTTCTGCCAATCTAATCACCAGTTGCGATTTTATTACCACCTTCAAAATATCTCCATATGCTTCAGCATACCTTAGTTACTGATGCTCAGCTGATATTACTTACTTCTGACCCCAGATACTGATCTGGGGTCAGATCGATGCTTCTCCCCCATAAAGATTACTGTTAAGATTTAGGAGGTAGTAAGCTCATTTCAGATCCAGGCTTGAGGGCATCTTCTGCCCTTTAGCACAGTGATATTTATGCATGAGACGGGAGAGAAAGAGAGCTCTGGTTGTAGCAAATATCGCTGAGCCGCTGTCTGCCTCTCTGTCTCAGTGGTGTGCTGTGAGATTACCCCCCAAAAGAGGGAGAAGAAATCCTGCACCAAGAAGATAGGAACTTTGTACATGTTTGTCTGTGTTCACACTTTCTCACATAGAAGACACGCACGTCTCTCTCGCAGCACTCTCAACATGCTTGTGCAGCTTAATCTTTAACAGAGTTTATGAACACCTCAGATGAAATATCGTGCACCTCACAGCCTCTCAATAGACCTAACAGAACTTCATCTGGAAGGTTATACATTATTTCTGTCATTACAGATTATATTTTGAACAGTTTCTGTCGATGGATTTAATCTTGGCTACCTGACTCATTATTCTTTAATTACAGCTGACACACAGAGAGCCAAAGGACCACCGATCAATTCGACCACTGAAAAATAAAAAGTGCTAAAGCATCTGTGCTGCTATCGCTTCCTTTACAACTAATTTCCCTTTACTTAATTTAGCATTACCTAAAATAAATTTGACTAATATTGGAACCAGAATGAAATATTGCAAAGCATACATCAGTGTTAGCACAATCTATCACTGACAAATGAAACAGAACAATCATTTGGTTCAGAATAGTTTTTTAAAGCTTTCCAGCTGCAGGTCTGAAAACAGGAATAAATTATTCTGAAATTTCAACACAACAGTTTTTCTTTGAGTTTTTAATACAGCTTATTTCATTTATTATTATATATTCCAATCAAATTGATAAAAATGGACTGACTATATATATCTAACTTTAGTTGGCTTGCTAACCTAGCTCACAACATTGTCTATTGGGCTAGTAACAGCATGCTAATGATACAGTTCTCCAATAACAAACTAGGTCTATTTAAAAATAGTATTTGTGGTACAACCTCTTTTAGTTTATTGGGGTATAAATCTAATAGAAAATGTATAAATTACTCCTACTCACTGTCATATACTGGGTTGCCTGTGTCGAGCGGGTGGGCGTTGAGGCTTTACGCCACCATGACTTGCTTTGCGGCAGGGCTGCCGATGTGCAGTTCTTCTCTTAGCCAGTGTTGCCAACTTAGCGACTTTGTCGCTATATTTAGCGAGTTTTCAGACCCCCTTAGCGACTTTTTTTTCTAAAAAGCGACTAGCGACAAATCTGGCGACTTTTTCTGGTGTTATTGGAGACTTATTTATGACGACTTTTTGACGTGAAGCGCGTATCGCTTTTACTCTCAACAAGCAGCGGTGCTGCCTTGAGCACCTCACCCGTGCCAAAGCGCTCACAGGTGGAGGATAGTCCTCCCCCAGCTGCTATCAGGGCAGGAGACGTTCACACCTGTGTGTCCGAACTGCAAATGACTGACTGTAACGCAGTCAGTTCTTTTACTGTTATGCTGTTTTGTGGATCAGGTTTAAAACTACTTATAAACACACACACAGTAACTCCACCAGAGTGCCTATTTCGGGTCACTTTTGCCGGTCCAAGCCCGGGTAAAGGAGCAGGGTTGGAATTGTGACATTACAAAAAAACAATAATTGCCAAAATAAATTTAATTCGTAGTTCTAAATAAACTCTATAAATAAACTCTTTTTACTCACTTTATGTCTTTTCCACGATGTTATTTCTTTCTCCAACAATGTAGATTACAATTATATTTAGCATGACCAATTATGCAAATTAGGCGATGATGTCATTTAGCGACTTCTAGCGACTTTTAGGACAACCAATAGCGATTTTCCTTCCTGAGGAGTTGGCAACACTGCTCTTAGCTGCCACACTTGTTGTTGTGCTGTTATAACCCATGCTGGACACATGTTCAATAAAGCAGCATCATAAGAAAGCTATCGAGTGGTCATTCTACACTCACTTCCTCAGGAACTTAGTGAATCAAGTGTTTTAGGCTAGCATCTGGGTGATACTTAGTAGGGGTATACTCAGCTGTTCCACAGGGCTGTGCAGTCCTGTGATACTACCAAAATACTACCACAATTAAAAGCGGTCAGTACTAGCACCTGAAAAACAATGCCTAGACTTGGTTGTTTCATCCCATTTTTTAAATCCTAATCTTTCCATTTTTCTTTTCATCACTGCTTCTCTTCCATGTGAGCCAGTAGTTTGAGAGATACTAGTAATGCTCATATGATTTCTTTTTAACGTTCTCCAGCTGGTTGCAAGAGAAGATCATCTCTCCCTTTTTGACACCAGTTGCAATTGAGCATCTCACTTCCTCCTAAACGTTGTCACTTGCTCTCATGTGATCAGTATGGTTGAGCTCCATAAGCTTAGTTTCGACTAATGTCTTTAACACCTTCCTTAAGAGGGCAGCTTTGACTCTAAGCTTGCTTGACGAGTGTCAGAAATGGAGGCCTTTACACTCGTGTCCACTGACAAGTCAAAGCAGGTCACAGGACCAGACAAATCCCTGATATAAAGGGAGAGGCAGCCAGTAAAAGGCTGTATAAAATGTTTACGTGACGAGCTGGCGAGATAGCCACCGTGTGATATCTGAAGACAGAAGATTAAAAGAAAATACTACAACAGCTATTAATAAAAATAAAACATTGTGGCATATATTTGGACGTGAACCGAGTCAATATGTTGGCTGCTGCAAGCACATCATATGCAATTATCTACCAACCCACTAAGGGCCTGCAGCTCTTATACACTGTGTGTGGGGATCGGAGGATGCAAGAGTGTCACGTAACAGTGCTTGATCAAATCTATTTGAGTTACCCTTGAGACTGATTTGTTTCAGGCTGTGTGATGGTGTAGTATCTGATGTATGCAGCTGTGGCTACGCTATAAAGGAAAGATGGTCGACAGCCTCCCGAGATCAATATGTGCTCTTGATAAAATGAGATTTCTTTGACAAATTAACTATATAAGGTTTGTATAATTGAAGAGCAGGCCACAAAAACAACACAACAAAATAAAAACACTTGAAAAAGGTAGCGAGAGACAGAGTAGTGGGTTATTGCTAAAGAGTTCATTTAAATAACTTTAATGCACACAGATTAAACATGCAGTGTAATAAAGCTTGCAAATGTACACCAAGTCTACACCTCAGCTTGGTGCATAAAAGAGTGAGCATGTTTCTAATAATCAATTTTTCTAACTGGTTTCAAGTAGATAAACTTAAAAGCCTGGCAGCCTTTACAAATCATGAGCAACAAGTTGGAAGTTTCTGCATGACAGCCACAGTAAATACAGAGTGTATTTATGTTCTCATCCAGTGATCACATACCACAACAGAACTGTCATGATACTGTGTGGCATACAGTACAAGCTTCACAACATCATACTTTTCATGGAAATGGAGAGTCATTTACATACAGTAGCACTTCTCTCATCCCACTTACCACTCAAAGTGCTTTACACAACAGGACACATTTACCTTCACATAGTGCTTTATGCTATGCACTCTAAGCACTTTATTGATCCAACACCCACAACTACAGCCAATTTGAAAACATCCATTAATTAAAAAGGATGTTCTTGAACTGTGGGATGAAATCTCACCAGGCACACCGAAAACATGCAAATTCCAGCCTGAACCTTCTTGCTTACAGTGCCAACCACTGTGTGGTGGTGCAAGGCATTACGCTGCTATTTCAGTATTCCTCTTGTAGTATCCTTAGACTTAAATTGTACTATGAACTATACTCATATTACACTAAAGTACTGTAGACTTTATCTATAAAAACAACCTCTTCAAGCTTCAATGAAATGTTAGGACTTCAAGCAACATGATTTTGCTGAGATGAGTTATGGAAGGACTCAAGCTACAAAATGAAACGGAGCTTTAACTGAAATGAAAACGAAAATTAGAACGTCAGTGATGTAATAACTCACCCACCTCATGGTCCATCACAATTCACAGGTTCTTGTAATGTTTGAAGCACAGAAAGTAAGTTATGCTTTGCTGTCATTTGTTGGCTGTAATGAACAAACTAATGAGAATTAAAATCCACTGAGAAGGCTCCGTTTTATCCAGGGGGAATTAATGCTGTTTCATTCAAATCTGACCAGTCTTCTAGAAGGAAAAGTCCCTATTAAAAAGACGAATATGACCATGACCCTGAGGACAGTTTGGTGAAGACCCATGAGGTTAACGTTGTATGCATATTTCACTAACATTTGACCAATGCTAGAGTGCTGTGTTTGAGTAATCGCAATTCTTTGGATTTTTTGAGGGAAAGAAGGATGATGGACACCACACCTTTGCATAAGCTCGTAACACTACACAAAAATACAGCATTTTTAGCATTCTGCTGTATTCACAAATAACAATAAATTACAGTACTGTTTAAGATGTCGTATATTTAGTATTCCCATAATTAATGTAGGATAACAGTAAAGTTCTGAAGTCATGTTTGCAACGTTTTAGCAGTATGCAAAGAAAAGCTATGTTACTTGCTATGACTACATATCAAGTCAATGTAGATTTTTAAAAAATGCTTTGAAGAGCATGAAAATGAAGTGAAGGTCCAAATTCACAAGATAAAACCTGCAGAATCTTGAAGAAAAAAGGACCTGATTCTATTAATAAACATACAGAGATGCAGCAAGAAAGATATATATTTTTTGCCTCCCATTCTGTGTGAAAGTGACAGAGAAAAATGGAGAAAAATTGAGTTGCTGCTCTGTCAGATGAGTCAGAGGCTGAGCTGTGACACAGACAAACTCTGTGCACCGTCATGGGTTGTTGATTCCAGTATATGTCCGTCCAGTTGATTCAGACAACAGACAAAAAAAAGGTTGAAGACTGAATGACTCGCTGGCCTCAAAGAGGAAACCTTACACATTAATACAAAAACTGGACTTTGACAAGAACATAAAACATGATAAAGAGCATATTTTATTAACAATTTGACTTTTTCTCTGCAGTTCCGAGAGTCCTAATCCAATGTTAGTGATGTCTTCTTTTCCTAAATCCAAAAGCTCACTCTTTGAAAGTCACTGGGACTGTCTGTAAGTAATACAGGGGCACGCCCCCCTTCAGAGGCCAAAACAGTCAATCCACCACATCCCACATTATTCAGTAAATCAGTAAGAGTCTTGAGGTTAACACATTCCAGAGTAACTCCGAGCATTCAGGTTCATATACTTAGATTTGCGTTATTTACCCCTTTTCAGTTACTGTTACATTTTACTGTATTTGTTGTGAAAAAAATCTCCTCCATATTTGTTTTGCTTTCTGTCCTTTATGAGTCGCCACATACTAGCATCAAGTGCAGCTCAGCTGGCAGGATTGCAGAGAAGAAAGCTTTTAGTCTGTGGAGGTGTGCATAATTTTGAATTTGTGGGTGAAGAGGACATGAACAACATCACAGTCAAATCATGTTGTAGCTGGATGATAGTAAGTATCTGACACTTGTAAAGAGATCTACTTCATATTTTAAGAAGCACTTGATAGGTAAGAAGGTCTGCAACACTGGTGGCCCATTAAGGTGGAGAATCATAGAAGTGCTACAACTCCAACTTTTATTTCAGCTTAAAAAAAAAAGCTGTGCTGAGAGACATGCTAAAATGCTTGTTGCTGGTTGTATGTGAAGAAAAGGCTACCAGTATTAACAAGCTGTGAAATGAGGTAAAGTCACTATATCAGGGGTAGGCAACCTTTCTGATGGCGAGTGCCATTTAAAAGTTCCTCAGAAGTCAGTGTGCCATATGATTGCATTAGCAATAAATTTAATAACGCGCTATATGAACAGTTACACATTATATAGAACCACTTTATAGAATTATATTTGGTTGCAGATGTTGGCAGCTGTTAGCGAATAATTATCAGCTATTTCGAAACAAAAAAAAGACACTTTTTATCCATAACAGCAAATGAACTGTACAACAGAAAATACAAATGCTACTTATGGTGTCCTCACAACAATGATAAGAAAAATAAACTGGTCCAATATGGCATGTCTGTTAATACAGAGATACACATGTTAATGTGATCTCTGGTCTCCCACTCAGAGACACGTGTCTCCGAGCGTCCAGCATTCAGACGGCTACCTGAGGACTCATATGAGAGTAAATCTGCTCACACAGATTTGTAGAGCCAAATACTGTCAATAAGGCCTCTGCAATGTTCTGAAGACAGTTAAACCTGTCAGGTAGTGATGTCCAGCAGGTGAAAATGCAGCTCCATGAACACGCACAGCTGTGGATTCCAGCTGCTTCGATGTTGCATTAACTGGCATTAACTCAGCCAGTTAATGCGAGACAAGTCTAGCTGCTCATTAAAGATTTCTGGTTTGATCAGAAAATAAAACATTGGTCCATACACCTGAAAGTCCCAAAAATGCATTGTGTCTAAAGTCTACGGATGTATCCGTGTATCTCCGTGGTGCTGATGCTGCGCTGAGCGGACGGCTCCTGAAGCTTTTGAAGTGTCGGAATGTGGAAAGCTAGTAACGTCCCTCTCACCAGTAGGCTAAGTTATTTTTAGTCTGGTAGTTGGGGTTGTTAGTTAAGATACCGTCATTAAGAAGCGGCACAACTAATGTGTCTATGCAAGCTGATTTGCGATGTGCACCGCTGGCGTGGCCATTTATTTTTTGATGCACCTTCTCAGATTAATTCACTGCGTGTCGTCCCCAGGGCTGGACTGGGACAAAAGAAAACAGCCCGGGCATTTTGACTAGAGACCGGCCCCCCAGGTATTAAAGCCATAAAGCCTTTGAATGAAAACAAATGCTGTTGTGACAGTGATGTACAGTCTTGTTGGTAAATGTATGATTTCTATACGTTTTACATCAGATGACAGCTTTGGTTGTAAGATTCAGATAATTATTTAATAACAGCCAGACATTTTAAATGAGAATAAGAAAATATTCCTTTGTGCCCCCCTTTCCCTGTTACATTCTGAAGTGGATGGAGCAGACTACAGAAACTCTATAAAATATAACCAACAAACACAAGTGGTAACACTTTAACTTTAATTGTAACTGTAACTTTTAATGGCAACAATCATGGTCTCAGTCACTAGGATGAGTCTTATTTAATGCACTATGAGGACAATTTCGTAAGACATGGTCCCAAAGGACGGTAAGGCTCAGCTCAAGGCTTCACGCTGGGACTTCAGTAATCAGTGTGTGAGGTCACAGTGACCAAGCCCATCTCTTATACCTCACATTTCGAGAGCCACTGAGGTAAGGGAACATTAACATCTCAAAAAACTGTCAGTAGCCCACTGTGACTGAATGAACATAACAAAGAGCAGAAATTCTTCATGAATTTACTGAAAATTGGGATCTTTCATGCAAACTATGGGCAAGCACAGTAATCTGCTCACAACTATTGCAAGTAACTGGGTGAAATTATGACAAATTTCACTTCCAGCAATCATTTTCTAAATGGCCAGTACCTGATCAATTACAATTAACTCTAGGCTAGCAATGATACAAATCGGGCCCGAAATCAGGTACTGAAGGATGCAACCATCAGCCATCAAATTAGACTACACATTTTAAAATAAATCATACAGTATATGACATGTTGATATCAGGTACTAACTCAAAAGTTAATATACATACACAACAGGGTCTTCAGGAACACTCTTGACTTTACCTTTGTCCTTTTCTCGAAGGTCGTTGAGGTATTTTAGAAGCTCAGCGTTGGCCTGAACACAGTACACTTCTCTCGTCTGTAAGCCTCCTCCACAAAGCCCTGTCAGGTTGCTACGTCGACGGTCTTGTTGGCTCAGCAATGTGTCAACCCGACAGTCGCTCCACTCTGTGGTTCTCCAGGTGTAACTACAAGGTGAACATAGAACATGGAACGATGGGCAACAGTGAGAGAACCAACCATGCGAGTAATGCATGTAATGTAATGCAAAATAAGCATATTTACAATCTTGCAGACATCACTTTACAACATAAATATGCACTTGATGTTTATAACCAATGTTGTATACACTCCTCAGTTTACTATGCAGCCTTTACAAGGATGTGAAGCATCATTTTATAGCTGTGTCTCTGAAAACCTACTAGATTTTCAGACACATCAGTGTTGGACAACAATAAGTTGCTTAATAAACTGTTGAAATAATGTAAATACATTTTTTGAATGTGGCGAACACTAACATTGCTTGCACTAGCAGCTTTCTTTCTTTCCTGTATTGATCAAGTCAAGAGATTAAACTTTGATACAGCCTGTTTGATAAAGCCTGCTTGTTTACAACTTGTCAGAGAAAGAAAAGAGTGCTGTCCTCTGCAGTCCTCTTTAAAACAAGAGTTAACAGGCATGTAAATTTGTAAATTAATAACGAATAAAAAGTTTGTCTAGCTGACCACTGTTTCTGGGGTCAACTCGCAGATGAAGCCACCATTTAATTGTCTAGTCCGCTAGTTGTACACATCCCCAACAGAAACATCCGGGATGGGATTAGGATCACACACAATTATAAATTGATATATGCTAAACCATCTGTGAGAATGCTTTTAATGTTTTAATGTATGGGTGTGTGTAATTTTGTGGAATTAGAATATCCTTACAGTCTCCATCCATTTGTCTTTACTTTGTGTCTGGCACCAGCCCAAGCACTTAAACTAATCTATCTCAATATGCTGTCTCACTTACACACATGTACGCAAATAAACACACAGGCCACCCAGAAGAGCACATTAGCTGGGTGGTGTGTGTAAAGGGAACTCAGCAGGAAGCGTGTGTTGTCTCATTCAGGTTGAATACCAAACACTTTGGGTTCGCTGTATTTGTGCCTGAGCCTTATATGAATCCCTGCAGTCTTTCTTAACCATGCTATAAATAAGAGGTGGGTATCATCACAACATCACATGCAGTTCTATCCCTGTGAAACATGAGCTCCTGTTGTGTACCATGCTATGAATTCCACATCTACACTTTACTCAATTTTTTTTTAAGTCCCTGCTCACTCCCACCTGTGCTCCCTGCATCTCTTCCCTATCATCAGGAGTGACTCACGTGGCACAGGGTGGTATGGATTCACCCTGAGGTTCACAAGACTCAAACTCCTCCAGGGGTGGGCACTCCGCCCCCTCGCCCACGGGGAACTGGAGCACCTGTCTGGTCCGAGTCCGATTGCCTCTGGGAGATTCAGGGTTCATGCAGGTTTTGGTGCAGGGGCTCCAAATGGTCCAGTCAGTAAGCTTGCAGTCCTTGGGGAGAACGCATGACTGGATGGTCAGTGGAAGGTCCCTTGTTAAGCACATGCTGGGAAAAGATAAAGAAGAATGACATGAAATCTTAGTGATATCATAAGAACATTAATGCAATATCAATTTGGACTGTTGGTTGAAAAGAAAAAAATATTTATAGCTCCAACAAAACTACAAATAAAATAGAGAACATGCTACACTTGTAATTGAGCCCTTGAGCCCCAGTCAACCAGCCAACCGACCGACCCCTGATCCAATTACGCTTTCATAGGATGAATGACGGGGTAAGCCCTGGGTAGGTTATCACCCAAACTCTTAATCCAAATGTTCAAAATAACTACAAAAATTAGTAATCTAAGTAATCTAAATTCATGTTTTTATTTCAGAATAGTTTTAATAAGTTTTAATAACCTGAACTAGTCAAAGGTCCAAAAGTATACGATGTCTATCTATAGTTTACACTATTATTCCCATTATTTCTCTCACGACATGAAAATCATGGAACTGAAATAGCAAATAAACTCATCTCAAATGTGTTCTGGCCTACAGAGGTGTTCAGTTTAGATCAGTTGCTCAGGTTGTGTTTTGTTTATCTTTTTGTTAGTTTGCCGATGCTGTGACACCATGAGTGCAGAGGGTTATTGTGTCCATAACTATCAGTGATTACCACAGACAGAGGTTATAAAATTGTAACTGTCTAAAGTGATGGCATTACAAAAAAATGACGTTAAATTAAATAATAACTGAATTTTCAGAACAGAGACTTCCAGATATTTTTCCAGATATTTTATCACTTAAAAATCAGTTTTTGGATATAGGCCAACATTTAGCATACAGATACAGCATTCGTGGTAAGAAAGCCGCTAGAATAGGATAAAATAATCCTTTAATTGTCCCACAAGGGGAAATCTGGGTGTAACAGCAGCAAGAAAGACACATATACAAACAAACAGTACACAAGACACAGAACAGAAACATACACAATTTTTACATATTTACATGAAGGACAATGGTTACCAAAAACAGAGTACTGCACCGTTACTAAATTAAATAAAATTAAATGAAGTTAAGAGGCAAACTCTGATTATAGTGTGAATCGGTTGATAAAACAGTGCAAATTGCAGCACTGATGTAAACATCTATGTTTGTTGAGAGGAGTTTTGATTGTACAGTCTGACAGCTGCAGGGAGGAAGGACCTGCGGAAACGCTCCTTCATGCATCGAGGACGCAGCAGTCTGCCACTGAAGGAGCTCTGCAGTTACATATATTAGTCAGAATATAATGTGTTAAAATGTTTTTCTTAATAAAAAATACCAGATATCAGCATTGTTGAAAACTGCCTGTAGATTCACTGACTTAATGAATCCACTTAACATTTCACTATTCTACTTCTTCATCCAAGTCATGCGGTGTACAGCTTGCTGATGCCTCATTACAATGGCACTGAAGTTTTCAGCAAGCTCTCAATTCTATTCTAATGTCAATGTGCCAAGTTGCCTGTTGGCGTAAGACTTTGCATCGACATGTGTGATACCACACATGAAGCTTTGAACCCTCCGCCCTTAACTGTCGTTAGCTTCTCATTAGCATACACACTGCATAATCAGTTTCACATTAAGAGTAAAAAAGCAATGGTATGGCACGGTGTGTGTCAAGTGTTAAGACAGCCAAAACAACTTCTGATCAATCGCTCACAAACATCTTTTGATCATCTAAACAGTATTTAGACATAATGAATAACCCGTCCTCTTTGGGTCCCTTCCGAATCATTAGAAATTTGCTCTGACTAAAGCCGACTGCTTTCTGGTACTCGTTCTCGATGTCTTTCCCCTTGAGGCAAAGCAGCTGACGAGCTATTAGTGCTAATTACAGCTCTGCTTCATTTAGAAACCTCTCATTTAGACGTTGCCACCACACTTCACCTCCAGCAACTCAGACTTTTGGTATAAATCAGGAAATGTATGAGCTCAGTTGTGCTGTGTCTTTTTTTTCTTTTAACTCCTGTGTCTTCACAGATTAAAACACCTCTGCAGTCTTTGAAGTGCTACTGGAGCGACACTGTGAAAAATCTTACTTCTGTTTTTCTGCCAAACACGCTCGGTGTGCCGGCTCATCTTGCTTGGGAGGAAAACAATGAGGAATTTAAACAGTGAATGTGGCGCACAGAGGGTGATGGCTCGATTTCCTGTCTCAGATGGAACTTCTTGTGTTTTTAAAAAGCCCCCTAATGCAGCCAGTGACCCATTTTCTCAGCAGCTGGATCCTTTGAGTCGTTGCCGTTTGTTGTGTGCATGCCCGAGCATTTTTGTGGAGATTTCAAAGTTGCGAAAAGAAGTCATTATTTCTTCATCTCAGTCATTCAGACAGAATGAGGACACAATCAGATTCTATTTAAATAAGTAAGATGACGTCTGAAAAATGCTCATTCTTAAGCATGTAGGTTTAATACATCTACTTTCAGTAATGATGCAGTCAGCCAGAAAGTCTGCATACTGTAATTCAACACCTGTACACACTTGTTACTTGAATGTCAAATGACCAAAATTGATGTGGGTCAAAATGATTAAAGCAGCTTTTTTTAATAAAAGAAAAATATCTGAGGGATAGATGTGGCCTCAAAAAATAAAAAAATAAAATTAGTCGATACCTGTACGACCTTCCCCATATGGAAAAGAAATAGAAAAAACTTGCATAAGATGTGGCCTACTTCATATAGTGAATCATATAAGGCTTATATGATTTACTCATGAAAGTGGCCACTTTCTCATCCATCCATCCATTCGCTTCCGCTTATCCTTTTCAGGGTCGCGGGGGGCGCTGGAGCCTATCCCAGCTGTCATAGGGCGAGAGGCAGGGTACACCCTGGACAGGTCGGCAGTCTGTCGCAGGGCCAACACACAGAGACAGACAACCATTCGCACTCACTTTCACACCTAGTGGCAATTTGGATTTTCCAATTAACCTATCCCCACAAGCTGCATGTCTTTGGACGGTGGGAGGAAGCCGGAGTACCCGGAGGGAACCCACGCAAACACGGGGAGAACATGCAAACTCCACACAGAAAGGCCTGATGGCGGAATTGAACTCAGGACCTTCTTGCTGTGCGGCAACAGTGCTAACCACCGTGCTGCCTGCCACTTTCTCATTACTCTCATATATTGTTTTAGTAAGTATCCAAAACATACAAGTTTCATTTATATAATTTTTCAGGGGATCTTATATCTGCTTTCACTCTTGTATGCTTTTCATACAAGTTTCACACAAGACAGATACAAACTTTATAAGATTTATATATATCTTTTCCATATGGGTCTGCATCGAATTAAGTAAGAAACAAGCCCAATCAACAGGACAGCAGCACAAGTTATAAGGAAACTGGCCTGTTTAGGATGAGTTTTGGGCAACAGAGAAAGAAGCGACTCACTGACAGATGTTCATCAAACGAAATTGGAAATGAAGTGAGCAAGATGTTTGGAGAGCACCCGGTCCGCAGATGACTGTTTTTTTTGTTTTTTTTTTGCTGCACTGGGAAGTTTGTTCCACTTTTTTTTTCATTTTTTTCCGCAAGTGGCAAAAACAACTATGAATATTTTAGAACAAGAAATAAACAAGTCAAGGATTAATATTTATGTTCCTAAGGGCATGTGAGTTGTTTTCACGGCTCCTTTGAAATATTTGATCCCAGTTAGTGGTGAGAGCTTGGTGCAAACAAAGCATTAATGAATAGATTTAGTACATAATTGATTAAATCTTAGAGTACAAGTGGCGTGTGACTGAAATGTGATATGAATAGAGGCGTGCTCTATTGGCACTGTCACCAAATCCTTCTAAGAGATCAGAGCCGTCGCAAAAGCACAAGTTTGAAGGCAGCAGAGACGACATTTTAACTTAATGTCAGTCAAGGAACAGAAGGCGAGAGGATGGATCCAAAGAAGCTGCTCTTTAAAAGAATAATTGATTACTTTACATTCACTTAGTAAAGACATCAAAGGTTTACACCAATACATGTTACAGAGACTTATTGACACCTGTTTGGCGTTTTACAAGTCTCACAGGTGTAATTTGCAACTTAAACTAAACTGTCCAGACTGCATGCACCACATCCTCGGATCTGTAAGATCTTAGTGAGCACAACCTTTGAAGAGTCAATAAAATATACCCTGTTTATAAAATACCAAAGTTAGTACACGAGCGATGAAACTTTGGTTTTTGCTTTCATGCTGAACAACTTCTATATGTAATTTTTGTGTTGCTGATAATGACAGTAAAGTTGTTTTTTTTTCATCTGTATTAAGTTAGTCTGTGTGTTTTCTGTCTTGGCTATGCAAATAGTGATGGTCAAGCACTTGAATATTGTCAGCAGCTATTTCAGCAAGAAACATTCGGGCAAATAATGGCAGCTGTGGTGAAAGGGTTGTTCCTTTTTTTTGTATGTTTTCACCATGTGCGGCTAGGAAGAAGGTAGAGGTTGGTTAAGTACCAATTTGAAGGTGGTTTGATCCTCTACTCTTTATGTCAAATTATCCTTGGGCAAGATACTAAATCCACAGCTGCCCCCATTGGAGTGTGAACGGCAAATGTTAGGTTCAAAGTGCTTAGGCATAGAGAAAAATGTTATTTCATAACAGAAAAGCAAAACTGTGTGTTACTATTTCCACGCGTTCAAAGGTAGGAAGGCATTACGACCACAGTCAGACAGCAGGCTTTCAATAGCCTCTTGGTGGTATTTACATTCGGTGAATGGGCTGTACTTTACTTCCATTCACATATACATTTATGCAGCACTTTTCATACTATACAAACAACCAGTCTGCAATTTGTGAAAAAGATCAGGAGCCTCAGTAGAACATGTAGACTATGAAGGCTACGAGTGTGTTGTTAGTCATTGCTGCTGTCAATCGAAAGTTTCCAGAGTAATTACATTTTTCTAACTAGAAGTTGAAGTTTAGAACTTGAACTTAACTGTTAGATTGGAAAAATCATAAAAAGAAATTGTGTAACAATCTAAGTAATTTAATTATTTAATAATAATTTCCTATTATTCTATCCCACATGGGATGCAACAAAATGACAATACAAAAGGTAAATGCTATTATAACATGTGAGAAATAACTTATCCTTTCACATACTCTAGCAACATTTTAGTCCTTCAATATCTAATATAAAATAACCTCCAAATGCAACTAAATTAACTGAAAAATATAATATATTCCAGTCTGCTTTGATGATAGCCTTCTTTTTACCACTATTTCCAGGATTTTTTTTCTTTTGTGAGGGTGCTTCATAATATGATAATCTGCTAAATCCATTTCATTTTCCTCTTACTTAGCTAGCTGCAGTTCTCACTGAAATAGCCCATTATGCTTGGTAGCATATTGAAAGCTATCCATGGATCATTGTAGATCTATAGCCATGGTAAAAAGAAAGCAGTAAGGTTTTAGATATCAGGACATAATAGAAATAATCAGATTCTTAACAGGCCTTAACAAATTCAACCACAGATAACAACATATTACTCCATGTTATTATTTATTCACCAAAAATTGAACCAACAGGCAGAAGCAGTGTAAAAGTATATTGAAGCAAGTATATTGAAAGTATTGAAATATAATAACAATATAAGTTTTGGCAGTCTGAATCATAACACCATGCCACGAAGGAAAGACATCGCCAATGATTGTGAATGATCTCCAGCAATGATTTTGTTGCTGCCCATCAATCTGGCAAGGATTATAAGACCATTTCTCATTCTTCAGTGAGAAAGATTATTCATAAATTCAAAAAATTAAAGGCTGTTTCCAATTTTGCCTGGATTGGATGACCTAGGAAAATTTAACCCAAGGTCGGAGTAGCAATGCTAAGAGAAATAGCGGAAAACCCAAGAGCCACATCTCAGACTCTAAAGGCCTCACTTAGCACGTTATTCATGATGGTGCAACTAGAAAAAGGTGTGTGTCTTATTTGGAAGAGTTGCCAGGAGAAAGCCTCTTCTCTCTAAAAATAACATGGCAGCCTGGTTTAGATTTGTAAAACTGCATCTGAACCAACCACAAGACTTTGCCAACAATGTCTTTGGACTGATCAGACCAATGTGGACATGTTTGGCCATAATGCAGAGTACCATGTGTGAAGAAAACTAAACACTGCATATTAATGCAACCACCTCACACCAACTGTCATACACTGTGTTGGAGGGGTAATGATTTAGGCTATAAAAGAAGCCCACACCAACTCAATGACTTCAATTACTTTGCAGTCATTGAGTCAACTGCAAACTCTATATACCCTTATGTATACTATGAATACTTCTATGTAAAATGTCTCTCACAGCTAAAGTGTGGCAGAAACAGGAAAATGATCTCAAGCACACAAGCAAAATCACACAAAAACGAATAGAATCAAGGTGTTGCAATGGCCCAAAGTTCAGACTGCAACCTGATTGAAATGATTTGGATAAACCATAATAGTGTTGTACATAAATAAATGCCTGCAAACCTCAATGAACTGCAGCAACGCTGTGTACTTTAAGTTATTGCTGCTAAAAGTGAATCATTAGGTGCACTTAGATTCAGACACTGCTTCTGCATTTTGGTTTAATAGTTAAATACATTTTGAAACAATGTAACATGTCATGTGATGTTATTTATCTGTGGTTGTATTTACCTAATTTTACATCCCGGTAAAGACTAAATATTTTTTATTCATGTCCTGACATGTAAATATTAGAACTACGGAAGAGGATTAGGGCCACTGGAAAAAAAAATCTGAGAAAAAAGTCAGAATTCTGAGAAAAAGTCAGAATTCTAAGAAAAAAGTCAGAATTCTGAGAAAAAGTCAGAATTCTAAGAAAAAAGTCAGAATTCTGACTTTTTTCTGAGAATTCAGGAAAAAAAAAAGAAGACGTGCCCACTTTTTTTCCCAGTGGCCCTAATCCTCTTCCATATAGAACAGACAGAATATGTACCTTCTCTTTTTAGTTTTTTTACTTTCTTTTATACCATTATTGTATTTCCAGATTATTTTAGCTGCTGAAAGCCTAAGCTAATCTTGGTTTGCAGTATAAACTGTTTCAACTTGCAGTGGAAAACCAACTATATCATATAGCTGTCAAAGTAGTGTTAAGCACTTTGAAGTATAGGTAAATTATGTCCCCACTCAGGATAAAAACAAGTAAGCATTGGAAAAGATGCGTAGACCAGATGGGAAAAACCAGCAAACCACACCTAGCATACAACTCTTGTCTTATCCAGGACACAAAACTAGACTGATGGATGAATCGGACTAATTTTGGGGTTCAGTATTTTGCCCAAGGACACTTGTGAAGCAGATCAGCCGGACACCTTCCAGTGACTAGCCACAGTCGCCCAGCTTGGCTTTTTCATTTTGGTACAGCAATGCAATCCTGCGATCTTCCCAGGATACAAAATGTACGCAACTGTAAATGAGCTCATTAGAGATAATGATTCATAATATCAATTAGCCAGTCAGAAAAAATTGTTTCTCCACAACAGAGTCTGTGGGAGGGACATTAGACTTTAGCACCGCCTAAAATTTACTGGGGAACAATAAGTCTGATGTTTACTTGATGAATGTAAGTTTTGAGAACAGCATACTGCTAGAGTATCTCTGTGGTAATTAATCATGTTAGAAGAGATACCGTGAAAGTTTTCTGTTAGCAGTGCTCTTCTATCAAATACGGTGATCTCTAGCAGAGAGGGGAGTAAATGTTTGATGGGCATTTCAGGCAGGAACTAGAGTGAGTGAGATGGAGCTCAGAGCTATTTGATCTATCTTATTTTGAGTCAGACAGTGTAGCTCACAGCTATAGTGTCAGGGCAAAAGATTAGATTCCCCATCAGCTTAGCAGTATAAGTGGAAGCACTCGTACAGTTAAACCATGTATTTTGGGTAAAAGTACCCACTGAAGGTGTAATTTAGTGACCTATTTGAATAGTGATCTGTTTGATGTGGTTCCAATTTTTCACTTTATGATATTGCTTTACAATTACTGACTTCTTTTATCTCCCACTCACAATTGATGTCTCTCAAACCACTTTCTTTATCTATATCTTTAGAGGTTTCTTTTAGTAACTTCACTCTTAACCCTCTCAAGGCAGGCGTTGCAGATTTGCAACAGTTAAAAACTAACAACCTGATTACCCCACATACATATTTTATGAGTTTTTTTTTACTCAGAAGTACCACTGCAGGACTTGGTTGTGCATTGGCAACAAAAAGTTTAATTTGAGCCTGAGAGGGTTAAATCACACATAATGACACTAGATTGTCCACTTGTCTGTTATGTGAACATGCCGTGTTGTTCTGCAGTTCACTCTTAAGCATAAAAAGATTTCCATTTGCAGTAATTGCCCCGACCCCTACTATGTGCATAATTGGAAACCTGGATGTGGGGAGAGGAGCAGCAACAAGAGACAAGAACAGAACAGAGCAGGAGCATGCATGACAACAGATCTGACACTGATGATGAAACGTTATGAAACAACACAAAAAGGAGGACCTGGAATGAAGGTGGGTTGCAAAGCAGCTTGGAGCATGCAGCAGGCTAAAGCAGCTTAAATAGAGTGTCTTTATAATAAGTCTGAACTAAAATATATTAAAATGGAATTAAAAACAATTAGGTTTTTATTTCCAGAAAATTATGTTTTGGGTTATAATGCAATATTTTTCACCTCTTTTAAAGCTTTGTTTTCTTTATTGGCGTGGTTATGCCTCCCATCTATCTCTGGGCAAAATATGTGTTTCTTACTCAAAATACACTTCCTATGAAATACTTTAACTATATATCCATACTGATGATTTGTATCCATGAACACACACACATGAGTTAGATTACTTTTTTGCGACTATTTCATGTTTTCTAATGAGGCCGAGCTGAGTGGAAAACAAGCAGCACAACACATCAGGAAGAAGCTGAGAAATCGATATTTTCCTGATTTATTTTGGCCATGTCAACAGACCTGCTAACACTTTGGCTCTGTAGCATTCATCAGAATGTGGGAGAGAGGTCCTGTCATTTATATTCCTGATCCTACATCCTATATACATTTTTGGATAGTATGACATGAATTAAAAACAAAGTAGTAGTAGCTAGCATCGTCGTCTCATAGCAAGAAGGTGCTAGGTTTGAATCCACCAGCCGTACCGGGCCTTACTGTGTGGAGTTTGCATGTTCTCCTTGCGTCTGCTCTCTCCGTGTACCCCACTCGTCGCCCAGTAACTATGGAATAGACTCTAGCCCCTGCACAATCTTGAGCTGGAAAGTAAAATGTACGGAGGCAACAAGTTCTGTACTGAGTATTCTGTTTTTTTGTATTGCATATAAACTTTTAAACTAAAAATCATCTTTCAGTTCACCATGTGTCATATATTAAATATAGGGATTCAATACATCTCTCTCTGAGAAGGCAGCTTTGATAGATTGCACCCTCTGGCAGGAAGAGCTACACATTAAAGTCCAATGAAATGCAGAGTGGCAGGGGAGCCATGTTTGGCCTCATGATAGTGTTTGGCTATGATATACACAGCATTCCCTACTTTATGCTCTGAAAGGCGCTGTCAGAGAGTTCTCTTTGTTTGTCCAGTATAGGCTCATCCACACCCATAGGGGCCTGACTGAGGCTGCACTGCAATTAATGAAGGGTTTGTGTAAACTGTGCCTTTAACCTATATCCTTGGTTACCATAACCTTGTTCCTTCGTTTTTTTGCAAGAAAAACATCCTTTTGGTGGCATTTTGAGCAACGCTTGATTTGTTCAATTTTTCATAAAACATCTGATTCGAAACCACAGGGCAAAACACTGAAAATTGCCATATTTCAAAGTACCACACAGATTCATAGTTCAGATTGATCTCATGTCACAAAAGGAGTTTTTCTTTTCCACTTCCATCTTCAGAAGTTGACATGAAATACATTGTACAGGGAGTTGTGCCTCATTGCTCTGACAGCACAGCAGTGACAAAGACACAGCGAATAAACATCCTCCCCTGCATGTCACTTCATGACAGGGTGAAGAAAAACTTTCAGGAGGACAAATTTGGCTTCATGTTCAGAAATTCACCAGATGACCCTTCTGACAAAAATAAATGGACAAAAATACAAATACATAGAGTAATCAATAGTCAGCAACACAAAGAAAATATGAAAACAGACATATTGATTACATTAGGCAAAAAGCCTGAAAGGCAGAGGAAACATGCTTTAGTTTAAAAATTCAGCAAAAGCATTTGCAGTAATACCTAAGAAAGGAAGCTTAAATTTATGCTGAGGGGGAATAAAAGCGCACACACAAACAAAAGAACCAACTACATACACATTACCACAAAGATATTGCCACTCACTTGCGTCCCACAGTGCTCCCATTCCTATGGATGCAGGTCACCTCCCGATTCTGGTAGCCCACCTGAATGTCCCAGAAGGGACTCTCTTGCCGGTTGAGGCGGTTCCTGGTACGCTTCTTCTGGATAAGCTCCCTAGTCTCGGGATCTTTTACTCCTGCCCTCTCCCGGAGCCCTTGCCCTTTGCCTTTCCTGCGTTTAACTTGGCGAGCTGTCCGAGTCTGCGGGAGGGCACAAGGGTTCCACGGTCCAACCCTGAGACTGTACATGCCCTCTGGACCTGTGCAAGGCCCTGGTTTGCAAGACTGGAACTCAGTCAGGTTGGGACAGGCAGCGCCTCCAAAAAGCGGAGGGACTAGGACACTGCGTACTCTGTTCCTGAGGCCTGTTCCACACGTTTTGGAGCAGGATGTCCATGGCGAGTACTCAGAAACCACACAATCCTGAGGGCAAGGGATCAAACATGCCTGCTCTAGACGAGGCTTGGGTTCAAAGTACTCACAGATGGCATCCTCTGCTGGAGATCCGTCTGACTTGAGTATGCAGCCCACCTCCCGGGTCTGAATGCCCTCTTCGCCTCCACTGCACGTGAACTGCCGTGGGGCCCCAAAGGTCCTTGCTGATACTGGCACGCACTCATTCCAGGCACCCAGTTTCCAGTCATAAAGGTCCTTGTGCCAGTCGCACACACGGAAACAGTTTCTCTGGTTTGAGGGACGCTGTGCCTGGTCGCAGTTGGTGTGAAGTGTTGTCCAGCCATCCACATGGGCACACCAGACTGCCCGGCTTTGGCTGCCACCCAGGCCGCAGTCGCTGCCCATACATCTTCCCCATGGACCTGGGAAACAAATGAACAACCTCAAATCACAATGAAGAAACATAAAACAATGATCCTTTCATCTTTAAATGACAGGAAAAGCACTCAGGAGCATTGTAAGAAAACTTGTAAGGAAACTCTAAACACAACACATCACAATACGGCTTTGAAGAAGCAGGAAATTATATTAGCAGGAATAAAAGATGCTAGTCAGATGGAGGAAGTGAAACAAAACAGCATAATGTCACAGGCTGGACTCGATTGAAAGTGTAGAATAAACAAATAAGACATATTTATCCTAATAATGATGAATTGAAGGCACTAATGCCACTTCATGTGTATCTTTAAAACAGAAATCCATATGGAAGCATCATTTAATCGAATGCTTGAAACCTAATTCTAAACCAAGAATACTCTGTTTTCTTTTTCTCAGCTAAGAAAAAGGCACATAATACATCTTCAAGGATGACACAGTAAATTCACAGACTCTTTTAATATGCCCCTTGATGTAAATGTGCTGAAAAGCTGTCAGCAGCTGAAGTGAGTGCAAAAATGTGTCATATTAAATAAAAATAATCCGCCGCCTTGTTTTTGCACGACGCTTCGGTCAGACACAGCGATTCTTTCTGCATGGTAAAAACTGGGTGGCTGCCATTGAGGCGGGGAGGGATGATTAGGCAACGCAAACACAATGTGCAACAGTAGAGATTATAGGTGATCAAACGCAAGCGTCTGAAAGTTAATTTACGGGGGCAATGAGTTATCTGTGGCATTTATCGAAGTCTATTGGCAACCAGCAGAAATTGGTTGTGCATTAGCAACAAAAAGTTTAATTTGAGCCTGAGAGGGTTAATGGCAGCACAGACTGAACAGACAGTACATAACAGGACTAGAGGAGGGGAGAGGTTGCTGTATATGTGGTTTAATAATTAAATATACTACCGGTACTGACTCAGGAATACCGACATGTAACCTCAAATAAAAAGATGTTCTATATTTTTCTTATTGTCTGAAAGTTCAATTACAATGTCAAAATCATGACATGATCTTGTTAAATGATTTGTTGCAGCCTGTTTAGATTAACCTCCTACCATTCATCAGACCCCTGTTTAAAGTTAACATAACACGCTTGGCTGCTCAAAGGCATCTTTTACAAAGAAAAGCCATTATGACAAAATATGTAAAAGTCTTTATTTGGCAGCTACGGTTACTTCTAGTTTTCTGAAAGTAAGCATTTTTTCATAAGCATGTGGCTACAACACAACCGGACCTTATCGCTAAGTGGTTTGCTGGCATGAGGCGAATAACACTGGCCTACAGTCAAAATGCTTTTGATATAAATGTAGTCAGACATGACTAATTTAGGGTTACAGCAACTGAAAATGATGCTTAAAAATTTCAGTAATTATATGCAATTCTCTTAGTTTAAAGATCAAAAGTTATCAATCAAAACCAAAAATGACTTAAATACATTTTGACTGCTGAATGTTGGAGAAAAAAAAGGCCCAAATGGGGATATGTGTTGATTTTCAGGTGGCCATTCGTCCTAAAATATTCATCCAATTTTCCATTTTATATCACAATGTGCTGTTCTCCTGTGATTGTTAATGATGATACCAACATTTTTTGGATTCTAGATAATTGATGAAACTGACATTTTGCAATGCCACAACGTCCCACCTAGGCTCAACACCCTGACCTGGCTTGGACAGCTCTAAATAAATTCGGAGCAGCTGTTATTTATTTGAACTGATATAAAATAATGCTAACTTTATTTTCTAATGTGATGTTTCATATTAACCTCCTAAGACCCGAACTCTTCTAGGCCCTTGTAGAGCAAAATGTAGTATTTTGGTGTGGACAACCCAAAATGTGATGTCCACATATGTGGACGCTAGGTCCTAGGAGGTTAAGTCTGTTCTATACCGACTGTTTCCCAATTTTTAAGATGTTGCAATTTAAAAAATTGTTGGTAACCATAAATAGACACAAGTTTGACAATTTAGTCAAATTGAAATTGAAACACCTTGGTATTTTAATTGTCATATCTGGATTTAGCACATATTAATCTGCATGCTTAGAGGTTAAATTGATCCTGCTGATTCCTTTGCAGAGCATCTGTTAGTGTAATGCTTCAAATCCACAAGGAGCAGAAGTATCCGTCAGCATATCGAAAGTCTAGTAATGTGCTGCTTAAAACAGTCTCCAACAAAAGCACTATTTATTTCTGTTTCAAAGGTGTTGCTAAAACCTTTGAGCATTTTAAGTTTTAGCAATTAGCCCCTTTCTACTTATGGATAGTCCTTTGACTGATCCTAAGTACTTTTGACCTTAATGGAAAACATTGTGATGAGATGGAAAGGTAAAGGACAACTGAAGGACAATTTATAGGGACTTAGGTAAAGTAGTGAAATGACGTGCTCAGAGAATCCGGCTGCACTTATAGTAAGTGGATTAATGATATGGTTGATGACACACCATTTTATTGTAGTAAGACTTTACCTAAGATCCTAGTTTGCCTTGTATAACAATATAGACCTTAAAGGGGCTTCATAAAATGGATTTCCTGGACTCTACTAAATTAAACTGTTTAAGAACTGCATGTGCGGGTGGGTACCTGTGTCTGAGATGACCATATTAGGAATATGCCCTCTGAATATGCCTGAAACTGAGTATTTAAAGCAGTTTGAAGGCTGAGCTTTTGTCTCATGGCCTAAACTCATTATTTCAACCTTTGCCATGTTTAAATTAAATACAAGCATGCACTATTGTAATACAGGGTGGGCCATTTATATGGATACACTGTAATAAAATGGGAATGGTTGGTGATATTAAAGTCCTGTTTGTGGCACATTAGTATATGTGAGGGGGCAAACTCCTGAAGATGAGTGGTGACCATGGTGGCCATTTAGAAGGCGGCCATCTTGGATACAACCTTTGTTTTATCAATAGGAAGAGGGCCATATGACACATCAAACTTATTGGTAATGTCACAAGAAAAACAATGGTGTGCTCGGTTTCGATGTAACTTTATTGTTTCATGAGTTATTTACAAGTTTCTCTTAGTTCACAGCCATTGACATGTCGAAGAGGTTAACACGAGAGGAGCGGATCAAAATTGTGTTGATATCTGGTGAACGCAGTAACCGGGTCATTGCAGCAGATTTCAATGCAAGACACCCTACGAGACCACCCATCTCCCATGCTACAGTTAGCAAACTGCTTGCCGAGTTTCGTGAAACTGGTTCAGTGTTGGATTTGCCAAAATGTGGACGCAAGAAAACTGTCACTAAAGAAACATCAGTGGCTGTCCTAGCTTCATTCAGCAAGAGCCCACAGCGTAGCACTCGCCGCATGTCACTGGAGAGTGGCATTAGTCGAACATCCCTTCGGCAGATATTAGCTACTCACAAATGGCACCATTACAAACTCCAGCTACTGCAGCATCTCAACGAGGATGACCCAGATCGGCACACAGAATTTGCAGAATGGGCAAAACAAAAATTGGAACAGGACCCTCAGTTCACGCAGAAGATTTTGTTCAGTGATGAGGCAAACTTTTATGTGAATGGTGAAGTTAACAAACAAAACCACCGCTATTGGTCTGACACTAACCCACATTGGATGGATCCCTCCAAGACTGTTGGAACATCAAAAGTGATGGTTTGGTGTGGTATATGGGGTTCAACGATAGTGGGTCCATTCTTCATCAATGGTAACCTCAAGGCCACTGGATATTTGAAATTGCTACATGATGATGTGTTTCCCTCTTTATGCACTGAAGCTGGCACGTTCCCTGAGTTTATCCAGCAAGATGGTGCACCACCACATTATGGGTGCCAGGTCCGAGCATTCCTAGATGAACAGTTTCCTGGAAAGTGGATTGGTTGTCGTGGGCCAGTTGAATGGCCCCCAAGGTCTCCCGATCTGACCCCCTTAGACTTTTATCTTTGGGGTCATCTGAAGGCAATTGTCTATGGTGTGAAGATACGAGATGTGCAGCACCTGAAACTACGGATACTGGATGCCTGTGCTGGCATTTCTCTGCAGTGTTGCTATCAGTGTGTGAAGAGTGGGAGAAGAGGGTTGCATTGACAATCCAACACAATGGGCAGCACATTGAACACAGTTTATAAGTGGTCAGAAACTTGTAAATAACTCATAAAAGAATAAAGCTACGTTGAAACCAAGCACACCATTGTTTTTCTTGTGACATTACCAATAGGTTTGATGTGTCACATGGCCCTCTTCCTATTGAAAAAACAAAAGTTGTATCCAAGATGGCCGACTTCTAAATGGCCACCATGGTCACCACCCATCTTGAGGACTTTTCCCCTTCACATATACTAATGTGCCACAAACAGGACTTTAATATCACCAACCATTCCCATTTTATTATGGTGTATCCATATAAATGGCCCACCCTGCGGTATAAATATGACAGAAAATAAGGGAAAGTATACATTTAACTACAACTTGAAAAAAAAAAAACTGAATAAAGAACACAGGGTCTAATTTATGTTTCACCACAAAAAAACCTTGGCTGACATTACTAAAACCGTCTTAACCCTGTCAGCCCAACTCAGCTGGTACACCAAGGAGGCTGCAGAACACTCATTAACACATGGGTGGCTGCACTCTGACTGTGTTATCCAAAGGTTATTGATACTACAAAGGAAAAGAAATCAAACTAATTGGGAAACTTCAGTTCAATCCCACATTAACCTCTCAGCTAATTGATTACTATCCGGAGCTGAGCCCGGAGCTGGACTCTTTGCAGGAGACGGGCTGTAAAGGTAAGGGCACCTCTTGCTGACCCAGATCCAGATAAAAATCCTGGCAAGCAACCAGGAGCACAGTTCCAAAAATGGAAGCCTATCATGAAGCTGCCTTGTAGTCTGGTCTTCAGTGTCAGCAGCCAATGTGCCAGACAGGAGTCATCGTGATGAAGCATACACAGGAGCCTCTAAGGCTTAGAGTCTAAGCTTATTTGAAATGGCTGGTTTACCTCACACTGTATCAACACACCATTTGATCAAGTGATCTCTGCCTACTGGGCATCTACAGACTCAGCTCTCGACTCATTTGTAGAACTTGTGGATTTGAGAAGAAGTGAAATATATTTAGGATTCCCAGACCCTACAATATACAGAAAAAAAATGGACAAGAATTTGGTGACAGTGGGAAGGAAAAACTCCCCTTTAACAGGAAGAAAGCTCCGGCAGAATCAGGCCCAGGGAGTAGCAGCCAGCTGGTGTGACTGGTTGGGGTTGATGGGAGGAGAGCGAGAAAACAATAATAACTAATGATGAAATGCAGAGTGGTGCATAAACACAAAAGAAGCAGTGCATTATGGGAATCCCCCAGCAGCCCAGGCCTATTCCTACATGAACAAGAGGGAGCCTAATTATAAGCTTTTTGAGTGGTTGAATTTTGATGTGATGTACATTTTTAATTGAATCCAATAATTGAAAAATGTGTACTAGAGTTTTTTGTCTTCACAATACAAACTGACAAAGACGGAGAATATTATCTTGAGAGCTGATATTCAGTTCCAAGCAGAAGAAATAAAATGTATCCAAAACCAAAAATGCAGCAGAATCAGACACATCCCACTCATATCTAATCTATCCCAGACAGAAGTTATCTCCTCTAAGACTGTTCTCTGGCACTGCCCTTCAGCACTCCTCGGGCTTAGTAATGTGGAGTTAAAGAGTGGCTAAAGGTCAAAATGCTTGGCCATATTCAACATGATCTAAGCAGAACAGTGGCAGCCTTGCCTGATGCTGTAGTCTTATGTATCTTCTCAGAAGAGAAAGTTTGCTATGTCTGATCTTTACAGTTGCTTCCATGTTATGTCGCTCTGTTCAGACACAAAGCTGGAGCAAGGCCTTTTTTCTCCAAATGTAAATCAGTGTGAAAGTCGTGTAGCTTACAGCTAACCTTTCAATATTGTATGCAGTCTGACAGGTTCATTTAACATTCTGAAAACAAAGTGTGTCTCGCCTCCATTTATCACAAAGTATTCAAAGAATTATCCATTACGTTCACTCAGCTGCACATCACACGTTTGACACATATCTGATTAGTAATCTTTTGACACAAAAAAACAGGTGTCATACAAAAAAATACAACCCACATTTGGGCAAGTCATTCAATTGTGTTCCATTTATATGAATTTTCTTCTGGATTTTACTTGATATCAGAAGACAAATACACAAACACAAGCCCGCATATTGATGAAACTTAACAGACGACTATGTTATTAAAGTGCATGTACAGAAGTCCCAGTTTTAGCCAAATATTCTTTTGGCTGCACATTATTATAGCTAATAGTAATGTTACTGATAACCTCATCATGTAAAATGAGGTTATCAGTGTAAATTATTTTACACTGATATAATTTTTCATCATGTAAAATTATTCAACTTTAAGTGCTCATGTCATCAATGTGATATTTGACTCGTGATACAATACACCCCTCAAACAATTTTACCACTGAAAATTGTGAGATACATTTGCCACATGCAATAAAGTACTGGAACAGCTACTAATGCATAATTTTGACACTTGTTGGTAGTTGTTGGATATTAATATAGGCCCAACCACCCACCCCTCATTTATAATATTTGCTTCAGAAGGCAAATTAAAAATTAATGCATGTTTGGGGTAGTGACCTCTGTCAGAGCACTAGTGTTTGAACTACGTTGGCTGTCACCACTCCATAGTAAGACATGACCAGCACTTTGAGAAGGTATGAGGGAATGTTGACAGAAGGGTTTTTCAGATGACCTGCAAGAATAATGTATGAGGGGAAGTGCGGTAAGAGCATAATACAGTATAACACAGGAAAATTAATTTAAGCATCATAGGAATGCTCTATGAGGTAAATGTGCTGATGCTGCGAGCCCATTAAAAAGGACCCAAAGGCAGACTACACAGGAAAAGTGGAAGCTAACAAAAAACAAAGCATGAGTTCAAGCTAATAAATACTTACAGGAATCCCAGAAACACGAATTTTTGCACTGAGGTTAAAAAGTCCAAAGCAAACACACAATAGGGGTGTGATTACCTTTAATAAATCTGAAGATGAACTTGAGGTGGACACAGCCAGGAAAGACAGACTTACAAATATTGGAAGGGAACAAATGGACACAAGGTACGCAAAAAGACAAAGATGGGAAGTAAAACAACCAATAGTGGTAGCACATCTGTCAATCTCCCACTTCACTTTTTCTATACCGATAAACAGGATGCTGAGATACTTAAACTCAACTTGGGGCAGCAACTTGTCCCTTTTCTAGTTGTGAATCATGGCCTCAGATTTGGAGGCGCTGATTCTTATTCCCACCACTTCACACTCGGCTGTGAGCATTTTAGTGCAAGCTGGAGGCCACCAACCGAAAAACCTTCCAAAACGAACCAATACTGATGATTCAATGCGTGGGAAAACAAATCAGAGTCTGCTCTATTGTGGTATTGTCTTTATGGTCTGCCTGTTTATGTGTTATTACATTTTAGCCCATTCTCATTCCTGAGACATCACTTAATGTTGTTTTATCAGAGCTGCTGGAGTGGATCTTTTATGGAAAAGGTGTCCTTTGTAAGCAGATTTTGATGCCTATGGTTATTGCATTGTCACATGCTACTCATCATTTTTCATTGTGCAGTTACTGTTGTGAAGGGGGTATTTTACCTCAAACCACAATCGTTCCATAAGCTGAACCAAGAAGTTTTTATTTTTTAAGACTTACCAGAAGACCAAAAAAAAAAACAAAAAACAAAAAGAAAAATACAAAACACAAAATGCAAACCAGTGTTTAACACACCTGTGATTTAATCCACCACAACCCCGCTATAACCATTTATTACAGGCACTGTAGGACTCTAAACAGGGACAATTAATATTGTCACAGCTGGCGTGTAAAGGTACACCTGGTAAGTAGTAAGACGACACAGGTGTTATCTAACTGACTGCATTATAGCACGTCATAGGTTGAATTACTCTCGTTTCCGCTTCTGCTTCTTTTTTTCATAATTCATGACTGAATTGACCGTAGAAATTAAATTCCTTCTTTTCAGAGCAACGCAGAAGCCAAGAGCACATTAATATGCAGAGAAATCAGGTACTTTGAAGATGAAAAAAAAAATCTGAAAGTCACCAAAAAGAAGGGAAATGATCTACAGGCACTTTTACCTAGCTTCAATCATAATGAAATTATCTATTCCCTGTAATACTCAGGGCCCCAGCAGGTCCCCCGGGAGTCCTCGGGCCTCATAATGGGATCTTTCCTCCGAGCACTATATGTGAAGTGTAATATCCTCACTGTTGGGGTGAGAGTCTGATCTCTGACTGGGCCTCGAGTGTCTATTTAATGAACAGTTTCTTTGTCCCTGCAGGGTCAGCTTCACTAATGAATGGGTCACTGTAACACTCGCTCTCTTTGTGTTTGTTTGTTATTTTTCAAATCCACAACTGGGTCTGGCACTCAAAGACAGGACCTTTCTCTCGGCCAGGGTCGAGGTTCATCTCAGGATCATCGCCGCTGACTGGCTGCCGCTTCACTGCGATGTTATAGCCAGTGAATGTGTCTTGATTTCAGAGCTGTCAGTTCTGCTGTCATGTCCAACTATATAAAAAAGGTCAAATAAAATACGAGTTGTTTTGCCACAATCAGCAAAAATTTGGTGTTCTTGAGACATTCAGGGTCAGTGCAGTGTTATATATGTGGAAATTTAGCCACAGCTGAACAATGTCAGACTCCTACAGCAGCAGGAAAGTGTCAGTATGTTGTAGAGTAATAGAGAGTAGAGAAACAACAGTCTGAAGAGTAAAAGTGAGGTAATGTATCTAAGGGCTGGCTCTCCCACACAATTTCAGTGAAAGAGAATGAATTCAGTCAACTTGTCAGATTAAATCAAATCTCAGAAATAGGATTTCACACAGGTCTGATTTTATGGATGACTATATTTATTATATGGCAGGTCATAAATAACCCTTCTTTTAGCATTTTCATAATATTCTAAGGTTTGTTAAAGCGTGGAAGCAAAGTGCTTTTTTCACGATGAAGAGATGGTGTTTTAAGTTTCCTCCTCGGAAATTGATTCATCAGTTCCACAGCAGTACTGCGAGATGTCAGTTTGATTATGTAAGCTCAATTTTTTATTCAAAGCTCCAACGCTGTATATGAAACTACTGTTGTTTGAGTTGCTGGAAAGCTCCTTTCTAAGAGTTCAGCTCTCCATGTAGCATCACAGTTTAGACAGAATTAACCGTATGAACTACAATAAGATAATTGCATGTTTGCATAGCCGTTGGGAGAACTAAGCATTACCACATTGGACTTGCCACGTTGAGTCACATTAGGCTCTGCGCTGCACTTGTTTGCCGAGAGCTACAGAACAAATCTGAACAAGGCAAAGGCCAACTGTGCATTGTTATTGTGTTTAAAGAGCACAGCCAGTTATAAATACTGCCATTTCTTGTTGGGCAAGTCATTATTTAGCACCAGATGGATACCAGCCCTTTAGATCCAAATGGGCCACAATGTGCCTGAAAGGTTATTGTGGAAAAGAGCAAAAGTTAAAGGAGAAAAGAAGAGAACCAAAGGCTAGCCCTTAACATCTGAAGGAATACTTTGAGCAGCTTAGCATTCATGGATGATTGTTAACCGTAGCCTGCCTTCAGTGTGATTGGTGCCCAGGGCTGTGCAGCGCTAAGCCACATTGACTAAAGCTCTCTGCTCACACTTGATCTAAATTTCATTAACTGTAATACCATGATTGTGCTTGCACGGCTTGAAGGAGCTCCTCCGACTCTTTTATTCATTGCGTCCAACAGACACAGACGTTTCAACAAGTCACACAATATGAAATAAGTCCTCTCAATTTTTATCTGGGCTCCTTTCTGCATGCAGTATCTGCATACTCCATATTACAGCTTAATAAGAGCAACAGGGTGCTACAGTCATTTAATGCGTATATTAATTTTCATTGGTGTTTTGAATTGAAGCTTAAGAATCATGCTAATTTATTTTCATCCTAACACTCAGCCATTATATTTATCTTAATTTCACTTCATATTCACCATCATCAGTTCTGCCAAACAGACATAGATAAATTAGATAAATGGCTTGATGGTCATCCAAGGTATTGATATCCCAACATTTTCTGTCAAATGGCAAAAACTTCAGTGCATTACTGCATTTGTGTAGAACAGCTCATGCTACTATGATATGTCGGCAGTTTCTTTAGGACTGCATAGTCAGACTGAGGCACTTTTGACAGCCAATCTGGACCTACAATGACTCCTCCTTTTTTATTACTTTATTACTTGTGCAAAAGTGTCACCACTCCACTAGCATATATCTTGATTCCATCGCCTTAAATAATGTCCACATGTATATAGTGCTGCAGAAACTGTGTACTGTGTACTGCTGCTCTTCTTTAGGTGGTGAGCTCTTTTCATTAAATGATATATGGTCTTATATCACACTTTTATTCTTCTTCTTTTCTACCTGAGCACTCAACTTTATAGAACATGCCTCATTCACCAATTCATACTCATTCATACAAGCACATTTTCCACACCTAGGTGCTTTCTGTGTAACGTTCACACACATTCACACCTTGGAGAGCAACTTGGGCTTCAGTATCTTGCCCAGTAATAATTTGGCATTCAGACTGAAGGAGCAATGGATGAAACCAACAGCGTTCCAGTTAATAGATGACTTGCTCTATCTCCTGAGCAACAGCCACCCACTACAGCAGTTAGTTGTGGTGTGCGCCACACAAGAGGAGATTATCCACCTCGCTGTTTATCGCAAGCAGTACCTACATAGAAAATGGACAGTATAGGAAAGTACTTCTTGATCTCAACAAGTTCAAATGCCAAAAAAGCAAAATGATTTTGTTGCTTAGTTTGGAAATACTGTAGATGGGAAGATTTTGTGCCTGGGAGGCACTGACCAACCAACCCAAAAATTGCTGACCCCCCTCGGCAAGACTTTCTCATGTTGGTAATAATTTCAGCAAGAGGGAGGAAGACACCCTTCAGTTGAAACATTAACTTGTTATTTATAACAGATTATTATTGATTGTAAAAACTTATTTGATCTTTATATGCATCTCCTTTAAGTATCAACTGTATCAGCAGAAAAATAACTAGGCATATAATTATTTTCTTTCTCTCTTTTTTGCCATATTTTTTTAAAGTAACTTATATTTAAAAACAGAATAATAAAACTAGAAATTCTGTTTTTGGTGTGCCACCCTGATATTTTTTAGTGGCCCCCGGATTGCCACCCGTATTAAAAAATTCTGGAGATGCCCCTGATTTCAGGCAGTTCACTTTAATAATTGTTTATGCTGTAAATTCTATCATCTGGATATTGCATAGATGAATGCAATTTGTTTTTTAGAGCACAGGATGTGTCCATATATGAGTGAGTACAAAGCTAGGGCTCAATAAATAAACATTTACAGCCTTTTGTGTAATTCAGTAATAATTCATGGTTTTTATTCTGTCCAGTTAAATGCTTCACGATAACAATCGTTAATTATCAGTTGTTTAGTTCTTATTATCACTGCATCTTATAGGTGAAAAAGGCTTTTGCCCACTCAAAGATGTGGTAAGCATAAGTTACTGTTTATCTATAAGTCTCTCATTGCCAGGCTGCCATTTTACATCACTGCTACCTGGAGTGGTGCTCGGGGCCATATCTAACTCCTGGCTGCCTGCACGTCGTGCAGGTTTAGAAGAACTGCTTTGAGTTTTTATGCTCCAACCACCTGGAATTGTTGCACCCCGCAATGCACATTAAAAATAAATCTCTGGTAATGTTTGATCAGTTTAAATTTATGATCACAAGCCATTTAGCTTTTGTCTGCACCTCTTTTTAAGCGATTTACGTCTAAATATTTTACTGAGTTCTTTGCTTAACACATATCTTTTGATGTTGTGCCTTTACATGACAGCAATGTAAATGTAGCCTGGTTCTCAATATTTAAAAAAAATAAAATAATGATCTTTATGTTGTTTTTAATTTATAGTAAAATATGTAGGAGGAGAACAACAGCCAAATATTTTCCAGATTCACTCAAATCAAGTATCTTTTTAATTGCAACATTTACATTCATGACGGTGAAGAGCATAATCATGTTTCTAAACATCTGGAGTTTAGCCGCAGCAAAAAAAAAAAAAAAAAAAGACATGACAAACAGCATAAGCAGCCAAAACTGAGAACTGGATGACTATGTTCTGTTGTTTACAGAGAGTTTGTGTTTTCCTGTTAGCTCATAAACACCCTCAGAGGATGGAAGAGTGACAAGATAAATTAGAGAGAACACGCTCCAATCCTAAAAACACCCACATGCTTGGTGGTGACGATAACGCTACTGGCAACAACAAAGAAATTCTCAGAATTCTTTGAGTCAAAGGGTCAGGGCCGGGCACCGAGCCAGAGTGAAACACCTGCAGCTTGTAACACTGTACCACCGTTTGTCACCACAACAACAGCGACAAGAAAGTGTCTGACTTCAAATGAGCCATTCTTGCTTCACAATTTAGACTGTCAGTGTGTTACACAAACAGTTTCCCACAGCTCTAAGGCAATGGTCTGTGTATGAATCTGTCGGAGAAAATGTCAACACTGTCAGAAGCCAAACTAAAATTAACTCCATGACTTGCCATTATTACACACTTTCTTATTCAGGAACCAACATCGACAAAATACTTCCATTTTCAAGACAAGTAGGGTGAGATAAAAAGAATTACTTTTGCATTGATGGCAATACGGCCGATGTAAGGAAAATCGAGTGAAAAATAAAAGCATGCGCAACATAATTTTGTTCTAATTAAATCTTTACACAAGGCAATCTCAAAACATTAAAAGCATGCTAATTAAAAACTGATTGAAAAAAATGCAATGACTGACTAAGCTTTTTAAATTTAATTTGCTTTTATGAGATGATTAATCATTTCCAAAGCAATAATACCAAAAACAAACTGGTTCTAGCTTTTCAGACTTGCTTTTTCCTGGGTTAAATGACAGTTATGTGTATTGTTTGGGGGTTTTGAATCATTTCGCAGAGTTCTCTGACTTTCTGAGGCTGGGCTCCACTTACCAGGAGAAAACGAGAGACCCTCATACACCTCATTTTCTCAGTACTGAATAATCACATGCTTCCCACCATTTGTTCCTTGTATGACACTGGAGTTAATTGTTAATTGTACTTTTGAAAATTTTCAGCTGAGGAGGTGCAGTGGCTAGCACTGCTGTCCCTCAGAGATGGCCCTGGATTCGCTCCTGCTGGCTTCTTCCTGCTATTCCTCCAGGTACTCTGGTTTACTCCCACAGCTCAAAAGACATGTTTGTTAGATTAATTGATTCTTTAATTTGCTGTAAGTGTGAACGTGGGCTTGAGTGGTTATATGTCCCTTTGTATTAGGTTTAGTTACACCTAAATTAAATAAATGGTCAAGAAAATGAATGAATACTTCAGACAGGTCAGTGTTAGTGTTTGACAATCATACTAGAGATAAAACCGTTGGAGCAAAAGACACATGTGTGCTTGTTTTGTGACATAAATGCCTCGCTCGAAGATGCTAAAAAGAATAAATCATTGCATGAAGACTAGGTGCCTTGATTGTTTTCTTTTTCTCCATGCAATGCCTTTATCAAGATTTCATGGAGTTTATTTTTGAGATTTCTATTTTCCTCACTTCCTTATTTCTCTCTGCATCTTTTCAATACTGAGGCACTTTTAGACTCACTCAGTGTCTGGTGAAGCACATTTTAATGTTGTGGCACAACATTATGATCTTACCCACTGGCCATGAGTCGTGGATCACTGTGACACTTAAAGTGTCCAGCATGTTTGTATGCTCGCAGTCTGCAGATACTAAACACGTTTTTATTTTGTCCTCTTTATGTTTGTGCTATTATTGTTCAATAAGCTTAGTCGTAACATATAAAGAAATTATTTCAATCAGAATCAGAATACTTTATTGATCCCTGTGGGAAATTATTTTTTGTTACAGTGCTCCATTATAAACAAACATTAACAAGGCAGACAATACGCTAACTAAGAATAGTACAATATATACATCCATATATATACATAAAGTCGCTTATTAATAAATAGCTGAAAAAGAAACGTGTGTAGCTGTAGCAGTAAACAGTGTGTTAAGTGGATGCGTTGTACAGGGAGATGGCCACAGGCAGGAAAGATTTCCTGTGTCGTTCTGTGGTGCTTTTCGGTACTCTCAGTCTCTCACTGAACGTGCTCCTTGACTGTTTTCTGACCAGCACGTCATGGAGTGGGTGGGAGGTCTTTATCTTGGACAACATCCGCCTCTCCGACACCACCTTGAGGGAGTCCAGCTCCATCCCCACAACATTACTGGCCTTACGGATCAGTTTATCGAGCCTGTTGGCATCTGCGACCCTCAGCCTGCTCCCCCAGCATGCAACAGCATAGAGGATCGCACTGGCCACACGACTCGTAGAAAATCCTGAGCATTTTCTGGCAGATGTTGAAGGACCTCAGTCGCCTCAAAAAATAGAGACGACTCTGGCCCTTTCTGTAAAGTGCTGTGGTGTTTTTAGCCCAGTCCGGTTTATTGTCATTGTAAACTCCAAGGTATTTATAGTCCTCCACAATGTCAACACTGACCCCCTGGATTGAAACAGGGGTCAAATGTTTCCTGGTCTTTCTGAAGTCCACTATCAATTCCTTGGTCTTTGCCATGTTGAGCTGCAGATGATTCTGCTCACACCACGTGACAAAGGAATCGACCACAGCCCGGTAGTCTGTCTCATCATCCCTGCTGATGCATCCAACCACCGCAGAGTCATCAGAAAACTTCTGAAGATGGCAGGTCGCTGAAGTCTGTGGTGTAGAGGGTGAAGAGGAAGGGGGAGAGGACAGTCCCCTGTGGTGCTCCTGTGTTGCTGATTACCTTGTCAGACACACACTGTGGGAGACGTACAGATTGTGGTCTTCCTGTCAGGTAATCAAAAATCCAGGACACCAGAGAAGCATCCACCTGCATCGCTGCTAACTTATCACCCAGGAGGGTCGGCCTGATGCTATTGAAAGCACTAGAAAAGTCAAAAAACACGACCCTCACAGTGCTCGCCGGCTGGTCCAGATGGGTGTAGACACGCTTGAGCAGGTAGATGATGGCGTCCTCAGTTCCGAGACGAGGCTGATAAGCGAATTGAAGGGGATCCAGATGTGGTCTTACTCTGGGTTACTTTCAAGTTAAGTGAAGCGGAGTGTTAATAAAAACCAAAACTCTCCAGTGCAGCCATTGTGTTTTTTCTTTAAAATTTGATCACTAAACAGCATCTGGCAACATGATGCTGGCTTTTTGGAGGATACCACACAAATCTCCACAGTCTTCTTAAAATTTGGCATTCCCTTTTACAATTCCTTTTTTGTAGATGATTTGCTGATATTCTACAGACTGAAAATCTAATTACCATTGGTCCTTCAGTGGTGTTAGTTTCAGTCACTATACTGTTTATAAGATTGGGGAAACCTGCAGTCAGCTGAGACTGAAGAAGTCACTTGGATGAGTGACGAAACGTTTCTCCCACTGAAAACGCTACGTCCAGATGAACAGAATCAACTTTTGGAGATTTACTCACCTGGATGACTGAGCATGCATCAAGACTTTCCTAGTCTCACTCATCACTCAAAGGGATTTTAAAAAACAAGTCACATTTAAACCATACAGTTTAAGCACCTTGCCTACCTCACATCCATGTCCAATTTAGAATAACCAATAAACCTAACATTCCTGCTGTTATGACTATTGTCGAATGTGCAGGTACCTCTCCGTGATTGGTGGAACCTTACGGATTGGCTAATGACCTGGAGACAACATATAAGATGACACCGCCATGGACGGCCAGTCATTCATCCTCGGCTCATCCCAACCGGCAGACTTTGCATTCCCTGTCTAGCCATGTTTGTTTGATACAGGAGCATGTCGGGGTGGACTGCCTTTTTGTTTGATTACAGTTTTCTCATGTTTTTGTTAGTTAGGGAGGTAAGTTTTAAGTCTTTTGAGTAGGTACGCTTATTCATCCTTGAGATAGGCTCCTTTTGTTTGTTATTTTGGCATTAGGTCCACCCCAAACTTATAGTCCGCTCCTTTCCTTTGTTTTAAATCCACTCATTGTAAATAAATCACCGTCAAAAAGTATTAATTGTGTGATGTGCTGCTTGGGGTCGGATGGATCACCCTTATGTCATGGTCTGGCCACCTCTAGACAGGCCATAAGTGTGAGAGCGAGACAGACAACTGGAGGAAACCCACACATAGACAGAGGGAGTTCACAGATAAAGGGTTTGAACTGGGAAGGTTCTCGGAAAAGACAAAGGTAATCAAATTTAATAACTACTCATACTAAGTGTATAAGTGTATTTTTAAATGTCTCTGTTAGACGTCTCTGTAAAAGCCTCTAGTGTAATGATCAACTATTTTTAAATCCACACATGCAAAGTCATCCATCTTCCATCTGAGAAACTTTGTTAAATGTTCATGTTCACTTATACAGACTCCATCACACAGGCTTTCGCTTCCACTCAACTCGATTTACTGCAATAGACTCTTGACCATCTTAACCCTCTCAGGCTCAAATTAAACTTTTTGTTGCTAATGCACGACCAAGTCCTGCAGTGGTACTTCTGAGTAAAAAAAAACTCATAAAATATGTATGTGGGGTAATCAGGTTGTTAGTTTTTAACTGTTGCAAATCAGCAACGCCTGCCTCGAGAGGGTTAATCAGAAATCATTACCTAAACTCCCCATTGTAAGATATTTAACACGGGCCAAGAAAAGAGATCACTTTTAAAGTCCTTCTACTGGCTGCAAATTGGTTTAGAATTGATTTTAAGAGCCTACTCATCACATTTAAAGCACTTCATGGCTTGGACCCAGATTACTTATCAAACATAGTCTGAAGTCCTTAGCACTACAACATCACGCATATTCAAATAGCTCAGGTTGTTTTAAAAATTCTGTACTTGCTTGTGTTTTGTAGCAGTGTCTAAATAAGCTTTTTATACAGTCAAAAGAAAGCTGACCGAGACCCCAGAGGGTTAAGCTGCTCTTTACAACATTTGTATTGCAGGGCTTTTATATACAACCTTATATCATTTTCATCTGGAAATTCTCATACAGCATTAGTTACAGCAGTAGTTTTTATACATATCCATATTTTCTTTCATCGAATCTTGCCACTTTCCCTGCCTTTTCAGGAGTATTTTGTGATTGCCTATTTTCAGAAATGCCTCACAAATAAAAAACCACCAACTTAACCTTCACACACAGACATGGTTATTTCCCGCCTGCTAAAGGATCGACTCAGCACTGAACAATGACTGTGAATGATGAGGCGAGGAACCACTCAATATGAGCATAAATGTAGAAAAATAGACTGGATGATGACAGCAGGGATGTGTCATGATTTAGCTTTAAAAAAATAGTTTTCAGTTTGTTTCCATTTATTTGGCATGTTTTTGAAGCTGCTGCTGCTTCCTTTGTGTTGACTCGGCCATTTCATTTTTTATTTAATCATTTTGTTTCTTTTTTAAATTCACATTTTACTGTTGCTTTGTAAGATATCAATGGACAAAACTGTGTACTGTGTGTATGGCAGCAAAATTAGTCACTGCTAATGCTGAATGTAATGGTGGATGGAAATAACGCAGTGGTCTTTAGTAAATATTCAGACATGGGTAGCATCTCATGCTGTGCTTCTGTTGTAAATATGCAAACTTTGTTTAAAGAAAATGATGTTAAACCATCCTCAACAGAAACAGAGCTGAGGTCTGTCACAGTGTACAGTAATGAGTCTCACTAATGAGCGAGTAGTTTTTCTTTTTAAAAAGTCTTTTACTATACAGGAGATTACTGATGCTATTATGACAGCAGCCTGACTGGCATGTGTCTTCCTGTTCCTTTTCTTGTGTATATTTGTATCGCTATTAATACTTCAGATACTTAGATATCCATAGAGCTCCGAGCTGATCTTCCTTGCATACATCTTTTTATAAGCAGCAGCTGAATGCCAAAAAAGGAAAATAGAGACACACAAGCAATAACAATAAAGTCCCCAGAATATTCTTAAAGGTTGTGGCAGGGGGAAAGAACACACCCTGCATTTTAAGCAGACACACTGAAGGGAAAACAGAAAAAACAACAATGGTCACAGTACTGTCACTAGCAGTGGCAACAGTAAATAAGGCGTTCACTGCGGCACAGTGTTTTATCTTTATTTACCAAATGAAGCCTCTTGGTCTGTACTGAGGTGATACACATTTTACAAATACTTTTACAACAAACAGACGTCGACTACAACTTTAGTCCCCACCACTGGCGCTGAGCAGCTTCCCAGGTCTGCTCTTGTTTACTCGTTGACTCAAATATGAGCTGACAGGCCCACGAATGTCTCCCCTAAAGGGGTGTGATGGTTTGGCAAAGGGTACGGGTTAGGCATAGTGTGTGTATGTGGGAAGGGGGGGTGAAGGAAGTTTCAGTGCTGCACAAGGAGTGTCAGAGGCTCAGCGAATGTGGCCCGTGGATTTAAGCCGCTGGTCTGTGAGATGCTACACTGGCAGGTTTTACAAGAGCAGCAGTGACACACACTGTTCGAGGCATTTAACTAAGAGCAAGAAAACCAGTTGTTTTCCCAGTGGATGGTATTCTTCTTGCCAGGGTGTGGTATTTCATCTCCTTCTCAACCCCACAAACATGCAATATGTATGCGACTGGTTGCAGCTATTCAAGGACACCCACAACAACAAAAGCATGATGACAAGTTTGTACCACTGAGCCCAAACTAGCTGTCAGCCAGACACCCTCCCTAAACCGAGCTTGCTCCCAATCCGACGATCATTTTACTGTAGTTTGCCCAACCCTGGTGTGCAGGGCGTGGACACAGCATCATAAACACATGAACCCTTTAATGGCATCAAAAACAAAAACCCTGGAAAAAAACTCATGTGTGAATCTTGTAATGTTCGATTTTTGCCGAGGTGGAGAAGCAGGTGCATCCATAATTCATGGAGTGAGTCTAGATTGGATTACAGTGTATGGAGTTGGTTCCAACACCTGTCATCTATAAGGAATAGAGCTTTAACTGAATGGCCTATTATGGAGAAATTGGTATTGATGTATACTTTGTCCCATATGACTGAATATAAATAAATTTTGATTTTTTAATAGAAAAGATGCCTGGAGTAATTTTGCACCTTTTGTCCAGAAGAGTGACCCAAACTATTTCCACCGTGGCCTGGGTGTTTTTGACATCTGTAGCACCGTCTGCAGCACATGTAGCAGAGTAGCATCATAGCTGGGCCCAACATTGGTGCAAAGTCAAGATTAAGATATAACATATCTTTAACAATAACACAAAATACAAGCATGGAAAGTTTTAGAGTTAACAAACTATCCTGCAAACCAACCAACTAAGCTAGGAACATTTTGCTGGTGTTTCAGAAGCGCTGAATCATGTGAAGAATCTAAGACGACAACAGATCCATAATTACTAGTGGAAATCCCCTCACTACTATTATGGAAGTTCAGCTACTGCTAACTATACAGCCTTGATTGTTTACATCTCATGTTTTCCTCACAGGCTGACTTAATGGCTAGTTTGTTAAAATTTCAGTTCTCCATATCATTTAGCTGCTTTCTCAGGTAGGCTCTTGTCCTATGGTTAGATGGACTCCAACAACAACAGTCCTTGCTCTGCTCTGACAAGTTGCTTCCAGCTGGAGGGTCACTCTATAATCAGATCCCGAGGTAAAGAACTGGTTGATAAATTTGTGCACCAAGCTCACGGATGATGCGGAGCAGAACAAGGACTAGCAGCTGCAGTCCACAGTGGTGGAGTTGTTTTGTATCTCCTGAACAAGAGATTCATTATAGAAGTAGTTGATTATATTGCTCAGTAATACATTTGTAAAATTGCTATTTGTTATTTGCAGAGCATAAACGCATAATCGGTATTACTTATTAACTAATTTACAATGGCCTGTGCACCTCCTTTGCACACGTTTTAGCCATGGGTGAAGAAATAATCTAGATAGTCCACAAGAATCTCTTTTTTGTGCTGTGCCAGAATACTCAGGCATGTATGCATTAACAATTAGTGGTATGCATCCTATAATAAAATATATATAATATTTTTAGTACATTAGGTTTGCTTTCATCGCAAGCTCTGAAATATTACATTTAAAAAATTCAACAGAAATCTGTCTTTCCAGGCACAATGTTCCTGTTTCTCTGGATTATCCACAGACCTCACTCCCAACAGATTCTTAGTGGAAAAACTGCTGACGGAGAAAGTCTTATTGCAAACTGATGCTGTTGGGAGTTTCATTTATAATTCTTCACTACTGGAAAGGGGAAATCTTTTATACAGAAATTAAGGTTATGCAAAGCCCATTCGAGAAAAGCAAGAAATTCTACGTGTAAATTCTACGTGTACTGACCTTTCAACAATAACATTAATTTAAATAACAGAGGTACCACAGAAAGCTGCAGGATTACTGAATTATACCCATGCAGGTGTTGATCTTAGTGTGTCAATCTGCAGTATTTAAGACTCCCTGGAACATGTATCTACATTTTTTCATCTGGTAGCCCAAATCCGCTTTTGACAAAAATATCCGGCCCTGAGCTTGTAGTAGTTGAATAATCTTTTGTATTTTTGTGGATTAAGCTCGTGCTGTGTGGATTTCCTTGATGGGGATGGAAAAAAAAGAGAATGAATCTGTGAATGAATTTACTCGAGGGTAAAGTGCAAGCAACGTGGAATGAGGCTTTGTGGTTGGGTATTAAGAGCGTGCAGTGCACCTGTTAGGAGGTCACAGGTGTGTCTTTCAGTGTATCTGTGCACTGCACTGGCTCTGTGCACGCGTTTGTTCTGAGCAGGTGCTCAGAGGAGTGGTGGCTTTGTGACGTTGCTGTCACTTTATTAAGACAAATTGTTCAATCACATGGCGAGATCTCTCGCCCTCAGGAGTGCCAGCATTGGGGATTAGATTACCACCTCCCACAATGCATCACACTTTACATCACAATCCAATAGGAGAGTGATGCTAGAGGGGGGCTACTCTGTAGCCCTGCCTCTTTAAACAAGGAGATTAAAATTAGCTAGAGGGATGTGCACTGAATCACAACAATGAGAATCTTTGAGATAACACTGTTAGGTATCACCTAATTTAAAAACACTGCATGTAGTGTGCTCTTCAACGATACATCACTGTGAAATTAGTGGCATTTGTGAACTTAAATGCTAGTAAACAGCAAGGTAAATAAAGGCATTACAGACAGTTGTTCTATGCTCTATGTTTTGATTTAGATTTTATCGCATCCCTGCTAATAACAGAGAAAAACTGTTCTGTCAGACGGGTAAGGTAGCGTGTAAAGCACATGATGAGAAAATAATGAATCATGACAATATGAATATGCTCACATGGGATATGCGCTGGAACATGACACCAGTGGTAATTATTATTGTTCACTCAAGACTGATATTATGAATGAGCAGCTAACACAAGCTGCTTTAAGTGTACCAGCAATTCCATTATTTCAGTGCTACGCTAAACTACAATGAGATTCAAGTATTCCCAGACAAGCAGTTCATATCAAGCCATGTGTTGGGACTGGAACATTTTCATTTTTCTGCTTCAACAAAGCTTGGAATTACTGAACAATACAATTACAGTCATCCCATAATCCCATTTCAACCACCTATAGTACTATGAAAGACTGTTAGAGTCCAAAGCAGAGAGCTCCGTATAAATAACATAGCCCAGAATAAGAGAATAGAAACTTACTGTGGTTTATCAATAATAAAGGTAAAATATCTATTGGTAATATAGATATTTTATTTCTTATTGCTCAAGTAAAGCCATGAGCTAAGGTGTCTCGATTTTCCTGTGCAGTATAGTCATAAAGATCCATCTACTATGCTTTTAAAATGGCACCAGTTCTTTCACTTGCACATTTTTTTTCCGAGGTACTTGGCAGGAACGTTGCTCTGAGCACCTTGGAGAGTTTGCCATAGTTCTACTGTGGATTTATGCTGTCTCAATGCCTTCTTTCTCTTCATGTAATCCCAGACTGACTCCGTGTGGAGATCAAAACTCTCTAGGGGCCACACTATCTTTGCAGGGCTCATTGATCGTCTTGCCTCTGATGATAGTACTTTATGTTTCTGGCTGCATGATTGGGGTTACTGTCATATTGCAAAATCAATCTGGGACCTATCAGATGCTTCTCCGATGGTACTGTGTGATGGAAAAGAATCTAAACATCTATCATGCTTAAAATCAAATGTGCTAGATGTCTGTGTTAGTGATCTGAGAGAAGCTGCACCTGTTTCATTGTTTCAGTGTCAGCGGTTCAGCTCGACTCCTTACATAAGGAGAAAATCTGCAGGTAACCAATATTCCACTGAGGCAGCGTCAGTACTGGTGCAGAGCCAGTTTGGATTTGGTGCCTTTTGAGAACCAGCTCACATTTAGGCAACACAGAGTAGCAAATATTTTGCATTATTATGTAGTGGAAGTAATTTCAGCAGAAGGAAAATAGCAAACTGAATCAGTGGGCTGCATCTAAAAAAAATTGTTGAATTATTTGGTGGTTCAACTTATATGGGGCTGTGATTGCCATTTTGAGACCAATATTTTTATAGTGGAACTGTCTGGCCTGGCTCTATATTATGCACGAACACCTGCATTGTACTGGAGGGGGAAAAATTAAAAAACTATAAAGAAAAATTAGGATTTCATTATACAAAACCACATCGACCACATACAAAAAAACATCGATCAGATAAGTAACTGTATGTTGAATTTTAGTGAAGTTAAGCATAATAGCATCAGCCAGCTTGTTACCAACATGAATCACATTCAGTGAAGCGAGTTTTCCTCCATATTTTCCCTCACATCTTCCACCTGAAGTGGCTCTAAAAAACTCTCGCCTTCCAAACTGACTTTCTGTTGTCTTGCTATTTCTATCCAAATGCACACTTTCAAAAAGTCCAAAAAAAGAGCTTATTTTAACAAAATGAAGAAACACTATCTATCACAAGATTCATCAGATACACTTTAGAAGTTCAGAACAAAGAACTAGAACTAGGCCACTGGAACTATACAGGAAAAAACAAGGTGCTCCATCTGTGAACCTGTATGCATTTTGACCAACAACACAATGGCAGCACAATCGGCTCTCAGCCACATTTGAAATCATCTACAGAGCCAGTTTTCAAAGCCAGTTAAAAGTAGATCATCCTCCAGCCTGTGAAACACCAGTCCAGATGTTCCTCACAGCAGTAACACATTGGTTTATTTCTGTGCATGAGTGATGGTGTGATTCAAGCAGACAGTGTTTTACTTGCACAGCACATCTACTTCCATGAGCATAAACAAGCAAACAACCATAAACTGTTGAGTTTTGAAAAACAGTTCATTGTTGCAGATTATGCATCCAGTGAATTTCAGAGTTGGTTCAACGCAGAATACTGAGCTTTCTTTTAGCCAGTCAAGGAATCTGATGATGTGTTTATTCATTAAAGATACTACAGAGAGAAATTGTCCATATTTAATGTACTAAAGGGGATATTAGGGTTTAGAAAATGTGCATGCTATTATGTGAATATTCTACACAAGACTTATTTGTAGTCTATTGTTTTTTTCAAAATTGTGTGGGCGTAGGAGTGGGAAGGCGACAAAAACATGTTTGAGGCTGAATTTAGACAGAATTAAGAAAAAACGCAGCGCTGTCAGTGAGAGAAAGGCTTTGAAATTTTGTAATTTATTAAAATTCAGAAAATGAACTCAGCTACATGCTTTTGTTTCTGCTAATCAAAGCCCTGGTGATGCAACATAGATGGAAAATTACCGCTTGTCAGTTTGCTAATTCAAGTGATGAACAGTGGGGTTTCGTGTTTTACCAATCACCTAAACATACTGGATTTAAGAAAGTAACACTTCTAGCCCAGTTGCTGAAAAACTTATTGAGGTGCAGGCCCACTTTCTGGGGCCTACGGGAGATCCTTCTTGGACTCGGATTGAGCAGCAGTGGGGAGGTGGGAGGTGTTGGACGGAGAACGTAGATATTGAAGCCAAGCTCCGTTCAAGACATGTACACATATGCACACATGCGCACACTCTGACATTCAAACAAACACACGCATGCATGCACAAACACAAGCACACAGCAGGCCAAAGCAGACAGGCTGTGATTGTACCACCACATCGACTCACCACCTTCTGTTAGCTCTTTTCATGCTTGCCTTTATTTCATGTCACACTGGAGTGTATGATGAAAATACAGAATAAGAAGGTGAAATCAGAGTGAAACCTTTGAATTTCTTAATCATGCCTCCAATTTGCAATCAGAAACATTCCACTTTGTTTCATCTCGGTTGCTTTTGATTATCTTTATTTTTCATTTACTTTGCAAAAACCTTCCAGCCCAACGAACTCCGAATGAATGCAATGGCTTGAATCCCTCACATGGGTAAAATAGGTCACATGTAGCTGACAGCTGCTTTAGATATTAAAAGACAGCTCTGTAATCTTACACACCATGCATACCTCTAGATTTTTTAGTAAATCAAGCCAGTGGACCGATGTCTTCTGTCTGCAGAAAGGAAGCGCAATGACTGGACCGGAGGTGGCAAAAGTACAGAATTTCTTTAGTTAAGTCAGAGTATAGAAACATACTCCTATAAAAGCTGAATCACTAAACTCTGAACTTCACAGGTTCTTAAATGTACTTAATGTAAGAAAGTAAAAAAGAAGCTCCTTGAAAGACAATTCAAACATCTATTTTTATGCAAAGGTAACTGCACCCTGTGCTATATTGATATGATAATAAAATAATATTAGTATGTAAGAATACAAATGAGATTTAAATTCAGCAACTTAATCTAAGCATCATCATCTTAAATGCAAATGAATCTACTGTACTTTATGTACCCTAACACTGACCACAAGCACCACAACCACTGTACAACAGTCCAGCACAGTGCTTTACCACAGTACTGCAAGCTAACCTGTTTTTTCCTGTCAAAAATCTATTTTGATGCAACATTTTTTTAAATGTTGAAGTTTGTATACTTATTGTGTTTTGCAGAATGTTCAACAATATGAAAATACATTATCTTGAACACGTCCTATAATGATCAGCTATGTGATCGAGAAAATAACATTACATGTAATCTTTAAATCGTTAAGTTTATCAAGTGTCACTGAGCAGTCCTTACCTTTAAATATAACCTGTCCTGTCTTTCTTACATCTCGCTCCACCTCTGACTGAAGCTAACGTCATTCTTAGTAGCTGAACCGTTAGCTAGCAAAGCCTTGTGCCACAAAATGCACATGCAAACAGTTCGGTGTTTGTTGAGCATCTAGCTAGCTACACAAGTAGCTACTCAACAATATGCAATATACTGTCTGCAGTGTTGGGAAGGTTACTTTTAAAATGTATTCCACTACAGATTACAGAATACATGCCCCAAAATGTATTCTGTAACGTATTCCGTTACGTTACTCAATGAGAGTAACGTATTCTGAATACTTTGGATTACTTAATATATTACCATGCTGTTTACAACTACATGAATGTACTATTGCTGTGATTTATTACTGTTACTGAAGGTCCGCGGCTCCGAACTGTAGTAAAGGGACCTCTGGCTAATATGTCGGGTTCGTGTTGGGCTCGTAGACGAAAACTAGCTTTACTTTGTTGTCTGGGTCAACTTTGCTAGTGAGAGACAGAGAGAGGCGTTGAAAGGCTGCTCCAACGGAACTTATTGTTTTTAGAGGAAAACACGAACACGGTGTACAGTCGAGTCTTAATAGCTTACTTACAACTGGGCTCGTCAGGCTCTCTTCTTGGCTGCAGTGGTTATTATTATATTTACATGCTTCCAGCTCCCGTTTTTGCTCGATGACAGCTCGTACTTTTCCTTTTTCTCCCTCCCTCGCTCACAGACACATAACGTGTATGGCAGTCCTTCTCCCTGCAGCACGGACTACACTGCCTATGATGCTACATTCTTTAGAGCTATACCGGTAGCATTCTGCCTATTAGCTTAGCACAACAACAACAACAGGCGCTCTCTCACCCAGGAAACACAGAGAGAGAGAGTCACCCTGTAACCATGGCAACCGTAACGCTGCCGCCTGGAACAACAGAACGTAGCTGTCAAACAAAACCCAAACAGTCCTGACCCGCCACAATATGAAACAGGGTAATGCCGTGTAATCCATTTATTTCAACAAAGTAACTGTATTCTAAATACCACCTTTTTAAACGGTAACTGTAACGGAATACAGTTACTCATATTTTGTATTTTAAATACGTAACGGCGGTACATGTATTCCGTTACTCCCCAACACTGACTGTCTGTTACCATTTCATGAATTTAAAAATGATACCATTGAAGCTAAAGTAATGAGCTCGTTTTGAGAAAGAGTAGAAAGAAATTTTTTTTCTCAATTGTAGGGAGTAAAAGTAAAACATCTGAAAAAAAAACTGAAGTAAAGTACAGATATGTAAAAAAAAATCTAGCTAAGTACAGTAACAAAGTACTTGGCTACTTCTAGAGAGGACTGGACCTTCGCTGACTCTCATCACCTTTTTCTTCCCTCTAAAACGCACAGTTTGATTTATTCATTGTGTGGCCTACCGTTAGGCGCAGGTGGCTGCTGATTTCTGGGGTTATTCTTTTATAATGACTTTCTGGGGGCAGTTCACAAAGAGTTAAAGCTGCTGCTTCTGCTCAGCAAAGTAATGAGACATTTCCAGCCATCTCAGCTACCAAATTGACAGCATCACTGACTGGTGGTCCACTGGGAGTTCTTGTTAGGATGTTGAGCTATAATTGCAAGATATGTTGGCCGGGGGGAGGGGGCACATAAAGAGCAAGGGCAGAAGACATACATATTAGCATCATGAGGCTCAACTGCCAATACCTGTAGTATCTCCTGTGAATGGCTGACCATTTGACTATTCATATGTTGCCATGTCATGTGCATTTATTACTTTTACTCATTTGGAAAAGACAACACAGCTTGCCCTTGATACCAGTGAATAACATGTTCCCTTTATCTCTCTTTGTTGGTTCTGATATTAAATTTTGGAACAGCCATGGGACAAATGATTGATTACTATAAAACCTGTCAAGGCTCCTTCACTCCCCCAGCTGAGTGAAGACTCCCAGAGCCAAGAATAGATCTAAAGACTGACAGCTGCCTTTCCCATAGGACACCAGCCTCTTGCTTGTGCTAATTTGTGCCCATGCCTACGCATGTGGAGGTGTGAGCATATAATACCAGAGAGGTTTGGGCACACTTGTCAGAATCAGTCTGCCCTGATTGAGTGAAAAGAATAGGTTTCTGGTATACCTATTCAGTGTTATGTTTACTATGCGGCAAGTGTTTGAGAACACTAACGGTACAGATGTCCTTGTTCTGATACTCATTTTTACCTATATGAGATCAGTATGAGATGTGGTCCCGCTATCTTACGGAATGGATTTTCTGTGTGGGATCCCGTAGATAAAGAAATGGCACACAAACAGCTCAATGTCAAGTATGCAACTATAAGAACAAAACCTTTGAATAATTCATAAGAACTGCTGCATGCATTTAGTGTGCCAAGGAACAGGAGTGATACCCACATCATGGCATTTCTGCAAGATAAAAGAAGCACAGAGTATAGCGCATAGATGGTATTGTCTGCCTTTCACAGAAGAGGTGAATAACTGTCAAACTGTGGATGCACATGAAGGCCTTCTCAAAGATGGGATGAATTTGATGTAGCAGCACCTGAACAATTTTGCCAGATGAAGGTGGATCCAGCAATCCTACTGGGAGCATTAGTGATCAGCAGGAAGCCCTCTCTCAGTCAACTCGATTTACCTCATTTAAAGAAAATCAAGCTGTGCCCGTGCTCACTACATCACAAGTGGATGTAGTGGTTAACCTTTCCAGAGAGGCTATTTCTGTTTTTGAATCTAAGACAGAAACAGCTTAACAGCAGGCAGCAGGCCAGAGCTCCATTTCACATGACACCAGCATGACAAGTGGCATTATACCTAATCAAATCAAAAGGCAGAAATGAACAGGAAGATGCCACCTGGGCTCTGCTGAAATATCCAGAGTGATGACTGGAAGTGATGAAGCTGTGATCACAAGCTTTTCCATCCGGAGAACAGCGCCTGGATACCAACTATCTGCTCCTCTGACCCTCCTCCCTCACATCCTTCCCACTTGTTAAGGTTAGATGGGGGAGATTATAGAGCCTCTGAGAGGTGGTTGCTAGGATATTGATGGCAGCCACAGGATAGTCATGGTTCTGGTTATTTCTCACCTGTTTGTATAAAGGTCTCCCCATTCAATTTTCTGGAAAACATTAATGATTTCTCTTATTTTCCTGTCAGCAGCTTAAAATTGTTAAACTGACGCTCACCATGTTGTGATGCATTATAAAATGTGTGTTTATAAGTCACAATGAGTTTGCAAATATACTGCACACCTGAGCACACCTCAGCAAATAGGCAAGAAAGTTATCTTTGAAAGTATAATGCCATGCCAGTTGGGTAGCTGGCTATGAACTGTCTTTTGTTGGCTATTATAGTAGAAAGTACCATCATCTTATGAATTGTTGGCTCACAAAATACCTCATTAGCCAATCACATGGCAGAAACCCACTGCATTTAGGCATGTAGACACAGTTTAAACTGTGCACTCAAAATGAGTAAGAAAGTGATTTAGATGACTTTGAATGTGTCATCGCTGTTGGTGTATTTAAGAAACTGACGATCTACTGAAATGTTTTCACACGGTTAAATGGTAAATGGTAAATGACCTATATTTGTATAGCGCTTTACTTAGTCCCTAATGACCCCAAAGTGCTTTACACTACATTCAGTCATTCACTCATTCACACACACTGGTGATGGCAGCTACATTGTAGCCACAGCTGCCCTGGGGCGCACTGACAGAGGCGAGGCTGCAGACACTGGCGCCACCGGGCCCTCTGACCACCACCAGTAGGCAAACTGCAGTTATCGATAGGGTTTACAGAAAATGGTGCAACAAAGAGAGAATATCCAGTGAGCATTGACATTAGAGGTCTAAGAAGAATGACAAGATTTCTTTGAGCTGTCAAGAAGGTCATAGTAATACAAACGGCCACCTTTTACAAGTAAGGTATAAGAAAGACACACAACACATCAAACTCTGAAGCAGATGGGCTACAGCAGCAGAAGACAATATCGGTGCCGCTCCTGTCAGCTAAGTACAGGAAAGCAAAGCTACAATTCACCAAAATTGGAGATTAGAAGGTTGAAAATTATCTGGTCTAATGAATCATTATTCATGCAGCTGAGTAACTGCATGTCAGTATTTGTTATTAACTACTTTTGGCTTCTTAAACCCCCGACTGAGTATAGTTACTGACCATGTTCATACTTTATGCCAGCAGGACAATACAGCATGTCACAAAGCTGGTCACAAACCATTTTCTTAAACATTACAGTGACATCTCTGTAAGTTCTCCAGATCTGAATTCAAAACACCTTTGTGGATGTGGAGAGTAACGTCATAGATGTGTAGTAACTGTGTGATGATATTTTTCAATGTGGAACAAAATCTCTGAGGAATGTTTCCAGCATCTTGTTAAATCTAACCAATATTTATTGGTATAAATTTCTAACACTTATGACAGTTTTGGATTTCATCTCTAAAGCCAAACAAAGATCTCTACATGACTCAAATCCTCTGGTGTCACATTTCTGTTTGGTCTAAAGAAACTGTCTTTTTTTTAACATTCACTGACATCAGCTTTTCTGCTACCACACAAAAATGACACGAAATCTATTGTAGCTGCCAGATACCTAATGTCAGCTTGCTCCAGCTTTGTTTTGCTGTCCTGTGTTGAAATCAATGTCTTTTGTTGACATTAGTGAAGAGTGGGCTCAACTTTTATTCTAACAACACAGAAAGGCAATGGGACACAACACTCCAGCGTAACCATCACATTCTTTGGATTTTCACAGAAGGTCACATAAAAATCAGTAAACAGGCTTTCAGACAACCACAAAAGTCACATTTTTCACAATGTGTTCACAGAAAAGTTAAATATAAGAAGAGATGCATGAGCATTTAAAACCATAATTAACTCAACATTGTTTTTAATGTTTTAAAAAAATCGATGGTCATAATTAACCTTTTAAAAACATCAGGTTGTGGCTTGTGGAAAACTGGGAATTATCATATTACTTTAAAGAGCAGATCTTCTAAAAAGCTCCCCGAAGACATAATTTACTCGAGGTAACGGATTGACCAGGGGGCAAATCAATAACAGCAAGAGACTGTTTGTACACTTGAGCAGAAGCATAAATTTCTGTCCAACAACATAAGGTGCCAATGCGGTGTTACTCAGTAGCAGGATTTAGTGTGCTTTCAGAGTTACTCAGCTGCATGAATAATGGGGAAGCTGCCATCACTTCCATATGGCAGCTCCAGCCATGTGCTTGGACACATATGCTTACTGTAAGCCATGGTGAAATGGATTGGCTGCAAACATACTCTAATCATAAATGTTTACTGTCAGTGTGAAAGAAAATAATAAACACTGCCGATGTAAAAAAGGTCAATGCAGCAATAAAGGGGAGCTCAGGAAATGAGAAGACACTTTGCAAAAAAAAGGCAATGTAATTTAAGACTAAAACCCATCCTCAAGTATTATTATGTTGTCATGAATCTGTGTGTTTAATTTCTGCAGTTATGAACTTTTAAGTTTTCCATTTACGCAACTTTAAATCTGTTGATACTGAGAGACACATCCCCACTGTGTATAAATGGTGCAATATTTATGATTTTACTGTCGCCTAAGCTGACAAACTGTAATATACTCTACTGTACTGTATATACTCAGGTTGCAGCGTGACATGTACTGTGGCAAGTACTGAGATTTCTGCCTTTCAAAACTCACTTTCCAGCAAGAACTTTTCATGAAATATTGGGACTTTCGAGTCACTTTTAAACATTTTTTCCTGCTCAAACTGTCAACAATTCAGTGCTGGAGGACGGCGCCATGAACGCGCTTCCAGCACTGAGAGACGTTTCATTCTCAAACAGAGAAATATGTATTTTAGCCTTTCAATGATAATATTTTGACATATTCTGTTTCTCTGCACTATGATGACCTATTTATATATACTGTTTCTTTAAATTGCATACTATTAATAAGGTCAGAAGATCTTTACATTTTACCAGTGTTAATACTGAAAAACAGGTCATGCAGATGAGAACGTGTTTTTTTTTAATCTCTCAGAGGACTTGTCACACCGTCATCTGCTCCCTTTGAAGTGTCTTAGAATCCATTAGAATGCAATGGAAAAGGACAATGTGCTTTCTGTTGAAAGCACATTATTAAAAATAGTACATGTTAAATTAATGCCACGAAGCATTAAAAAAAAAGCAAATGCATGGTTTATTTGCATATTTAACAAATGCCTGAAAGTATGGTTTATAAAAGCATGGCGGGCATAGAAGTTATGGTAAATAACTGAAAAACAAAACAAAACTAACTAAAACAGCTTAAACTAGTTCAGCTGCATAGATAGTTAAGCAACTAATTAAAAAAAAGGTTGAAGTTGCAGGTTAATGAAAAGTCAAAGGCAACAGCCTCTGTCGGATTTACTTGCCCATCAACCCCCATCAACGGAAGTGACCTCCAAATCTTAATTTTCTGTATCACTGCACAAAGGGGACATTGCTTCCTGTATTGGCACTGAACATTGGCGTAGAATTGTTGAAAACGGATGCAACCCCTCAGGATACTGAGCAAAAAAAGATAAGATACACACTGTACAGAAATTCTACAAAAGGAAGGTCTGTTCTGAAAAACAAACCTCGTGCAAAAATTCAAAAATTTAAACTAGAAAAAAAACTGCAGGTCAACTTAAAGCCCATCTGGCAGCAGTCATTCATGAAAAGGGAAGCAGTAAGGAAAACTATGCCGACAGGGACCACGAAATAGGTAAGGTCCATAAAACAATACAAAACAATCATATACAAATGATCAAAAGAACAAGATACACAAGACATACAGGAAATGCTAGAAAACCACTGGTAAAACAAATGAACTACATAAACAAGACAATCTACAAACTATAAAGGGAAGATTACATTCTAAATAATGGGGGAATGACTTATCAAATGACTAACCGATTGTAGTTTGGGATAGAGAACAGGTGTGAAAGACAACACAGGTGAAATTAATCAGAATGAATTAGCAAGAACAGAAAAATAGCAAAGGCAGTAAAGCTAACAGCAACTAAAAAGCATCACTGTAAACAAAACAGGAAGTAACCAACCATACATCAAAATGCTCCAAAACCACAAATATTATGAATCCACTGCTGCTACCAACTAAACGGGAACAACATATAATAACAAGACCACAGGCACAGTTTTTGGTGCTCTTTTCAAATGTGATCGACAAATTCAGAGTGCATTTCAGTACCAGTCAATTAGAAAGTAACTAGAACTTAGCACGGCATATTGATTGTTACATCTGCACGGTCTGGTTTAAAAAAAAACCAATAAATGGCTGAGAAGTGCAGTTCAGTGATGCAAATCTACAAAGATTAGGCAAAAAACGATGCTATTGGCTATAATAACCTATATGTGCACACCAATCAAGGCAGTTAACACCCCTAACTCTAGGCCTCAAAATTATCTAATTAGGTGAAATAATAAAAAGTAATATGCCCTCCAAAATTTGAAATTAGCTAGAGGGACTTTTTGTATCCATCCATTTCATGGCACTTGACTCGCTTTTTGAACCATCCTTAGCTGGTCAGGAGAAACTGGAACTTTATGGCACTTCCCTGTTGGCTTCATCATTCATTATTCAGGACCGCAACACGAACAGAGGCTTTGGGAACAAGTTAGGAAATGGTAAAGATAAAAATGAAACAGTAAGGTGCTAATTAATTTAGTTTTAATTATATAGCACCAGATTACATGTACAGCTGTTTAACCCTTTAAGACCTACCATAGAACCAAGTCTGCCAGAGCTTATATTATATTTTTACATGCTGTAGTGCCATTTTTGAGAGCATTTCAAGTTGTTATACATCAATTCAACTATTACAGCCTAAATTTTAATAATATGTCTGCATTAAGTGCATAGTAATCACATAAATTGCCAAAAGGTGCAATAAACTACAAAAAAATTGAAAATCGTTTTTGTTTTTTTAACATATATTTCTAGTTAGAGAAATTTAAGAGGCTTATCCCTCAAAACTGTAAATACAAAAAAGTTGCACAAAATAGTTTCCCACCACAGGAAATTTATTTTGAGTGTCTTCATAGTTTTATTTTTGAAATAAACCAATTTTTATATACTGCAGGAAAAACGAAAATAAATATTATGATGCAAATTTGCAAAAAAGCAGCATATGCATCAAAATAAACTATTTCCAGCAGTGCAATTTGAGTCCTTAGCATCCCAGAAACGACACAGAAAGTCATAAAGTCAAACATAACTTTTAAAAACACCAGTATAGGCTCATGAGGCCCTGATGGTAAAAAAAACTACATTTCCGCGAAATGACGTCACTTCCAGTTTCGGGCAAGTAATGGCGGCCGTGCGAAAGTTCGCACTGATGTCTATTCCAACGTAGGAAGTGTTACAAACAGCTGATTGGATCGGCAAAGTGTGTTTCAGGAATATTATGTTTTTGTTGCTGCAAGTGCTTTTTATGCAGTTTTTGCAAAGGTATATGTGGAAGGAAACTGTGACCGAGGACAAGCTGATGGCATAAGATGTAAGTACAACTCCTCCGGTTTCATATGCAAAAAAAATTAATGCGCTAGCTTACAGGGTTGCAGTGCTATCGGGATTTAAAAATAGTTACGCAAAACAGAGCGTGCCCGCTCTGACCGGTTTTAAAGGGTTAAAGGCCCTTTATGTTGCAAGTACGCTACAGTGTTTTGAGCAGCATGTCTACAGAAAATATATGAAGCTTAACTGTTTGGTATGTTTTGGTCCAACAAGGTCACTCTTGAGAAGCAGATTTACTCTGGGAAAAGCTACCTGTACAGTGCATGCATTCATCATGTAGCTCATTTGATTTTTCTTGCTAATACCCTGTCTGCTCAGTCTGTGAAATAACAAGAAGTGACATCACAAGGAATATCATTATGTATAAATGAGCCACCCACGGCCTCAGTTTCCTCCATAAATTAGCAGAGAAATGAGAACAAAGCTTTCAAAGAACAGCAAGAAGATATTAAAATCCTCCTTTTTACTGCAGTGCGAGAGGAGCTAATGGATGGCTCACAGTAAGCTGCGAAAAGAATATCACTGTCGGAAAGATCAGGTAGAGCAGGAGGTCCAAGGTGAGGGAGAACACACACACAGACGCACGCATACACTGCACACATGCCGACTGCTGTGAATGCATCGGGGGGTGTGAGCTGTAAAAACTGCCACCCTCCATCTGAAGGCGCTGAGATAAATGAGCACACAACTCTCCGTTTCTGCCCTTTGATTTCACTGCTGCACTGCTCCAGGTAAACATCAGAGGAGAGTGAGAGGAGATGGGGCCACTGAGCATGTGATTGCACACAAACACACAATAAATTGTGCCCGTACACACTCGCAAAACAAGGACAGAAGGAAGAGAGAGAGAGAGCTTTCGCTTGCATAATTTCCACATGCGTGCACATACTTTGTTTCACACACAAATGTACGCACACCTCCAGCATCCATCTGAAGATGAATTGTTTTGTGTGAGCCTCTGATATTTCTTTTCCTAACATGGATCAAAACCCAGAGAAAACAATCAAGGAGGAACACTTGAACTTCTCTTCTATTTGCAGCTTGACATATAATCATCATTAATAAACACAAAAAAATGTTTTTTCCTGGTCTCTGTTTGTCCTCGGAGAAGCGATCAAACAGTTTTCTGTGTAAGCGAAGACAACACAATCGTATTAAACACATACACAGATAATAGCTTCTCTGTAACTGTGAGCGAACAAGCTGCCTGGGGAGCCAATCGATTTTCTCAACTTGAACCGGAAAAGTCTGCGCTTCGACTCATCTAGCGTACACACCTTTTGTCTCCTGCAACCCAGTTGTAACATCTGGATCATAACACAGTGGAGGTTTAATCAGGGCCAAGCATCGGGACAGGAGGAGAGAGTGCGCTGAATCCATTAAATATGGATTAGAGTGGTAATCGCAGGAGAGTGGGACAGGAGGGCAGAAGGGCATGGGAGTACTGCCAGGTGGGTGAACCGGTGTGACATGAAACACAAGAGGGGAAACAGAGAGAAAACATGGGTGTGGCAGCAGTGCCTCATCATGCAGGCTCAGTATTAGCAGTGAGCTAGCTATATGCTAACTTATTGCTCCATCTGTTCGACGGCAAACAAGAGAGCAAAGGAGCAGGCACATAGGCACATAGGCACATGCGAATGAATGCAACATCTGAGCGCCCACAGCACCAGGAAAGAGTGGGTGTCTGGGATTTGTTTGTTTGTGTCTGCTTGTACATGTAGCCCACGGAGGGCATTCGCTGCGACGACACTTTGCAATCTGGGAATAAATGTAGGTTAATGATGCTGCAGACCAGATGTGTCTCACTCACATGTTGGACACTGAGCAGATGCTGCTGGAAAGCGAATGGCTGCGTGTTTTTACACAAGGAGCTCATTGTGTAATGCCTACGAGTGATAACACAGGACTACTGACCCCCGATTTTCAGATGAGTCTGAAATTGGAGGTCAGTTGGCTGACTTTTAAGACTGAATTGCATCACATTCATAGTTTGCAGAAGATGTGAAAATCTATGAATAGATTTGCATGAAGTTACCAAGAAATTTATTTAGATTTCGGGATGCTTCAGGGTAGTAATGGAGGGTAATACTACAGGACTTTCGCCGATGAAATCCATCTAGGATATAAATAAGTCTGTGTTGAAAACAAACAAAGAGGCTGCTTTGGTGTGTATTAAGAAAATGAAAAATTGTTTTAATTACAGTTGAAACAATTACCAAATTGACCGAAAATTAATAGGAACGCGTTTTGATAATAAATCATTAGTTCAGTGGAACTTGTGGCTTTTTTATTATGAGGCTTTGGTTCTTTTCTGTGATGCAGAATGTTTAGCTTGAAAACAAATCAGACAAATTATTGACACTTCAATTAATCATTTATTTCAGATACTAAGTCTCAGATTGATAATAATTAACTGCACATCCACGTAGAGCAGCAGACAGATCCAGATCTACTGACAAAATACGTAACAACACTTTGTCATATTAACCCCTTTTCAAATGTTACATTTAATTCTACGTGACAAACAGGCCGTCTATAAATATTTATCGTCATAGTTTTCTTTTGAAAAAATGAACACTGGTCCACATGTAAGTCTTGCTGCTCTGCAGTCATACTGGCAACACCTCTAGGTAGTTATTTTGAAGCTCCCATTTAAATAAATGGGAACATGGATAAACACAGTTCCAGTGGTTAATGGGGCGTGAAACTGCATGTGCTGTATCACTAGTCAAACCATATCGTTGGATGTCAGGGGGTTTACTGTAACTGTCATCATATTTACATGTTCAAATGGTTTCACCTGTTCCCACCACTCTTTATACATTTTTTAGCCTGGGCCTGTTTTTCATCAATAAAAATATGATTTTCAACCAATGCATTTTTAGTGTGACATCATGAAAAGCGGAGTGTCAGGCAGGAGCTGTTACGGCTCATGATCCATCACGATCCACAGGTTACTCTAACGCGTGAAGCACAGAAAGAAGAAGATTAGGTTTTGCTCTCATTGCATGGTCGATTTGAAAAAAGAAATGAGAATCAAACTCCAGTGAGAAGTCAAAAAGGCTCGCAAACAATGCAAGATAATTTATTTTTGTTTCTGACCAGAGGAGTAGTGAGTCATGTGAAAATAGACAGCTTGAATGAAGGAGATCACTGTGTGTACTTTTCACTACAATCTGACTCTAGAATGAGGAGCTATTTATGAGGATTGTGAACACACGGGTGTGACCAAAGTCTTGCCAGAACGAATCCTACAAGTATACAAATGCCAAAATCAACAGCATAATGAAAAAGTGGAATTGTAGTGAACCTATTATGCTTTTTTAATTTAAAGTTTCCTATATATGTATTGTTAATGAACTTGGCTTATTTACAGGGGATTACTGCAGTCCAGAAACTCAAACTGCTCTAAATGTTCCCTTTTAAATTAAGTTTTTTTCCTACTCTTGGCTCGGTAGGTTGTCAAAGATATCCTTAATATGGCCAACTCAGACATAAAGCTGTGGCTCTGGTGAAAGCTGGCTTAAAGAGAAGGGTGCTAAAATGGCTTGTTTCAGTCAGTGGATGAGCAAAAATGCGGCACCAAAGCACACTGCAAGATAAATCTGGAGTATTTTGAACAGTAAATAATCCAAAGCCCCTCTAAAAGAATAATATCGAGTTGGAAATGAGCAGTACAAGTCGCCTTTAACACTCGTGCTTCATCCGTAACTTTAAATCTATAGCTGACCTGTTTTTCAGTTGGCAAGTTTGACTGTCAAGAAACCTACTTCGTTTGAAATGTGTCTTCGGGTATAGAAGCCAACTCGTAAGAAATTTTCCATATCTGAGAGGTTTCCATATTGGTTTCTGTTGGCTTTGGCGTAGACTATCCTCGTTTGGCCACCAGTGTGTTATGCTTCAAGCAGTGTGCTCGGCAGAGTTGTGTTTTGTAGATGAGACCCTTGACAGAATGTTCTTCACTCCAAAGAGTCACTTTCAAAGACACCCCAGTAGGTGGAGGATCAAAGCAGCTCAATAGCTGCCCTGGACCACCATCTTAAACAACATGTTGGTTTTTTTTTTCGGAGAATCAAAAACTGCTCTGCAATACTTTCTCCATACTCAGCAACAAGACCGAGAAGAGAAATTTGAAGGAATGACTGGGGAATGTGAGGGTCCGCTTTGATATAGGGTTTGGAGAAAACATAAAGTGAAACTATTTTTTTGTCAAGATGAGAGGGAAATAACCCTTTGAACTGCCGTTGCTTGTACTGTTTGGTTGATGTTGCTGTATTTACTTTGCTTGATATCTACAGTGGAAATAAAATCCTAGACAATCTAAACCGAAGTGACAGTGAAACGATCAAACTTGCATGAAACTGTTTTGCCTCAAAGGGCAACATGGCGTCTTTTTAAAAGATGTTTGATGGTGGCAGCTTAAAAGTCAGCCCGTCCTTTTCACGAACAGACTTTGACAGACATATCGGGCAATAACGGGGCTAAATCGAACCCGACAGATGGAAATGCATTTCAGATGAAATTGAAAAGTGCTCTTCCCTCTTATCCCTAAAGCCGGGTAGGAAAATGCTGCTCGTGGCAATATATGATCAGTGTTAATAAAGAGCGGCGCTCTGACTTGATCAATCATAGCATTTGGCAGCACGGCACACCAAGGGAGGGCTTATTACTTTTCTCCCTTGCTGCTCCATCCTGAGAGGCTGCATTCATTTTCGCAGTGGGTCCCTTTAGTCTGTGCTGCTCTCTTCCTCTTTCACACCCATTCCATCATTGCTATTCTCTCAGGCATTTTCTCTCACTCTTGCCCTATCATATTTCCCTCCTTTCCCTTTGTAAACAACAGCATCCCAGAAGAGGTCAGCTCATATGTGAGAGGCCTTAGGGATCCATTCTGTCCAGTGAGCATTATAGTGTCAAGCACCACTAAAGGTTAATACTGTAAATCTCCTTGCTGTAGACTAAAACCTGTGATAGCCAGTTTAATTTTAGAGGGATGATCATGCAGTTTAGAGAAGGAGATGGCAGCAGAAAAAGCATGACTAGTCTGAATCTTTGTCCTTCCCATCCTCACACATTGTCAGCTCCTTGGTTCTTAACACCTTCTTTCCATAGACCCTATATCCAAATGGAGAAAAAAATCCTTTAACATGTGGGAAAAGGAAGAAATTTCAGGGACAGCAACCGATGATAGATGCTGAGGGAGAGCCAAGGCGTGGCCATGGCCACTGACGATTACTGCAGGATTCACATGGACATGTTTCAGGCTTCAACACGCTCACCTATCAGTCAGATTCAAGTACCAGCCAATCACTAGCCAACCAAGTCTTAACCTATCATGGTTTCTTCTTTAGTTCAGAATTAAAATGAAGGAGAAGTAGACAGAGGAGGTTGGAAGAGCTGCATGGCTCTAAAGGCATACACCACATGGTCAAAAGGACTGACCCAGTGTTGCCAACTCCTTAGTAAGGAAAATCGCTATTGGCTGTCCTAAAAGTCGCTAGAAGTCGCCAAATGACGTCATCACCTAATTTGCATAATTTGTCATGCTAATGTAATTGTAACCTACATTGTTGGAGAGAGAAATAACGTTGTGGACGAGACATAAAGTGAGTAAAAAACGTCCTAAATGCAGTTAGAATTTATTTAGAACTACAAATTAAATTTCTTTTAGCAATTATTGTTTTTTAATGTCACAATTCCAACCCTGCTCCTTTATCCAGGCCTGGACTGGCAAAAGTGACCCGAAATTGGCACTCTGGTGGAGTTACTTTGTGTGTGAGAGTGTGTGTTTATAAGTAGTTTTAAACCTTGTGATCCACAAAACAGCCTAACAGTAAAAGAAGAACTCATGCGCGATTCATTTGCAGTTTGGACGCACAGGTGTGAACGTCTCCTGCCCTGATAGCAGCTGGGGGAGGACTATCCTCCACCCATGAGCGCTTTGGCACGGGTGAGGCGCCCACGGCAGCACCGCTGCTTGTTGAGAGTGAGAGCGATACGCGTTTTCACGTCAAAAAGTCGTCATAAATAAGTCTCCAATAATACCAGAAAAAGTCGCCAGATTTGTCGCTAGTCGCTTTTTAGAAAAAGAGTCGCTAAGGGGGTCTGAAAACTCGCTAAATATAGCGACAAAGTCGCTAAGTTGGCAACACTGGACTGACCACCTACACATTACACCTACAGGAGCTGTTCAGCCATGGAAACCTGTGCAACGAAGTTCCGGGTGCACAGTTTTTGTGCTGATGTTAATGCCAAAGGAGGATTGGAACTCTGCAGTTTCAAGGTCATCAGGGTGTTGGCAACGGCACCCTGCTCTGTAACTTTATGTGGTCTGACACTGCTGTGGCTCCTAAACACACTAACAGTTTATTGTGGAAAATATGGAAGTGAAAACATTTCACAAACCATCTTGTTTCAGTTGTGACATCCCATTACAGTAAGCTCCTTAGCAACCTAATCTTTCAGAAATGTTTGTAAAGGCAGACTGTGTGGCTAGATGGATGATTTCATACACCTGTAGAAATGGGATTGAAAACACTTGTATTCAAAGATTTAGAAGTTTGGTCTAAAGCTCCTGTTCGTTCCATATAGTATCTTTTAAGTTTATTATTTAAAAAAAACAACACACCACATATCAACTTAATCTTCATCAGGGTCTGACAGACAGACACAATTGCCACATGTACAGAAAACTAAAGCTGTAGCGTTATGGCGCAGGACATCAAGAACACCTAATTAAAGACTATAAATATATGTGTTGCATTACTAACAGGAGTAACCACCACATCAGCCAGACTGAACATCTGTGGGTTCTTTTGAGGTATGAGGCACAAGCTGGAATACAGAGAGCACAAATTAGCATGTTCAGATTTTTTTTTAAAAAAGTGTAAATTGAGTTGTCAGAGATGACAAGGCCGTCCTTTTGTTATTTTCTCTTTTCTTTCCCTAACAACTGGATTTCCATAGTATTTATAATTTGACCTTATCATTATTAATTCAAGTCACCCAGAGTCAGTCCTGTACCAGCAGAGACAGAAGCATGCTATTCTATACTTTTAGGTAATAAAAATACACACAAACAAATAAAACAATTTTCTCTGAATTTTGTTGGAAACAATATAAAATATTAAGGTCAGGGTGCACTTGCTGAGCACAGGAAGGTTAGCGATTGTCTTCATGGCTGTCCACACCGTAATCCACCAAAACATTAAGTTGTAGAGTTTGCAGAAAATCAGTTTCATGCATGTAAACAAACTGGCATGAGCAGATAAATTTGAGGAGTAATTAGGTTAGACAGTCGAAGAAAGGATGGAGATCTGTAATGCTTTTAGCAAAATGGCTTTTCCACTCGGCTAATTTGTGTGTTTACTCTCAGTCAGAGTGGAAAAGAAGTGTTTAAAAGGAGTCATGTAAAAAGCATGTCTTTTTGAAAAGAGACTGCACCTGTTTCTATGAATCTCTACAACAGAAGTGTAAAGGGCAAAGTTAAAGAGCTGCAGTCACAATGTCACGGTTGACATGATTTCAAGGTCCAAATAATCTTTCTTCTCCTAAGAGAAAATACATTGAGATACCACTAAGAGCTAAAACAGTCCAAAACCTTTCACAAAGAAACTGATGAGAATGACTGTTCTCCAAGTGCTTAAATCACACATTCAGACATCAGTGAAAAGATGTTTATGAGTTAGACATCAGTAGTAAACTAACTAGCTGATATCTTAAGAGAACATCCCACTTTCTGGCTGAGATACTTTTGCACAAACAAAACTTATAGAGCAATGCCATAACTTTGGCCTTAAAAATGAGATGCTAACCATGCATGAGGAGGGTTGGTGGGTTAGTGAAGTTGAACTAGTTGACTTTAATCTGCCACCCTGTTGCCAGGTACCCTTGTGGTATCTTAGCGCAATGGTAAAACTGTATTCAGAAAAGTCCTGAGCATCCCTAACGTACATCACCTCCACCGTCTGATCAGCAGAGATAGGTGTCACTATGTGGGGAAAAAACTATTATAGTAGCAAAAGTAAATAACCAAACTGCTCTCGATGACTGAAGGGACAGCATCTACAACACAAGGCTACAAGGATGCAAGCGAGAGACCAGTCAGCGATCCCTTGGCAACCTCTGGTGACTTGGAAAAATGTGTATTTCCCAACCAACTGCTGAGTGATTGCTGAAGGCTGCTGGGTACTTGTTAAAAACATTTGCAAAGAAGGCGCTGATTGCTGCAATTTGTGTTAGTTTGCATGACTTTGTAGTGAAACGTGAAAAAGGTGCAACACAAACCAGAAACCAGAGAACATTTATTACAATCAGCACATTTCAAAAGTCTATACTTTTACTTCGAAGGCCAGTGGTCTCTGTTTCTGGTTTGTGTCACATTTTTACTGTAGTTTAACTACCACTCTCTAAATAGTTGGCGAGTTGACAATATGGTGAATACACATTTTCCCCTAGCAACGTATGATTGCCACATGGTCAATGACTAGTCTCTAGGCCTGTGTGACCAGTGCCTTACAAATGAATATGCTGCATGCATGGTTTGAAAAAGGTGCCATCAGGTCCTGAAATGTTAATTGGCTTTGGCTCTGATTCAACTTTTCTAAAGCACTTGAATATTGGTGTCGAGGATATGATGAGCTTTCAGCCTCAGTAACGGCGTGCTGTAAATTAATACTCCTAGTAAAAGACTGTAGAGGCTTAAAAATACACTGTATTTTAAAGCTGAATATAAGACTTAGATGTAGTATTAATAAAAGTACCAAACAGTTACATTAATAGTAAATTTACCTAATCTAAGTAAACCAGTTTGAGAACAAGATAACGATGTGATTCAACTGAACATATACAGTAACCATAAAAGAGTTGTAGAACATACATTTAAGTGCATAAATTATATTATGAACTGAAACTCCAATTACTCATGCATAAATACGCTCGTTTTAACAAACAAACATGTTTAAATGAGTGTTGGCATCTTCATCGCCCTCTGCTACAGCATATTCTACAGTCGTAACTGAACACATCTGCTCATATCCCGCCTGAGTTAGTGCTGCTGACAGCTTTCTCTCCAACATTATTCTGAGCTGTAAAATTCTTTCAACATTAAACTCTCTTTCATCAGGAGAAGACAGCCTAGAAACCTCACACAACCTTCACTGTCAATGCAAGAAAAAGTGTGACATATTCATGGAGCTCCGTGAAACATAAAGAGTGGAGGCGTGGTGATGGACTGGAGATGGTGATTTTGTCTTTGAGTCTGGCAGACCTGGTTTGTGTCCTGTCACTGGTAGCACAAACCTTAGATGATTATAAATTAGCATCATCATCAGCTTCTCCTAATCTCAACAAACCAGTCCAAAAAATATTCAAAGTCTTCTTTTATCTGTAAAAATAAAAGCCAGTATGAGCACTGTCTCCCAGACTGCTTCCTCCTACAAATGTGAGGAGCAACACAATAGCTTGTATTCCTAATTTGTGATAAATTATCGAAAGTGTGGAAAACGCTCACTTCATTTAGCTAATTCAGACCCCCAAATCCCCATAAAAGCTTTTTATAGTTGCACTTGTGATGACTTTATGCTCAATATGGATCGGTGAAATTAAAGTGACCAACGCTTGTAATGCATACAAAAGAGCAACACCACAAGCACACATTTTGTGCCAATCCAAAATCTGGTAATATCTTCTGTCTGTGTCATATTGCTCAGTTGTTTTCTAACCACTAATAAAAACGTATCTATGAGCCACACTGTTGCACTGGATGACAGATTTCTCCATTATGATGAAATATGGCCCTGCATCTTTCATATTGCAGTCCTGCTGTCAAAACTAGAGCAGAAAATAGTAACTAACAAATAGTCAAAGGAGCTTGCAAAGAAAAGCGTCTGGACTTCTTTAAGTTGCTTGAAGACATTTCACCTCTCATCCGAGAAGCTTCTTCAGTTCTAAGGTCAAATGGTGGAGAGTCCCAGATTTAAACCTAGTGGGAGTTTCCCCCCAAAGAGGGACAAAGGACCCCTGATGATCCTCTAATTGCCTGACCCAAGGTGTGAAAGTGGGTGTGGGTCCCAATCAGCCAGAGTTTCGGGTGAGCTCATTGTGAAACCTGGCCCCACCCTATCATGTGATTTCCTGAGGTCAGGATGTGAGTGGGCTTTAAGGCGTCTGGGGAGGGAACTCAAAACTGGATTATAGATGGCAGACAGTTGGTGTCGTAAACCACCGCCTCTGTTCAAAGATGGTCGCTCACAGTGGACGTAAATGGCTTCTTTCACTCCTCTTTCAAACCATCTGTCCTCTCTGTCCAAAATGTGAACATTGGCGTCCTCGAAAGAGTGTCCTTTATCCTTAAGATGCAGATGAACTGCTGAGTCTTGTCCTGTGGAGGTGGCTCTTCTAAGTTGTGCCATGCGCTTGTGAAGTGGCTGTTTGGACTCTCCAATGTAGAGGTCTGGGCATTCCTCGCTGCACTGTACAGCATACACCACATTGTTAAGTTTGTGTTTTGGCGTTTTGTCTTTCGGGTGAACCAGTTTCATCAGGGGATCCTTTTGTCCCTCTTTGGGAGGATAGTCCCACTAGGTTTAAATCTGGGACTCTCCACCATTTGACCTTAGAACTGAAGAAGCTTCTCGGATGAGAGGTGAAACATCTTCAAGCAACTTAAAGAAGTCCAGACGCTTTTCTTTGCAAGCTCCTTTGACTACGATGACCTGGATGACTGAGAACCTTCACAGACATAACTAACAAATACTCTCTTTACTATTGTTTGAGTATTTGCCAAAACTTACCATGGCCAGGAAATTATTTAGCTTTTTTTAAAACACATAGTGTTATATGCATAAAAATGCTAAGTGCCAGGAAACGTCCACAAAACTCCTCAAAGACTGAAATCCCGCTAACAAAAACCAAGGAGGTTTAACCTATAAAGGGACAGTTTATCCCAAAATTTCATTGGTGCCATTTCTCCATCTAAATTGTTTTGAAGTGAGTTTCTTGTTGTAGAGTCAATTAAATATAATGGTAGTAGACTGCACTTGCCTCGTGGTACTGAAAGCCAGAAGCAAGTAAACAAACAAATAAATAAAAACAAAGCGAGACAAAAGAAAACCACAGCAGCAATAACTGTCCTAAAACCATTCCTCAAAAATAACCCATTAACCTTGATGCAAGCATGCATGTCTTTGAAGTGTATTTGAGTGATGTCTGTCTCCCTGTGATGTACCCAAGCCCTCCACATGTCACACTTTTAAGTTGATCAATCTTAACCCTTTTTTGAGTTCTGTAAACGCCAACAAGAAGAATCTTTCCTGATAAATCACAGGACAATACTCAAGTTTGATTTTGGGGTGACCTGTCCCTTCAAGATGGGAAACATTTACCACTGGTGACATTATGCATTTCTTGAATTTCCACTGCAGCAAATTTACATTGTGCAGCATAGGATGAGAATTGCAGACAATGAGGCTGCTCTTGCCAGCAGCCAGTATCACAGAAAAAGAGAAGCCGAAGAATTTTTCTGAGAGTCAAAGTGCAGCAGCAGTCGTTTAGCGAGCTGGACGTCTATAATGGTACATATTTGATAACTGCAGACAATCTGTGAAAAACTGAGGAGAAAAAGTAATCTTCCTTCTCTCCCACTGCTTCGCTCAATTTAATTCATCCGTGAATCACACCAACACTACCTCTCCTCCCTCACTGTCTCTCTCCTCCTTCGTTTGCTCCTCATCTGCAGTCTCAAATCGTGTAAACAGCGAAGTGCTGCAGGGTCTTCCGGCTACAGTTTTACTCACTGGGGACCAGACAGTCAACGAGAAAGGCCGTGCAGCATGGACGGGCAGGCTTTAAAGATATTAATCCTGCGTAAATTAACAGTGGACTGAGGGAAGATTTCATCAGAAATGAGGCCTCTTTTAAATGGTGCTCATGAAGCGTGGAGACCCATTGCTGCCAGTGATACTTACACCGCTCCCACGCTGGCACTTCCTACTGTGATTTAGATGTCTCACTGGTGGGCTACAGTGTTTTTTTTTTGTGACAGAAGGTTTTGTGAAAAATAAAAGAAGCAGATGTGGAGGATCAATGGAGGGGCGGTTCCACCGGAAAACCGCGTGCCCATTTACGAGGGCACGCATGCCAGTTTAGATTGTCCACAGTCTGACTGGAGGGTTCACCAGCGGGCTACAACAGCAGGACTGACCTACATTTCACTCACACACAGACACACTGGGAGGCACAGAGAAACACACACACACACAATTGCCAGTGTTTCTGCTACATTTTTGTGCAGAGTGGAAAAGGCTCTGAAACAACATCTGGATCAACACGGGACACTAAAAATTCCAAGTGAAACCCAGAAATTTGTTCAGGTGTGTCAACTCTTCAGGGCAGAGAGAGCAATTTCAACTATTTAATGGGAAACTCTGGGATACCCACTTCCACACACTTAACAGCAAAGTGAAGACAGGTTCAGACACACAATTTAAACCCAAACCAGGACACTGCTGTGTATATTGTAACAGCGATGGTAGGCTTAGTGAGATACTATGATAAAGGCCATCATGAGGTATTGCTTTTCCTTGAATTTGTCTTTATTTTATGGTAAACATTTCACCCTTTTACCTGATTTGGTAGCTGCAATTATTTAGGCATTGTTTTTTCACAGTAACCTGTACATATCCAAAATGTTTCCCATGTTAAAACTGCACAATATAATTTCTTTTTTAAAACAAGATTGGATATTTTGCACAAACAACAAGTCACTGTAGCTTTAACAGACATAACCAACACTGGAGTATCTGCAGTTTTTGAGAGCATTCCAAGTCAGGGATGAACAAGCTTTACAGGATTTTACCAGAAGCATTTACAGCAGCAGGGCTGACTCAAAATATGCTAAAATATATGCATAAAGTGTTACAAACTATCTGTGCATTGTTTTCATTTTTGAAAATTTGCAAGTGACAACAAAGAAGGATAAAAGGATACTAAACAATGGCAAGGATAAAAAAGATTCTTCTTTCTAGAAGGTCATGGAAGGCTGTACCAAACTGACATTAATGATGGAGATCACAGTCGTCACAACGTTTTAAATATTATTTTATTTTAAAAATAGTTTCAAATGTTGTATCTACCCAAACTACAGCCAATATGGTTTAACAACTGATTTCGATAAGTTATTACAGGAACTCAAAAAATAGAATGATTTAAATCATAAAAACATCTGTTTTAAATGCGACTTTGTGCTTTTTTTTGTTTGCTCTTGGTTACACTCTTTTTGAGACATTTTTTTTCACCCGTGGCTTTGGATGATGTCAACAAGAGGAGTTTCCCTAATATGGTCATCTCAGGACCACACCTCACCAACCTATGTACGAAGGGCAGCCAATCAGAAGGAAGATAGCTTACAGGGACATGAAAGACTAGATGAATATCTTTGACTACACTGAGGGCCAGTATATACTAAGAAGACGATTATTTTTCAACTTTTTCAATCAAGCAAAGGTACTTTAGCAGAGTTCAATAAATCTGGAGTTATAATAGAGCATAAAGGTTCCTTTAAAGAGTCAGCTAAAAGCCAAAATGGAGTCTTTCAAGTTCTAAATTTCTGAAATAAGCTTTGCTTATGAGACGCCAGAAAGCACATGAAGGATAAAATACTGTTACTTCTTCTTAGAAAATGTCAGTGCACATAAAAGACAGTGACACGTAAATGCTGCGGGATGCTCCTAAGAGATTCCTTTGTCTTTTGGGGCTTTTTATTTCTTTGTTTTTATTCGGTATAGCCACTTTCACGTAAACCAAAAATATAATTTCGTCTGCCATCAATGCCGAAAACTCTGTTTTTCTATCTGTCATATAAAACAATTTAGATTTCAATGAAAATGTTGTTATTCCCACACACACACATTCTAAAAATCACCCCCACATCAAATAACTGCAAAATAACCACATAATTAACTGTGTGACAGTTTAACATTTTCCCATTAAAGAGATGTCAAGACAGGTATGGTCACAGGTAGCAGGGCAGAGGCTTTGACATATACACATACTCATCATATTATCTCTGTTGCTATGACTACAACTGTCAGCAGCTCACAATTGGGGGTAGGGGAGGTCTGTATTTGTGCATGTGTGTGAGTGTGTGTGTGTGTGTGTAGTGTTGGAGGGGGCAGCTCAGGACCTGACTGACAGCTGTGACAGCTAAATAATCCTCTAGGTCGTGCTTTCAGAGCGAGAACCACACACACACACACACACACACACACACACACACACACACACACTATTCAGTGAGGCAGGTGAAGGAGGCTGGGTTGCTGTGTTTGCTCGGCGGTCGCTGACAGCAGACGAGAACTTCTAATGACACACTGTGCCAGAGAGCTGAAGGTCCTTGTGCATACGGACTGCATTATTTCTTTATTCATATTTCTCTCGCTGCCCAAGCATAAGACAGAAGCCTGATAACTGCTTGATGTATGGTCCACCAAACTGCATGGGAGCCACTAAATTCTAACTGGCTAACGAAGAGACGGAGACTGTGCTTAATACACCGGGGAGATAAGATATATGCTCTAACAGTCCCAGAGGGAATGTTTAGCCACACTACTCTTTATTGCTCCATCACTGCTAGCTTCATCTTTCTCTTTTCTGCAGGTTAATGGGAAAAGAAATCCATCTGGTAAAGTGATAGCAACGTGTTTATCTCATAACTTTCAATAACAGCTCCAAACTGCAAGAATAAAGAACTCCTGGAGACTCAAATGAAATGCATACTGACAGGGCTGCTAATGAATTAGCAATGTCATTCAAACAGAAGTTGTACTTCCACAGCTGCTACTGATGTGCAGCAGTTATACAGGGAAAAAAAACATCAAAGAGGCAATGACACCAATTTATCAACTGAGTAAAATCACTAAAAAAATGCAGCTGTGTGACAGCTTGGCTTTTGTCAACTATAAAACTTAATGTTGTGTTTTTCTCTCTTTCACCACCAGCTCATATATGCAGCACAAAGATCCTCGTTCTCCTGGGCTTGCTGAAAGTCATTCAAGTTAAGCAGAAGGAAAGCAGGTAACCCAGAAAAAATATATTACAATGCTCACTCACAAAACTGAAAAAACAAAACCTCCACTGATTGATGATACCTAACAGTGAGATCATCAAAGGTTGATTTTTTCATTTAACGGGAAGGTAGCCTGTGTGCCCTACAAAACCTTCTGGCGTGGCTGTAATTTTGAAATTTTTTAGCTCTCACCCAGAGAGCATACCTAAAAGTGAGTGAACGCCTGTAGCAAACTGGCAATTTTTCACTACTTCCAGGAGGAAGCGACCCTATTCTTCCCCTTAGTCTGGGTTTTCAATAAGAGCCTGTTCGGAAAAATGAAGTGGGAGAATGTAAACACAAAGGTGATGGATGCCATTTTCTGTAGATTTGTCTTGCATTTAGTTGAGGTTCAAGTGCTCCATGGCCCTTGAACTACTTCCAGGCACATTTTTTTCCTTTGATGACATGACAAAGATTGCCTTCTGTGGACTTTTGGGATTTCTTTTTTGTTCAGCAATACACAGGTAAGAAAAGATTTTTCAAAAAGGATTTGTGTAACTTCCATTCTTCCCTTTGAGTGCCAAAAACAAACAAAGAAAAGGTTTAATTAACTTCTTAACTTCTACCAGGTTACCATCAACCTGTCTAGTCATAGGGTTATGTTTGATTTAGCCACACAGGCTAACTAAAAAAGTCTAATTTTCAGAAACTAGAGAATGTTGCCCTTCAAAAGAAGTCCAATACGCTGATTTTAAACATAACTAAAACTATTAACAGAAAAATGGAAAGTGAAAAAGCCATACAAAGCAGTGAATACTACCCAAGCCTAAGCACAGATGTGTCACCGGTGACCGGGGATGCTTGCAATTGCTGCAACTATCACCCATATTTTGGATTTTGGTTGTATTGGTTGGTGAGCAGTGTTGGGGAGTAACGGAATACATGTACCGCCGTTACGTATTTAAAATACAAAATATGAGTAACTGTATTCCGTTACAGTTACCGTTTAAAAAGGTGGTATTTAGAATACAGTTACTTTGTTGAAATAAATGAATTACACGGCGGTACTTCCCTGTTTCATATTGTGGCGGGTCAGGACTGTTTGGGTTTTGTTTGACGTTCTGTTGTTCCAGGCGGCAGCGTTACGGTTGCCATGGTTACAGGGTGACGCGCTCTCTCTGCGTGTTTCCTGGGTGAGAGAGGGCTTTTTGTTGTTGTTGTGCTAAGCTAATAGGCAGAATGCTACAGGTATAGCTCTAAAGAATGTAGCATCATAGGCAGTGTAGTCCGTGCTGCAGGGAGAATGGACTGCCATACCCGTTATGTGTCTGTGAGCGAGGGAGGGAGAAAAAGGAAAAGTACAAGCTGTCATCGAGCAAAAACGGGAGCTGGAAGCATGTAAATATAATAATAACCACTGCAGCCAAGAAGAGTGCCTGACGAGCCCAGTTGTAAGTAAGCTATTAAGACTCGACTGTACACCGTGTTCGTGTTTTCCTCTGGAACAATAAGTTCCGTTGGAGCAGCCTTTCAACGCCTCTCTCTGTCTCTGCTAGCAAGTTGACCCAGACAACAAAGTAAAGCTAGTTTTCGGCTACGAGCCCGACACAGAACCCACCGTATTAGCCAGAGGTCCCTTTACTACGGTTCGGAGCCGCGGACCTCCAGTAACAGTAATAAATCACAGCAATAGTACATTCATGTAGTTGTAAACAGCATGATAATATATTAAGTAATCCAAAGTATTCAGAATACGTTACTCTCATTGAGTAACATAACGGAATACGTTACAGAATACATTTTGGGGCATGTATTCTGTATTCTGTAATGGAATACATTTTAAAAGTAACCTTCCCAACACTGTTGGTGAGTGGTATCTGGAATACAAGAGAGGAGATACAAGGAGGAGATACACGGTCCTCTTTGTGATTGAGTTGGTTGTCCTGTAGTTTGCATAGCAGATGCCTACTTGTCTGCAGGAACTTGCCAACTGCTCGCCAAGCCGTAGTAAAACTGTAAAAAGTGACTGTTTGCCTTCATGCAGCAAAGCACAGATGTTACTTTGAAGTTTTTGCTTTTACCGATTCACTCCACTCGCTGATCATCTGGCGAGTGTTAACAGATAATTTGGTGTCTTCCATGTAACCCACTGGCAACCACAGAAATCTGCTAGTGGCCAAGACATTATAACAACATGTTGTTGGTCTCAAAGGTACAGTTTTATCTTGGTTTAAATCCTATCTCTCAGAGAGGTTGTTCTCTGTTGCTATGGGGCAACACTTCTCGGCTTCTGCCCCTATTTACTGTGGTGTGCCTCAAGGGTCCGTGCTCGGTCCTGCTCTTTTCTCTTTGTACATGTTGCCGTTGGGATTAATTTTTAGAAAATACAACATCTCCTTTCACTGTTATGCCGATGATATCCAGATTTATTCACCTTTGAAATCCGATGTGACTGCTTCTTTGCAACCTCTGTTCAACTGTTTGCATGAAGTTAAAATTTGGTTATCACATAATTTTCTTACCTTGAACGAGAATAAGACCGAAATCATAGTCTTTGGTAGTCACACTCCGCTAGACCAGTTAGCTGATGCCATAGGCCCTCTCGCTAGCCATCTCTCGCCCACTGTAAGAAACCTCGGAGTGTTCCTGGATGGCTCTTTTAAACTTGAGAAACAGGTGTCCACTGTGGTAAAAAACAGCTTTTACCAGTTGCGTCAGATTTCCAAAGCAAAGCTGTTCCTTCCTTTAAAGGACCTTGAAAAGCTTATCCACGCATTTATTACATCCAGATTGGACGACTGTAACTCCCTCTACTTGGGCCTCCAACACTCTTCTCTTTGCCGGATTCAGTTAGTTCAGAATGCAGCTGCGCGTCTTTTAACAGGTAAGAGAATCCATGAACACATAACTCCAATTTTAGCCAAACTACATTGGCTCCCTGTTAAATATCGTATAGATTTTAAAATTATTTTGTTCACTTTTAATATTCTGAATAATTTAGCGCCCAGCTATCTTTCTGAACTACTCCACTTATACAATCCCAACACAGCACTTAGATCGTCCAACCACAGGCTCCTAGTACAACCTAGGACTCGAATGAAGTCGAGAGGTGACCGGGCCTTTGCATCCGTGGCACCTAGACTGGAATAACCTCCCTGTTCATATTCGTACTGCCGAGTCTATCCAGTCTTTTAAATCACGTCTTAAAACTTATTTTTTTTACTTTGGCTTTTGATTCTGTCTAGTTGGCTGGTCTAGCTTGTTGTGTTGTTACCTATTGTTTGTTGTCCTCTTTTATTGTTTGTTTTAACTGTCTCATGCTTTTACTGACTGTGAAGCACTATGGTCAAAACTGTTGTTTTAATATGTGCTATATAAATAAATTTTGATTTGATTTGATTTGATAAGATTTTTGGTTTTTTCCACTCTTTGCCCTTCATGATGTCACTGAAAGCAGTTAGCCCTAACATGATCAGGGCTCTGTTTATAAGGAGTAGCCAATAAGGAGTAAAGCTGGCTAAAAGACAGCAGAATGGAAGCTAAAACAACTGAGGAGCTACACCGAGGCTTAATGTAAAATAAATAAGGATTAGTTTAAAAGGGTGCTCATACAAAGCTACTCTAGTTGAGACCAAAAGTAAAAATGTGCAGTTGGAAATTAGCATAGTAAGTTCCTGGTAATGATTCAGCTTAAAGCCAACATGGAATCTTTCAAGTTGTAATTTGCAAAATAAGCTTTACTTATGAGATGTAAGCAAGCGGATTAGGGATGAAATAATTCTGCTTAGAAAATGTCAGAGAGCACATAAAAAGCTGTGACACGCAAACACTGCGGGATGCCCCTAAGAGACGTATAAGCCTGCAGTAAAGTCAGAGGTCGGCGTGAATATGTGCCTCGTCGGATCACAGGAGTCTCTAAAGTCTCACAACTGTGTCGTTATCGCAATAGCTGTTTGGCTGCAAGTTATGAGTCATATATGATGCATTCGAGGAGCAGAATGTTTGTATCATTTATTTAAGATTTTTATTTGTATTGCTGGAAAAACCAAAATGAAGAAGGTGGGGAAATAACCAGTTTGCACATTAAAAACGTGGTCAACAATTAAGCAATCAGGAGCATTTTGTGTATGATGAGGATGATGAAGGGCACCGTGAAGAACAGCCAGTGGCACTGAGGAGAGAGGTCACACGTGCCATGATGAATTACAGCAACCGAGGTTGTCTTGGCTGCTTGTTCATTAATGACTCCTCTTCGGGGAGTACAGCACAAAAGGACACATCAACTCTACATCAATTCTCATCTGCTCTTTGCTGTGCGTCTGTAGCCTGCTGCGGGTTTCGGATCTAATTGTGCGCTCCCATAATCGAGTACAGCTCGCTAATCTTAAAATGACAAATGCTAATTTGCATATTTTATGGTTGCACTCTAATTTGATCAGAGCACTTAAGAGTGGAGAATGACAGATACGGATTACAAGCATTATCAAAGACTGCATTACTTTAGTATGAAAATGAGACTTGACTATTAAAATTCACACTCAAGTACTTTACAAACAGTGAATACTTCACTCCTCTTTATCTGTTTCTGGGCCATATTTGTAGCATACTGATGGCTTATCATGCGCAGCCCAAACAGAGACTCCCCACCAATGCAATATTGGACTGCAAATGTCTCTGCAAATATCCGATTGGATTTACAACGGTTAGATATAGTTGTAGAATATACCTGTCCAAGTTGCGTTAACTTTCATAAATATTTAATTCATTCATGCAAAATAATTCAGAAGAGCGTGCACATCATCCACCCACTACCCACCAACCTGACCATGATAAATACTACAGAAACTGCAGGTTGGCTCATGGTAACAAAAACGGACACCTCGCTGCACACTGTTGTCTATATTTCAAATTAAAGGTCAGTTTGGGGTCCATTTAATGCACATTGTTGCAAATAAATACTGTGTGATTTATGTGCACCTTTTAGGTGTAACCTACTGTACATTTCTAGTTGACAGTTTACCTACACTTGTAGTCTCTGTTGCTCAAAAAGAGTAACGCACTGCACATCGCTCTTTACTTTTTTTTATTTGAAAGAAACACATTACACCACATTACATTACGTCAATGATTGCATTAATCTAAAATGTCACCATTGTAATTATCAGTTAGCAAACATTTCACACACCAACGTATTTGCTCAGATCCTTATAATCTAATAGGGATAATTTCAAGATGATATTTCTTTTAGTCGTCTTTATAAGTATTATCACAAAGATGACCGCAAAGGCTGTGAAAAACAGCCCATTCACAGAAAATAACAACTAAGCATGGGCAGAAATGTTTCTTGTTGAAAGTCAACATAAGTCACAATTTTTTTGATTGATGCCCAACATACAATCTGCAACAATATCTTTTTCATGGCTACTTTTGTGGCGGCTTGGAGGTGATGTGTCACTGATGTCATGTTAGAAGAGGTGGTTTGTTGTTTCTACAGTTTTTTCTTTACCATCATCACATTCTTATCTCCACTTCTCAAAAGTCACTGTGACATTTTTATTCAAGCTCCTGCAGGAACTCATATTAAAGGATTGTTGTCAAGTCAGCAGCTCCTTAAGGTACTGAAAACTAAGTATAAATTTAAAGGTGATCGTGCTTTTGCTGTAGTTGCTCCAAAGTTGTGGAATGATACCCTTGCATGTTAGGCAGGCCTCTTCTCTTTCTGAATTTAAAAGTCTTCTTAAAACATATTTATTCGCTGAAGCCTTTGGCATTGATTAGAGGGGTTGACTCAATTTGTTTTAACATGTTTCAATTTATTTTAGTTTTTTTAGTTATTTATTTTATCTTATCTTATCTCATTTTAATTTTCTTTACTTATGCTATTAGCATGTACAGCACTTTGTGAACTCTGGTTTTATGTTAAAGTGCTTTATAAATAAAGGTGGTATGGTAAGTATGCATATAATAGATATCACATCAGTGCAGATAACTGAGAAACTTACACAGTGCAAGCAGCAACATTAGTAACTATAATGTCACTAGTAAATTTGATTACAGTAATGTGTTAATTTGGAACTTGTTACACCAAAAACCGCTCATTATGGACATGATTGTTTTAGCAATACGACACTTTACATTTTTGTTTTTTTTCCATAGAAAATTCTTTAATATACAGCACATATCTTTTGAGTTTTCATAATTACGACCCTCTATTTATTTAAGGAAAGCTAACCAAATCCATATGCTCCATTTACTTTTAATGTATATGCTGAACATTTATTCTCCTGAAGGAAAAAAGGTCAAAGGAATACCTAAAAGTCAGTATTGTGTTGAAATTCATACACATTGTGTTTTTAAACATTTGGCCAAAACTTTGTATTTTTGTTTTAACTTTCCTTCATTTATATTCATAGTCCATAAGTAGACTGTTAAAAATGTAATGACAGTTTCAGACACAGCAGGCGTGGAGAATAGAAATATGATGCACGTACAGTAAACTGCTACTCAGGCAACATTTCTTTGTTTATTCACTTAGTCTTCAAAGTGTCCATCTTTGAAGATGGACACTTCTATGTAAGTACATAGAAGTACATAGAAAATGCCACATTTGGACATTATGAGTAGCAGGAAGTTCTGGATGTAAGGACAGTCCGAGTACATTTATAATCTGGCTTTAAAGGCATAGGAGGGCAGGTCTCCAGTCTTCTGGGTTTGTTATGAAGCGTGTCCCCATGACTTCAGATGTCAGGTGAGTTCATATAGTGAAAGGCGGTTAGGGAAGGTATTTTGGTCCTAAAGCCCAGAGAGATTTAAATACGAACAGGAGTAGACTATTTTAAACTCTGTAACACACTGAGAGGCCTGAAACTTGAACTGACCTGATGTCTTCAGGTGACTTTTCTGACGGCACAGATAAAATCATTATTAAAATCCAGTCTTCAAGAAATAAAATGTCTTAATACACACAGATAATTTTGGATGTTATCCATATCAGTTGAAGATTTGAGTGTTTTAAAAGACTGAATGATTGAACTTCAGTGAGACAGTACCAGGAGGTCTCTGCCAGTCCATCCAGGGTACTGTAGTGAGAATAAAGATCAATGAAGTACCATCTAATAGGACTATCACAATATCATATTTTATCAAAAATGAGCACTTTGCTGTCAGATTGCACTTTTTCTTGTGGTTCCTGAAGTTTATGAAAGTAGATTTGGTGGCATAGCCTTCAGCTATTGGTCCCTCAAGTTTGGGTTAAGTACAGATACCCTCTTTTAAAACCAATGGGGCTGCATCAAATGACCCTGAACTCCACTATAACTTCAGGCTGCTGGGGAACTTCCTATGATGCACTGAGAACTTCTTCTCCATTCAGCTGTAGTAGTTTCTTTCTCTCCACTGTTGCCAAATGCTGCTCATAGGGGAATGTCTGATTGTTTACTGTAGGGTCTTTACCTTACAATGTAAAGCACCGTTATTTAGCAAAGACTTTTAATGTGAATTGATGTAAACTGATGTCTGTGTAGCATGAGGGAATTAGCAATGCAAGAAGTGAAACTGAACCTGGCAATATCTGCTCAAAACACAAAGTCAATTACTGGTAGTGTCAGTGTCTATAAGCAGTTATTGATGACGGAAATTGTGTTTTATTGCTAATCAGTTAAAAAAACAAACAAATGTAAATTAAACAGAAAAATAACCAATCCCCATTGACAGCATTTAGACTCTAAGACTCTATATGTTATTCATTGCTCCAGCTTTGTAAGACAGGTGGTCACTGTCTGCAGATAAAATATTGCCCAGTGCAGCTTTTAGTTTGAGTTGATGCAGGGAAAGTTTCTCTAAACGTACTCTCAATTATTCACCAAGTGACTAACTTGACTAACTTCCACACACACAGGACACGGGATAAAAACTGAAGGGAGACAGCCTCTCTCACAATCTGTCATATGTTCGCTCCGAGCTACATATAACTGGAGGTGTGACCACTAAAGAATTCTGTTCCCAAGTGCAACTGCTAAAACTCGTAAAAAGCTGCCTCGTTCCGCATTGTGCTAAAGAGAAATGCCAACTTTGTCTCTCTGGATTACAAGTGTGGCATTACTGTGCATGTGTGTGTAATGCTTTAAGTGTCTGCCAGAGATCTAGTGCTTGAAGTGACACCCATGAGTGCATGCCCACGCTATACACCCACCACACAATGGGTAGTGAGAGGAAAACGCTAATGGACAAACAGATGAATAGAGATTTAAATCAATACACGGATGAAGAGCTGGATGGTGTTCAAGGGTGTAGTTTTAGTTATGCAACCCTTTAAAAGCAGATAACCTAGTTCATTGAGTTTTTTTTGTGTATCTGTACATACATGCATAAGCTAACTTTGAGAAAATAATGATATTAAAGAAGCTTTAGAAGACACATGCGAGATAAACTTTAAGATAAACATTTGCCTTATCAAAGCCACCAAAAGTTGTGTATGCTGCAAAAAAACTAGCGAGAATCATTACGCCTCAGTCAATCGAGAGTTAAAGTAGGACTTTAGGACGGTAACCTACTTGTAAGATGTGACTGCACTGAAATTTTTCCCATTTGGCGATCTATCGGTTTGAGTGTGCAACTCTCCCAACCTCTGAGCAACCACATTTGATCACAAGGCAAATGCACAGGTCGCCTGGTGGTGGGAAACCTTTCTCCAAATAATCACAGTCTGATTGCCATCTAATTTAAAATGCAGACATATTGCCATGATGGCACTGCAATCAAACAGAATCAGCCTGCTCTGATCAGCGCCTAGTTACAATGGAGACTCAGCTGTTTGCTAACAGGTTGTATTCTAGTTATTTTCCATATAAAAGCAAGGCTGCCGAGCAGCTATGTCATTTTGCAGTTATATCGTCATCTAACAGCAACTGTATCAGTTTCAGATTTATGAGGTTCAGTCTTGTCTCCGAATGCAAGCAGTTAATGAGAATTTCTGTTTAATATGAATTTTTAAACTCTAGTGCGACAGCAGTATAATTGGTTTCATTTAAATAACAACACAAAATAAAAGTTCTTATTTAAAGTGGCTATACAGCTGCTGAATAAATCCACTGGTGCTTAATGATGTTTGCTGAATATACAGTATCCCTTCAACTCGTCTGAACGACCAGTAACGCTTCTGGTGCACTTTGGGGAAAGTAGCAGATGAGATGTTGTGCTGCCCTTTGTGGTTGCCACATGTGTGATTTTATTGCTCACAATGCAACTAAGCTGAGACCTGGGACAGTGATTTGGGTGTATTATGCGAGTATCAGCAGGTAGCCTCGAGCACAAATAAGAAATAAGCCACAGAGGTCCAGTGAAGTCCCTTTTCCCCCATTTTTACATTTGCAGGCATCAGCATTATTTGTTGACAGCTGGAGTGACGTCACTTGAGGCGATTTATCACACAATTCCTTCACAACATTTTTTTTTTTACAGTGCAGTAATGCTTCCAAAAACTGTCAACTTTGATGTGTGAAAGTCTCTTTTTAAGGATCAAACATCGATCCATTCTCTTCCACTTATCCAACTGAAAATCAAACAATTTTTGTTTCATAGTATATTTGAAAACCTTATTAATTTTAATAGGCTAATAATTGGCTATGGAGAGCAAAACTATTTAGTGCATCAGGCTGTGAGCATGTCGTTTTATGGCATTTACTTTTTAAACCCAAAAGGTGGCGCTATTTAATCCTGTACTTTAGACTTAGCTTATCTCTTTTAATTTAGCAAGCTTAATTGCAAAACATAAATAATTATCCTTTGGTGCCCTGAATGTGACGTCTATGTCACCGTACATTAAAGTTACCTAATATAGAAAGATTTTGCTTTTCTCAGATTTGCTATGTGGCAGATCTTCTCTGTACACACTGTACATGTCTAAGTGGGTGGGTGGGTTGGTAGTGACCACCACCACCAAAACAGTGACAAATATTCTGTGTACACAATGTATGTCTGCTCTAGGCACGAGGAGGTAGAGAGCCTGTTCAGCCTCCATATTCATATGTGCTCGGCCTTGCCCTGCCTCAGGCCATCTGCTCCCCTCCCTCTAATCCAGGGGCTTGTCACTGGTGATTAGCCGGCCACTCTATCACTCTCTCTGCCCCTTTACCATTATACATTTCTGGCTTAATGTGTTGATACTAATGTTAAAGCACGGTTAGGTGTGCTCTCTCCGGCTAAATTCCTTTCTATGGATATTTGATGCCTACAAATCCTCTACACTTCCTGTCAGCCTCTCCCTCTTGCTCCTTCATTACAAATGCCAGGCCTATAATGCTGATGTTAGGGTTTAAATGTGCTTAAGTGATCTCTTACTCTATTTTCTCCTTGTGCATTTTAACCACCTTTTCCAATTTCTCTCTACATGTACACTTTTGTCAGCACTGCGTATTCCCTGGCATTAAAGGGCTGTAAATGCAGATCAATTTCAGGAGCAGTTTCAAGAGAGAAAAAGGCAAACGAGATCAATACAATCAATCAAATGTATTGACAGGTTTACTTCCATCTTGACGTTTAATATCTAGCTGAATTTGTTCTTGAACTGTGCATGTGAGACTAATGAGACCTGCCTAAAGAGACCTGTAAAGAGCAGTAATCAATAGGAATGCAAAGTGAAAAGGACAGGTTTATTAAACATGCAGTCCCTTATCATTGTCCCCTTGAGTTTACATTGTCAAATTAGTATTTTATTTCATTCCGATGCTTTAAAGCCAAGCTTGTAACACGTCTCCATGGGTGGTAATGTCAGCCGGTCAACCAGGGCTCTCCGCTGGGGAAAAAATTAACTGTTTGATTGAGTGGAATAAAAAGTGGTATCCCTCTCAAGATAATTTGTAATAACTTGGGTGAACCTTTTATCTAGCACTGGTGTAAAGTTGGATTTTGTAGCAATGATATTTTGTACATGCATTCAACATGACTTTCACAACTCCTCAGGCTGTACCATGAAGCAAGAGAGCCAGCCAAATATGGGAACTTCCTATCTATAATAGTTCCTAGACAGCCTACACAAAAAAAAAAGATAGGTGATAAATTAAGACACCAATATTTATAATTACGCCACCATTGATACATTTGATCAATTTTCCTGAAATACACCAATACCAGATCAGATCTCTGTGCTCAGATGGTGAAGGGTCTCTTTAGGTGTTTTCTAAGCAACATTGGCTTTTCCTGATGAGCATCAGTGAGAGATGCAGCAGGGACCTTTTTACACTTTCAAAAAGACATTAATTAATTTTAACAAATTTAATGAAATATATCATCATCTACTCAATGCGTAGTGTCATTGTACTATTGTCTATGTATGACTGTGCAATGACAACAAAGAATTATCTTATGTTATCTTAATAGATGTGATTCAGTCATTTTTATTTACTGAACGCAAACGTGATTTTACTTTCAGTTGAAATGTTGGAAACACTGAAATGTTTCCAATAAGCTGGTGACAAAATTTGTGTGTCAAATTTCAACTTTTAGTACCTTATTATGAAATACAGCCTTCTGGTCAATATGTGTTGTAAATTTATGGAGAAAAAAATCCAGAAGTTATTTTTTTTTAAGGTTTTGGTTTCTATTTATTTCATGGCTCTTCCTCCTCATGCCTGCCAAATTTCAAAGTGTTTGTCTTCTGCTGTTTCTCCCATTGCTTGTAAATTCTCTTTTTTTCCAGTAATTACTCGTGTTTTTTGTTGTTTTACTTACCGTCTTTGTCTGGTTCTCCATAATTTCTTAATTGCTTCCACTAGTTTCTCTTATTTATCAGCACAGAGTCTAAATATAATCTTGTCTCTCTCTTTATCACATTTTTGCGCTCTTTTGTTTGTCCCTTGCACTCCTTACTAGAATTTCTTGTGCTTTTCTTTTAAGATTTTGTTAGATTATTTTTTTTTATCCCATCAGTATTGTGCAATTCTTTTTCTTTAACACCCTTTCAGTTAATTAAAGTTACTCTGGTTGTTTACAGGCTGGAGAGTCTCATTTATCTACAAACATCTAAAAAAACCCATCATCTCCCTCTGCTGTGAACACAGTTAGTGCTTTAATGTGAGCATGCTTTTGAAAAGCTATGGTACATTATACCTGCTCATCATCTGCACTAGTTTTGTTACTGTGAACGCATTTTATATCCAAGCACTGCTGTGTCTAATTACATCCTCACAGAGCTGCTAACATGGACTGCTCTTGTGTTAATTAATATGGTTTAATCATGGTTGAATCACCCCTCAGCCACAACATCAAACCAGCTGGAAGGTGTAGTGAACAGCGCTGATCATCTCGTTACAATAGAACGTTCTGTCAAGACCCCTTGTCCTAATATTCATGTGGATCTTACTTGAGATCCACCTAAACACAAAGACCAAACAAAACCCCAACAGAACTCCTAGAGTATTTAAAAGTAGAATGGGAGGGAGAGCCTTCAGTTTTCAGGCCCCTCTTCTGTGGAACCAGCTTCCAGTTTGGATTCGGGAGACAGACACTATCTCTACTTTTAAGATTAGGCTTAAAACTTTCCTTTTTGCTAAAGCATATAGTTAGGGCTGGACCAGGTGACCCTGAATCCTCCCTTAGTTATGCTGCAATAGATGTAGGCTGCCGGGGGATTCCCATGATGCATTGAGTTTTTCCTTTCCAGTCACCTTTCTCACTCACTATGTATTAACAGACCTCTCTGTATTGAATCATACCTGTTATTAATCTCTGTCTCTCTTCCACAGCATGTCTTTTATCCTGTCTTTCTTCTCTCACTCCAACCGGTCGCAGCAGATGGCTGCCCCTCCCTGAGCCCGGTTCTGCTGGAGGTTTCCTGTTAAAAGGGAGTTTTTCCTTCCCACTGTCGCCAAAGTGCTTGCTCATAGGGGGTCATATGATTGTTGGGCTTTTCTCTGTATCTATGAAGCGCCTTGAGGCGACATTTGTTGTGATTTGGCGCTATATAAATAAAATTGAATTGAATTGAATTAGAAGCCTCCAACTAAAGACGAATGGCTCAAGAAACATGACAAAGTGCCCAAAGGTTTTGAACAAGCCATCAAATAACCCTGACCCTAATTCAGTTAAGCATCCATGGGCTCCTATGTCTTGACCTCAGTATGTTGCATGTTGGTTGGTGAATCTCTGTCTTAATGTCACGAGCTGAGAATTTTTGCTTCAATGTCAGTGTAGTAAGCCCAGATCTGATGAGCAAGTGGCAAATCCAAATGAGGGACCGCACATGCATATGGCAGCAACCTGTCAGTCAGGATTTACAAAGTAAACTTCAAATTTTGTAATACTTTAAGCAACAACATGGAAAACTCTTTCCCCAAACTAAAAACCTAAAAAAACCCTCCAAATTCAAACATCTGCCCTGTGCTGGCGACCACAGAACATTTCTACATGTCCAAAATATGTACTGTACATGACGAACTGTGGCAGATTGATTACTCCTTCAGCTTATCACACTAAATGAAAACAGACTAAAACAGACGAGAACGCAGGATTTCCAGATTTCAACAGACAAACAACATCAAAAGCGGGATTGAAGAACACCCTCACAAACAATTACCTGAAGCCATTTTTTCTGTCGCTGTTGCTTAATGCACTCTGAGGAATTACTGCACCATTTTTGCCCGATAAACCCAGAACACATGGTCCAGAAACAAATGGCAAAGCATTCATAAATGTGGTCAAAACTGCATAAGTACAGCCTGGCGTTCAAATGCAGTGCGGCTTTGAAACCAACAACAGAAGCTCAATACACTAATGTAATGTTCCCATTATATTCCGATTCAGTAGCTTTGATATATGACTCTAAACTGCACTGCATATTAAAGCGGTCTGTGTACAGTTCATTACGTGATCTACAGATGAATTATAATCTTTCTGCTGTGCAACAGTGAGTGCTTCTCAGACCATCTATGACAGTTAGATATCAGCTTTTTCCACTGGGGAGCAAAACACCCAAACCGCCATGGAAAAGAAAGCTTTTATCTTCAAAAAAATGCGGGGACATGACTACCTCATGGCTGAGCAATAAATAAATAAATAAAAAACAATAAAAATGGATGGCCAGTGGGGGAGATGAAGGATTAATGACAGAGCTGCTGGATAGACAGGAGGATATTTACTTCCAAGCCACCTACATCTCTTCAGCTTTATTAGAATAGCATCGGGGGAGGCAGCACAGGCTCCTTTCAGGTAAATGTCACTGCTTTCTTCGATGATACCGCAATTCCTCTCAGCCCACTGAAGCTGCCTCCTTGCCTCTTGGGAAGTCAAGGGCCTGTTTTGAATGCCACTCTCTGACCACGAGAGTGCTTGGTTTCCTCAATATGGGTCCGGTTATTTGTTTGTGTTTCAACTTGTGGCTGAGTGGAGATTTAAGTCCTTGTTTGGGAAGAGACACCAAAGGGACACGACCCCATTGTACGAGAAAAACACAAACCTACTATTTTAGGGGAAACTCGGGAGAAAAACAAGTGGGATGGAAAAAGAAGGGAATATGTTTCTGCTTTGCTGCTCTGTTTAAGTTTACCTGAATTTCAATCAGAATCATTATAATCAAAGAAACAAACTAGTTATGGTTAAATTACAGATATGATTTCGATGTTGGCTTGACGTACTTCTTAACTCATCTGGGCTGCACACTCTTATTGGACTTTTGAGATAGAAAAGGTTTGTGTTGAAGATTGATTACAAGCAAATCATTCCCAATCGAGAGAAGAATGTCAAGCAAAAAAACCGTGCTGGGTATATGATTGGGTGGGGACAAGAGCAGAACGACCCCTGTACTGACCGCAGCAAGCATCAGCAAGATCAGACGTTAACAGTGATTAAGACAGACACAGCATGAGAGGGAGGAGCAGGGGTGGAGATGGGTTGTGAATCAGTGTGCAGCTTAAATGCCCTGAGTGAGATTTGCCAGTAGGATGCGTGCAAGTGCATCAGCTAAGCCTGCACTGTCAGCCTGTTCTGACAGTGGTCAGAGGTCAGAGGTCAGCTCATCTGCCAAGACTATGTTCAATTTATAGAGAACATTTTGTTACTTCTTTATAATATGGGGGCGTTTTGATTGGATTATGTGAACGAATGAAATTGCCAACATGATTTTAGCTTAAAATGTTTCCTCTGAACAGTCTGACATGGGACTTTGAGTGAATCACCTGCCAAAAAGACGTGTAAACAATCAGAGACCACAGAGCCAGGATGTTAGCATGTTTGTTGACATGCTCGGAATAAAATGTGACATTGTCAGCTTTTTCCTGACGTTTGGATCAAGCGGTTTATCTGAGGATATTTAAAAAGGGAACTATGATTCTGGTTTATGATACTACCATGGCACAACCAAAATTATTACAACTTTTTGCAAAGAACTTGTAATATTCTTGTTTTTCAAATGGATGCCTTGAGGACTGAGACCAGTTTTCTGCCACCATTTGCAATTGGTGGCTGCCGTCAGGCACCAGCTTTGAAGACAGCAACTGATTGCAAGATAAGATGGAGTCAGTCTTAGTCTGCTATAAGTTTGTGATTGAAGGGGGTCAACTTGACAATTACATGCAATATTTTGTGACAATACAGCAATTAATAGTGATAAAGAAAATTGTAATTGCCATCTGCTTCAAATCTGTTGCTGTAAAATACACAGAAATCCACATTAACTGAATCATACGAAGTCCAGGCTCTATAAACAGAGATGTTGTCTCTGCAGTTTTACCACAAACTGTTTGGCAATCTTGCTTTTATATAGAAATATAACTAGAATGCACTTGAGTTGGTTGCATTCTCAACTGCAATGAGATGCACTGCACTGATCACTGCGGACTGACTCTGATTGAGTGCAGCGTGTTAAATCTGTCTGCATGAATAAATTAAAACTATTTGCAAACATTTGTCAATCTGTCTGAAAGTTATGTGGAGACATGTTGCATCCCATCATGTATCCAGAGGTTGAGGGTGTTGCATACTCAAACTCTAGTGTGACTGAGCTATTAGCGCCTCACATGACTATACAGGGAAACCACATCTTTTTAGAGACCGAACTAATATCCACACGCCTTCGACCTCTAGCCTCTGATCCTGTCGCTCCCCGCCACATTCCTTCCAAAAGTCAGTACATCACTGGTTGTTCCTGCATATGAACTGGGACTGGAATGAGTGTTTATTGATGGATACTGTAATATGTTATATGTACTTTGCAACAGTGAGGACATAATAGTTAATAGTTTCACTGCAAAAACTGAGAATGCACACAAGAAAATTTTCATTTTTTTTATCTCACTTTCTAATCTTTTCATAGCAGCACGTACCACTTTGATATACCAGGTCAAGGCAGATAATCGGAAAGATAACAGCCCTACGCAACATAAATCTATCACTGATCTGCTTACTCAGGACCATGCAAAAAGTACTCTGGTGGTTGAATGACAAAGCACTGCATCTAAAATATGCTGCGAGCCATTTCAATAGGGTGGAATAAAGCAGTGGGAATCCTCTTATCTTACTCTAAATAAAGTTTTTTGGATGAAGTGTAATCTCTAATCCTGCCATGCCTCCTATATCAGTAATAGCCAAGCCAGTTCTTAGTGTAAGCTCTGCCATTTAGATTAAACAAACTCTGGCATCTCTTTGGCATCTTTCTCCCCTGGATGGATTGGCAATTTCTAAAAGCACAGCAGTCTGGAGCGGAGAGTAGTAGGGTAATATCTCTAAAGCCACAAAAAAGATCAATGTGGGTCAAACGTGACATATTTTGCTGCAAATGCTTTGAAAAAAAAAAAAAAATCAGGTACAATGTCATGGAGTGCTGTTGCTGAGCTCTGTGTCATTTCAATGGCAGTAAAGTGCCGATCATTTGAGCCCGAGCTGTGTTCCGTCTTTTTCCACTGAGACTAAACGTAACTTTGAAAAATAGCTTCCATCCTCTTTCAGGCATAAAGATGCTGAGGCCACATGGCTGTTGTTGTTGCCACAAGCTGCTGAGTGCTCATTTTCTGATGGTTGCAGGGCGAGATGCACAACAGACACAATTACCCTCCATTTTCACTCTCACCCAACTGAAAAGGAAAACAAAAACATGGGCATACTGAATTAAAATAAGCCCCACTGGCACACTCTGTAATGAAAAATGAAATTCCCAAGGAAATTATCTTAATTTATATGCGTGGCCTAAATTTGTTGCCTGTTGCTAAGGAATTTTAACACTGGCTGGCCAATTATGGACCAGATCCTTGTCTGCCATCAGGTGCTATGCTAATTAGGGTCATTGAGGGTCACGTTGTAATGCACTCGCTAAAATGAGGTGGGAGTCTCCAAGGGATATTCTCATTTGGGATGATGCCAGTCACTTTCCTGCTGTTATCAGAGCTACAGCTATTTACTCAGATGTTTGTTTGTTTCCGGTGTAATGAAAAGAAAACTGGTAGATATCATACAGGTACGCAGGTATTAGCACATAGCTATTTGAGGCAAAGGATTTCCTCATGGCAGTACAGACACAACAGGCTCTAATTTAGATGTTGGAAAGGTTGTGAGGTGGATGCTGAGGTGAGTTGAGGGCATGAATCAATCAAGTATGCCAGTAAAACAGAATAAGAAGTTTAAAATGGGAAAATGTAACCAAATCCATTGCACATGAATATAAATATAACCTTCCTAAGATGTCAGATGTGTTGCTTTAACAGACGATAAGGCTAGAGGGGAACTGTCTGCTTTTTTAGTGCAAACAGCCTGAAAAAGATCACTGTTCTTTTGTTTCCATTTATCTCAAGGGGTTCCCCTTAAACTAATCTTCTCTTATCTTTGGTTACCACTATCAGTTTGGCTGAAGAACTATTTTGTTCTCCATGTAACGCCCTTGACATGCTGGAGTGAACTTGTGAACCTGTCACACCCGCTCTCCCTCAATTTCCTGGATGGCCTCTTCAGTGGGTCTACCATAATAGCAGGTGATTGTGGGAGGGCCAGTAACAACCCTGAGCGAGGATGACATCCTTCACTGCTGGCGGCTCTGTAAAAGGAGGAATGTCTTCAGCTAACAATGGCCTGTCAGCAATAGTTGCCCTGCACCTGTGTCCTGAACGGTGACATGGGTGAGATGTGTTGACACACTGCAGCACGTCACAGAGCAGAAAACCAGAATAATCCCTATTGGATGATACCTTGTTGGACTAAACCTGCATTGGTTCTGGAAACTGACAGGTCATTAGAGAAGCAGGTCCAGCAAATGTACAGGCAGATAGATGCTAGCATTCTCAAGAAAGGTACCTTGTATCAAGTAACTAAAGTAAAAACGAAATTAATATCCAAGTAGTAAAAGGCACTTTGTGTAAGAGAAATAAAAAAAAGAACAACTTGACTTTAGAAAAGAAAAGATAATTGATAATCTGTCAGGGAATGAGCAACCAAACTTGGCACACAGGTACATCTTAGGCCCCTGAAGGTTCTTACGTGACATTACAACATCATGTTGCCTAGGAAACAGCTCGCAGGTAGCTAGTGCCCAAGAGATTTATGCACATATATGTATAACACCTTATAAAAGGCATCATAGCATTTCTTTTTAACCACATTTAACATTTAATTTAGATCCACAAAATACTGAATTGTATATGATGCAATCACACCTAACAATGGGCTAAAACGGCCCAGTGTTAGCAATTTGTAGCACCCACAATACCTCATAAAAGTACTGTGTCATTTTAATTTCACAATAACATATTATTTATATTTGCAAAAGCTGAATTATACATGCCTAGCAACCACTTAGAAATGGGCTATATTATCAGTTTTTAGTAATGAACATCTACAACACCCACTCTGTGTTTAACTTTGTTAAATGTCATTAAATCTGCCAGTTTCTCCCCTGCACAAACAAGACATCAAGATGGGCATGTAGTTGTTTTATTATGTACGAAGAGTTCAAAGGTGTTACCAGGTCACTGGTCAGTGCAGACCAAACCCCCCCTACTTTGAAGGGAAATTGTAAATGAGTAAAGGGGAAAGCAAACAGATGACAGCTGTGTTAACTGGCGTGGTTGATATAAAAATACTGGATCTGGCCAGTGGTGTCCCCCCAGCCTCCAAGTAGACACCCCTATGGTATCAATATCAAAATCCTTGTCTTTCAAGCATTTGTTTTATGAGGTTGGTTAGTTAACAGCTCAGGAAACAAATTTAACTGTTGATGCTCTGTGGGGAGCATGTAGAGTAACAGGTGCCAAATCAGTAGCCTGAAGAAGACCTACTGCTGTGCTTTTATGTGTATAAACTTTGTCCAAGCATAAGGTCTCAAAAGAAGCGATCTGTTGCTTAAAATGCAAATTTGAACAAGATTTTTCGTTTACTGATTGACTGTATTCACAAACACAAATGGCAAACGACATATAAGAGCAGCTAGTTGAGAGCTTGTGCATGTCTCAGTTGAGTTAACAGGCCTGTGACTGAGAGGCACATGCTGTGAAGTGTGACTTAACTTGCTGAGGTAAGACGGCAGGTAATTGCGGATTGGCTTGATCAGGATCCAGAGGTGACATAATCTGGATTCCGGGAAAGATTACGAGCAGCCAATCAGGAAAGGTAGATGGTTGATCAAGAGTGATAAGATCAGGCTGTCAGATCAGACTGATAAAAGAATTAACACTGCTGGTGTACATTTAAATTTTCAAAAGGTAAGCTTCACTTTTTCTTTTTGTGCTTTTTATGAAACCGAAGCATTAAAAGCACTAACAAGTCATGATTATCTTGTTACAATGTGATGTCCTTCTGCTAAACTTTGGGTCCTAGCATTCGTATGGACATTATTTTGATATGTACCACACCAAACCACTAAGGGCAAAGATACTCTGACCATGGCTACCTCTCCAAACAGGACAATGCACCCTGCTACAGCTAATACCACTTAGGAATACATAAAGATCCCAAAAGCATTGACTCCAACATTCCAGATCCTAATCAAACTGAGCATCCATGGGACTCATAGACCTCTATATAAAGGACTGATGTAGCTACAGTGTCAGCAGTGTTGGTCAAGTTACTTGAAAAAAGTAATCAGTAACTAATTCTGATTACTTCCCCCCAAAAGTAATCCTGTTACTTTACTGATTGCTTATTTTCAAAAGTAATTAGTTACTTAAAAAAAAAAAAAGATGTACAACCTGAATAGGTAATAAAGCAATAGATCTTTCAGCCCAATTCTATTTTTTCTGCTCTCTCTTTTTGAAACTTGTTTTATTAGTTTTAATCTTTTAACTTTACGCATGAAGCAAACATTAAATTATATGCAACATTCTCTGACTGGAAGAAATTTGTTTAACATTTACACCTATTTTCTGCACATTCCAGCATATCAAATAAAATAGATTTTTGTGTTTCCACTCACTCTTTCAAATAAATGCAAGTGAAACACAGCAGAAAATAAATAAAATCAAAGACTCAGTGGTCCTGTTGCTCTATTTTCAGCTGTATAGCAGGAGTGGGGCAGGCGGAGGTTTGCCCTGGTGCACATGTGTCGTAGTGGTCAGTGGAAGGATCTGGGAGTTTCACATTCCCGTGGCAGCGTACTATCAGTGCTTGCTCGGAAGTTTAGGGTTTTTTTTCGCTGTAAGAAGAAGTTTTCTTCCCACGCACAACGGACACTAATGTTTTTGTCACTTTTTATGGAATCAAACTCAACGTAAGGTCAGTACTTCCACGCTTTAAACTCTGCACGCTCATACTCTCTCACTCGTTATATTATCCATTGTTGATCTGCACACAGCTGTTGCCACGAACATCGCACTCGCTTACGTCATTGTCATGAGACACTCTCGCAAAAAAAAAAAATCAAAAAAAAAATCACGGTTTTAGTAACGCAGTAACGCAGCGTGCTTACGGGAGAGTAACAGTACTCTAATTACCTTTTTTGCAATAGCAATACCTTACTTTACTCGTTACTTGAAAAAAGTAATCGGATTACAGTAACGCGTTACTTGTAACTGGTCAGCACCCATTGGTGTGTGAATTCCCACCTTTCCTCATCTTACACTTTGCTTTATCATCTTTTTTGCCATAATTTACAAAATGGGGATCATGTTGTACTGAGGGTTATTTTCCTGTTGACGTCCACACATGCGGATTTCTTTTGCGACCGCTTTTGTCGACCAACTGCTTCTCTGACGGCGGCATCCAGCCATGCCACAAAACTGCTGAGGAACAGCTCAAGAAACATGACAATGAGCCACAAAAGCATTATCCCATCTTTCAAACAGCTCAATTCAATTGAGCATCTGTGGGATACGCCAGAATAATCCCAATCCCTGGGGCCCCCACATCAAAACCTACAGGATCCAAAAATTCACCATGCCAAGCACCACAGGACACCCCAGATGTCCCATATCCATACATTGATGCGTCAGAGCTGTTTGCCGTGTTGAGACAGATCACACAATATTAGGCAGGTGGTTTTAATGTTGTGGATAATTGATGCATTTAAGGATCCACTGGAACATTAACATGCATCAGTATCAAACCTCAAAGCCATGTGTAAGGAGCACTTACAGTGAGGCAGATGCTCAAGATATCGAGATACTACAGTACGTAATACTCCACCACCTGTAATTGCCTTGTCCTCAGGCAAACATGGGAGGTCTTGACAGCACAAACCTGGCAACCTTGTTGCTTCAACAACTGAGTTTAATGAACCACACACTGTAACTGAATCAGGAAGATGCACCTGCTGCGGTGCGTGTTTGTGGAGGCAAGGGTGGGTTGGGGTTTTTTATAATAGATTGACATCCTGGTGTTGCCTCGTGACTATAGGTTTCTCTGAGATTTCATCATATTTCATTGTTTTATTGTTTGGGCTGTGGTTCTTAAAAAAGCAATGCAAAATATGGTCTGAGTGCTAGACAGGGAAACAAAGTGATAAAGATGCAGAGGAAGAAGTGCAGAAGGAGTGCACAGTTGTGAGAAAGCGACAGGGAGAAAAATGGTGTGAAAACAGGATCTGAGACGAAGGCAAACTCCCAGCAAACACTCAGAGGCCCAAGAAAATCTGTGGTATGCCATTATCACCATCATCACTACCATCATCCTCATGGTGGCTATAATCATTTTCTTTTTTCCTTCAGCTATCCTAACGCCACCTGCAGAAATATCACTTGCAATTGCTGGAGGATCCTGTTGTCTCCATCTGCTTCATTTGAATAGTATTCTCCATGAAAAAAGGAAAAAAAATCACCAATGAACTGTCTCACCTTCCAAAAGAGATACATCATATTTCCACAGAAGGCAATAAAAGCAATGCAGGCCCAATTCCCCACAGTTTTGAAGACAGGGGCTGTATTTCAGCTAGACTCATCAATATGCAAAACATCAGAGCATTGCTTGCCACAAGAATATTCCCTCCACTGCACACTCTGCAAGTGTGCACAAACATCATCGTATTTTGCGTTTCTTTTCTTAAAAAAAATAAATAAATGACGGGAAAAACAACTTCCATTGGAAAGAAAAAGTATGCAAATCTTGCACAAACATAATCACATTTTGATGAAAAGCACCGGGATCCAAAGCGCTAAATTGCCCTATGTGATTTTAATACTCTGCAGGCAATTGTCAAACCAAAGAGACTCAGAAGAAAGAACACTCCAGGGCTGAAATCAATGCACTACCTTTTATTTGGGAAGAAGTGAACAAACTCCCAACACTGGATTACATTTCAAAGCGCGGAGCCTAGAGCTTTCCAGTTGAGGAGCTTGTATAGTGTGGGAGAAAGGTGCTGTAGCGTGGGAGAGAGGCATAATCATTATGACCTACAGTAGGGTAGATGTAGGTTAAGTTAGTCCCTCTCTCCGCCTGCAGTGCTCATTCTGCCTTTCTCTTTCTCAAGTCTCTTCCCTGGGCTGTCTTTCCTGGGTTGTTAAATCCCTGCTCCTTTAATCTCCTTACTCAGCTACATCCTCTTTAAAGATGCAGAACCACGGGAGAGACGTGGGATACGTCAACTGGGGACTGGTGCTGAGCAAGGCGGGGCAGGACATGCAGAGTGGCGGCGTTTGAGTTTGAGAGACGACAAAGTTGTACCGGCATTGAGAAAATAAAAACTTTTCCAAACGTTGAATGAGAAGAGCACACCTTAAATCTCCTGAGCATCAAACTGGGAAATGAAGCGATCGTCATTTAATTTGTGCCTTAAAGGACGTCCTAGAGACTGCAAAGGTTAATTTTTGCATCTGTTAGTAGTTATCGGTGTGAATGTGTGTGAATGGGTGGATGACTGGTTGTTTAAAGCGCTTTGGAGTCCTTAGGGACTAGAAAAGCGCTATACAAATACAGGCCATTTACCATTAATCTGAACCTAGTGCACGATATGTACTCTAAAACCTTAGAGTAGTGCTCAGCATCAAGTATGGGGATCTAATTCACCACAGCACTAAATATTTATATGTGTCTCTGATAGACATTTCAGTGCAGCTAGATTCAGTGTAGAGATCAAGCACGTGTAAAGATAAGAACTACTGTACCCACTCATCAATCTACAATCTCCTACATGCGTGAGCCTCAAAAGCACACAACGCCCTCATATCCAGAGCTGATTTTGTATCAGCAGCATCAAACCCGCTGCCAACTGCAATAGTGATGCAGTGCCTATCAATCATCTGCATGCTGTAAAACACAACAGCAACATTTCAATAACAATGCATCACCTGAGACTCAGGGAGAGGAAACTAATCTATTGAAAAATGGATCATAGTTGTCCTGCGTGCCGCATGCGATTCAGTACGAAGAAGCGAGATTCTACTGTAGATTTCTGGGTCATTTTTCAAGTGTATGCATCTTTGAAGTTCAGCAGCGTAAACCTCAACGAAGGAAAATTGAAACAGCCAAAGTGTGTCATCTGGAAGCCTTTTAGATCTCTGAAACCTAATAAGTCATGAGAACATTTCTGCACTAGATCTAAGAAGCTTTTATTTCCACCGATGCATGCATAGATTTAAAACGTGCCATAAAACGGTTATCACCCTGTTCACGCCACATTATCCACATATAATGAGTTAGAAAACATTTACGATAAGATCTGACTGATTGTGCTGTTGGCGCAGCTACGGTATGTGACCTCCCACACTCAGAAGCAACACACTAATACATCAGCAGCTATCATAAACACTCCATATGTAAAGCAAAGGATCACATTTAATCTCTAATTAGTGGTTTAGCAGTACCTGTTTCCCAGAAGTAGACAGACTTCCCATCATCTGTCTGTGTGTGAGCCTCCCAGAAACCACACAACAGCAGCAATGCCACCAAATGGTACCAGCTCTCCTCTGTCCTTTTTTGGATGGCCCCTCCTGTACCCCTCCACCCCAGCCCCATGGTCCTCCACAGGATAAAAGTAAATCCACTCAGCTCGGAAGGCAGCGATGATGAAAAACAACAAAAAAACTCGCTAGTCCAATAGGCAGAGTGAAGTGTGCTTCAGTTTGAGAGAAGGTGTGTGAGTAAGTGTGCGGGAGTGCAAGAGCGGGAAAAATAATGATGATCTTGTGCACAGTGCTCCTGCAGGAGTTGAGGGTCCAGTACTTGGTGTTGTGAAGGACAGGAGTGTAGTTTTGTTCCCAACTTGGCAGGATGGTCCCAGAGGGAGGCTGTCAGTGACGGGGACTGAGCTGCAGATGGATGGTACAGTCGTCCTCCTCCATCGTATCCGCTTCCTCTGCTGCCGCTGCTGCCTCTGTCCTCTGGCTGTGGAGCAGTGACAGTGGGCGAGTGTCTGCAGTGTTGTACGCCTCCCTCCCTCTCACTTGCTCTCGCTCACTCTCTCTTCCACTCCTATTCGCTCACTCATTTGCTCTTCTCCCTCCGCCACCCTGCGCTCGCTCTCTCCTTTTCTACTTCTGGCTTTTTCCAATTTTTCTCCCCTGCCCTCATCTTTTCTCATCTCTCTGCATTACTTTCCCTTTATTTTTACACTCTGCATCTCTAACAAGCTCATTCCTTGTTTTCTCTACCTCAGTTTCTCCTTTTTCTTCCCTTGTTTTCTTTCTCCTGCCTAGGGCACAAGGACAAATACTCCCTCTCCTCCTCCACCTCCTCTTCCACGTGCAGTGCTGCGAGGCGACTGGAAACCAGCAGGGCTCACACTGGTCTGAGAAGCTCCCATAAGCAGTCCTCCCGGGATCAGAGAGACAAGCTGGGTTTAATGCAGAGCAAGAGTAAGTGGAAGGGGGGAGGGGGGGAGCAAGGAGGAGCAAAACACTAAAGGAGAATGGAAGCGAGCGCGTGAAAGATGAGGGCGAGGTGATAACTGTGGCCGTGTGAAAGGGCTGTGAAAGTGAAATTATAGAACAGATAAGTGGAATTACAGACTTTTATTACCCATTTTGTCAACAAAAATTAATGGAAATTACTGGATATAACACAAACAAGCTTTTTAAAAAATATTCGATGTTAGAAATGTTTCGAGCAAGAGGAGCAATTATTATTCCCTTTTTTTCAAATTCATGTAGCGGCCAGAATATGAAGTTTTATTTATTTGTTTTCTGAAGATGGGACATGTAAGTGGGTATTTACAATGAGCAGTTTTATCAGCCATGGCTGAATAGACAAAGAAAAGAGCACCACCATGAGGAATTTCATCAGCAAAAAATAAAAAAATCCAGGAAACATCACCTGAAGATACTGTTTGATTCATTTTAATGGCACCATCCTCTGCTATGTCAGTGGAAGTCAAGGCTGCAATTATAAGTCGCTAACCTCCTGACTCATAAAGACAAGTCTCACATATAATGTGGTGAGGTTTTACCTTTAGAGAGAGGCGGTAGTGTTCATTTCCAGATCCATTTACTTTTTCTCACTGTTCAAAATAATCCGTTTATCGTACAGTATCTTGGTGCAACCTCTTAGTTTGTCCTCTCTACAGAATAAGCTGTTTTAACTTATCTTTAGGGCCACCCTCTGTTTTAATCCAAATCTCATCTGATTGGCTGTCCCTGACAAAAATCAGGTTTTAACAGCAGGTTGGTGGGGCCTCTGTGCCCAAAGCCAGAGCTGTATTAAAGATATCCTCTCTGCCCGAGATCAAACAGAGCCAAGACTAAAAAAAGCTGTCTTTAATCGAGCATGTAGAGCAGTCTGAAACCTGAGCGTTTGACTTACAGAGACTACATTTACATAACACTGACCTCATTACTGTGAACTTTGGCCCTGTTTAATACGAGTACCCAGTACCCACTGAGTTGGTTGTCATTTTTTTAGTACATTACTGTACTACCAAGAATTCAATACTTATATTACAGTTACAATTATGTCATTTGTCACATTACAAAGGTTCTTCCGTTATATAGAAATAACTGTGGAGGAAGGAAAGCGGTGAAGCAGCTTTTGAGGAACGGACATTACTTTTATTTTTATTGCATAATAGCGCGATAGTAAAGTCCAAGCTGAAGCTAACCAAGAACCCAGAGTGATGTTAAAGCTGAGCACATGCAGACCCCAGCCCAGCAGCCAGAGCTGGATCTTTAACAGGTAACAAAGACCCCAATGAGCAGTCAGGCTGCAGCCTCCATTTCTACCTGTTCATGTTTCTAAAGTAGAATCACTGCAGCGATTGCTTTGAAGTGTTTGTGCTTTGCGTTGGCGTTGCTGTGTGACACTGTAGCTTAAGGTTTATATTGTTATCTGGTGATTATAAGACAATGCATTTCAGGTCATTTTATTTAGTAACGAGGAAGCGATGTAGCAAATTACTTTCACTGCATTACTTGTAAGAAAAGCAATGACCCCAACACTGGTTGTATCATTGTATATATCAGCATAACACACACGTTGAGCACAACTGAGCTCTAAAAATCTGAGCCAGAAAGAACAAGACAAAAAACAACAGCAGCCTGCATGTACAAACCAAACATTACATTAATGTACCAAATTTGTGTGTTTTTAATTTTGTCTTCAAACAAAAAGATCATCTAAGTCAAGAAGATTTAGCTGCTCCATCTCAGTTTACACAGATAATTATTCATAACTCATTTTCTCTTTACATGTTGTCAAAGTAGAAAAGTAAATGTCTGTGTACCTTTCTGTCTAATGCATTAAACAAGAACAGGGATTACAGTGGAGGAAGAGGAAGTCTAGTGGCAAAAATGAAGAGGCAGAATTCATCCGTCGTAGATAATCTTCATCTGCTGTCTCAACCTCTGACAGTCTGACCTGGCTGAGACTGTGTCAGGACACCTGACTGACAGGCTTTGACCTGAGGACAGCCAACCTGTCATCCTAGTTTTAGCTCGTCTTTACTAGACCGAGGCAGCTGAGGGGGAGCTTAAACCTAGTTAGTAGATTCACAAAGAGGCTCCCAGAATCGCTTAGTTCTTAAGCCTGCATTGTTTCCCATTGGAAATAAGGACAGAAAAAGGCAATAAATACAAAAGCAGATGTTAAAAGCCTCCTTTAGACAACTATTTCTGTTATGTGTATGGCTGTAACATCATTAGACTTTTTAAATTGTTCATTACATCAGTACAAAGAAATGTCACAGAGCAGTGACAATGTCTTTACAGTAGAGCTTATGTAAGGAGACACCACACAAGTAACTTTCGAGGGAGGAGTACTGCAGATTTTTCTGGCTATGGAACAGCGATCCACCTCTCACACAGACATTTTATGGAGAGTTTCTAGGTATTCTGAAACCTATGTATTGTCAAGGATGTCACCATTTGTAATCTATGGGACACAGCTAATGAAGGCTGATTGGACAATTCTGTTCTCTCCATTAAAGTATAGATAAAAGATATAAACTATGGAACAGGACAAACTAACGTGATGGTTTTGTTTTATTTACTAGATAAACCAAATGCATATTAATTCAATAAAAAGCAAGCTTTCATTTCTGATGATGCCCAAATACGAGACCAGTGAGCGATTTAACAGGGCAGCACACAGTGGAACATAAACAGACTGTGGTGAGAAGTTCATAACCACTCATCGTGGCCATGAATTTCATGGTAATTTTGGGCTTTTAAAGACTTGTTTGAACTGTTTTTTCCAAGTTTTTTTTTTTTTTTTGAAGGGGGCTTGAATGGTTGTAGCATACATCTTTAATGACTTTAACAAACAAGGGTTTTATTTATTTCATTATTTTGTTATTTAATTATTTATTTTTCCACACAGGGTTAAGGGTTAAGTACATACGGGTTCAAATATATGCATACACACTTAAATATTTTACCAAGTGATTTTGAAGGTTCTGCTATGTCTTTTTACTTGACAAGGCAAAAGCCTTTTAACTTCTCATTAGTGGTCATGCTCGACAACAACTGGTAGTTTCTAAGAGCGTGTTTGACTGAAATTCACAGTTGGCCACATGGACAAGCCAAATACTGTCAGGAGAAACGTTTTATGGTCCTGTGAGACAAAGAGCTTTGAGAGTGATAAATATGGGGAAAAGAAAACTTTTACAAGACTGCATACAGTCCTGCGTCTTAAAACTATGTACAACCTTATGGCGTCCACGTGAATTAAGAAGGTATGTAACATCCAAGTGCTCCCAATCAAATGCACTTGATAAATTAATCATCTGTATAAGCACCTCTATAAAAGCAGAGGTTTTGGCAGGTGGTCTTGAGCTTTCAGGTGAGTGTTAACCCAATCCCACAGTCTTCCTAGGAATGGCTGTCCCAGGAAATTCGCCCTGTGGTCAGACTGTGCAATGCCCAGAGAGACGGGAACAAATAATAATAATAATAATAATAATAATAATAATAAAAATATTTTTTAAAACCCAGCTCATGTCATCACCTCAGCTATACCCCAGATGCTGCAGGACTCAGCATGTTAAGTATTAAGGTTCATGACAGTACAATAAGAATAAGCGAGGAGAAAGCCTCTTCTCTATAAAAAGAACATGGTAGCACTACTTAGGTTTAGAGAGTTGCATCTGAATAAACCACAAGACATTTGGAACAATGTTCTTTGAACAGACAATACCAAAGTAGAAAGGTTTGACTATAACACACAGCACCACATTTGGAGAAAACTAAAAACAGAAAATCAGTCCAAAAACCTCACAGCTGTGATTATGCAGCAAAACAAAATCTTAATTGAAACCCAATAACCAGGAATCAGAAACCTAAAACACCAAAACAGCAAATCAATTGAAGCAGGGAACTAAAACAACAACAACAAATTAATATAAACTACAAGCCAAATAAGTCCATAACAACTGAAGCTAAACATTAGTAGAATGATCATTAACCTCCTAAGACCCGAACTTTTCCACGGCATGCATTTTTAATTTCTCTTTGATATTTGGGCTGATTGGGACCTGATGAATGTAAAAACAAAGAATTACCAGATTTTTTTTTTTTTTTTTACCTAATTTTTGTTTCTAAGAAAAATGACAGCCACACATGAGGATATTCATTTAAAATTTTGATTAAACAGTAGCAGTAAAATAATAATAATAATAATAATAATAATAATAACTTTATTTATAAAGTGCTTTCAAACAAAGTGCTGTACAACTAAAGAGATAAATAAAATAAAAGCGATACATAGCAATACAAGTAAAAGACACAATACAAGTTAAAAACAATAAAAATTTAAAAACTAAAAGCCATAGAATTAAGACATGTAGGATAGGGTGAACAAATGTGTCTTCAACTTAGTTTTAAAAAACTCCACAGAGCATGCCTGCCAAATATCTTGAGGGAGGTTGCCAATCCGTTTAAAGCCTTGTAGGTGAGCAGCAGGACCTTAAAATCTGCTCGAACCTGACAAGGTAGCCAATGCAGAGATCTCAGAACAGGGGTGATGTGCTCAAATTTCCCAGATCTTGTTAAAATGCGAGCAGCTGCATCTTGCACCATCTGTAGACCTCTAAAACTTTTCTTTTTTCGAAAGAAGAGCATTGCAATATTCAATACGGGAAGACACAAATGCATGGACAAGAACCTCTGCAGTGTCGCTTGACAAAACTTGTCTGATTCTGGCTATGTTCCTCAAATGATGAAAGGCAGTCTTTGTTATCATTTTTACATGAGATTCAAAGGAGAGCACCATGTCGAACCACATACCCAAGTTTTTTTTACCTTGTTCCTGCAATTTATGACACTGTCATCAATTTTCAAGATGAAATTTTGGGACAAATGCTGAAATTTGTGTGGCCCAATGACCATCAACTCTGTCTTATCAGTATTTAGGAGCAAGAAATTATCCGATAACCAGCCCTTAATTGCAGATAAACAACATTCTAGTTTAGAGACTTCAGCACAATTTCCAACGGTTAAAGGAACATAAAGCTGCAGGTCATCAGCGTAACAATGAAAGGTTACATTAAAAGAACGTAAAGGAACACCAAGAGGCAGCAGGTACATAGAAAACAGCAATGGTCCAAGTACGGAGCCCTGAGGGACCCCATGCCTCACTGCACAAGTCTCAGAGAGATCATTTTTAAAACTAACAGTCTGAGACCTCCCAAACGGGTAAGATCTCAGCCATGATAAAACATTTCCTGTAATTCCAATAAAATGTTCAAGCCTATCCAATAAAATGCAGTGATCCACAGTGTCAAACGCAGCACTTAGATCCAGCAGTAATAAAACTGAAGTGCGATCATTGCCTGCATTTACCAGCAGATCATTTACCACTTTGACTAAAGCAGTTTCTGTGGAGTGATTTGGTCTAAAAGCAGACTGAAATGGTTCAAACAGATTGCTTGTTGACAAATGCTCAGTGAGCTGCTTAAAAACCACTTTTTCAAAGATTTTAGATAAAAAGACAGATGTGAGATGGGTCTATAGTTTGCGACCATGTCAACATCCAGTCCAGGCTTTTTCAAGATCGGCACTAATACAGTAAATAACTAATAAAACGGTCAAAATCTGTGTTAAAACCTCTTTCCGATATCAGACAAGAGGGATACACAATTATGGCCAAAATAATTATCACAGTTATTCTCATCCATTATTCACAGATTTTTTTTCACCTGCAACGTTTTACATACAGCATAGGTGGTGCCATTTATGCGCACACACACACACACACACACACACACACACACAATGTGTTTTTAGACATTTGACCTGTGGTCAGTGGTTTAGGGAGCACTCAATTTTTCTTTTGTTTCACAATTTTAAATTACTTGAATGCAGTTATTTTAAGCTGCAAATATTTTGCCTTTGTTTCTGGCATTAGACAATTACTTTTACAAAGGTTTTCATTCTTTATTGACACTGAAGTTCATACTTTTTGGTTGTTTCTGTGCTTTGTGTTTTTGCTCTTTGACTGTAGTTAACTAGCGTATGGATTTGTATGTGTATGTGCTATTAATTTATGCAACTTATGATGAACTTATGTACTTCTGTCCTTCTTTGCCAGGACACTCTTGTGAAAAGAGATTTTTATTTTTCCTTGTTAAATAAAGGTTAAAAAATGTCAATTAGCATAGCATGCAATTTTAAAATCTTGGTAGGCTAAAATCGTGATCAAGTTTAAAATGTGATTAAATACGCAGGTGTAACTGATGGATATGGCTTGCCACCATGGTATAGTCAGCTCAAAGTGGCAAACTGTGGCTAAAAATGAAGCCATGGCATACACTGTAGTTCCACTATGGCCACTCAAGGTCTTTGCTTTGAATATTTTTTATCTATATTATCTGAGCAATAACATAACAAGCTATAAGGTAGAGAGAGTCCAAGAAATCCGTACTTCAATCTGTCATTTTGGAGTAATTCAGCAATTGGAGTCTGCAAACCAGGCCTGCTCCGATCAGCCAACAACTCGGCACTCCACCCTCACTCAAATATGGTAACATGGTGTTCCAAAAAAAAAAAAAAAAAAAGTCCAGAAACCCGTGGCTGATGTGTAAGTTCATGGTTATGTCCATCTTTTATATACAGTCTATGGTCAGCTGGTAGCAGGCCTTAGAGGAATGCACATCAGTCTGACTTACAACCAAGAGGTGGTGAGAAAATCAATAAATAGAGCTTGTATAGATGCACAGACAGGTCTTTGTAAGGCGTCCTGCCCCGTAAGCCCTGTGTTATCTTGAAACATGTCAGAAGAAAACATTTCTGCATAGTCACAGACTAAATGTTGCATCCTATGTATAGGTTTTTCTCACAAATAATATCTGGATGTAACAACACTGTAATCAGCATTTAAATTAGCAACTGAAATTTATTAAATACATTTCACAGTTATTCTAACTAATTACAATTAAATTGAGTTTATACTTGAGACTAGTATATAAATAGAACTAGTTGTTGCCCAACACTATCATATCACTTATTTGCGTATAGGATGCATGTAAACTTATATAGCACAACAATTGTTACCTGGTTTAAGAAGAAGAAGTAAAACCTAGTCTGGTCTATTTACCACAAGGAATAATGACACTTGAGCTGTCTGCTCCTGTTTGCCAGATAAGAGCCACAGAAATGCAACATTTCAACCAGGAATTAACTAAATACAATGATTTTCCACATTATGGTCTATGTTTCTTTTTCTCCGTCTGCTTGAATTAAAGACATTTTTTTCAGTGCATAATAAATGTCAAATCTTAGCAGATAGTGGGACACATGACAGGGAACTTTAGGGGACAGTGGAATGACTTTTATTGTACTCAAGTTACATAGAGTAGACTTTTAGGTGTTTAAAATAAGTTGACAGCATAACAGTAGCCTTCAAAGTGTCAGCTATGACGTAGCCCCTGTCACTGCTATTGCCATTAAATGTCAGCTGTGAGCAGCGCAGTGGAATCAGTCAGCCAGATGGAGAAAAACAGATAAGATGGGGCAGATGTGTGTGAAACTGGCAGGCTGAAAATTCACCACCAGCCACCACCTAAAGGCTGCCAGACTAATCTTCATCAGTAAATGACAAATGCATCTACTCTACAAATCAGATCTGTCATTTATCTAATTACTGACGGGCCATCCTTCCATCAAAAAAATCTCATTTGTAAAGTAGACAGAGTAGTGGAAGTAGCAACCTTTATCTCCAATCCACCCTCACAAAAAAAACAACAAAAAAAAAAAAACCTGCCTTCAGAAAGTAATCACAGGAAAAAAGCAGCCCAGCAGTCTGGACAACACATGGCTCAACACATCGTATCACAACACAATCAACACTTAGCTTCAGTAACTTGCCAAGGACAGACGCTGACTGAAATTTGAATGGCTTGTCAGACCATTATCTAGCTGCCAACTTCAATCGAGGCGTGCCTTTAAAAGACGCTGGATTCCTCCCTCCATTCATCAATAATGGCTGTCCTTATTTGAGACTTCTTTTCAATGACTGACATTAAAATAATGCACAGTGTGTCCTTACTTCACTTTTCTATAGGTCTATTTGGTCAAGGCTCTGCATGAGAAAACAATAGCAGGCATGTATGAAGTTCTCTCTGAATACAAATGATTCTTTATGATGCTGTTGGGTTTGGGGTTGATCACTCTTGGTCAGATGTGGGTAGGCATGAGAATTCAGTTCTTTTATCAATTCTCATTGGCTCCCCTTTACGAGTCATCACCAAGACTTAGCAGCATATCAAAGACATTACATTTCTGCAAATTAATTGCATGCTGTGTGGTCAAATGTTTGTGCATGGAGGTATTTCCCCTCTTTGTTGTGATCGGTATTGGGGTCAAAAAGTATTACACATATTATACAGAACACTCTTCCTAAAAGTAATGCATCACAGTACTTAATTACTTCCAGGAGAAAGTAATTTGTCACTTTTTAAAAAAAAAAAAAAGCACTTTTGGTTTTCTCTGTAAAATGACCTGAAACAACTTTAACATCACTCAAGGTTCTTGGCTAGCTTAGCATTAGCATGCTGTCTGTGCAGATGTTTGCACAGAGCAGAAGTTGTGTTAGCAGCTAATTTTGGCTTTAATTTCAGTTATCTGTAGTAATGTAGTAGTAATGTGCAAGTAGACAGTAGTAATTATTCAGCAATATGGCAGCTGCCATATTAGTTTTTGGGCCAAAGTTTCAATACGAGAGTGGATTTATCAGCTAATGCCAGTTAGCTTGGTTAGCAAATACAGTACTCACCAAATCTGGAACTCAACCTCCCTGGATGGTCTAGCTTGCATCAAGACATGATGTTTTATATATATATATATATATATAGTATCCATTTCAAATGATAATATAGGTAAAAAACAATCTCACATTGACTTACATCAGGGGTGGGCAATTCCAGGCCCCGAGGGCCAGTGTCCTTGCAGGTTTTGTCCTTGAACCAACACAGCTGATTTAAATGGCTAAATTAGCTCCTCAACATGTCCTGAAGTTCTCCAGAGGCCTGGTAATGAACTAATCATGTGATTCAGGTGTGTTGACTCAAGGTGAGATCTTAAACCTGCAGGACACCGGCCCTTGGGGTCTGGAATTGCCCACCCCTGACTTACATTATACTTTTATAAACATAGAATTATTTAAGCTTTTTGTTTGTTTTTTAAGCAGTCACGGATTAATTAGATTTTCACTTCGTTTGCTTCCCCTTTAGCTTGGACCTTAACTGATGAGGTTCAGAAACTAAGAGGTTCTTTGTTAGACTAGACACTGAAGACCACCTGATTAGGTTTATTTTCTAAAAACTACCTGATTAGATTAATGGAAAGAAGGTGGTTTAGCTTAAAGCATGCCTCATTTAAATCAGTAACCCTGTACTGAAAATGTTGGCAGTGACAGCGCTGTCTCACAGATGCTATTAATGTGGTGCATCATGTACCTTTGATGGCGGTACCCTTTCATGTAACTGAGACACACCACCTGCTTTGATAAAACAGCATTGGACACCCCAGGAATGGGAATGGGCAGATCTGACTGAACAATTAGTTTTTGGAAATAATAAAAAGACAGATGAACAGTGGGGAATTATGCTGTTTGAGACATTTGTAATTATTTTGATATATGAATTTTGAAACTGACCCAAAATGTATCTTTTTAAAAAAACAAACAAACAAAGAGCATAAAACGTTGCTTTTTTCTAAACATACTGAGTTTTCAATACCAAAAAGATACATTTTTGACAGAAAACAAAAACAGAGCGCACATGGTGTACTTTAATGTTCTTCCAAAGCAAAATGAGAAGGCAAAATGAGAAGCAATAACAGAACTGCATGAGTAAGAGACTGAAGCCATTATGATTATGAATAAATCCAGCATTCACAATAATTCACCTTTCAGTTAGATGAGGTATTTCTGTCAAAATTTCTTCACTCAAGGCTGTTATCATATGTTCTAGTGTCATCTAAAGAACTAACAGCTGCTTTTTTTTGATGAAGCCTTTTTTATTCCTATCATCTTGTCAGATATTATGGACAAATTGCACCATCCAGTTCTTATAACTGTAAAATAATTGAAATAACTTAGATTTAGAATATTAGAAAATAATATTAGACGATTTGTTCTGCATAAACCTGTTTTTCTAGATAAGAAGGGCACATGGCCTCAAAGGAGACCTATAATCCTTTTCGTTATTTTCTGACATATATGTATAATAATATATGGTGGACATTCACATTAAACCAAAGCTTAAAATATAAGTAATCACCATGAGCCAATCAGGATAATGTTGGTTTAAAGAGAGAGGCACTAAACATGCTTGTTTTAGTCAGAAGATGAACTGAGGTGCTGAGGGTCCAGTGTGAGATAAATAAAGATTTTTCAAAAAAGGGGAACCATATAATCTAATTTAATCCAAAAATAAATATATGGAATTAGAAATTAGCATATTTGGTTCCCATATAAAGCAGCTTATTCTGTACACATGTTACTGTGCCTGCATCTGAAATTAAATATATTGACACGGTATATTTTTATACACCCACATACAAAAATCACTTGTGTGCATGTTTATGGCCATCCGTAGGCTTAATGTGGTAGATTTTTACATGAGGTACTCCTGATGTGACAGGTGCACACTGCATTGTTTTATATATAGTGGTTCTTTTATTTTAGACTCAATATTAAATGTAAAATTTATCATTTATTTATATCAATGTATATAAATTATAATTATAATAATTGATATAAATACATAAAATAATTACTTCTAATCCACATATGGAAATAATTTGGCAAAATGTGCATTACTCTCAGATCACACAATACTTTTCTACAACAGACTACCTTATTCAAGCTGTATTGTTCAATCTGCTGTTAATTCACCATTAACTCTGTGTTTCTTAAAGTTATGTTTAATTATTCCTACAGCTCAACACCGTTTCCTTATCAGGATTTGGGGTTTTCCTCAAGAGAAAGCACTGAAAAGAAAGCATCAGTACTGAGGCCACGTGTGCGGGTGAGTGATTATATTTATTTGCAATATAAAGCTTACTGCATGCGATATAAATTTGAAGAAAAAAAAAACACGTGTAACACATTTCTTTATAGGTGTTCTCTTTTATGATTTAATTGCTAGTATAATTTATTCTGTGAGGAGATAAATATGTTTTTTAATTGTGGAAACTCAGCCTGCCCCTTGCTGCAGTTTGACAAGCAGCAGGTAGATGTGGAGAAGAGAGGATATGATTGAGATAATGGCAGAGAAAATAAAATCACTCAGCAAGAGATTACAACTATTAAAATTGATTTATCAAAAACAATGCACCAAAAAAAATATTGTTGCACTTCTGGTAGTGAAAAATCATTACTCGAGGAGTCCATGCAGCAGGTTATTTGGAAATCAGGGTGAAGTACAAGATGAGGATTTTCATAACAGTATGACATCATCAGGTTACAGACCCCCCTCGGTACAAATGCTTGATGGACCCTCGCCAACTTGTTTTAAGGATAAGACTTTTTTTTTTCTTTCTTCAGTAATCAGATATATCATACGGGAATGTGTGCATACATGTCTACAGAGTAGTTCAAAATTGTGAGACACACACCACAGTGCAATTTCACTAAAACCTTTAAAGTACCTTATATTAAATGGAAAATTAAGCTGTCAGAGCTTCATTAAAATAGCTTCAATCAAATAGACTAAAAATGATGCTGAAACTAAAGTGAAACTTTCAAAAAGTAAAGATTAAACTCAGATCACAAGCTGACATTTAAGTGAATTATAAATAAAATAAAAGTGAAAAATAACTGGAAAATAACTGATTTAGAAATGAGAAAATCAATTACTATTTGGGATTATAAATTAAAGCAGTACTTTTTAAACTTTTTTGTTAGGTCCCCAAACCCCGGGCTATGGACCGTGAGTCGTTTGGTACCGGGCCACAAGAGTTGAGGCTCAGGTGTGAAATGTATGGTTTTCAGGATTTTATCGTTAACTCAGTTTCCCTGGGTCTTTTCCCGTGTTGTAGTTGTAGTTGTGTGTCTTATTTTGAAATAAATATTTTCACGCTACCATAGCGACCAGAGAGCATGATGTTACTCTCAATGTTGTTGGCGTATTTCAGGAGGATGCTGCTAATAAAGTTACACAATTACACTATGAATTTGCGTTTATTATTATATTTACAAAATACCACAGTTTTTGTCTTGGTCGTATCATTTTATTTTGTTGTATTTATCTGCAACACCTTAAAGGCTTAATAAAAATATTGTCTGACATTAAAGCTGTCCGTGGCGCAAAAAAGGTTGGGGACCGCTACTCTAGGCCATTACACCACCAGCAGCCTGAGGTGTTCATAACACAAAGCGCTATACAAATACAGGCCATAACAGGCAGAAAGGATCCCTGCTTTCACCTTGTTTACTCCAAATTTGGACCCTACCATCTGAAAAAATCTAGACTCAGTAGATCAGGCAACATTTTTTCAGTTTTCACTTATTCAGTTTAGGTGATTCTGTATGAAGCCTCAGTAGTGTCAGTTTCCAGTTCTTAGATGATGAGAGTGGCACCTGGTGTGGTGTTTAACTGGTTGTGTGCTCAGAGATGCTCTTCCGGATACCTTGGTGGTAACAAGGGGTTATTTGAGTTACTGCTGCCTTCCTATCACCGTAGGGCAATCGGCCCATTCTCCTTTGGCATGAACAAAGTGATTTTTCACCCAGAGATTCGCCTCCCTCTGGATATTTTTTTCTGATCTTTCTCTATATAAAATAAAGATCTTTGTGTGGAAACCAGTAGATCAGAGGTTTCTCTAATACTCAGATCATCCATTCTGGTTCCAACCATGTCCAATTCAGAGTCACTTATCATTCTGATATCAACTTCAGCAGGTCATTGATACAATGTTTAAATACCTTAATGCATTGATTTGACTGGCTGATTAGATGGTTGCATTAACGAGGAGTTAAACAGGTAACCAAATAGAGAAGGCACTGAGTGTAACTGGCAGCCACTAAGCACTTACTGAGACAATAACGCAGATTTTTAAAAACACAGTAACGGTGGAATAGACTGAATTCAGCCGTTGCCATGAGCTGGTGCAAAATTTTAATACCAGAAAATCTTATTAGGATATCAATCAACATAGTTTCATTTAATTATTGATCAGGATATTAAATTTTGGTTGTGCATAGATTTTAATCAAATTATGCACAGATTTAATTACATTTTTCAAGAAATAATAACATTACTGGGTGCTACAATCCAATATTTGGAAAAATCTAACAGTACAAAGGTGGCTTTGATCAGACCATCAGTTCTAACTGTTAACATTTTAATGAATGATAAAAATGAAAAACAAAGGCAATAGATTTAAAAGTTGAAGCTTGAATATGTGTTTGTTTTAAAATAGGTTGATTACTTTATTTGTAAATTTCAAAAAACACTATTTTATAACCCAATAAATTACCAAAAAAAGCCCCTCCGCCCACTTCTCAGAAGATAAAAGGTAATACATCTGAGTCTTCGTTGTCTTGGAGATATTTAATATCCAAAATGCCATGAGGTAATATTAAAGATATTAATATCACCTAGTGACATTTTTCTAAAATAAGTAATCGTTTTGGATGATTAAAGCTGATTTTCAGGCTGGAGTGCTTGAAGGTTACTGGTTTTAATACATATACACCTCAGCTGTGTAGCGTGAAATTAGAGCATTATTATGGTGAATTTGGGTTTGTTTACATCCACAAACAGAATATATTTATATGCCAACAAAAAATTATCTAGGTTATGCAAATAAGTGTTCCTGCATTACAGAATTGTCCTGTCTATCAATGGGGTTTCATCCTCTCAGTCAACATCTTGCAGAGTTGGGAAAACAGCCTCCAACTGAGTACAAACCGAAGGACAGAGAAAATGGACTTTCTATAAGTATAGTTATTAGTGCTAATCTCTGTGTTTTCGCTGACACTGAAACATGCCTATAATGCTGTGCTAAGCAAGTATTCAGAGCTGGTCAGCCATTTAATCTTGTTATCTGAGTTTTATTTGAGTCAGAACAGTTTATTGCCTGAAGAAGGAGACAAATGAGGCTGATCACAACAAGAAAGTCTGCAGCAATCCAAACGGTTTTAGGATCCATCTTGTCAGGATTGCTTTTTTTTGAGAAGTAATCAGTAATTAGTTACTAATTACTTTTTTCAAGTAACTTGACCAACACTGGTGACTTGGACTGACTGGAATCACTCATATGGTAGCGAGAGTTTATAATTAACAGCTGTTTATTTATAAATACCGAGAGATTTCCATCACATATCCAATCAATTAGTTGACAGATTGTAGTGGTTATATTACTGTATCAGTTTGCTAAGTGCCTCGTCATATTCAATAGTGTTAAATAGCTATCCCACATAACTCTTTTTGGAGGAATTTCTAAATTTCTGACTCTATGAGTCGTTGACTGGATGCTGAATGTAAGTTTTGTTTAATGTGTAGAGTAACAGATTTGTGATTTTTGCTGATTTACAAATATAATTGGAATCCAACCCAATTCAAATTGATAGCAGATTTATAGCAGTGTCATCACATGTGTTATGGTTGCTTTAAAAACTGTTTTTTTCCAGGTTGCAGACCTGCTACTGTAACCCTATGCTAGCAGAAATATTTATACATTTCCAAAACAAAACAAACAACAAAGACACTTACAAAAAAAACATTTTTTCCAAACATGGGGACAGGATCATATGTATCTTGTTGTACCCAATATATTTCTTTATATTCATATTTCTTATGTCTTCTTTTCTTTTTTTAAATTCATTTTTATTATGATTTACATTAATTCATGTTGTTTAGCAGTGCCAGATTTGACAGGCGAGGAAAAGTAGAAGCGGCAGAGAAACAAAAAGACATAATTATCATTAATGATCACTCAGTTCTCTCAGGGTTAATCAACGTATTGCTGCTATCAATACAATGTCAGCAAAACATTTGTCATAATTTCTCAAAGTTGACAGGTTTTATATCACAATTAGTCCAAAATGTCTTTCCTTAAAAAGAAAAAAAATAACTATCATTTTCCCAAATATCCTGAATTACAGCAAACAGTGTTTAAGAACCTTATCTTTCTGAATAGATATGTTGGGTAGTTAATTAAATTTCTGATAATGTTTTTGCACTTTCTGACAATTACAGGTCGAATAACACAAGAGATAAATACTCCATGCAAGCTTATATTAGTTGCAAACAGTTAGATATCAGATGTTTGCCACTTGTTTGGTTTGATTTGTTTGTCTTGGATCTAGTGGGGTGTGTGTAATATTAAATATTTTATATGTTATTGGTTAGTTTTTCCATTTTGTTTGTTATTTGATTTTATTGGTTAGTTTTATGTTTATGTTTGCATATGTTTGCATGGTAAACATGCCACAATGTTTGCAGATATGTGTGTTTGGATTGCTTGCTATCTAAAAGATCAGACTCAATATCAATAATATTTATTCATGAACTTATTAATTGATCATGTATCGACTAAGAAACAGTCCTAAACATTGGTCTGAAATGTGCACAGACTGATTAAAAAAAAAAAGAAAAGATTTTGGCCTCTAAAGCTAATTTTCCCATAAAAAACAACTCTGTGTGTGTGTGTGTGTGTGTGTGTGTGGGGGGGGGGGGGTAATTTTTATGTAACTCACTAATTTAAATTTACTTAAGGCTACTCGATGCATTATTAAACATTTAGTTGAACTAAAAAACACTACAAGGCAGGGATTTCAAAGTTAAGGGAAGTGCATAACGTTAAAGCCCACACAAGAAAAAAAAAAAACTACCACCAAAAAAAGATCCAGCCAGCATGTTTTGCTTCCAAGGAGCCAGACACTTTTGTAATGTTTTAAAATTGTGTTGAGCAATAGTTTTCCAGGCTTTGTCTTTGTATTTTTTTTTAACATTGGCTTCTTTTTCATTCATTTTCAGCCCAATCTTTCCAGTATTTTTTTTTAAATCACTTAACACAGACCTATGACTGGATTCACACTGGATGAACCAGGGTATGAACGTATTTGTATCTTTAGACACTTTATTACAGCCTGACGCAAAGCATGTAATTTGTTATTTGCACAGACACAGATAACACAGTTTGATCAACAAGGTGATTCCCAAAGAGCAATTACCCAAACACTTTGGCATACACCAAAGTTCATTGCATATCTGCACATACCTACCATGGATTGACCTCCCCAAAACACAAGTGTCAACATTATTAAATGAGTGTGGAATCATCTTGACAGAGAACAGAATAAAAAGCAGCCAAACTCTTAAGAAGAAGAGCTTTGAATGTCCTTCAAGAAGTCTGGAGAGCTATTCCTGAAGCCTGCTTAAAAATTACAAGAAAGTGTGCCTGAAAGTCCAAGTTCACGCTGTGTTAGAGAATAAAGGTGGCCATACCAAATATTGTTTTTCAAACTTTTTCAAAATGAATAAACTCTGTTTTTGTCTTATATAGTATGTTGTCGTGTCTTTTTGCACATTTTTTTTTTAATTTTACTAGATTTTCCTAGAAAAATATAAATAAATAACAAGAGGCTCAAGTATGATGGACTATTAGTGTAATAAATGTGGGCTATAGATGCCTGTGATTTCTATTCATATATATATATATATATATATATATATATATACTATATTATATATTATATACTTATATTTAGGTATGGTATTTTGTTTTGTTTTCTTATTTTAAAACATATGAGCTCTTGCCAAAAATACTGCACTGCTATATGTTTTTTTTGTTGTTGTTTTTTTTTTGGTTTTGTTTTTTTGCCTGTCCTGTTTGAATCTTTAGCCATCAGAATTGTTGTCTGAAGGCCAAGAAAGACGCCAAGCGGATTTACTTTACCAGTTGGATCATCATGGCCTTGCCATATTGGTCCATTTGATTGACCTTCATTATAATTATGTATTTATTTTATTTTATTTTCGGGACAGACATGACTGGGGGATCGGACAGGGAGAAAGAATGAAAGAAAGAGAGGACGAGAAAGAAAAAGAGGGGAGAAGAGATGGTGAGAAAGGGGGAAAAAATAAAGCAAAAAAACAAAAAAAGTATTACATGTTATTGTGCAGTATGCAAGATCGACAGCGCACAATGTGCTTTGAGGTAGCAGCCAAGAAAGGTCAAGCTTGTGTCTGTGAACACCCGCGTGTACACCTGTGTGCACCTGTGTGCACACAGGTGCACACAGTTGTGCATCAGCACGCTTGTATTCAAAAGGTTTCTCCATGTAACGATCTGCTAGGGAGTGTGGGGAGCCATAGCCCCGTTCCCCAGGGCATGAAGCAGGTATGGAGGAGATCCAGGCCCCAGACATCCAGAGGCCCGGAATACAAGGACCCAAGGAGGACCACCAGGGGGGCAACCGGCACGGGAGGTCACCCAGCAGCCACGGAGCAGAGGCCAGAGGGGGTTGCAGTGACGTGCCCGCGGGCTCTGCACTGCTATATGTTAATATGAACTCAATTTTATCATTTGGTGCTGTATTTCACCTAATGTTGCTCAAGTACTCACTGTGGTTTTAAGAACTGGACATTTACATTTTGTTTTAATTACTGGTTTTAATTCAAATAAAATTTTGTATTATCATTGACTTACCACCGCAAATTACCGATTCACCTGGCTTATCGAGCTAGCGTTAGGTGATAACTTCCCAATTGTACCCTCTTGTCCAAACATGATTACATCAAGTATAGAAAAAAGAAAAAAAAAGGCAGCAATGCCCAAAATAGCAACTGATGTCATCGAGCAGACAAAGACACAGAGTCTGTGGTTTGTTACACCAAAGTTCATCTCACAAGGACAACTGACAATCACGTATACTGATTTAAGAAACTACACAAAGATTCATCTCATTATTTTTATTATTATCTACTATTTTGTGTGGGTGATAGCATGACTCACACAGCAGAGGACAGTGACAGTGACATCAAGGCTTATGTCAAACACTGCAGCAAGGTTAGGGCTCCCTTAAAGCTGGGCCTGGAGAGGATGACTCAGGAAGCGGAGACGGGACACAATGTAAGAACACTTTGAATTGTCAGAATACGGTTAACTCTGAAATTCATAACCATGATGCAGTATGTGGCACAAGGCACGAGTGCACCACTTGTGACACAATGAGATCAGTTTACATCACTGACTGAAAGACAGAAACGAGCTCTGGGATGTGAACTTGAATACTCTCAGCTTTGTTTTAGCAGCTCTGAGTGGAAACGCAATAATGAAATACAATAACAAAAAATCTTTCAGTGAAGTTATTATTGCAAACCAGCTCAGTAAGCTGCACCACAGTCTACTGCCAGCATTAAAAGCTGAATACGCTTATATCTCTTTTCAAATTTAAAGTAATTGAAACTAACTAATTGTGCTGATTATTTTATTGGAAAAGCAAGAATTTGTGTTTCTGTTTTGTTTGGTAGAAAATTAATTCTGTCAAATCTGGGATTCATTTTTATAAAAATTTATATTTGGCAGCAACAGGCATCAGTGGCAACAGACCTTTTAATTTAGTTGAGGTGAGGCGGGATGTAGAGCAAATTTGCAGCTGATGTGGACAGGCCAAAGCAGCTTAAAAAGAGCACCTTATATGAGATTAATCAATTGGATGTATAGACAGCTGAGCCATCAGCTGATGAGGCTGGCATTGTGATCGTCTGATCTGCTGGGATTTGTTGACTGCCTGAACAAACACTAAGCTCCATTTATGTCTTTGTGCCTGATATTATGAACATTTTGAATAGTTTATGTTAATGAGTAATGTCTACATAGCTGCTTTGGCACTTGTGTTTTGATATTGTCACTCCCACCAGGGATAAAAACAGACTGGGAGAATAATAATTCCCCGTGGGTGAGCTGAGACTCCTACCCGTCAGCTGCAATCCTATATAAGCAGCAGCGACAATAACAATGAGTAGCAGCAAGTGACTGCTAATATTACATCTACTTTTTGCTTCAGCACCACAAAAGGACACGTTCAGCACTGTAGATAAAGACATCGTTCTACGTAAAGTTAGATTCAGAGTTTCAGTTGGTTTATTGCATTTCCTTTGTTGGTTTCCTGGCCTGGCATCTGTTCAGCAAATCAGCTAGAGCTGACACTATTTAAAGCCATGTCATTGTTGTGAAGACAAGATATGAAACTTTATTGATTGTGACCAGAATTAGATTTGTGCTTCTCCAAAAGCTAGATCATGTGTTCTAATTAAGGAGACCTGACCGGCTTGCAGAGGTGTCCTTACCAGTGGCAAAGCCTTCTCTTCTTTAGTTAACCATGCCTGGGTCACGACAACTTTCCTCCAAAGACCTCAGTGGTCAATAATCTACAATAAGACAAACTGTCTGCAGGAAGAAATTCAGGCCTCCTCCTACTCATGTACAGATCATGCAGTCCTGAATAAGAGCAAAGGGTCAAAGCAACAACTTGCCAGAATCAATGTTTATGTGACTACTGTGAGAAAAAATAAGAAGAAAACAAACAAAAAAACCATCCCCACATTAAAGTAGTCCATTTGAAAACAGACATGAACCAGGCCATAGTTCAGACAAATAGGAGTCCAGAAAAAATGTACAAATTTAAACACCCAGGATTTGTTTAATTAAAGTAAACAGACTGCTAAGGTATACAATACAAGCGCCAGTGCAGAAGTCTTGAGAGACCCCTCAGTTCTTTATATTCTGCTATGAATATGGGAACTAAGTGAAGCAATTTATTGAAACATATGCAAACATACACAGATATACACTATATAAAGGCAAAAACAGACTTGGTACAATTCTAACAAGCTTGAAATATTTGTGACGAACTTCTCTAACACAACCGGAACTCTTTTAGGCCTTGACTCTGATGTGATTAAGCCTCTAAGCAGGCTCCAGGAATTGTTCTTCGGGCTTCCTGAAGGACATTCAAGCTTTTCTTTGGATTTTGGCTGGTCTTTGTTCTAATCTCTCTCACAGTACTTCAAAAAAGCTGAGGTCTGTGCTCTGAGGAGGTCAGTCCATGACTGACAGTGTTCCACTGTGTGTTTTTTCTATCCAGGGATGCTTTTGCTGCGTTGGCAGTGTGTTTGGGATCATTGTCATGTTTAAGAGATAAGTGACTGACAATCAGATGTTTTCCAAATAGTATTGCAAGGTGGATCAAAATTCCAGATCCCCGTGATCACTCGCTGAAAGGCAGCATCAAACCATGACATAGCCTCCACCGTGT